>NC_051119.1:4100101-5300101 GCF_014839805.1 Manduca sexta
TTCAACTGTGGCTGGTTTCACCTCGGTCTCTGTGACGGCGGCGTGGAATTTGGAGCTTGTTGTCTCGCAGTACTTGCTTGACATGTTGCAGCTCAGCGGCCAGGTGTTTCTCGTCACAGATTCCTTGTGCCTCTAAACAAAGATTTGCCCAATAACTTTGGGTGGTGATGAGATTCACCGTTCAGATATTTATCAGTATGGGTCTGTTTCCGATATACAGTATGACTTAAGGTCTGATTAGGATTACGGATGATTAAAACATCTAAGAAAGCAAGAGATTTATTGTGTTCTAACCCATAGTAAATTGGATTTTATTGTTGATGGAGTTAAGGTGATTTTAAAAATGCAGTTACTTTATCAGATGGTAAAATTGTGAAAGTATCGTCTACGTACCGTTTATAAAACCTTGGAGTGACCGGGGCTGTACTCAGGGCTGTCTCCTCGAAGTCCTCCATAAATATATCGGCGACTACCGGAGATACAGGGGAGCCCACTGCTACCCCCTCAACTTGTACATAGAACTGATTATTCCACAACATATAGCCATGTAAGGCAATGTTGAGTAGTTCTGCATATTCCACAGGAATGTTATTCTCTGCTAACTTCTAGATACAATTCTGATGCAATCTTGTACTGGTAAGCTCGTAAAGAGAGACTGACATCAAAACTGACCATAGTTTCATTGTCAGCTAATTTTAGGTCTTTAATATCGCTGGACAAATTGGTATGAATTAATTGATCGAAGGAACGAGCAAGTTTAAGGCCGGGCGATTTAACTACGGAGTAATCTTTTATTAAAGAGCTAGTAGCCTTTAATACTTTAGTAGTCGGGTCTGATTTGACTATTTTATACGTACTTACATCCGATAAAAGTTGTTCCATTTTTATTGTAGTCTGACGTATCCATTACTACTGTCGCATTTCCTTTATCTGCACGGAGAATGGTAAGGTCCTTCATCGATCGCAAGTTCTTTAAAGCGATATATTCGTGTTTTGGAAGATTTGGTTTCGGCACTTTCTTTTGACGCAAAATTGACGAAATGTCTTGGCGTATCGCCTCCGAATCTTCCTGTTTCAAGTTATTTTTGAAGAGACTATTCTCAACATTGCAAATAATGTCTTCATACGGTATCCTTCGTGGAGTAACAGCAAAATTTAAACCTTTCGATAAAACCTGAATTGTGTTTTCGTCCAATGTTTGTTTTGACAGATTTATTACTGCGCGTTGTCCATGGTTTGCGCGGGAGTGTATCTTATCTATGGTCGCGCACGTTCCATTCCTACACTCGGTGTTTTAAGATTATCGACATTTAATTTTGATAGTAATTTGTTGTATTTTATTATATGTTTATTTTGCATTCATTATATTTTGAGGTTTCGCGCTTATTTAAGGTCTCGATGCAATTTTAAAATCAAATGCTGATAACTCTGTCTTCAATTCATTGGATATAATCTCAACACAATTATTTATGTACTGGAGGTCGGATCGTGTTTCAGGTATGGTGGTGCGTACATGTACTCGCCTGGTTAAGAATTTTAGCGCTCCCTCGTATGTATTTCTTAGGTGATAGCTTGACACACGTAGGGATGAGATTGTGGTCACGACATCTCTTCAAGAAATTCAATGATGTGCAGAATCTTGCGCGCTTGGTTTTCAAATTCTCCAACCGGCGTATTTTGTTGGCAAGTTCCAGTCCGTACTGGTTTGCATAATGATTTCTTATGTTTACGCGAATGTTAGACATTGAAATTAAACTAATTTCGGATTCTATCGCGGTGCTAGTATTTTATTTTCTCCCGACGTTTCGAAGACTTTGCAGCCTTCATGGAACACCGATTCCTGCCTAGGATGATTCGCGAGGCTATTGAAATTAAAAACATCCTAATTTCAATAGGGAAGATGGTTGAAGCTTGCACAAGCCTGGGATCCAGTTCTACATTTAATTAAATCGGAACCCAAAAGACCGGCTGCCAGACTTCAAGACACTGTGAGCTCATTCTGCGTAGATCGGACCACCAACAGCTAAAATTTTAAAAATTTAAAAAGTTGTATAATTGAAATGTAGGTAGATATTGTAACTTTGACTTTACGGATGAACAACACCTCAGTCCCCCGTGACCATGAAGGCTGCAAAGTCTTCGAAACGTCGGGAAAATAAAATACTAGCACCGCGATAGAATCCGAAAATTAGTTTAATTTCAATGTCTAACATTCGCGTAAACATAAGAAATCATTATGCAAAACCAGTACGGACTGAACTTTCAACAAAATACGCCGGTTGGAGAATTTGAAAACCAAGCGCGCAAGATTCTGCACATCATTGAATTTCTTGAAGAGATGTCGTGACCACAATCTCATCCCTACGTGTGTCAAGCTATCACCTAAGAAATACATACGAGGGAGCGCTAAAATTTAACCAGGCGAGTACAAAACTGTTACGAGCTACCATACACGAAACACGATCCGACCTCCAGTACATAAATAATTGTGTTGAGATTATATCCAATGAACTAAAGACAGAGTTATCAGCATTTGATTTTAAAATTGCATCGAGACCTTAAATAAGCGCGAAACCTCAAAATATAATGAATGCAAAAATAAACATATAATAAAATACAACAAATTACTATCAAAATTAAATGTCGATAATCTTAAAACACCGAGTGTAGGAATGGAACGTGCGCGACCATAGATAAGATACACTCCGCGCAAACCATGGACAACGCGCAGTAATAAATCTGTCAAAACAAACATTGGACGAAAACACAATTCAGGTTTTATCGAAAGGCTTAAATTTTGCTGTTACTCCACGAAGGATACCGTATGAAGACATTATTTGCAATGTTGAGAATAGTCTCTTCAAAAATAACTTGAAACAGGAAGATTCGGAGGCGATACGCCAAGACATTTCGTCAATTTTGCGTCAAAAGAAAGTGCCGAAACCAAATCTTCCAAAACACGAATATATCGCTTTAAAGAACTTGCGATCGATGAAGGACCTTACCATTCTCCGTGCAGATAAAGGAAATGCGACAGTAGTAATGGATACGTCAGACTACAATAATAAAATGGAACAACTTTTATCGGATGTAAGTACGTATAAAATAGTCAAATCAGACCCGACTACTAAAGTATTAAAGGCTACTAGCTCTTTAATAAAAGATTACTCCGATAAGTTAAATCTTGACGTAAACTTGCTCGTTCCTTCGTGTGCAAAACCGCCTAAACTGTATGGGTTGCCGAAAATACACAAATTAAATGCTCCGCTACGTCCCATAGTGAGTCAAATCGACACACCAACCTACAGATTGGCTCAGCACGTAGCAAAAGTGCTTTCACCACTTAGAGGAAACACTAGAGCGTCTGTGAAGGATTCATACCAATTTGTCAGCGATATTAAAGACCTAAAATTAGCTGACAATGAAACTATGGTCAGTTTTGATGTCCAGTCTCTCTTTACGAGCTTACCAGTACAAGATTGCATCAGAATTGTATCTAAGAAGTTAGCAGAGAATAACATTCCTGTGGAATATGCAGAACTACTCCAACATTGCCTTACATCTGGCTATATGTTGTGGAATAATCAGTTCTATGTACAAGTTGAGGGGTAGCGATGGGCTCCCCTGTATCTCCGGTAGTCGCCGATATATTTATGGAGGACTTCGAGGAGACAGCCCTGAGTACAGCCCCGGTCACTCCAAGGTTTTATAAACGGTACGTAGACGATACTTTCACAATTTTACCATCTGATAAAGTAACTGCATTTTTAAATCACCTTAACTCCATCAACAATAAAATCCAATTTACTATGGGTTAGAACACAATAAATCTCTTGCTTTCTTAGATGTTTTAATCATCCGTAATCCTAATCAGACCTTAAGTCATACTGTATATCGGAAACAGACCCATACTGATAAATATCTGAACGGTGAATCTCATCACCACCCAAAACAGTTAGCTACCGTGGGCAAATCTTTGTTTCAGAGAGCACAAGGAATCTGTGACGAGAAACACCTGGCCGCTGAGCTGCAACATGTCAAGCAAGTACTGCGAGACAACAAGCTCCAAATTCCACGCCGCCGTCACAGAAACCGAGTGAAACCAGCCACAGTTGAACGTGTTCCGGTTGTATTACCATATGTAAGAGGAGTCACCGACAAGATTGGCTACATCCTGAAGCGTGCTTCCATAAAAACTTATTTTAAGCCGCCTAAGAAGATTAGTCAATTTTACCACCTGTCAAGTGTCACATACCTCTACAAGAACCGGGAGTATACAAAATAGATTGCAACTGTGGCCTCTCTTATATCGGGCAAACAAAAAGAAATATAGGGACCCGCGTAAAAGAACATATAGCTGACGTGAAACACCGACGCTCGACGAAGTCTGCAGTCGCTGAACACTCTGAGGGAGGCGCCAATCATTATCTGCGACTAGACAAGCCACAAATCCTCGCCAAAGAACACCGATTCCTGCCTAGGATGATTCGCGAGGCTATTGAAATTAAAAACATCCTAATTTCAATAGGGAAGATGGTTGGAAGCTTGCACAAGCCTGGGATCCAGTTCTACATTTAATTAAATCGGAACCCAAAAGACCGGCTGCCAGACTTCAAGACACTGTGAGCTCATTCTGCGTAGATCGGACCACCAACAGCTAAAATTTAAAAAATTAAAAAAAGTTGTATAATTGTAAAATGTAGGTAGATATTGTAACTTTGACTTTACGGATGAACAACACCTCAGTCCCCCGTGACCATGAAGGCTGCAAAGTCTTCGAAACGTCGGGAGAAAATAAAATACTAGCACCGCGATAGAATCCGAAAATTAGTTTAATTTCAATGTCTAACATTCGCGTAAACATAAGAAATCATTATGCAAACCAGTACGGACTGGAACTTGCCAACAAAATACGCCGGTTGGAGAATTTGAAAACCAAGCGCGCAAGATTCTGCACATCATTGAATTTCTTGAAGAGATGTCGTGACCACAATCTCATCCCTACGTGTGTCAAGCTATCACCTAAGAAATACATACGAGGGAGCGCTAAAATTCTTAACCAGGCGAGTACAAAACTGTTACGAGCTACCATACACGAAACACGATCCGACCTCCAGTACATAAATAATTGTGTTGAGATTATATCCAATGAATTGAAGACAGAGTTATCAGCATTTGATTTTTAAAAATTGCATCGAGACCTTAAATAAGCGCGAAACCTCAAAATATAATGAATGCAAAAATAAACATATAATAAAATACAACAAATTACTATCAAAATTAAATGTCGATAATCTTAAAAACACCGAGTGTAGGAATGGAACGTGCGCGACCATAGATAAGATACACTCCCGCGCAAACCATGGACAACGCGCAGTAATAAATCTGTCAAAACAAACATTGGACGAAAACACAATTCAGGTTTTATCGAAAGGCTTAAATTTTGCTGTTACTCCACGAAGGATACCGTATGAAGACATTATTTTGCAATGTTGAGAATAGTCTCTTCAAAAATAACTTGAAACAGGAAGATTCGGAGGCGATACGCCAAGACATTTCGTCAATTTTGCGTCAAAAGAAAGTGCCGAAACCAAATCTTCCAAAACACGAATATATCGCTTTAAAGAACTTGCGATCGATGAAGGACCTTACCATTCTCCGTGCAGATAAAGGAAATGCGACAGTAGTAATGGATACGTCAGACTACAATAATAAAATGGAACAACTTTTATCGGATGTAAGTACGTATAAAATAGTCAAATCAGACCCGACTACTAAAGTATTAAAGGCTACTAGCTCTTTAATAAAAGATTACTCCGATAAGTTAAATCTTGACGTAAACTTGCTCGTTCCTTCGTGTGCAAAACCGCCTAAACTGTATGGGTTGCCGAAAATACACAAATTAAATGCTCCGCTACGTCCCATAGTGAGTCAAATCGACACACCAACCTACAGATTGGCTCAGCACGTAGCAAAAGTGCTTTCACCACTTAGAGGAAACACTAGAGCGTCTGTGAAGGATTCATACCAATTTGTCAGCGATATTAAAGACCTAAAATTAGCTGACAATGAAACTATGGTCAGTTTTGATGTCCAGTCTCTCTTTACGAGCTTACCAGTACAAGATTGCATCAGAATTGTATCTAAGAAGTTAGCAGAGAATAACATTCCTGTGGAATATGCAGAACTACTCCAACATTGCCTTACATCTGGCTATATGTTGTGGAATAATCAGTTCTATGTACAAGTTGAGGGGGTAGCGATGGGCTCCCTGTATCTCCGGTAGTCGCCGATATATTTATGGAGGACTTCGAGGAGACAGCCCTGAGTACAGCCCCGGTCACTCCAAGGTTTTATAAACGGTACGTAGACGATACTTTCACAATTTTACCATCTGATAAAGTAACTGCATTTTTAAATCACCTTAACTCCATCAACAATAAAAATCCAATTTACTATGGAGTTAGAACACAATAAATCTCTTGCTTTCTTAGATGTTTTAATCATCCGTAATCCTAATCAGACCTTAAGTCATACTGTATATCGGAAACAGACCCATACTGATAAATATCTGAACGGTGAATCTCATCACCACCCAAAACAGTTAGCTACCGTGGGCAAATCTTTTTTTCCAGAGAGCACAAGGAATCTGTGACGAGAAACACCTGGCCGCTGAGCTGCAACATGTCAAGCAAGTACTGCGAGACAACAAGCTCCAAATTCCACGCCGCCGTCACAGAAACCGAGTGAAACCAGCCACAGTTGAACGTGTTCCGGTTGTATTACCATATGTAAGAGGAGTCACCGACAAGATTGGCTACATCCTGAAGCGTGCTTCCATAAAAACTTATTTTAAGCCGCCTAAGAAGATTAGTCAATTTTACCACCTGTCAAGTGTCACATACCTCTACAAGAACCGGGAGTATACAAAATAGATTGCAACTGTGGCCTCTCTTATATCGGGCAAACAAAAAGAAATATAGGGACCCGCGTAAAAGAACATATAGCTGACGTGAAACACCGACGCTCGACGAAGTCTGCAGTCGCTGAACACTCTGAGGGAGGCGCCAATCATTATCTGCGACTAGACAAGCCACAAATCCTCGCCAAAGAACACCGATTCCTGCCTAGGATGATTCGCGAGGCTATTGAAATTAAAAACATCCTAATTTCAATAGGGAAGATGGTTGGAAGCTTGCACAAGCCTGGGATCCAGTTCTACATTTAATTAAATCGGAACCCAAAAGACCGGCTGCCAGACTTCAAGACACTGTGAGCTCATTCTGCGTAGATCGGACCACCAACAGCTAAAAATTTAAAAAAATTTAAAAAAGTTGTATAATTGTAAAATGTAGGTAGATATTGTAACTTTGACTTTACGGATGAACAACACCTCAGTCCCCCCCGTGACCATGAAGGCTGCAAAGTCTTCGAAACGTCGGGAGAAAATAAAATACTAGCACCGCGATAGAATCCGAAAATTAGTTTAATTTCAATGTCTAACATAGCTGGCTAACTGTAGGTATGACATCTACTATTGAAAAACGAAAAGGGCGTAATGCTTTATACATACAAATACCAAAACCAAATCTGACTTATTCCCTCATAATTGCCTCTTCATTTATCTCTCTCACACATATGTAATGAGAAAAGGACAGAACCTTGGACGAGTCTCAAAGAGCGATACTTTGTGAATTAGACGCCGACTCGCCGACGCCTGGACACGCCCTACCAATAAACCGATGGAGTGTCCGGTACATTACACAGCGAGTCTGCTTTAATATGAACTACTTTTCTAATAATGATTTCTTATGATTACGCGAATTTTAGACATTGAAGTTGACTATTTCGATTTTTATTGCGGTTTTTGTGTTATAATTTTCTGCAGACGTTTCGAAGACTTTGCAGCCGTGGCGGACTTGGACGAACGTTAAGAGAATATTGTTGAGTAATATTTATTTTTTCTACTAATCTCAACACGGAATCTGGTGAATGTGCTCGATATGGCGATAGGCTCGTCCCATTGTTGGAGGTACACATGACGGAAAAGTGTTTTAAGGGAGTCTAAACGAGGCATTTGTCTTTAACTAATTACACACTTTATGATCAAACTGGCTATTATAAGCCGGCAAAAAACACCTTTGCCGCTCAATAGTAAAGTGAGCCCGTTCTCAGCAGTAGGATAGTAAAACAGGGCCGGTATTATTATTAGGTAACATATGAAATTGGCATTTTGTCGTACTGGGCCCTTATTCTGTATGATAGTGTAAGCGCGTAACGCGGCCGTGTCATGTTATCTTCGAGAAATGTGCGTGGAATGGTATTCTGTAAGCCAAATTTGTATAGTCCTAAACATGATGCGTTGTGTTGCGTGCTTGTTACGCACTGTCAATACAACGTGTGAGATAGAGAATAAGGGCCCTGGCCACTTTGATCATAAATATATCCTTTTTGGTTAAGATACAAATTCAAATTTATAAATGCATCTATCTGATACATTAAGTTTCGAAAATAGTAATTTATTTGTTTTTGCCTGATTATATTATTTTATTTTATCGCACTTCATACAAATCATGTAAAGCCGGGCTTAAAGTCAAAGGCATTCTCTACCCATCAAGCTGAGGTAGTGCAGAGGTAAAAACAGTAGGTGCAAGTCATGATTACTGATTAGTTTTTTTCTTTGGCGTCTTTTATATCGCACAATGGAAAAGATGGAATGTTGCTATATTTACGAGTAGTTTTGAGTACCACCGTGATACCAGTGCTGCAGAAACAGCTCAAGGATTATATTAAAAAGATCGACAGCGAGCGTCAGCTTATCTACTATACACCTAAAAACGTACCTAAAGTTTCTAGATTTATTTATGATTAAAAAATAAACAGGATTTTCAACTTTTTTACCTAGATAATAAGATCACATAACACCCGAGGCTTGAAAAGGGTAAATATATTGTGTACTGCACCTCTGACTGCGTGGAATTATGAACGAATATTTTACCATTTTTTATTAAAACTGAATACCGAGGTGAGCGTGGCTTTGACTGCGTGGAATTATAATGCATTTTTTTAAATATTGAAACTGTACGCCGAGTTTAATATGTCTCACCTGGGCCCTTATTCTGTATGATAGTGTAAACGCGTAACGCGGCCGTGTCATGTTATCTTTGAGAAATGAGCGTGGAATGGTATTCTGTAAGCCAAAGGACATTGTTCTGTGCCCATACATAATTCGCCCTGGAACCAACAGCAATGGAAAAATGTTTGTAATATTTAGAATCTTTAATAAATTCTCGTGACATATTATTTATAAAACGGACAAGCTGGGATACCGCATCAATCCGAAAAAACGATGAGATTTTGAGGTTATAATTGATAGTAAACATTGAAAGCTTTTCAATGTTTAAGGTAGATTTATAGTCCTATCATTTACGCTTTAAATATGCTTTTTATTGATATAAGTACCTATATAATATATATAAGCTCTAAAGATTCATCACTATGTAGGTATCTGATTATTTTTTACTTAAATCAGGCTATTTTAAGACTTGATTCATATATTTTTTTATAAGTAAAAGGTACCTAATTATGTAGTTATAGTATTTACACCCTCTAAGAGTACCCTTCAGATTTTATGTATTTTCTATATATACGTACGTCATACGTATTCCCCGAGGAGACAGACAGAGGCGCACTGTTGAGCATTCACGCTTCATCAGAAACATGGCATATTTTACACACTTTTGGTAGACTCTTAGGGCATGTAGGATTAAATTATACAAATAAAAAAATATTTTTAGTACATATTATTTATTTCCTCATCACATACATTGTTTTATAAAATATTATCTGAGTATTGTGCAGGGTTGTTGTTATAGTATTATTTATCAATTCAGTTTTGCCAATCACAATCACCGAGTCCGGAGTTCCAACATTCTATTACAGAGCACGCAGCTTCTACTAACATTGTTACAGCTGAAGTACGTATAGGCTCTTGGGCCGTGGTCCAACATGCTGTACATATAAGATCAAGGGCTACAACCTGAAAAAAAAACAAACAAACACATTATGCTCAAATTAGAATGGCAATATATTAATATTGTGTCACACGGAAAGCAGATTTATGTATTCAAATCTTCCAGCTGAATTAAATGTATGAAACCTTCAAGCATATGACACACATTTTTTAATCAACAATATACTTGCTAGTTTGCTCTTAAGTTGCCACAGCCACATGCTAAAGTGTGTAGTAGGTAGTATACAGACTCTGTTCGCTGTCTCCACGCAGTTACCAAGAACAGGAACTGAGGAGCGAACTAGAAGTTTGGCGGCAGTTAAACTTGTACGATTAAAGAAAAATGTGCTTACCAAACAAAGCGCTGTCCATTGTTGTATACAATGGCGAATCTGCTCGTTCTCCAACACCATGGATCCGCCAGCAGAGCCACAATTAATGCAAAAAGCAATTTCCATTTCGTATCCGTTATCAATGCCAGGTAAATTGTTACATCAGTTCACAAAGTCCAGAAATCACAGCCAGTGCATGTCGATATCGTAATTAATCGCACAGAGTATAATAGCCGAATCGTCAAGGATATAGTGAGAGTCAGAGAATTATAATATATTATATGGAAAGTGAGAGTCTAGTTTATTTGTCTCTGATGACTGAAGTGTGAGTGACATTAAATTGAATTGAAAAATGAAGTAAGTATTAGGGATACTACTCGACTAGATTCTGAATCGATTATATCGATCATTTATACAAAAATCGATTTTATTCAACATAGGGTTATTTTTATTCGGAAAAATATTTAGCGGGACCCTTATCCCGGAAAATCTTTCACACGGGCGGATCCGATAGTAATTTAATATGGAGAGAGTTTGAGGCCCCCGGATGGAGGGAGAGAGAAGAACGCTACTTTTTATATGTATAAATCATAAATATTTTGTACGACAGAAAAATAAATGTTCGCATAATATATTATGCTCTGCTATCTGTACCAAACCAGGGCGAGTCGCTAATATAGAATCTAAATAAACAAAGTAAATCAATATGAATTAAAAACTAAAAAAAAAACTTTTTTCATAGACGACTTGATCTATAATCAATTTAGTCCTAAAACTAACTACTTATTTATTTGAGACGCATCCACTGCTCGATTAAATATTATTATTATAATAATTAAAGAACATATCGCCTCACAAATCGAATATATTAAAATGTTTCAATAATTCATTATCGGTAATTAGATTTATCGTTTTGTCAAACCGGTACATCTCTATACACAATTAGTTGTAAACATGTCGGCGACTTTGACTTTAAGTCGTTACAATACTTTTATATTATATTCATTTTGGATGTAGCAGCTTGTCCGTTTTATACACATATTTGCAAATAATATAAAAAAATACATTAATAATTATGGTGCTAGTCACACCTTTGTTGGTTCTGGGGCCGTTTTCGACAATGTCCTTTCTATTGTCCTAAACATGATGTGTTGTGTTACGTGCTTGTTACGCACTGTTAAAATAACATGTGGGATAGAGAATAAGGCCCCTGTAGTAAGCGATACGACCGCCCATAAATAGTAGAAACACCATCCCACACCTTCAACTATAAAGTACTGTTTGGTATTTCACTGCGCTCGCCATCCTGAGACATTAGATGTTAAGTATTATTATGTGCAGTAGTTACACTGGCACAATGTCCTTTTAATTGGACCACAACAGTAATTACACACTACTGCTTGGCGGCAGAAATAGACATTGCGGTGGTACCTACCTAGGGGGACTCACCAAGCTTCTTAGTTTGTATAAAATAACTACGAAAATGACAATCACTTCAACTATGTTTTAAACTTACTACTTAGTCGGTCTCTCTTATGCGAGAAACATATAATATATAATCGATATATATATAATATAATACATATAGTTTAAGATTTCCAATAGAGTAAATTTTCGTTTCTTTAAAAATATAAAATATATTCCATCTTTTTCATAAACATGTTTTTAAATTTAAAATAGTTCGTGAGAAAGATATGAGCTATTTCGATGCCATAAAATTACAGAATGTTTTTAGTGAAAGAATCCAGACAAAAAGGGAATTTCAAAATATGAATGCTGTTTCACTTTTTAAATAAATGAATATTTTGTTTGACTAAATCCTAACTTCATATAGGGTAGAGGTAGTCCTTACAAAAGCAAGAAAAACATTTATATTAGTTTTTGCTTGCGGCTTCGCCCGCGTAAATAAGTTTTCCAGGATAAAAGTCTCACCATATATTTTCATCATGTAAGACAAGCCTATCCCGTTTTCGGACACAAATTCTACATAACATAAACATAAACATCACGCATTTTATCCCCGAAGGGGTATGCAGAGGCGCAACTAGGGCACCCACTTTTCGCCAAGTATGTTCCGTCCCATGATGTGATAGGGGGCGAGCCTATCGCCATATCGGGCACAAATTCCAGACTCCGGGCTGATACTGAGCAGAAAAACCCAAATATCACTTTGCCCGACCCGGGATTCGAACCCAGGACCTCAGAGCGCTATTGTACCGGACGTGCAATACAACTACGCCACCGAGGCAGTCACAAATTCTAGACTCACACAATATCATTTTGCCCGACCCGGGATTCGCACACGAAACCTTAGAGCCGTATTCCTATCACAATACAACTACACCACCTAGGTAGTCTACAAAAAATCTACATATACCTTAAATCTAAAACATCGCTGACATGTTCAACTGTGACCCTAAACTAACTGCCCATAGTAACATTCTTCGGTAGAAAGCTTGCATACATCCGCAGGGAATTCACTATCCGTACCAAATTACTGAACATACACATTGGAAATGTACATCCACTGTAGACGCCTTTGAAGCGGGCTGATTTGATCAATGCAAGTAAACAGTTGCACAGGAATATTGCTACAAATGATGTACTAGTCGGAAATCGTTTAATTTGTGAAATTTGCTTGTATTACACACTCTTAATCAAGTGCTGTTATGTGTAGTGCAGTAGACGAGCGCTCTCCGCGCTGTCACCGACGCGGCGTATAGCCGAGTGCTGTTATGTGTAGTGCAGTAGACGAGCGCTCTCCGCGCTGTCACCGATGCGGCGAATAGCCGCGTGCTGTTATGTGTAGTGCAGTAGACGAGCGCTCTCCGCGCTGTCACGGACGCGGCGTATAGCCGCGTGCTGTTATGTGTAGTGCAGTAGACGAGCGCTCTCCGCGCTGTCACTAACACAATGCTTATTATGTTACTAATGCAATAGAATCCGCCTACTCTCACGCTATCGTTGCGGTATACAGCAATGTGTTATTTTGCGTTGTGCAGTCATTTTAACCAAACATAGCCTGTGGTTATTTAAAATACAGTAAGCATTACCAATCACCATTTTATTATCATGTATTTACAGAAGGCATAATTTATTCGCATTTGACGTTAATAAGCATTGAACACCATTCACCGGTTATTGTTTGTGGTAATTAATTTTTTGATAAGTTCATACATATTCAATTGTTTAATACAAATTGGCGATTTGTATGATTTTCGGTTTGTAACCATTTTGATTAACAGCTTCAAAATAAAAATTTCATTTAGTTAGTTAATTGTTCAAATAAAGGCATTGTTATTGTATATTCTGTTAAAATTTAATTTAAATTTGCTTTTATACGTTACCTAAGTACTTCGATAGGAGAATGATATTTTGATCTAATCGATAATTATTATATTATCTTAGTAAGCATAATTATTTACTAGGCAGTTATATGACACATGGAATTGTCGGCAAAGAATGGGCAAGTTTCAAAAAAAAACAATAGTGAATAAAGAAGGTCTACGACGCCGATGCTTAACAATTTTCTTTTTAATAAATCACTATTATTTTCTTCACGCAGCGTAAAAATAGCACCTAAAGTCAGTCATAAGAATTGCCAAAACACACGCCACTTAAGTAAGAGCCACAATAGTTGCCACAACACTAACATCTCTAAATTTAAAGCCATAAGAGTTACCACATCACTAATGTCTCTAAAGTAGAAGCCATAAGAGTTGCCACAACACTAACGTCTCTGAAGTACAAGCCATAAGAGTTGCCACAACACTAACGTGTCTAAAGTAAAAGCCATAAGAGTTGCCACAACACTAACGTCTCTAAAGTACAAGCCATAAGAGTTGCCACAACACTAACGTGTCTAAAGTAAAAGCCATAAGAGTTACCACAACACTAACGTCTCTAAAGTAAAAGCCATAAGAGTTGCCACAACACTAACGTCTCTAAAGTAAAAGCCATAAGAGTTGCCACAACACTAACGTCTCTAAAGTAAAAGCCATAAGAGTTGCCACAACACTAACGTCTCTAAAGTAAAAGCCATAAGAGTTGCCACAACACTAACGTCTCTAAAGTAAAAGCCATAAGAGTTGCCACAACACTAACGTCTCTAAAGTAAAAGCCATAAGAGTTGCCACAACACTAACGTCTCTAAAGTAAAAGCCATAAGAGTTGCCACAACACTAACGTCTCTAAAGTAAAAGCCATAAGAGTTGCCACAACACTAACGTGTCTAAAGTAAAAGCCATAAGAGTTACCACAACACTAACGTCTCTAAAGTAAAAGCCATAAGAGTTGCCACAACACTAACGTCTCTAAAGTAAAAGCCATAAGAGTTGCCACAACACTAACGTGTCTAAAGTAAAAGCCATAAGAGTTACCACAACACTAACGTCTCTAAAGTAAAAGCCATAAGAGTTGCCACAACACTAACGTCTCTAAAGTAAAAGCCATAAGAGTTACCATAACGCAACCGTCGTTTAAGCAAACGCCACAAGAACTACCACAACACAAACGTCGGTAAAGTAAAAGTCATAAGAGTTACCACAACACAAACGTCATATTGATAAAACTGACTGTTCTTTTCGACAAAAACTTCTCTTATTCTGCTGAAGTTTTACAATAACCGGCGGATAAATATTTTCAATATGGCCGTACAATTATCATCCATGTGCAAAATACAATAAAAACAAACTGTTCTTATGAATTTTATTGCCTCCACAAGGGACATAGGGCGCGGTACTACTGACAGCGGGCATTATATTTATTATTTACATTACTTTAATGAGAAGAATAAATGTTTCCGAAAGGTAACCCAAAATACATGTATTAAAATGCATAAGCGCGGTCTGTAATTCGTTTAATAATAATAAGAAACTACATAAATTACGCAAGGGAAGCCGGCAGGAATCGGATTATATGGACCCTTCGCTACTACATTACTTTTATTTATTTTATAAAAGCTATAAACAAAATGGAAAGATTGAAGTAAGAACTGAACCCATTAAATGAAGGTTACTGGCTACTGGCTATTAATCTCTAAAGGTACACTGATTTTTTTATTTTCATAAAGGTTCCTAACGTTATTTAAGGTTTCTTAATCAAAACGTTTGAAATCAGAAATAATTCGAAACTAAAATACACTATATATGTAACTCCAACCACCTATACTGCAGTGACGAAAGGTCCATTAACTCGATTACTACCGGCTTCCCTTTCATATCTTATGTAAAATCTAAATATCATTAGACCGACATTAAACTAATTTTCCGGATTCTATCGCCGGGAATTCTATAAAAAACCGGGATAGAATCCGGAAAATTAGTTTAATTTCAATGTCTAACATTCGCGTAAACATAAGAAATCATTATCATTCGACGAATTTGCAAAACTTTATTAACGGTTGAAACACAAATTGACTTAAGCGACATTTTAGCGACACTATTTCATACATATTTAAAAACAGATTTTTTTTCTATCCTTTTTTAAACTAGTTAATTTTTTCCAAAAAAATTAACTATTTTAAAAAAAGATTAGCCTTTCAACTGTCAATAACCTGATTCCTGTCCACTTCCCTTTGTGTAAAATTTGTGTAGAATCTAATTATCATTAAAACAATTTGCTGACCCTATTTATGCATACTTTGTGAATTTATCGTTCGCTTTAACGGTGAAGGAAAACATCGTGAGGAAACCTGCACATCTGAGAAGTTCTCTATAGGAATTTCGAAGGTGTGTGAAGTCTACCAATCCGCACTAGGCCAGCGTGGTGGACTAAGGCCTAATCCCTCTCAGTAGTAGAGGAGGCCCGTGCTCAGCAGTGGGCAAGTATATAATACAGGGCTGATATTATTATTATTATTTATGCATATAAGTACCTACAGGTTATATCGGGTTCCCTTTCGAAAAAAAAAAACATTTCTCCACTGCTACATATGCGATAATACAGATTGGTTTAAGGCCCTACTCGGCCAAAACGACGTCAATTAACCATTCAACCAGAATCTCTCTGTCAGAATATTTCACCCTTCGCCACTGCTATACTGGAAAATCCAATAACCCGCTGTAAGTGAGACCGCATCTCGTTCAATAGCGTCCATTCTAGGTCACCTAGAAGATTTTCTATACCTGTAGTGGGCGTATAATGGAACGATCTATTCTCTTATTTAGGTCGTGAGTTCCAAAGATTTGCATCGAAGTTTAAAGGTTTGACAAAAGATGTAACGCACGTGTTAATCTATAATGGATTATTGTATTTTGTTGATTGATTTGTGTCCGCCCATAACGATCGTATACTTTTTTTTATTTTATTACTTTGAATGACGAGACGAGCTTCCCGTTTTCCTGGTGTTAAGCGATACAATCGCCCATAAACAGAAGAAACACTATCCAACACCTTGAATTACAAAGAATTATTTGGTATTCCACTACGCTCGCCATCCTGAGACATGAGATGTTAAGTCTTATTATGTCCAGTAGTTACACTGGCTACAATATCCTTCAAACCGAAACACAACAGTAACATCACACTGTAGCTCGGCGGCAGAAACAGACATTGCGGTGGTACCTACCCAGGCGAACTCTCGTCTCTCACATATGAGACTTACCAGTAAACAAGGTATTACCTATAGTTTTTTATTGAATAACGAGACGACCAAGCCGCTCGCCTGATTGTGTTTAACTTCCCATAATCAGTAGAAACACTACAAAACTTTGAGTTATAATTGCGCGACACTCCACTGCGCTCGACACTCTGAGACATAAGATGTTAAGTCTTATAATGCCCAGTAAATTAGCCTGGCTACAATATCTTTCAAATCAGAACGCAAAACAACTTACCCTATTAATATAATAAATAAATACATTAATAAAAATGTTAAATGATACTAGTCTCACGTTCGGTCCCAGTACAGGCAAAGTGATTTTTGTACTCAAAATCAGCTTGGAGTCTAAAATTTGTGCCCGATATGGTGATAGGCCTACACTCTCAAATCACGAAACATGCACCGAAAAGTGATTGCCCTGATAGCATTTCTACCTAACCTTTCGAGTATATAGGCGTGATATTGTATACGCTATTGTATTATGTATCACAATTACCAAATAAAACCTAATTATAATTGGCAATTTTAAATTTACCAATACTAAAATTCATGCCCAATTACTCCTATAATATTTAACACATACAATTTAATATTAAGTTATGATCTACCCGCGAAACTACGGAACACACCGCAATACTCATCACACAATCACTTTCACTAATTAATTTTAATACGGGTTGTACATTTCCTGTAACTGGGGATTTATATCGTAGGCCCGTTGCATAGAATCTATTTTAGAATGAACTTATTAACGAGTGTAATGAACAATTCCCTAACTCACTATTACAAGGTCCTATGTAAGTTTTATGCATCGAATTAATGTAACATCGGAAAATAAATTATGTCGGTAATTTGAAAAAACATTAATTTGCGGTTCTCTATTTATCTATCTATAACAGAGAACCTTGTCACAATAAGCCAACGAATTGTGTGATGAACATTATTGATTGAATTCTTAACACCTTGTCAGACTGACAGCGTGGGTAGTGGCATATTCACATGGCGTGTTTTCTATTTATTTTTTATAAATGCTATTTATAATAATAGAACGGAGTTTATTAATAATCAATTATTTTTATCCGTCGCAATAATGTAGCTTCCTATTAGTTTTGAAAATCAAAATCGGCTTAGAAGTTCCTGAGATTAACGCGTTCACAAACTCATCACCTTTCATTATTAGTATATATCTCTCTCAACACGTATATTTTATTATAAAAGCAACAACTGTTAATTTTATCGACCATCGCATCCTTTGTTAAACAACACCCCAATATTATGGTAATCATTCATGTCGGCCTTAAAATTGTTTACCGAACCTGAAGGCTATTTATGCAAACGGTTCCCAAACTTTTGTATGGGGGCAAAGATAAAAATTGCATTCTTATACGGCAATATGAACCTACTGCACTAGATAAAAATTGATATTTTTTTTAGACGAGCACTGCAAAGTCACCCCCTGTACCTGATGGTAAGTGAAGTGGGGTGTAAATGGAGCATCGACTAACAACAGATGAATATTGTTCTTAAAAAAGAGTCAATCGCTGCTTGGAGTCAGGAAGTTGGCGTGTGATACCCCCGTGCCTCGGAAAGCACGTAAAGCTGTTGCTCCTGCGCCTGATCTCTCTTCGGATTACCGTCTCACCGGACTATGAAAGTACAGGATCAGAATGTGCTCCTGTGTATTGCGCACACACTATAATAACCCCTTCCTTGTGGCTGATCTCTATTGAGATTGGCCGCCGTGGCCAAAATTCAAATATGAAGGAATCATAATATTGTTATCTGGAATCATCGGTATACTAGTATTTTAAAAGTTATATTTCGCTTTAAACCGCTCGTGTCTTTAAACTCTGCTTCAATTTTTAAATTAATTTTTGAAATCTATGATGCTTGAACTCTTTCTCTTGTGAATTGTATATTTCTTAACTAGGAGTGAAAATTAGACTTCAAAAATCCATCTCACTTTCTAGACTATTACAATCGCATTGGGAACAGTTTTATTTTCTAGATTACATATTTAACAGCAATCTTTAAGGTAGATGCCTCGATAGCAAGAATACGCTGGGTGAAGGTCACTTTAACAGGTGCGATTAGAATATTTTTTGGAGGCCTTTGTTCAACAATGGATTCCATGTGGCTTATGACAATGATCTTAAGATTAAAACCAGACTCCACACTCTGCTATCAGCGGATCCTCTCGTACTTTGGCCATGTAGCAAGAAGACAGTCAGACAACCTGGATTAGCTGGTTATGGTGGGTAGAGTAGACGGTAAAAGACCTAGAGGCCGATCACGTACCCAATGGTCTAACACCATCAGGGAGGTCAAGTAAATCCGAGTCACGGATGCTCTGCGACAGGCACAAGACAGGATGGAGTGGAAGCAGCTCGTCAGCACCATCACTAAGGCTTACCATGCGGGCAAGACCTTCAGTCATGAAAAACGACATAGAAGAAGAATGACAATTATATCTGATAGTGTCAATAATTCATACAAGACGTGTATAAACGTTGGGTAACCTCTAGGTAATATTACCTAAAAGTAATTCAAAATACGACGTGTATAAACTTCGCTATTATCGTGCACAACGTCTCTTCACGGCTCGTAAAGGATGAGCGGAACTCATTGCTCGGAACACCATTCCATAACTCCATGGTGCGCAATAGGTGCGTATAAAAGCAGTTAGATATATCTTACTGATCCTACGTAATATTATAAAACATGTGATGCTTGAATGCTCGAAACGCGAGATTATTTTAGAAAGTATAAATGATTTCAATAAATTAAAATTCACAATGTGGTATACAAACTTCATAACCTCGATATGCAAAAGCAAACCCGTTGTTTGTGTTTGGTAAGTGATTTAATTCCGGTACAAGGTTAAACTGAACATTCTAAGATTGACTAGATAGATAGACTAAGTGAGTACTCCTCCCAAGAGGATAGCGGCGTCCTCAGAACTCTGTGCAAGAAATCTGACTTACGAATAGGTTTGCCTTTGTATGGAAGTACTGTTTGATTTTGTTGTAATACTCAGAAACTAAGGCCCGTGTTCATAAACGTTATTTATCTAAGGACGGAGCATTGCTGTTATAACAAGTCTGTTTCTCATCCTTGTTTATTTGGCAGCTTGCTGTTTGTTCAGCTTTGTTTATCTGAAAGCCAACTAGATTCAAGTTGTATCTCAATATTAGTCAATCACAATTGCCCTATGTCTACGCACTGCGAAGGCTGCCATGCCTTTAGTCCTGAGAAACAGACTTGTTATCACAGCAATGCTCCGTCCTTAGATAAATAACGTTTATGAATAAAGGGCTAAGAGTTTACATACGTCTAGTGCTATTTGAAATCGCTCGCAGCTTCTAATGGAAAGCCTTCCTATGAGAGTAAGTTACCTGAATCTTGCTAGTGGTAGGATATATTTCATATCCGCCTGGATAGCGACAATATACAAGGTGTTAAAACACAATAGTGGCCCACATAAGTGTCGCGTTCCGGGATCAGCCTGTGTATACCCGGTTCCAACAAGCCGGCATAATTGTGTCGACTGTCGAGGGGTAATCATCTCTCGTCAGTCGACATTCTATTGGACCCCTACTACACTTACCATCAGGTGCTGTGGAGTGCAAGTGTAAAAAAGATCAAAAAATAGCCTTTGTGTTAGTTCACGACATGGTCTACCCTGCGCCAAATTCAACATCCTTTTTTGTATATATGTTTGTTATTTATCTTAGCAGGTATTATTATTAAGAGTTCAACTTCACAATTCTGTCCCAGAAAATATTAACATAAATATATACTGTGATAATTACAACTATTCTAAAAATAAACATAAGATCCAATAATAAATAAAATGATTGTGCATATTTCGCCATTTTTAATGTATATTTGCTTTGATATTTCGGCAGTTTGGCGATGCGTATAGGTAATCCGATCATATTACGCCATTTTTAATGTTTATTTTCATGGATAATATATTGATTTGGTACTGAATATAGTCTGATGTCTAACTTCCAGAAATAGACAATTCAACTACCTATAATATATAATACTCTTACAAAGAAATATACTAAACTATTTTTTATGTGAAAAAGATCTAAACTTTTTTTTATGCGTGAAGGGCACATAATTTGAGAATCATTGACTATAATGGAACGAACAAATTAAGGAAGCAATTTGAGTTTTAATGGTGTATTTAAATTCATGTACCTTTTAATCAATGGTATTGTAAACAATTCACCCTCTTATCTATACTATTATATAAAGCTGAAGAATTTATTTGTTTGAACGCTTCAATCTTAAGAACTGTTGGTTCGAATTAAAAAATATACTGTTGGATAGCCCATTTATCGAGGAAGGCTATAGGGTATATAACATCACGCTATGACCTATTAGATATAAATTTTAATGATAGGTTTTATATAACTTAATAACAAAGGCAAATTGATTTGAAGGACATTATAGTCAGCTCAATTACTGGGCATTATAAGATTTAACATCTTAAGTCTCAGGGTAACGAGCAAGACGGTGTTGCTACTGTTTATGGGAGCTCGTATCGCTTACCATCAGGGTAGCGGCATGCTGTATTTCGTTCAATTACATTAAAAAACCTCCTGGCCCATAAACATCTAAAACTTTGAATCAATAAGTCATTGCACAACGATGTCACCCCGAGGCATTAGATGATTCTCATATTGCTGAGTAATTACACTGATTATAATGTCCTTTTTTTCATTTTACAGTAATAGTTGCATAATGTTAATTGGCGACAGAAATAGATATTGCAGTGGTACATAGACATTGTCTAGAGCAATAAGACCGCCATTTGTACATGTGCCTTTTGTCTGCCTTTTCTTCTTTGTATAGTTTTTTTTTGTGTGTGTTTTGTACAATAAAGAGTAAAATAATAATAATAATGCATACCCAGTTAGACTCTCTCATTCGAGAAATCTGTTAACAGTAATTACTCTAGGAACAATGTCTTTCGCTCCAGAATATAACACACATATCACGCGATTATATCTGATGAGGCAGATCTGCATCCAGAACACCCATTTTTCGCCTTGTATATCCCTATAATAGATAGCGAAGTCTATCGCCGTATCCTTTGCAAATTTTAAACTCCGCGAATACTGAGCAAAAATATTCCAATATCACCACCCGACCCGGGATTCCAACCACGTACCGCGCACGCAATACAAATTACCGACGCGAAATATAATAGGATTTACATAAATCTACTTAGCAACATGCTAATTATCTATTTCCTTTACCGGACACCCATTCTAAATAACGTCCATTATACTTTTATGTGATTGACAGCTTCTAATAAAAGCATTGTTAGCAAAGAAGGTATCGGTTCCTTTTAGTTTTATCCTTAAATATATCCATCCATTTATTACGTAAGAACATAAGAATAATTTAATTTATTTTTGGCGGTATATGAAATCTACAAAGATACGTCGCGATTTTTAAATCATTTTTGAAAAATATTAATGATATTGTATATGATACAAAGCCAAATATACTTATAATCTTAGGTCGGGAGTGTGGGCCATAGATTTTTCAGAAGACAATTAAATTTGTTTTATTATAAATTTATAATTAAAACTTTCTCAACAAAAAAATTAACCGGCTTCAAAAACCTAAAAATAATTCAACATTACCTGTATACTGGTTACCAAATTTGGAGTCATCTATTCAGTAGTATTTCGTATTTTTATCTTGATTTTTTGCTTCTTGTGACATATGTAATACCTACTTATTTTTACATTTGATCCTGAGACAATGGGCAAGTAAAGGTATTTTCTGTCTTTATATTGTTGAGTAGGCCATGTCTCTCGTACGGCCATTTCACTCGCTTTTCTTTTATGTAACTTTAGACAATTAGTATTGCATGAATTGGAGAATGTCTGGGAGTCACGTATGTGAAGGCTCTATTGAGTAATATCTATTTTCGGCATCAAGTGTGCAACCACTCTTATATTCCACTTTGATGAGCATTGTTCTGGGTAATTTACTGACGCGACATAGACTTACTATTCTCTTAGAATTCCAAAATGAAAAATGTAGGTGATAGAAAGTTTTTTTTACGTATTCGGCGAAGTAATCCTTCTAAACCCGATGGTAAGTAGATTAGAATTCAAATATAAACCTTCCGCATAAGATCTAAGAAAGTAAAAACTGAAAACCAGCTCGGAATTACTATTCTAGAATTACTACTGTTTGAACCTGCGGACATACGTCTCGGCAGTCCGTTCCACACCCAACTAAGCTAACACCGCTTTTTTAGCCTACAAACTAATGCTTAGCAACAGCATCAGACTAACCGATGATAATACTATATTAATATAAAGCTGAAGAGTTTGTTTGTTTGAACGCGCTTAGCTTACGAACTACTGAACCGCTTTTCAACTTTTTTCACGAGTAGGAAGCTACATTTCTCCTCAGTGCTATAGGCTACTTTTGATCCAAGGTAAATATTTATCCCAGAAAAACTATTTCACGCGGGCAGTACCACAGCCAATGCTAGATCTATCTATATTATTTATTATCCACATCATTATTCAAAAGCAATCCTTGCCAAAATACCTACTTTTATAAAAAAACCGACGCAATTTTTAAAAGAAATAATAACAGCAATTATTTTAATTAAATAAAGAGGTATGTAATTATGTTTTGTAATGAGCTTCTAAATGAAATGTTTAAATTTGATATACAAAATATAACCAGGAAAATAATACATTATCAAGCCCCGAGGAAGAGTAAATATTATAAAGAAAGTTATTAATACTTATACATAAATATTGTATTGGCGTGGCAGTTAATTATACGCTATTATTCGCAGAAAATTATAATAATTTAATACTCTTGCTTTTGTTTAAAATTACGCGCATTCTCGTAAACAAGCAAACATTCCAAAATTCCCCTCAAATTCTTCCAATGAATTACAAAGGTTTAACGATTTAGTATTCTAACCACGGGCTAATTAACTTTTAACCACAGTTATTTTAACTTAGAAAATCAAATTCATTAAATATAATAACTAACTCAATAATTGACCGAAAATTGCTAACAATTACTTACAATTAACCAAATCTATTTGTAAAAAAATTGGAGTAATAAAAAGGCGGGAATGAGCCACCATTACGCAAGGAGACAAACGAAGTTTTTAAATTTAAATTTGGAATTCTAATTCTCTCTGGCTAGACTTGGGGATGAGAAAAGTCTGGCAACCACTTTATTGCCAGACAGATCAAGGTGCCTAAAATTTGGGAAAAACTCAAAGGTCCGTTTTAATTTCTGTTTAGTGAGAGTTTTTAAATGAGTCTGAAACTTTATTACGGACGAAACCATAATTATTTTCAAACTAGAACTGGGCAGGAAAATAATACCATTTATTTTACAATTCTGTTTTAAATGAGTCGGAATTTCAGGCTTTATTTTAACTCTGGTTTTAACTTACGTTATATTGCAATGTAACGATATTATTTGAATTTAGTAGCTTAGATTCCAGAGGATAGTGATGGCAATTAGTGCTAGTTCAAATTTCATTAGCATGCTCATATTCATGTCTTAGCATGCTAAAGCTAATTCCTAATATTACACATGAATTAAAATTGTGTGAACATTAATTTGCGAATTATATTTTGCAATTTAAAATACACAAAGAAAAATTAGCAATTTACGCGCAATCAACGGACTAAATTTAATGCTCAATTTTTCTATACATTTCATTAAAATTATATTGATAATAATTTTTATATTATAGAATATAGAATGAGTATTAAATTATACCTATACATGTGCAAGATTCTTACAAAATTACTTTTAATTATTAAGGCATAATAGATAATATTTTGTGCAATAATTATCCGGCTTAATATTCGGTAATTTTCCAAAAATATAAACCTCCGCGCGTATGTAAAATGTTAAATGTTTATAACCAGTTAAGTGGACCTAATAAAGAAACAAAGGGCAAAATATACGTAATCTGTCCACCCCTGAAAGGCGTGCTAAAAATTCAGTGATACATCTTGTCCGAAAGTCATTCGTCTCCACTGATTAAATTATCTTTATGTGACCCTTCAAAAGGCGTAGGGGTCTTAAATTCGACAGCGCTGACTCAGAGGGCCCCGTCTAATGACCCAAGCATAAGAATGCCGAGTTTGTGATTTCTTGATTTCCATTCCAAAAGTGGAAAAGTGAAAAGAGTGAGTGCGTGTAAATTTTGAAAAATTATTAAAGTCCTAATAATTTGTATAATAATATCAGCCTTGTATTATATATACAGTCTCACAGCTGGGCACGGGCCTCCTCTACTACTGAGAGGGATTAGGCCTTAGTCCAACAGTCTGGTCTAGTGCGGATTGGTAGACTTCACTCACCCTCGAAAATTCCTATAGAGAATTTCTCAGGTATGCATGTTTTCCTTCACTGTTAAAGCAAGCGATAATTCACTAATTTGTATGTGAAAGGTTTATTATGTTTGGATGTTCAAAAGTATTTGAATTGGTATTTATTGCTGGTGGTGGATATATTTTATATCCGCCCGAATAACTACCATACACAAGATGTTAAAACCCACCGTAGTGGCCCACGTGTGTCGCACTCGGATCAATCTGAGTATATCTGGTGTCAGCAGGCCGGCATAATTGTGTCGACTGTCAAGGGGTAATCATCTCTCGTCAGTCGACATTCTATTGGACTCCACTCCGTTTACTATCACGTGCAGAGGGGTGACGCTCGTATAAAAAAAATCAGTACTAATCTTTATCTTTACATTCCATAAACCAATCAAAGCGTTTGCATACTACATTCTAACTTATTTCATTATGGGATAAGCAAAGAGTAAGATACATCCCTACCTACCCCAAGGCGTGAATATCAATTGAATCCAGACACTATTCCACGAAGAATGCCACAAAGCACTGCGCAGTCACAATGAACTAGGAAATCTCTTTGAAGCCAACCCTTTCATTGCGACTTCTTTCATATCAATAGATATTGAAATACCTCTGGATATCGGGCGATTCATTCTTACGTTATAGTTTTGGAAAATCACACTTATATTAAACTAGCTTTTGCTCGCGGCTTCGCCCACGTGAAGGAGTTTTCCGCGATAAAAGTCCACTGTATGATAAAAGTCTTGCTACATATTTTCCCGGTACTGATAGGTTCAAACTAATTTTATCCCCATGAGGGTTGAATTTATCAAAATCCTATTTAAGCGAATGTCTTATATAGTAGCTCCAATCTTTAATTTCAGTTCAATCAGTCGAAAATCTAAGAAGATTTATACAAACTTTCATCCCCTATTTATCCCTTTAGGGGTGGAATTTATCAAAATCCTTTCTTAGGGGATGCTTACGTTATAGTAGCTTTATGCATGCAAAGTCTCAACCTGATCGGTTTAAAATTGACAAAGTTTCATACAAACTTTCATCCCCTATTTTATCCCCTTGGGGATAGAATTAATGAAAATACTTTCTTAGCGGATGCCTATGTCATAACATCTACCTGCATGCCAAATTTCAGCCCGATCCGTCAAGTGGTTTGGGCTGTGCGTTGCTAGGTCACTATATCAGTCAGTCACCTTTGAGTTATATATGTTTAGAAGAAAGAAGCTGGTGTAAGGATGTTTTTATACGTTGTATTTGTTGAGGTTACGATTTATTGCGGAGAATTACAGGCTTAAGTGATAGTGTTGATGTTAAACGAGAGAGATGATTACCCATCGACAGTCGTCATAATTATGCCGGCTTATTAGAACCGGATATACAGGCTGATTCCAGAACGCGATACACTTACATTGGCCACTATAGCGGGTTTTAACATCTTATAAAATACCACTAGCAATTTTTACAGATGGCCTTTCGGTTATAACATTTTGACGCTTGAAAAGCAATCATATCTAAGCGACAAGTATACTGAAAATGTATTCTATAAATTTAGAATCGCCATATATTTCTGCGTCATTTGATCTAGGTTTTGTAGTTCTAGGGCAATTTTAATATCATTAGGCTATATCTTTGTACAATAAAAAGTGTAATTGATATGAATTTTTATATTAAAATCGAAACTTCAAATCACTCTACTATAAAATTTACTGATTTTCGCTTAGATATTATTGCTAATAACTCCTTCTAAAGGATGTAGTACTCGAAAATCATGTAATAAATAAAAGTTGCCAACTAGGAATGCTCTAGGCATTACACCCAATACAATCACTAGACTAAAGAGACAATAATAAACACGCTTCAATTTATAACCTTTTGCGGGCGATTTAGAAGCGACTTTCGAATTTCCAAATCGCCTTAACAATCACTGATATCATCTAGGAACATTCGAGCAATAATTCACAGCAAAATATATTTATCAACGTCCCCCGCCTGTCTGTTCTGAATAATGAAGTGAGACGACAAATGATAAAAAGCGGTAGAAAAACTTAAGGAGTATTTCGGCCGGGTTCTGCATATTTTTTTATAATAGGCGAAGTGACGCCTCTGAAACTGATGGTAAGTGGAGTAGGGTTAAATAGAATTTCGACTGACGAGAGATGATTACCCCTCGGCAGTCGACACAATTATGCCGGCCTGACGAAACAGGGAACTGATCCTGGAACACGACACACTTGGGCCACTATGGTAGGTTTTAACACCTTGTGCCAGTTGCTGTCCTGGCGGATATAAAATATATCCTACCACCAGCATACTTTAATATAAACATTTGTAGACCAGTGAAGCAATAAGGCAGGTCGTGATTATTGTCAATCGTCAACTTATGCATCGTCTCTTGCTTGCTGCAATTGCATGTCATCACAATACTCATGTCTACTGCTGAATAGAAAAGAGTACCTGTTGGAGACGATCTCCATCTAATGACTTATTAGAACCCTTGTCAAGTTTTCTACCTTGCAGTTTCACATAAGTATCAATAGGCTTTGAATTAATCTTATCATATTAATATACTTCGTACACCGCATGCTGCCCCATATTATTCCGTTTTCGCATATATCCATCCCATGGTTGTCTGTAAGAGATTGCCTTGTGCGATAAGACCACCATTTATAATTTTTTCTATTATCTTGTTTCATGATCTATGTCTCTAGTTTACATGAAAGTGTAAATAAATAAATAATCTTTTATGAATTCACTTTTCTGGTCAGTGTCAGCCTGGCGTATGCAATCTGTGCCGATATGACAATAGACTCGCCCACTATCATATCATGGGACGGAACACAAAGAAAAAGTTGTGTTCATTATGCCTCTGTCTGTGCTGTGTGTGTGACCAAAATTCCTAAATATGTGGCCTCTCAATGTTACTAGAGGTTTGTTCGTTGTGTCTATGCTGTTTGTGACCATATTTCCTCATTATACGAACTCCCAATGTCGCTGAAACCCAAGACACACAGCATTTCAGCCTGAAAACATCCCTAATCGCCGCACACATTACATTATCAAAGATCTCCAGCGGAACCCAAAAAACGGCCCGAAATTATCGCGTTAAAAAATATCTTGGTATTTTCGACGTCGGTGATACCATCTCTCGGGATTGTCGGGAAATGAGCCCGAGATATGGGACGCCGTAGATTATAAGCCTTAATCGAATGTGTATACGGTCTAAGATTTTGTATAATAATGTAAAATTAACTTTTTAAATGTAATTGACCCTTTAAGTTTTAAACTGTAGCTGCTTTATTTTATGTAAGCTGAATGGAGATAGCTCGCTAATCAATGGCTGATTTATTATGTTATTTTGTGAATGGAACTATAAAATATATCATAATACACACACATACACGCATGCACGCACACAAACTCACACAAACTCACACAAGCCTCAGCCTTTTATCCCCGTAGAGGTAGATAGAATCGCTTCTTTTCTTTATAAAAAAATATTATATACAAAGAACCGCGATAAAAATCCGAAAAATAGTTTTTTAAAATATACATAGTAAGTATAATATAAGAAACTGATTGGCTGAATGATCGAACACAGTCGAAACTACTAGATCTAGAAACAGGAAATAATCTTCACTTTTCATAAGGTTCCTTAAATAACGTTACCGAGCACTAAGAATGAATTTTTAGAAATCAATTTTATGGTATGAAATAATTTAATTTCATACCCTAATAATAAAATAGGGGATAACTTTACTGTGTATAAAATAAAAGCTACTGAACTGATTTTGAGAATTCTTTCACTAATAACAATTACATTATGATTTCTTATGTTTACGCGAATGTTAGACATTTAAATTAAACTATTTTACGAATTTTATCGCGGTTTTAATATTTTACTTTTCTCCCCGTGAGCATGATGGCTGCAAAGTCTTCGAAACGTCGGGAGAAAAGTAAAATATTAAAACCGCGATAAAATTCGTTAAATAGTTTAATTTAAACAGCTACATTATCTCTAAATGTCAAAAATCCAAAACTACTTTACCAATTTTGAAAATTTATTCACTATTAAGAAACTACATTATCCTTGAATACCACCATATTATGTCGTAGGTTTCCTTTGATGACAGTGTAATATTGTATCGCATCTACAACGGAGGCTGAGCCTAAAAAAACAAATATTTGGGCCACTTCCCAAATTATGTAAATACAATCCCCGCAGGCCGACCACAGCCAATAAAAACATATATTACTACGAAATTGTACAGTCAACCACGAAAATTGATATGAAAACATTAATATATTTGTTTAAAATAAATTAAACCCTGTGTAATTGATTTACTGCCTCGGTGGCGTAGTTGTATTGCATGCCCGGTATAATAGCGCTCTGAGGTCCTGGATTCGAATCCCGGGTCGAGCAAAGTGATATTTGGGTTTTTTTGCTCAGCATCAGCCCGGAGTCTGGAATTTGTGCCCGATATGGCGATAGGCTCGCTCCCTATCACAACATGGGACGGAATACACTTGGCGAAAAGTGAGTGCCCTGGTTGCGCCGCTGCATACCCCTTCGGGCATAAAATGCGTGATGTTGTGTGTGTGTTGTGTGTTATTTATTTACTGACTAGCGACCCGCCCCGGCTTCGCACGGGTGCAATGCTCATACTAAATACACTACAGAAAAACTGTGAACGTTGTATATAAAAACATAGCGGCCCGCTCTGGCTTCGCACGGGTATAACATAACAAAATGACAGTATTTCTCCACTATTTAATGGATGTTATTATACATATAAACCTTCCTCTTGAATCACTCTATCTATTAAAAAACCGCATCAAAAATCCGTTACGTAGTTTTAAAGATTTAAGCACATAAAGGGACATAGGGACAGAGAAAGCGACTTTGTTTTATACTATGTAGTGATGATACATTAATGGATACAAAATTATATAAACAACTTACTGTGCCCGCGACTTCGCCCGTGTGGACATCATCAACAAAGTTTTTCTCCCGTAAATCCCAAACCACGAGATTTTGTACAGCCACGCGACCTCTTCAACACTAATCGTTATATTTCAGTCAATTTACATAAAACCGTAATGTACTATTAACCTAAGCCTTCCTCAAGAATTGCACTATCTTTTAGTAAAAATCGTACAAAAATCCGTTTAGTAGATTTTGAGAAAATCGATCACAAACAGGCAAACAGCGTTTGGAGACTTTATTTTATATGTATAGACTTGATGTTTGCTATTCTTGGCTGACTGTACCTCATTGTTAAATTAATCAAAACTAAAATTCTAAAGTTGGTCCGTTGATGAATTTGCGGTGCAAATTGGGAAAATTTGTTAATTTTGTAAGGAATTAATTTACATCCCCTTTAAATTTACTGTATTCCTGATTAAAGTTTGTTATAATTTTGAAACGAGTACAAGCTGTATTGTACTTATAATATGTATATTTATTTAATATTTGCTTTACTTTGTACACTCGGTACTGTTTTGGGTTCGTTGCCATCGATGACTCTAGGGTTTTATATGTATAGATTACATAATATTGCTTACCAACAGTCTCGCAAAATGCGTGACGTCAATAAATCTATTTGGAGACGTCTCGCCGATAAATAACTAAACAATATTTTATCTTTCACTATTTGCTTTGTCAGCGAATCTCATCAGGATTTGTGCCTATTTCTCATTGATGTATATTCTATAGTCACGAACGTCTATATAAACTATTTGTTCAAAATCTGAACTAAAATGACAACCAAAACGTCACTGTTATAACTATTTATTCACTTGAACAACAAATAATTTTATTTATTTGACTAATATTTTTTATTGAAATCCAGGTTTATACTTAGACTCGAGTTCTTATATTATAAGCGGGATTCCGTACATAACCACACGCTGTCAATGTTGAAATCATACGAAAGTCAGGTGTACGGATTGCAGTGCAGTTGAGTCGAATGAGTGTACGGAACACCAGATCTAGTACGTAGTACATATATATCGATGCTAATTGGTATGTAAAGTAAACTTTTGGAGCACAAATATGGTCCTGAATTCCGGACTATAGCTTTACTGTATGTCTTTGGAAATAATACTCTTTTTAACCGACTTAAAAAAAAGGAGGAAGTTATCAATTCAACGTGATTTTCTTTTATGTTCGTTGCCTCAGAACTCGCTCATTTATGGACCGATTTGTAAAATTCTTTTGTTATTCGAAAGAATATACCCCCAGATTGTTTCCATAGAAATTAGCAATTTTGATTAGGCACCGACTCCAAAATTGGTATCCGTATATACCTGTTATGTGAAATTATTTATTGGTTTTGAGTGGTTTTTGAAGGCGGTTATATGTTAAAATATTTTTTGTTAAAATTAAATTTATTATGTATGTATTTGCCAGACCTGCTCATATTATAATTGTTATAGCGAATGCTTTGTATAACAAATATCGATATAAGAGGTTTCTCTATACCTTCACCAACGGATACCCATAGAGCCCTACCAATAAAATTCTGATTAAAATTCTCCCGACTACACCGAAAGCCTTGAAAATTTATGCCAAGCGCCAAGTTTTATGAAAAATTAAATACATTGAAAATTAATATTAAAGAAACATGAATTTCCAAAACTCAAACTAATCAAAGCAATAACGTTATTAATGAAAATTAATCATAAAATTTGTATTGTAATTTCTTGTAAGACTTTATACTAGAGCAATAAGTTATTGGACCTGATTGGAAGTCTTGTTATTTATTGACATTCATTTTGTTTCTACCGGCACTTTTTATAATTGTCATAATTAAGTATAATAAATAATAATGATAATATCAGCACTGTATTATATACTGTCCCACTGCTGAGCACGGGCCTCCTCTACTACTGAGAGGGATTAGGCCTTAGTCCACCACGCTGGCCTAGTGCGGATTGATAAACTTCACACACCTGCGAAATTCCTATAGAGAACTTATCAGATGCGCAGGTTTCCTCACGATGTTTATCTTCACCATTAAAGCGAACGATAAATTCACAAAGAATATACACATAATTTTTAACAAAACTCGGAGGTGTGTGCCCTTGGGATTTGAACCTGCGGACATTCGTCTCGGCAGACCGTTACACAACCAACTAGGCTATCGCTGCTATTCATATAATTAAGTACAGTACGATAATTTGTTTCTTTTTGTTAGACATTCTTGCAAAACAATAATGGATTATTTTTATTATTTTTATTATTGATAGAATTTTTCTTCAATTCTATATTATACTTCGCTTTCGCTCGCGGCTGGAATAAGTGTGACGTCCAAGTAAACGAAAGTTCGAACTTTTTACTATTTATTATGTCACAACGCGTACTCTAATTTGTGGCTGACTGTACCTATATCGACTGGCATACGGCTAGTAAATCATACCATACAGTAACCACGATACAACTAATTCAAAGATACAATCAAACTCAAAAGACAATTGGCGCACTCAATTTGTCGCCAACTGTACTATAAATTGGTAAGATATCGCACGTTTAAAGCTGGCCTTTTGCCAAACTTTCTGTTATAAAGTTCTTACAAGTCCCGATCTAAGGCCGGCCGCATACGATCCGATTTGTGATTTAAACGCTCGCGCAGTTGCGGTTCGGATACGAATTTTGTTCGAAGTTTAAATTATTGCGGTTCTTGCGGAGTTATGGTTGGGATATGTGCACTCGTAATACCGAGAGTATTTGTTATAGTGACTTTTAGTGTATTTCAAAAGTGTTTGTGACTGCCATATTGGTTACTGCTTTCAGAATAGCTTTTAGAATTATTGTTCTGAAAATTTTAAATTTAAATCATTTTTAGTCAATAGAACACTTAAGTAATGTTTAACTGAAAATTGTATGATAGGTATCTTACTAATATAAATGCAAGGTTTAGGAAATTTGGATGTTTTGATGTTTGTTAGGGGTAAACGCTGAAACAGTTGAACGGATTTGGTTAAAATTTGGCACACAGTTGAACTATATCCTGTATTAACCGCGTACTTTTTATCCCACAACAAACTTGAAATAAAATGATTTCTTATGTTTACGCAAATGTTAGACATTGAAAGATTTTGTCGCAGTTTTATTATTTTCTCCCGAAGTTTCGAAGACTTGGCAGCGTTCGCTGTCACGGCGTGGACTGAGGTGTTGGTCATCCGAAAAGTCAAAATTACAACATCTACCTACATTTTAAAATTATACTATTAAAAAAATGCTGTAGACGGTCCGATCTACGTAGAATGATCTTACAGTATTTGAAGTCTGGCAGCCGATCTTTTGGGTTTAACTTTATTTCAATTGAAAATTTTCTTACTTGGATATCGATTTAGTCTTCTATTTAATAGCTAAAGAAATAGTTACTCTGAAAATGTAATATTTCTAAATTAGACCCCCTAAGACTCTAAAATAACGCAACAAATAAACAACCTCAGCAATACATTCTAGGTTTAATCCAGAACTGACAAATTTCTAGTCATTTCCCACAATGTCAGGGTAAAAGCTAAACATCAAATATATACGGCGCCGAGATGAAAAGTCAAGCTTCCAAATAAATGGTAAACAAATGAGTGCATTCTGCTTATTCCTCCGATTAATTACTAGATTTAACATTACTTTAACGCAATCTGTTTGGTTTTTTAATTTCAGCGGATCTAGTTCAGAGATATAGGGGTCACCGCAAAACGTCATTTTTGATGGAGCTCCCGGAGATCAGCCGTAGCTCCTTTCCAAATAAATATTTTTACTAATATTAAGTCTTAAAATACAGTTAAAAGATACCGTAATATGTGTACAAATTTTAAGAATAAATTTAAAAGTTATCTTAGCAAAACATCTGGAAATTCCGCTTTTTCGGCATTCTAACTGTATATAACACCTTAAGCATTTATTGTCGCATACGCTAATTGACAAACAACATTGTGAAAAACTCAAGATAAGAAATCAAGGCAAGACAAGAAAAGTAACTTATAGTCGAGACAAGACAGGGCAGAACAGAGACAATGTATTTTTATAATAGTGTTTTTACATATCATTCAACTATGATCTGACAATAATGATTTAAATATAAAAAAAAATAAACACATGTACTCAAACTGTTCAAGCAAAGGCACTCCTTCCTCCTTATAATACTACAACATACAACGTTTCAAACGCTCCGTCTACACCGCGCCTAACCTAACAAGTACTCGTGATTGCAGCTGCGGACACTGTTAAACTTGGGACGAGCCGAACTATTCTAACTAATAAACCGCTATATACTCGAAAATTTGATTTCGAATGACGTCGAGATTCGATATTTGAATTTAAATAGTATTCGATTTGTAATCTGAGAAGTTAACGGTCGTAATCAATCTACTGATGTTTTTATAGGTGCACGCCAAAGTGACCCTACTGCACTTCATAATAAGTCGAATGTCGACTGACAAGTCGTGTTTTCGATCCGATAGTTGTCATAATTATGCCGGCCTGTTGGAACCGAATATATACTGGCTGATCCCGTAACACTCACTAATTAACATGTTTTTTTTTATCTAAATATTGTATTTTCTAAGTGATAATTATAATATGAGAAATAAATGTCAAACCATAATGATTCAGTAAGTGACAATTAATTTCTTAATTGTATAAGAAACTGTTTTGTTATCATAGTAATGCTCTGTCCTTAGATAAATAACGTTTATAAATAAGGAGGTTAAAATTTAAAGGAGTTTTAAACTTTTGATATTTTTTTTTTAAAGTGATTAATACTCTGGTGGAATATATCCAACTCCTTGCAGTGATTATTGTAACAATTACACATGCAATATAACGTGCTACATTGACCGTATCGATCGATCAATTTATATGAAAGGACGAAAAATATTATATTTTATAATATGACAACCAAAAAACAGCACTAATGTTCAGTGGTCACCTAAATACTGTCACAACTGATTTTCAGTGGACACCTCCATCAATTTCCTTTGAATTATTTTAATATTCAACAAAAATCTTACAGATAACCCGTCTCACGTCCCCAACGTGGCGTTAACCTGATGCAGTTTAGGTAAGACTCCAACAATTCCGAATTCTCTTTTTTCAGGTACAGCGAAAAATCCGGACGAATCTCCCAGTGGATTTTGGAACAGATTAACTTTCTTTCTTTTTCATTTTCTGGTTGAATATAATGATACCAGCCCTGTATTATACAGGGTCATTTGACATCGCGTTACTAAATTAAACCACATACTTATCTACTTGCAAATACCACGCTACAATAAGTTATTTGTGCCGTAGATGTAAAATTAAAAAAATGTAATTTTCGAACAATATATTAATAAAAAGTAATTTTAATTTGACGCGCCCTAAAGCCACTACTACTACTCTAAGAGAATCCGTTGCAGTGGTAACATCATACTTTCAGTCAGAAATACACATACACACGCCATATTAGCATTAAACTACAAAATGGTCAAAAAATCTGAAAACTTAAACCAGGATTTTTGGTGAAAATATTCCTTATTAATGTATGATTTTTGGCACAATGTCTGCAAAGGTGAAGACGAGTATGTGGTTTCATTTAGTTACGCAATGTCAAAATAACTCTGTATACTGCCCTCTCTATTCTACTACTGTGAGGGTTACGGCCTTAGTCCACCACGCTGGCCTAGTGCGAATTGGTAGACTTCACACACCCTCAAAATTCCTATAGAGAACTCAGGTATGCAGGTTTCCTCAAGATGTATTTCTTCACCGTTAAAGCAAGCGATAATCCACAAAGAATACACACATAATTTTAAATAAGTCAGAGGTGTGTGCCCTTAGGATTTGAAACTGCAGACATTCGTCTCGGCAGTCCGTTCCACAACCAACTAGGCTATCGCCGCTTTAACATTCACGTAATTTTACACTAGCATTCCTGAATTTAAAAGAAAAAAAACAACACTCTTCTTAATCCATAATGTTGTAAGTGTGTAGCTCAAAATATCTTTTTGTGCCTTTATTTTCAGCTCTGCATCCACTAATGGTATCAATACCTATATATGAAAACTTATCTACATTTAGTCTTATCTATATATATAAAAGAAAGAGGTGTTAGTTACACTATTTATAACTCAAGAACGGATGAACCGATTTGGCTGAAAATTGGCGCAGAGGTAGCTTAGAACCAGGAGACGGACGTAGATACTTTTTATCCCGTTCCCACGGAATAGGACGTGACATAAGACGTGGTATAAGAAAGCAAAATTTGGTATGGAGATAGTATAATACCCTAGGAAGGTTATACGCTACTATCCCGGGAAGATATATAGTGGGACTTTTATCCCGGAAAACTCATTCACGCGGGCGAAGCCGCGAGCAAAAGCTAGTTATAGATATAATTAACTTTAATTTTAACTGTAAGTATTCCTTAATAATCACTACATAGTATAAAACAAAGTCGCTTTCTCTGTCCCTATGTGTGTTTAAATCTTTAAAACTACGCAACGGATTTTGATGTGGTTTTTTTTAATAGAGTGATTCAAGAGGAAGGTTTATAGGTATAATAATAACATCCATTAAATAGTCAGCATTACACCTGTGCGAAGCCGGGGCGGGTCGCTAGTAATATATAAATAAATAGCGGACTTTCACAAGCAATACCGCGGACAGTAGTTTAGCATCTAACAATCAAAATGTCGCCCCATTTCTACATGAAAGGACAACAATAAAACAGCTTTCAGATTTATAATTTGTCAGGAACGGTCTCCGGTTATTCGGATTTGGCGGACAATCGAAATATAATCCGGATAACCGACGGCAACACTAGAATCGGGAAAATCACCTCCGGCCCACAATACAGTTTTATAACTGCAAAATGTAAGGTTTAGAGCTCTGAATATTGCAGTTTAAAATACAAAAACTTTTTACTCATCTGTACTTTTAGAAAAAATACACAAAGCTACTAGTGGTAGGCCTCTCATATGTGAGAGTCCGCCTGGCTGGGTACCACCGCAACGTCTATTTCTGCCGCCAAGCAGCATTGTGTGGTCACTGTTGTGTTCCGGTTTGAAGGACATTGTAGCCAGTGTAACTGCTACACATAGTGAGACTTAACATTTCATGTCTCAGGATGGCGAGCGCAGTGAAATATCAAGTTTGACAGCTTTCAATTATTAAACAGCGCCAACTCAGCTAACAAGCGCTCAAGTAACGACGCAATTTTGTTTATGAAATAGTTCAGTATTAAAATGTTTACTTAAGATACTACTAAAAAGTCAAATTGGTTTGATACGGCCCCTAGTATTTTTATATATGGACTAAAACAACGAACAGCCATAACCTATAATATTGTTTTTCACAAAACACAACGATATTCCCATCGGTAAATATAAGAAAAAGTAACCTGTAACTAAATACACCTTTTATTACTAAACGTGGGTAAAACGGATTATGGCCCGGGTTTATGCTTTTTCCAAAATTAAACCTTTTTGGTCCGGATTGTCTTTGGTAATAAAACGAGACCTTTGTGGCTTCTTGCATAAATTAGGCTTAACTCACATGAGTGGGCATAGCCTTCGTACAATATGCATGGGTTTAAAAAAGGAATAAAGGAATTTAAAAAGAGAACTCGTTCAAATTTTGTTTGTTTTGAAGTTGGACGAAAAAGTATTTATTATCTTTACTTATTGTAAGTTTTGGTGTGATTATCTTGTTTCTGGATCTGTGAGTGACACTAGTTGTGAACTATTACCAGAATTCACTCGTTGACAGATGACGGCCGCAGGATGGGATCTGTGAGTGACACTAGTTGTGAACTATTACCAGAATTCACTCGTTGACAGAACTTTTATTAAAGAATCCTAATTATCATCATCGGCCGCAGGATGTCCACTGCTAAACATGGCTGCTGAACGTCATTAAATCATTTTCAAAGTGTTTCCCTTACTGAATGTACACGCAGTGCCGGAGAGAGATAGAGAAGTCTCGCAAAAGTCGCAATAAATTTTTCAGACGATCCATAACCACGGCAACTTCGTCAGGAGTGTACAACTGAGAAGAAGAAGAATATGAACTTTATTCACACAAAATCTCACACTCCGCAATGAACTCAAAAAGGGGTTCAACATTTTCTTTTCTCGTACTAGATATGGTACGGTACTCAAACATTATTTCATGTATGTGTCGAGCTTCAAATTATTAGTGTAACGAATTTCCAAAATACTATCATAAATATTCATAAACTGATAAATAAATTGCAAACTATTACAAAACGCTCTATTGCGCCGTTCAGATAGGCCGCAGAGAAAAACTCTAATTTAAAATTAACAAACTAGTTTCATATATTTTTGTTCGGCTAACAATATTACACCAAAACTTTTTGCTATAAAATTGGACCGCTTCGAAAAGAGTCGCCGGATCGCTTAGTAAGGGCGAGGGCACATTGTGTTTTAGTATTTGCGATTTAGGTTCAGCGTAATGTGGAAAAGTCGCTATATTTAACAATGCGACAAAAAAGTAGTTATCATCAGTGCATGTCCACTGCTGAACATACGCCTCCACCAAAGATTTCCAGATCGACTAATCGAAAGCGACCCGCATCCAGCGACCCGCATCCAGCGTCCTCCTGCCACTTTTATTAGATCAACTATCCACAAAGTGGGTGGATGTCCGACCACAGACCACAATCTTTACTAATGAGACATCTTTGAGTCTTATTTATATAACTCTACTGTACTTTTCGCTCTCATTAATAAGAGATTTTATATTTATACAAATAATTAGCTTTTGCTCGCGGCTTCGTTTGCGTGAAGAAGTTTTCCGGATTTTTTTTTCCGACTTACTTTATATGTACGTATTAAGACCAAATTACACAAAATCATTATAAATTGTAACCTATGTGTTATTCTGATGTATAACCAATAAAGCCTATAGAAGAGTAGCCTAAAACCTTTCCAGGGTCCTAAACTATCTCCATGCGAAATTTCCTAAAAATCCGTTCAATAGATTTTGAGAAAATTGATAACATACAAACAGACAGAAAAGGAGACTTGTTTTTATAATATGTATAAATTTATTTGCACACACCATAGTAAGGAATGAAAAGAAAAATGTATAATTATGTAACAACTTACAAACAAACCTCAATAAATTAAAAAATAGGGTACACACTAACAAAGTAAACAAAATAGCAGTATTCTGCGCGCACACCGACGCATTGTAAACATTGACGTTATATCTGCCTCATAAATTTATGTTTAATTGCAATCTTTTACAATTCGGAGTTTAATTACATGAGATATAATTATGAACTGATCTTTCTTTCTCCTATTTAAAACTCACTACCCAAGCTTTAATAGCTTTTCGAAAGCTCGGATAAAGCAACTGAGATCGTACCATAAGCTCATCACATTACACAACATTTTTGAAAGCTCGGATAAAACAACCGATATATTCTTATCAAAGCTCGTTAAAACAGGACTTATCTATATTCTTAGTGCTTAAAATACCTACTTGTATCCAACCGCTAAACAACCAATGCGACTAATCGCCAAAACGCAATACCGACAATATTGACGCAAAATCGCCGATCACAATTGTGAAACAGCCCTAACTCAGATTGCCGAGCAGAGTACAGTCAAACACAAAAATCTTTGATATATTGGTAATAAAATAACTCAGATATCGTCATATATCTCTAAGGAAAGTTTGAGTAGACAGTAAAGTTTACGAAAATAGGTTCTGACTCGTAAAATGTGTCATAGATAAACATAGTATACGTCTCCGCTTCGGTTGGATACAATTTATTGGAAGCAATAAAATCTTTAGATTGGTATGAGAATGTAATTTATACAATTTCCTTAATACAGGCAAGGCATTGTGTCCGCACTACACCTGATGGTAAGTAGAGTAGGGTCCAATAGAATGTCGATTAACGAGAGATGATTACCCTTCAACAATCGATACTATTATGCCGGCCTGTTGAAACCGGATATACACAGGCTGATCTCTGAACGTAATACTGTTACGTGGGCCACTATGGCGGGTTTTAACAGCTTGTGTACGGTGGTAGCTATCCCGGCGGATATAAAATATATTCTACCACTAACAAGCTTTTGCGGGTACTTACTACATCAATTACATCTTACTGTAAAAGTTTTCTTTAGATTAGTTTTCAACTTAACCGAATCGAATTGTAGATAACTCCGTAAGTAAATTAATGTTTTAAGTTGTTTCTAGTTGTGAAAATGAAAATATATCTACCAGCAAATGAAATCAGTAACAATGCTACTTATTATTGATTTCCATCACCGTACATCGCAGCAAAACTTTAAATTTCGTTCACATCACCTCGGAGGTTGGCACTCCACTACAGTACGTTTCTGCCGACATTTAATATGTGAGAGCTCGCATATGAGAGACCTACCACTAGTCACCTAAGTATAAAATTGTTTTTTTTTTCTTTTTTTTTGTCCTCTACCTCAAAGAAGTTCAATTCATCGTAAACTAACTGGCTCTTGCTTGCTTGCTGATATATTTTTCCGACTCACTTGATATGTATTATATTTGAACAAATTACACAAAATCATTATAAATTGTAGCCTATGTGTTATTTTGATCTATAACCAATATTTCTGTACAGTTTCATCCAAATCCGTTCAGTAGTTTTTTCGTGAAAGAGGAACAAACATACATCCATCCTCACAAGCTTTCGCATTTATAATAGTAGGAAGATGTTTACCACCCAATCTGTGGCCAAGAAATAGTTTATTTTCTTTCTTACCTTCTAACTAAGATCTACCAAAACTCCTTACTTTTACTCACGAATATCCATTAGTACATTTGGCACTGACCAATGAAACTCAGTCTTGACAAAGGCGACGTTCACGACGTCTTCAAATCGTAAACAATAGTTCGTTAGACGTTAGCTAACAAGGTGACGAGCTACAAAGATCGTATCCAGCTCTATAGCTGCCACTCGTCCTGCAGAACGTAGGAATCTACACTTTATTGTAACGACGTTATGATTTATTTTGGGTTGACTGTTCTAAACATTTTGTAAATTAAATCTGTGCGCAACTACTTTCTGATTTGTACACACACATCACGCATTTATCCCCGAGGGGGTATTCAGAGGCGGAACCAGGGCACCTACTTTTCACCAAGTATGTTCCGTCCCATGATGTAATAGGAGGCGAGCCTATCGCTACATCAGGCAAAAATTCCAGACTCCGGGCTGATACTGAGCAGAAAATCCCAAACATCATTTTGCCCGACCCGGGACTCGAACCCAGGACCTCAGAGCGCTGCCGTACCGCGTATGCTACACAACTACGCCACCAAGGCACCGAGGCGTGTGATTTATTAACGAACAAAAGTAGGTTTTTGAAAGCTATATTACATTACATTATCTAATTCGGTCAACATTCATTAGGTTTCCTATTTGCTCGGGGCAATATTACCTTCTTTATACACTTATATGGGAGTCAAGAGCAAGAACTAGCCGCAAATAAACCTTACAATAAGTGCCCTAGATTGGCCCTGATTGAATAAGACCCCTGTAGATTTATTTACATTATATAGTGACGTGTATAGACGTTTTTGTACAAAGCCGCTGTAGACGGAGCAATTATTGGTACAAAAATAATGTTGTATGTGTATATAGGTGAAGGGAAAACGCACATTATGTACACGGAGGATTGTGATAATTGGCATGTTTAAAGTTCATGTAGAAGAATCAAGAAACATAAACATAAAAAAAATCTAAATATTTTCAACCACTATACGACTAGTTTGTATTATTAGATGATATGACGTCCATAGACGTTTTGATATTAATATTTAGCACACGAGGGATTGTGAGATTTGGCATGAATAAAAATCATATAAAAGAGGATAGGAACATAAATTGTTACAATATTTAACGAAATAATTTCAACCACTGGACGACTAGTTTAAATTATTAGATGATATGACGTCCATAGAAGTTTTGATATTATTATTTAACACACGAGGGATTGTGAGATTTGGCATGATTGAAGTTCATATAGGCGGGGAAGGGGCAGGGGTGTTTGGAAAGTAAATTGTTACAAAATTTAACGAAATAATTTCAACCATTAAACGATTAGTTTGTATTATTACATAATATGACGTCCATTGGCGTTTTAATATTAATATTTAAGTTTACAGACATTAAACTCCCCGGGCTCCTAAAACCTGTCCTAGTTTACAAGTCCAATATTCTAAAATATCCAGGAAACTTTAATTAAGTGAACAACAGACCAACAAAAATGGAGAGAAATATTAACTTAAATTTTAAATGTACCACGATTTAATTAACTTAAAGAAAATGTGCCAAAACAGCTGAATATTTTGGAGATATTTGAAGAGGAGTTGTCGTTTGATATTTAAGGTCCCCTAAGCATAGAAGTCAAGTCAAACTAATTATTTTGACTGCAAAATAAAAAGTCTTGTCGTTTTTTTATAAAATATGGGACTAATTTTTTGTTGTGTAACTTCAAAACGAAAACAAAAGTGACGCCCCATGGTTTTTTATTTTTCTAGTCAGGGTATACTAAGTACTATACTCTTCCATACAGTGTCAGTAGGTATGTACTTTCATGGGTGTAGCTAAAGTAATTTCAAGAGGGAAGGCCGGTGCCCTAGATCAAATAAAATAAAGATTTACTTACTGACAGATTACGTTTTTCTTTTTTTTTATTGCTTTGAATGACAAGATAAGCTTGCCATTCGCCTAATGGTAAGCGATGCGAACGCCGATAGATAGTAGAAACACCATCCAACACCTTGAATTACAAAGTATTGTTTGGTATTCTACCGCGCTCGCCATCCTAAAACATGAGATGTTAAGTCTTATTAAATAATAATTAGATGTTTAATATTATTTTAGGCTATTATAGAAATTGTGTTTTACCCGACTACTAGAGAAGGAGATTTTTTTGAATTACACTCGTCTTTTAAACATTATCATAAAGATGCATCCCAATTATACTGACCACCAGTGGCGAAGCGTCCATTCAACTTTATACCTACCGGCTTCCCTGTTAGGCTTATTTACGTTTGTCATAGTTTTTGTTTTTTCTTAAATTAGCCGCGATATGTTAGGCAAGGATTTTTTTTTCTCGCTTTACCTTGTGAAGAGGTTGACCCTTCGCACTGGTGACTACAGTGTTCCACAAACCCGAATCCAGCGATTGCAAAATACTTTTCTTAAGAAATAAAAGTTACCTGCATTTGATTACATTTTCACGACTAGAAACAACTTAAAACATTAATTTACTTACGGAGTTATCTACAATTCGATTCGGTTAAGTTGAAAACTAATTTAAAGAAAACTTTTACAGTAAGATGTAATTGATGTAGTAAGTACCCACAGAAGTTTGCTGATAGTAGGATATATCCCGCACGGATAGCGAGCGACATACACAAGGTGTTAAAACCCGCCTTAGTGGCTGCCGTGTGTCGCGTTCCGGGATCAGCCTGTATATATTCGGTTCCAACAGGCCGGTATATTTTTTTTTTATGATTCAACAAAATATCTTATTTATTTTACATATAATTGTGAATTATGATATAACTAACAATGTGATGGCTTGGGTGTTCATATATAGGTGGCGGAGGGAGGCAATGTGCCGACATAATTATGTCGACTGTCGAGAGTTAAACTCAAGTTGTGACAAAACAGTTTAAAAAGTTAAAACAACGAACCCAGTTTGTACGCTCATTAAAATACAAAACCGAGAAACAAATTATCAGTATTGTATAAAATCTCTGCATATATCAACGCGCATTTCACCCAACAATCACCTTAATTACGCCGGCACTGCATCTTCACTTGCACCCAATTTATTTACTCGACAATTCTCCAGTCTCCAGTAATTAGGTCAAATATATTCCAGAAGATTCTACGGCGTAAAAACCGCAATGGGCGACTACAGACAATTATAAAGCACTTCCAATTAATTTTGCCGAGCTGTAATGTTATTAGTGCTTTTATTAATCCTCACTGCGCGAACGTTATTTCACGTCTTAGTGTTAATGCACGACGTATTATGACGTCTTCTTAGAATGCACCTGTATATAAAGTTTAATTTAGCTGTCTGCGAAATTTTATTAATGTTGCTAGTCATCTACTGTATAAATTGTTTTTTGTACACTATGCAGTTTTAGTTATGACAGCGGACTTTGAGCAAATTTGGGTTCATCTTCGTACTTTAAATATTTTTTACGAACCCAATCATATGATCATTAGATCTGTGTGAATCTGTAAAATCCTAGGTCCGATCACTAACAAGTTTGACCGATTAAAAAAAATCATAATTGCGTTTGGACGTATTCTGACGTAACCGTTGTTAAATAGAAACATACAAACAAGATTAATACATTTTCTTAAAACGACGTATTGACACCCTTATGCTTCCGAAGGCAGAATGTGCATAACTCTAAAACGTAAAAGTCAACACCCTTTACATAACTCAAATAGTTCTTAGATACCGACAAGAATAATTTACATAATAAAATTTTATCACCCTTTGAATTATGTATCATATTTTAAACTATACAACGTCATGATACGACCACTAAACACTGGATATAGTGCAGCGCAAACAATGCATCTGATAAGACGTCCGTTGTTTAAGACCTTCCATGGCCGTAAACACCGCTCGAACGTGTAATAACGTCGGCCCGGAACGCGTGCATTAGGGTCACGATGTACTTTTATATAATGATCAAATGATATCGTCGAATGAACGTTAGTAAGGCACACACACACATCACGCATTTATCCCCGAAGAGGTATGCAGAGGCGTAACCACAGCACCCACTTTTCGCCAAGTGTCCTAGTGACTTTCCATCCCATGACGTGATAGGGACGTGTCTATCGCCATATCTGGCATTTCAGACTTTATATCGGACATTTATCACTTTGCCCGACTCGGTATTCGAACCCAGGACCTAAGAACGCTTCCGTATCACGCAGTACAACTACGCCACCGAGGCATAATTATTACAAATTAATATAAAGTAATAATCTATTTATACATATAACAGCAGAATCTGGTGTGTATTTACAAGAATAATAAAAAACAAACTGTAACTTAAGAGCAATAGAATACAAATTAGCATTTTTTATAATTCTTTTCTGTCTTTCTGTTATCAATTCTCCGAAACTACTAAACGGATTTTATGTAGTTTTAAAAAATGGACAGAATATATATATTTGAGAGCAGAAGACATGCTTATTGTTGAACGGATTTTTAGGTACTTTTCACATATGGACGGAGTACAATTGGAAGCAGATTACAAACTTTGCGTCATTAAAATTGCAATGAAATCGACATATTAAGATATTAGCATTTTATTTAAAAAGCATTAAGAGCGTCTGCACGTCGCCTTAGTAATATTAAAACGTAAAACATATTCTTCGTATTTCTATACCAATCCCTTTATTCGGAACCTATGTAAGCTAATACACAAATACATCAAAAGAAAATGGAATCATTTTCATAACATTATTGAATTATACTTAGACATTTTATTTAATTTTTATGTAAGAACGCGGTTTTTATGTAAAGACATACTTAGTAGGTTTTCTGTAAATACATATAATAATAATATATAACTATATTGTTGTTCCGATTGTCGTTTCTGCGCGTAAGTTGATACCAAAGAGCACTGGTGGTAGGTCTCTCTTATATGAGAGTCCGCTTGGGTAGGTACCACCGCAATGACTACTTCCGCCGCTAAGCAGCAGTGTGTAGTCACTGCTGTATTCCGGTTTGAAGGCCATTGTAGTCAGTGTAACTAATGGACATAGTGAGACTTAACATCTCATGTCTCAGGATGGCGAGCGCAGTGGAATACCAAACAATACTTTGTAATTCAAGGTGTTGGATGGTGTTTCTGCTGTTTATGGGCGGTCGTATCGCTTACCATCAGGTTCGCGGCAGGCTCGTCTGGTCATTCAAAGCAATAAAAAAAGACTTGAACATCTTCAGAAGCTCTCAATTGGCCGTTGGGTCGGAGGCCAGATGCAGAAAGCAGTATTGCTGGACACGGCGCGCATTGTTAGGAGATTCCTCACTTTGAATCCTTAATCGCCGGTGGCTTAGGTCTTGAACTTCGCCATCGAAGGGTCATTAATTTTTTTATATTTTTCTATGCTGTGTTTTTATTAAAGAATATTAAAAAAAGGCTTTAAAGTAAATAGAAATAATAATAAAATATGATGTTATTGCTGCTCGCTATCTCTTAATTAAAGTAACAAATAAATGGTTTTCTAACTAACTTTTGCTTGCAGCGCCGCTGACGTGAAAAAGTTATTCCAATATAAATATCTTCCCGGGATTAAAAAACGTATAGCACTCAGAATTAATGTACCTTTCTATTAGTAAAAGAAATCGGTTTGTTCCTGAGTTTAACGCGCTCAAACAAACTCTTCAGCTTTATATATAACTAGCTGACCCGACAGACGATGTCCTGTCAACTATGAATTTGCAGCGCGCATTCTGTCAATCGCTGAAATTACTATTCTTAAATTTTCTAACGTTCCGCTCAACTTCCTTAATATTACTTTCATAAGATCCTTCTCCTGACAATAACACACACAAACAAAAAAAATAGTGAAATCGGTCCAGCCGCTCACGCGTGATGGCATGATCAAAGGAAATACGGATTCATTTTTATATATATAGATTACACGAGTTGAACTATAAAAGACGAACAGTATTTTGTTTTAAGAAGAAAAACTATGCAGTGACAATAGATTACTTAAGGAACGAAGACATTAAACTATATAGTTAGTTATAGACTGGACATCAGAGCCAAATTTTTGCTCCAAAAGTTGTTACCACTTGGTAATAAGTAGCTGCCTTATTTGAATAGTCTATATGACGAATCACAGCGTCCTTACATATCAATACAAAAATAACATACTTATAGATAATATGCTAATATTAGCATTAAAAACGTGCAAATCATATTATATAAAAATACGACCCGCCCCGGCTTCGCACGGGTGCAATATTTCTCCACTATTTAATGGATGTAATTATACATATAAACCTTCCTCTTGAATCACTCTATCTATTAAAAAAAACACATCAAAATCCGTTGCGTAGTTTAAATATTTAAGCATACATAGGGACAGAGAAAGCGACTGTTTTATACTATGTAGTGATGAAGAATTTTACATCGATGGTTTACTATTTTCACGGTTGATTGAGTGACCATTACATAAGCGCAAAATTTTTGTATGAGAATCTTCCCAATGTCCGCTTTATAATCTTAGAACTCTTTGATTAGGGAAGAAGGTTGCGTTTATATTTCATCACAGACAGATATAAATCTACCCACATTCTAATATTCAGGGTTTTATGTTAAAGAAAAATATATACGCGGGCTGTAGGGTTACGTGCCGACGCAACTTTCAAAGCGTTCGGCAAATCTAATAAGTCCGCAAGATTTTGCTTGAACTTACGTCAGCGTACAATATATCTTAATATTATATGTATGTTTATACGGGGTCATTTTGACATTGCGTTACTAAAGAAACCTCATACTTATCTCCTGAAAATAACACTTTACAATAAGTTACTTGAGCCGCAGATGTAAAATCAAAAAGTGTAAGTTTGGAACAAAATAAATATTAATAAAAAGTAATTTTTGTTTTACGCGCCCTAATACATTTACTACTACTCTAAGAGAATTTGGCGCAGCGGCAACATCATGCTTTCAGGCAGAAATACACTCACGCTCACGCCATATTCACATTTAACTACAAAATGATTAAAAAATCAGAAAACTAAAACCAGGATTGTTGGTGAAAATATTCGTTGTTCATTAAAGATTTTTGGCACAACATCAGCAAAGGTGAAGACGAGTATGTGGTTTCATTTAGTAACGCAATGTCAAAATGACCCTGTATATGACTATAAGTCGTTGGTAGTAGCATTGAGCAGTATATTTTTTATCTGTAAAGATTCAACAAATCGTCAATTTTATACAACAATATATATTTGGCAGAGACATTAACTTCCTTAGCAATACATTACCCCATAAAAGCAACAATTCGAGACAGTTTAACGCAAACCTTTTTCTCATAATGTTATTTTAGGATAAAAATGCGCAGTTAGCGTGGGAATATGGACCTAATATGCAATATGGACGAAGGTATATCATGTACTGTAGTTTATACTTTAAACTGATTTAGAAAAGAGAAAAGTTTGCCCGTTTTTCTCTGATGAGAACTGTTTTCCGAACTGATGGTAGAGTTATTATTGATAATCGAAATAATGTATAACATTTTACAGGTTCAAATAAATTTATTTCATTTAATTTCAATAATTTTATTTGTTTAATCATAGATACAACAATTTAATTATTATATCAGTTCCCGACGGTCACTGTAATATGTTCCAGGCCCTTATCGAAGACCAAGAATATGGGAGTAAATAAGAGAGTGTAGATATCATATTTGTTAAGCCTTGCCTATGTTTACGTAGTTTCCACTTCGTTTTCATTTCGGACCCAAATCAATAGCTTTTTACTTTAATTAATAAACAATTATAATATGCTACAACACATAATGTTACAGCCACAGATGTTAACTTATCCATCTTGTATGACTACCGAACGAACAACTGCGCGAGCGAAAATATAAAGTCACTCTCGGATTGGTCTCTGCAAGATCCGAGACCAAGATGTCTCAGCGAGAATGTAGTGGGCTTTAAACGATTTGTAATCTTTAAAATTAAACAATTTTTTTTCAGATTTTATTGCCGTATTAATACTTTAGTTTGTCACCATTTGAAAATTACATTTGACGAGTGGAAATCGAAATTTTTTAAATTCTTGAACACGATTTTGTTTGGATCACTTACTTATGTGTACCACCGTTTATGGAATGATGCATTACATAATGCCTACCTACCAAACGTCACGACATTACTTATAATCACAGCAATGCTCCGTCCTTAGATAAATAACGTTTATGAATACTGGCGTTAGAGTTTATCCATCACACACAAAAATATTATACATTTATAAACCATCCATTTCCTATTATTATTTATTAAGGTTATTTTAAAACGCAGTATCCCCCAAAGATCAGAGAACCCTTGTGGTGTTGCAAATCTATACGTATTATAAAAAAAAGTTTCTTTTTCTGTCTGATTGTAGGTTATTGATTTTCTCAAAATCTACTGAACGGATTTTCATAAAATTTGGTATGGAGATAGTTTAAGACCCTAAGAAGGTTATATATTTTCTATCTCGGGAAAATATATAGCGGGACTTTTATCCCCGAAAACTCCCTCATACGTACGAAGCCGCGAGCAAAAGCTAGATAGACTATATTTCTGTATTGGACTTGTAATTAATCTTCTGTAGTTCACATACTAGCATCACGCCTTCATTCCCTGCCCGGGGTGGATAAGGATTTAACACACCCACATTTCGCCAGCTACGTTCCAACCCACATAATAGAGAGAGCTAACTGCCTTTATCCGAGCATCATCACTAGCTGATACTGAGTAGAAAAGACCAATATTGCCCGACCCAGGAACTTTGTACCTATCTGACTTCAACAGGCCAGCATAATTGTGTCGACTGTCGAGGGTTAATCATCCCTCGTTAGTCGACATTCCACTTACCATCAGGTGCAGTGGGATCAATTTAACGTGCCTGTATACAAAAAAAAATATCAAAGCACCAAGTACATACAGCCAGTAGTAAAATAAACATGGTTACTCTCGCATGGAATTCATATCAGAATAAATGAGTTCGCCACCATCACTTAACACACAATAAGGTCGACAAATAACGCATCAATGGCAAACCTAGTGCGACGGGGAAAAAGATTTTGTTGAACAAATTGTATTAGAAAAATAATGTAATAGCCTTGATTTATTTAACGAATATTCCATAAAGCAAACCGCTAAATATTAATTGCTTAGCCAAATAATTAATTAATTAAATCGGGATAACGAATCAATCAATCAAAGGAATATTATCGACGTACAAAATTATTAAATACATTAAAATTACGTAATTCAAAATAAAATGTAACTTTATTTCAATAATTATAGAGTTGAATATATTTGAATATCGAATAGAAGGCTTACTTAGATAAATATTAAACGAGGTTAGATAACCCTTATTTAAAGTTCATTTAGGTGGAAAATTAAACATATCGAGGTCAATAGATAATCACGCGTTTTGTTCGATGAGGTGTAAGTATAGACTTTGGTAGTAAATATCAATTTTAGATAATTAAGTGTTACTATAGGGACATGATATTTATCGAACACCGTTTTTTTTTTTATTAAAATACGTGTTAAATATGTCTTGTAAAGTAATATATTAAATGAGTGTAGTTTTATATAAAACTCACTTTTACGTGTGACTCGTGTAAATTGCTTTACCAAAAGTTCACTTACCTCAAACAATTTATCCTCAAAGAAAACTTAAATGTTCAACACGTCTCACACAAACACTTCAATTTTCATAAGTTTTCATAAACTTTTTCACTGCACGCTACGTCACTAAATGTAAATCACCCACTCACTAAATGAAAGTAAATGCAATAATGTACGTAATAAATGAAAGTCGCCGAGTAACTTTCAATCTACGTTAGCACTAATTGTATGCGCTACGGCGTAGACCGGCGTAGTACGTCATGCGGCTACGAGCGATAGCCTGTAACTGCGTACAGGACGCTACGGAGCCCTCTGGTGTTTATTTCGGGAACGTCTCACGACGTTTCTATGGGATTTATTGGATGTGTTTTTGTTTTTATGCAAACAACTTTGGGTTTTTTATAACTTATTTCGTAGCTTTGCATTCGCGAAGAAAGTAAATGTCAATACTTTGACACTTAAAGCGTTTATTGTTTAGGTAAAGTTGCGTACTATTTTAGATTTAAATAGAATAAACTTAAAATTAATCACATTTTTTTTATAACTTTTACAATTATAAATACGCAAATTATTAATTATGATTTGTAATATGTTCCATAAGTTCCAAAATAGTAATGAAGGATAAAAAAAAGAGTCGAGACTATTTTAACATTTTCGCTTATAACTTTTTTATTTATAGTTCTACGACAAAAGTTACTAGACCAAAGTTGTGGAGAATTTAATTTGCAACAAAAAATGTTTATAATTTTTTTTTGTCAGATAAATAGTTTAAGAGATACATCGTAAAAACCATTTCAAACCAAGATGGCGGCCGTGGGACAAGGGTGGCGACCCCACAAACTTGGTTTTAGCTTAACACTGACCCCCCCTACACTTCTAAAAAATAAAATTGCGTCCTCTAAAAAACGCAAGGTAAGGCCTAAAAAATGTAACATTTCAATGGACTATATCTGTAATAAGAATTTTAATCATTTCGCGCCGGAGCCTTTTCTAACTGATTGAACATAATTTATCTTAGCTTTAGTACGGACCCATTGGTCCGAAATCTACTACTAGATATAATTAATCGAATCTTCACTTCTCGTGTTTGAATTTTCTCATTAGTATTATTTATGTTTGTACTAAAAGATCGTTGTGCTGTTGTTAACTATCTCTCCGAATGTCGAATCCCGGGTTGGGCAGTCTTATTGGGTTTTTCAGTGGCAGATTGGAGTCTGGAGTTTATGCCCGATATGGTGATAGGATCGCCATCTATTACATCATGGGATGGAATACACATGAAAGTGCGTGCACTGGTTATGCCTCTGCATACCCCTTCGGGGATAAAAGGTACGAATGTCTGTGTAAGTTATAGATATCACATGTTTCTATTATTTTTTTCAGCAAAAATCGAACAGTCCTGAAATATAAATAAATAGGAAACCATGTATTGAACTATTGTCTTCAAATTTTAACCAATTTGTAATTTTTAAATCTAGTTTTTTAACCATAATGTATAAAAATTTAATTTAAAATAAATACTGAGCCAGCGACATGTTTACATAGAACAAATAGAAATGTGTTACTCTTTCGCTTACCCTTTAAAGGATATGTGAGGCTCTAGTAGCGAAGGCTGAAATTTTGCAAAAGGAACCCGACACAATATATACGCTCTAATAATTAGATTTTACATAAATTACTAAAGGGAAACCGGCAAAAATCGGGTTATTTAGGTCCTTCACCACTGATGCTCTAATATATATGTATGGATAGCAAAATTTATAGCACTGACCCACGTAATGCAGTTCTCAAGTACTTTGTAATTCATAAACTTGCTATCGTGAGCAACAAGGCCGCAATACACATTACTATGATAGTTGCTTTCCTTGAGAAACTCAAGTCAATAAATAATTCAAGAGATAACTCGGCATTAACATAGTTTAAAAGAGTTCACGCTTTAACTTTTATTACTGAGAGCAAATCATTTTGAGCTACCAGCAGTGTTCGACATACCGTTATAATAATAAGAGCCTTTATTTACCGACAAATATAGTAAAATTTTTAACTTATAGGGCAGGAACCAATTAATGCATAAAGTGCCTACTTATTCGTCAACAACCAGTTTGTTGGTCAGGTTGTCTTTCGACATAGGCCTCCCCTAGTTTCTTCCACTTATCTCTATGCCGAGTTAATCTTCTCAATCCTCTTGGATACCGTTATCCATCCTCAATAAGTTATTTGTAGGCATGGCAAACAAAAATACTGGTAGTATATTTTTTATATCCGCCCGGATAGCAACCACCGTACACAACGTGTTAAAACCCGCCGTAGTGGCTCACGTAAGTGTCGCGTTCCGGGATCAGCCTGCGTATATCCGGTTTCCACATAATTGTATCGACTGAGGGGTAATCATCTCCCGTCAGTCGACATTCTATTAGACACCACTCCACTTACCATTCATTGCAGTGGGATCAGTTTTCTGTGTACGTTTTAAATGAAACTATATTCTTATTAGTTTATAGTTTATTTTCGAGATTAATCAAAAAAGGATTGTGGTCGTTTATTAAAATCGGCGGTTAGGTTATCAAAAGTCAAATCTATCTTCTTCTTCTATCTATATCTATATCTATATATCTATATACTTATAATAAATCTGTAGAGAGGTCAATTCTGTACATGAAATATATTTCCAAAATAACTATCAGGGGGTGATTAGGGATCGATACATATGCCAAAAATGCAATTAGTAAAATTTTTGTCTGTCTGTCTGTATAACCGTTATAGAAACAAAAACTACTCGACGGATTTTAACGAAACTTGGTACAATTATTTGTCATACTCCTGTGCTGGTTATAGTGTACTTTTCATCAAGCTACAATTAATAGGAGCAGAGCAGTGAAGGGAAATGTTGGGAAAACGGGAGAAGTTACTCCATTTTTTAAGCTTCCGTCGCGTGTACAGCTACACAGAAATCATGTATGACGGAAATGTTCCCCTTAAAATTATGTAAAAAATATCCCACTACAGCATATATCTATCTTTTATGGTTGACTCACAATAACACGTGTAACTCCCGATTGCTTAGCAGTTCGAAGCTTTCTCATTATATTTGTCTACTCTTACGTTTATAACACTCTCAGTCATCCCTAATTAAAAAAGTTAACATTATTAAATATTCCATAAAAAGAATCATAGAAATCGGTATAGAAACACCAAAGTTATACATGAAATACGCTAATAATAAGCCATCATGCGTGAATACTGAATCGTGCTACAAGGATTATTTTTGTATATATATAAGGTCGCGAACGCACAGGCAGGCGGCTTGCTTGGCACCTAGAGGCTAGCGAATCACCTAGCAAGTAGCTTCGTAAAACGAACATTCTCGAACGTTCGCGACGGGCTCCATTTTTGAAGTCCGAAATCCACGCTGGCGAAGCTGCGGGCGGAAGCTAGTCATTACTAATTGTTTACGACACCCTTGATGAAGCGAAACATCGTCTCGTCTCTGTTAAAAAAAACATATCGACGGTATTAAACCTTGAGGACATTTTTGTAATACTAATTTTCACACATATTTAAATTCAAATATTTAAATTCAGCGCTTTTTTCTATGTTTTTTTAAACTAATTCATTTTTTTCGTGTGTATTCTTTGTGAATTATCGCATGCTTTAACGGTGAAGGAAAACATCATGAGGAAACCTGCTTACCTACCTGAAAAATTCTCTATAAGAATTTTCGAGGGTGTGAAGCCCACCAATCCGCACTAGGCCAGCGTGGCGGACTAAGGCCTAATCCCTCTCAGCAGTAGAGGAGGCCCCAACAGTGTGACAGTATATAATACAGGACTGATACTATTATTTTTTTCGAAAAAAAAAATTCGTTTAAGTCAATTAGCCTTTCAACCGATATAATAAATAATACGTGCACCTTGCGCATGTAAATATCAAAATAAAATTACATGAACAAAGAGTAATCAACCTGAATCGAACTGAAATTAAACTACAGCACGTGAATATGATGTAAACGTATTTGGTCGCATTTTATATTCGCTTTCCCCTTCGGCATTGCTTGATGGAGATACAAATAAATTAATTGAATTTTATTTACTGAATGCTATAAGTATTATCTGCTAGTCAACCTAATTATTTTTCTGTGATCTTACTTATATTATATAAAACGTAGCAATAGCCTAGTTGGATGTAGAACGGACTTCAGAGGTGAATGTCCGCAGGTTCATATCTCAAGGGCACAAACCTCTGAATTTTCTAAAATGATGTGTGTATTATTTACAAATTATCGCTTGCTTTAACGGTAAAGGAAAACATCGTGAAGAAAGCTCCATACTTGAGGAATTTTGAGGATGTGTGAAGTCTACCAAATCATACTAGGCCAAAATGAAACGGCTCAACGGATTTGAGTAAGATTTGGTAAATAGTTAGATCATATCCTTGAATGACTTATATGCTATATTTTATCCTCACTATGTTACGTGATTTGCTGGTGGTAGAATATATTTTATATCCGCCCGGATGACGACCATCGAACACAAGGTGTTAAACGTCACCATAGTGTCTCACGTAAATGTGTCGCGTTCCGGGATGAGTCTGTGTATACCCGGTTCCAACAGGCCGGCATAATTGTGTCGACTGTCGAGGTTAATCATCTCTCATCAGTCGACATTCTATTAGACCCCACTCTACTTATCATTATGTACAGTGTCCACTTTGCCATGTCCATATAACAAAAAAAGTTTTTCCGCTGCCTCGCCTGTTATTTTGTTCAATAATATTTACTACAGAGTGTTGTTGTACAAAACATGAAAATCCCCGCATGAAACAGAAAATGTTTACGGATATGTTTTAAAATTTTATTATTAATATTTCTGGGTATGCAGCGTAAAAGCGTTGAAGCATAAATAAAGAGAACGGTTCGGAATTAAATTTTATGCCAATTGTATTACGTTGGGGATATTTTATTTAATGGCTTAATGCGTTTATTGCTTTTTTGTCTGTTAGTATAGACAAAGTTGCTACATGTGTGAGGTTAATCCCCAAATCTGGGGATTTTTTGGAATAAATATAAAGGTGCAAAATCTATAGTGGTACATTTGGGGGGAAGAAAGTTCCTCGGCTCACTACAAAATACAGTATATTTAAAAATAGAATAAGGTCGCTAATGGCAAAAAAGCCATTAGCGACGTTATTCTATTTTTAAAACGTCTTTTTTTTTAAGGGATCGGAGTCATGTGAATGCATTCCGAGAAACAACCAATCAAAATAACTCATTTGTAAACGTCAAAAATACTTTGTTCTGATTGGTCCATTTTTGAAAAAGAACGAAAAAGGCGGTTGGTAACTTTTCTTAAAAGTGGCGGTTACATAATAGATACCTTTAACTTTGGGACATTCGTCATTTCATATGGTAAACAGGATCGTTTCCCAGAGGATGACATTAAGAGAACAACAGTCATTCGACATAACAACTCTAACTTCTATACTAAATGTAACGTACATCAAACATAACGACTTGAATTGTGGCGGGGTCATAGATTCAATTCCCGAGCGAGGACATTATGGAAATAGGGTTTGAGAGAGACTATACCTCATCCTACTTAAGCCGGCATAATTGTAACAAAGGGTTAGTCATTGCTGGCCGACATTTTTTTCTATATAATTTTACTCGACCTGAGAATTAAGACTTTTTATTTAAAAAATCTTAAATTTATCAAAAACTTTCCTTTCATCTTAAATAACACTTCTTTAAGAAACGAAAAATAAAAATAGTTTATTCTAGCATACTGTACTTACCACTCAAATTAACTTTCAAACTTTTAATTTAACCGAAAAATTAACCTAAACACAAAGTATTAAGGTCCTTTTCAACGACCAATACATTTTCTATTAACTTCACTCTCAAGTCCTAAAACGATTTCTAGTTATGCAAAATCTATAAAATGCTAACAAAAAAACACACCCAGTTTCCGCACGAGAAAATCCCAAGCATTGTATTTTCTTTGCCAAATTGCCTGAAACGCTGGCAGGTGCGTTACGCGTTTGATCCAACTAATAGTGCTGGGTCCAATGTTGGCATTTCTATTTTGTACAACAATGAGAGGACTGCTTCGTTGTAGTTGTGTTGCGTGTGCGCTACGACATCGCATTGAGGTTTCCGGTCTCGTTCAGACTATGTTGAATATACAGGGTGTCCTAGAAAATAGTGTCAAGCGGAGGTCCAGAGATAGGTCACCCCTTAGGATATCCGAATCACCCCCATGTATGTTCCTCGATTTTTTATAGTTTTCCAGTTATGATATACTCCAAGAGCTGCTCTATCTCTGGACCTCCGCTTGATACTATTTTCTGGGACACTCTGTATATTTTATTGCTTTAATGTAGGGACGAGCCGAGCTTGCCGTTCACCTGATGGTAAGCGATACGATCGCCCATAAACAGTAGAAAAACCTTTCAACACTGAATTAAAAAGTACTGTTCGGTATTCCACTGCGCTCGCCATCCTTAGACATGAGATGTTAAGCCTTATTGTGTCCAGTAGTTACACTGGCTACAATGTCTTTCTAACCGGAACACAACAGTGACTACACAATGCTACTTGGCGGCAGAAATAAACATTGCGGTGGTACCTACCCAGGCGGACTCTCACATATGAGAAACCTACCACCAGTTAGTCTCTCAGTATACCTGACATATTTTTTTACACTCGTGTGGACTGCCTTGGTGGCGTAGTTGTATTAGACTGCAGTGCTGAGGTCTCAAATTCGATCCCCGGTCAGGCAAAATGATATTAGGTTTTTCTGCTCACTATCAGCCCGGAAACTGGCTTTTATATCCAATATGGCGATAAGTTCGCCCCAATCATATCGTGGACTACTCAGCGGAAAATGCATACTCCGATTGCATTTCTGCCTACCCCTTTGTTAATAAAAGCGTGATAATTTTCTATTAGAATGTAAAGAGCAAATTCCTCTTCCAACATTAACCATGAAAAACACTACCAATATTAATACTATGAATTTTACAAAGCACTGGAGTATGAAAACCCTTAGCAATTTTACTAAAAACTTTGAATTATAAAGTACTGGAGCATTGAAATACGCTAATCTTAAAACATTAGACGATAAGGCTCATAATAGCCAGTAATTATACGAGCTAATGTCCCTCAAGCCGGAAAACAATGCTCGCAAACTACCGCATGGCAGATAGAGACCATGAATAGCCTATCCAGGCGTTTTATGTGAAAATGATGTTCTGTACTCAATAATTTTGAAATATTAAAATCGTTCTTAAAATTTCCTGTTATTACAATTATTCGATGTGCTTTTAAAAGTATTTTAATATTTTCTGGATATTGTATTTCTCTATACCAAATTTCATAAAAATACGTTCAGTAGATTTTGAGAAAATCATTAACATACAGACAGACGGAAACGGGGACTTTATTGTATAATATTATTATGTATAAATTTTAGCTGTTAACGGTCTAATCTACGCAGAATGAGCTCACAGTATCTAATATCCCGTAAACATAAGAAATCATCATAGTATTATTTAGATAAGGTTTAATGACATAAACCCACATTTATTGTCCAAAATTCTTTAACAAATGATTCCGCTCGATTAAAAAGATCTTGAATCTGGTTTCTTACATTTAACAAATAACTCAAACCGATTAAAAAACTTGTATCGGGTTTCTTAAAAGTTAAACACACCCGCTTAAGTTGGCGCAAAGTTCCAAACGATTTGGTCAAATATTTGACAAACCAAGTTTCGGCCAAGACGGTATCTCCGAGTTTATGTTAGGGATAAAAAGGTAAAATTAATAGCACTGTTACAAGGGTCTTCTCGGAATATATTCTAAAATATCGCTAGAAAAGTATCCATTATGTTTTCATTGCTTGTTTAGTGAGGAATAATGAGGTGGGTTTATGTTTTAAGCAGGCAATGTATCTTTAACATTTTTAGTTAAAAGTCAAGAACATTTTTATTGCTTTGTAGCCTTTTCCTGTGGCTTCGCTCGCGTGAACCAGTTTTTTTCCGAAATAAGTCCCGCTAAATAATTTCCCGGGATAAAAAGTAACACATATCTTTTATTGGGTCTTAAATTATTTCCATACAAAATTTCATCAAAATCTGTTTGGCAGTTTTTGAGTTTATCGCGTACAGACAGACGCGGTAAAGGACTTTGTTGTATCTATACGAATAAATAAAACGGAAGAGTTTGTTTAAACGCACTAATCTCAGAAGCTACTAAATCGATTTTGATTTTTTTTACGCCTGGGTGCTGAAATACATTTTCACACAGATGCAGCTGTAGGCAAACCCTAGTAGTATATAAAGATTTACAATCTTGGGAACCATTTCATCAAAATTTTCATTCAAATTCCGTGGAACAATACACGAGTTTAACATAAACTATCCGAACATTTTGCTTTGAATTATTGTATTTTTATTTCTTTATTCAACCCACACAGCCATTACAGGGTACACCCAATTCGAACTGGCGAAACTATTAACAACATTATAAAGTCTATGGTTGGTAAACTAAATAATTCGTATTTCTAAACTATCTAATATTTGATATATCCCTTAGAGCTAAAGAGACCTAACTCAAAATTTATATTTTCGTTTCGTTAAAAAACCACCTCCCAAAGCATGCTCTATAACCCTATGACGAAAAAAAGACAAAATTATAGAATAGGAACAAATTCGCACTTTACTCTTTTTCTTAATTCACTGCCTTTTATAATTCCGCGACCGCCCAATTCACTGCCCTAAATAGATTTCAAATGTTTTTGTTGCCCACAAATCGTCTTTTTTGTGTTCGGTCATCTTAGTTCTAAGGGTGTGATATTTGGTTATGGCGCTTAGCATTAAAGTATTTAGATGTATTACCACAGATAAACCTTTAAAGGCCGTGGCGCTTAGCAAACTCGGATCATATTGAATCACTAGTAAAATCGACGATGGAATTAAATTAAAGCCAAAAATGCAACTAGCGAAATCTATCCGTCCCATTAATCGAAACGCGCCCTCGACGTGCGGGTGTTATGAGCTGAAATAATTTATGCTTACCGCCATCAACAGTTTCGGGTTAATTGCCATCGCAACCGGTCGTTAGGTACGGCTTGTCTACTCGATTGTTCACAATCGATTGTAATCGATTATTTATAGTTGTCGCTTGCGTTATTTTCAGATGATTGTAATCGATTATTTTATTACTTTTCGTTACTTTGTGCCTGTTGCTGGCCGTTTTCAATAATAATCCGATCCCGAAAATAAACCAACTTATGTTATTTATATTATGTTAAATAAGCTTTGTTTTGATTGGTCTATTTTTGCGATGAATTAAAAAAGGGATTGCGATAGTTAATTAAAAATCTGCGTTAAATGAGTTAAGAATAGGATTATTCTTGTACACTTTCAATTATAAGATATTCCACGGTGCCACCTACGTACTGTCTACAGTATCATCGAATTTAGAAGTTTTGAATTTGACTCCCAAGTTGGACAGCACTTCAGTTTTAGCACAATTTGTCCGGAACATGACCAGCGTAATAGGAGTGAATTAAAGTAAGCCGATAGTCCTAATACCTAAGCCAATTATTTTGGCAAGGACTGAAGTTAGGAAAGCAATGACCTGGGGCCGTCTCGTATGTGAAGAAGGCCACCAAGTATTTTAGTTTCAGCCGGTAGGGAGTATACGTACTGTTAGGAACTCGGTCCAATGCTCACTCGGATGATATACTCCCGAGTGTCGACATTGGGCCGAAAGACCGGTGAAACCAACATAACCGTTCCACTCACCCCCCCCCCCCTCCCCATGGTAGTAGAGATAACGCTTATTCCCCGCGGAAAAAAAGCCTTTAACCCTAACCCAAATGCTTTCAACAACGTGCGTATATTGGACTATCATGCCGCTATAGTGATATAAGGGCGCGCAGCAAAATCGATTATATCTAATAATCGATTAAATAGACCCAATTCGGAAAATGTCCCATCTCTAACTGAACGGCTATCTCTCGATTCACTGAATGTGAATCCTCTAAAGCTCGAAATATATTTATTACATACATATAGTTCCAAAAATTGATGTTGATATTAGGGAACTCATATGTAGGCATGAGTTTTTTCTTCTCCTTTCAATTAGGGGTAGACTTAATGGTCAACACACTTAGAGTTCCAAAAATTCTGTTGATATTAGAAAACTCAAATGTACACATGACTTTTTCTACTACTTTTGAATTGAGGTAGACTGAATGGCCAACACACTTCAAGCAATTTTCAGAAGGCATTAAAGCCAGATACATTTTATACTGAGTGAAAGTGAAGTTCCCCTACTGCATCTTATGGTAATAGAAGTAGCTCTAATACATTGTCGAATGAAGAGAGATGGTTACCCCTGGACAATCGACACAATTATGCCGGCCTTTTGGAACCGGATATACACAGGCTGATCCTGTAACGCGACACATTTACGTGGACCTCTCTGACAGGCTTTAATACCTTGTGTATTTTGGTCGCTATCCGGATATAAAATATATCTTACCGCCAGAATTATTTGGGTTTTTCTGCTCAGTATCAGCCCGGAGTCTGGAATTTGTGCCCGATATGGCGATAGGCTCGCCCCCTATCACATCATGGGACGGAACACACTTGACGATACGTGGGTGCCTTGGTTGCACCTCTGCATACCTCTTCGGGGATAAATGCGTGATGTTGTGTGTTTTGTACCGCCAGAAGAGTAAATATTGGAGCTTTTATTTCGTAAAAAAGGTCAAAAAGCTACTACTAACAAATGTCTTAAGCCCATAAAGAACGAGATGAGCAAGCCACTCGCTTGATGACTAGCGATAAGACCGCCCATAAATACTAACGTCTCCCCAACTTTGAATTACTGTTTCCCAACTCCTGAGTACATGCTACGCGTCTCTGCGTTACATAAATGTAAGTATAATAATAAATAATTATATCAGCTCTGTATTATAATACTGTCCCTGTGCTGGGCACGGTCCTCCTCTATAACTGAGAGGGATTAGGCCTTAGTCCACCACGTTGGCATATGCGGATTGGAAGACATCACACACCCTCAAAATTCCTATAGAGTACTTCTCAGGTTTTCAAGTTTCCTCACGATGTTTTCCTTCAAATACGGGTAATACAGGTAGGATATAATGTTTTATATCCGCCCAGATAACGACCACCGTACACAATGTAACCCGTCATAGTGGCCCACGTAAATATGTTGCGTTCCGGGATTAGCTTGTGTATATCCGGTTCCAACAGGCCGGCATAATTGTGTCGACTGCCCAGGGGTAATCATCTCTCGTCAGTCGACATTCTATTGGAACCCACTCCACTTACCATCAGGTGCAGTGGGTTCGCTTTACCGTGACCAAATAAAAATAATAGTTCAACGGATTAATATAATTTTACACTTACCATCTTGTCTTCTTATATTCCTTGAGCCTTAATTCTGCATATCCCGGTTTACGCTTCGCTCCAGGTTGGAAATGTTTATCGTTAAAACAATACATCTTGTCTAAAAGGTAAATTATACACTCGTATTTTATTTGTACTTCCTCTATTCTTACATTGTTTAATAAAGAAACCGTGGCAAAGGAAATTCTCATACAGCCAACGATAAATTGTGTGTAGTTTACGCACTTATATTTTTTACTATTTCTACTTTAGTTGTGAGATAATAGAGTGGTTAACCATTTAATTTCTTCAAAGGTGTATATCTAGTATAGAATATATTTTAAATCAACTATAATTTTAATAATTATGTATACGCCTTTGCCGCGTAATGAAATCATAATTAAATATGGGTGTTACTTAGTGTAGATTTATTGATATAATATTTTATTTTTATTTATAGACTTTTGCCAAGGATAAACTGCTAGTAGTATAGTGATAAATCGGCGGGTAAAATGCGAATTGATTTAAGCGACTTTTTGGAAATGTTAACTTCGTTAAAAAAAAAACAAATCAGTGCCAGTTGGAGTTGCGCATTGATAGTTCCGTACAAATAAGTTTGAAAATCCCTTGAATTTTTTTTAATTTCGCCACATACAAGTTAATATCTTTTGATCGCGTTGACGAAGTTTTTTTCACAGCCCAAAGTCCGTAGACACAAGTATTTAATAGACTTTATAATTTTATACCTCTGCGTGTTCCTGAAAATATCTTGACAGGCAGAGAGATAGATAAGACGTCATTCTATAAGGGTTCCTTTTGAGGTGCGGAACCCTAAAACACAAAAAAGCCGACTCCAACTATATATGCTTAAAACAAAATGTCGCAAAGAACATGTCGCTTAAGCCTTTCACCCTTCGAAATAATTATTTTTTAATTTCCACATAACCCTATACTAAATTTATTACTGTCAACAATAATGCAATAAAATATTCTGACTCCGAGAAACAACATTTTATAGCTTATTTTTGTTTTCCTGAACTATTATATTATTACAATAGAAATAAAGCAAATGTTTCGTTGTTTAAGAACAACCAAGCCTTATTGTCATTTTCATACGGGTTTTATGTATTAAGGAAAACAAAAGAACATATTAAATATGTCACCGGTAATCTGTATAATCCAGTATTCTATATAATGCCTAGACAATGTATGACATGTCTGTGGCGCCCAGGCCACGTATGAGATTGCCTTTTCAACCTTTAAACCAAAGAAATTCAGTCATAATCATTTAATCCGTTTGATGTGATGCTACCAAGTGATATATTTGTTAAACTAATGATATAGGTACCTCTATCTATGTTTATAGGTAAATAATAATTACATTATAATATCTCTGTATTATATATTGTCCCATAACTGGACACGGGCGTCCTCTACTACTGAGAGGGTTTAGACTTTAGACCTTAGTCCACCACGCTGGCCTAGTACGCATTGTTAGACTACACACACCCTCAAAATTTCTATAGAGAATTTCTCAGGTAATAAGTACTTATATTATTTTATTTTTATTTATTAGTTTATTAACACAAAACAAGTTCCAATCATGCATGCATCATATTATGACATGAAAAGTAATTCCTGGACTAGAATTATAACCCAAAACATGTTCTCTAGAAAGTAAAAGTAACATATAGCAAGTATATATAAAACCACAGTTTGAGTACTCTTAGGTGAATGGTATTACAAGATTGGTAGGTGATAAGTGAATGAATTCGTTAATTATTATTTTAATATGTGAATAATTTTACTTGGACGCCCAACAGCTTACTTACCAAACATAACTGTTTTGACTCTATTACAATAATCGCTTCACTAATAATAGGATACATTATGCCTACTAAATATATATCGACGGTTGAAAAGCTAAGCGACATGTTTTTGCAACATTAAGTTTCATGCACATTTAAAATCAGCACTTTTTTCTATGTTTTTTTTTAACCTAGTTATTTTTTTCGAATTTATGTAAGAGCATCACTTGAGAACGGCTCGACTGTCTTGACTAATTCAGTTTCTAATATAATCTCCGAAAATGAAAAACCGATTTACACCAAACTTTTTTATTGTTGTGGTTAGAAGTTTCAAAGATAAAGTAACGATAGATGGCGCTGTTCATGGGCGCCATCAAGATTATTTTTAGGGAGCTGCATCTACATAAGTAGGAACTACATAATATCATTAATTAATATTTTTTTAAAGTAAAAATGGCACGGGTCTTTGCATATGCTATACCATAATAAAACTTCTATGGTTGATGGTTCCTATTGTTATTCAATTATTTTTATTGTCATTTGTTCCGGATAGAAGGCTGCACATGCACCCCCTTGCAACCCCATCCCGGCGCCCGTGGCGCTGTTGTCGTAAGTTAAAAAAATGAAAGATAGTTTACATAAAATGCAGTGTACGTAGAAATCTGCTATGGCGGTACAACGTCTGCCAGACCTACTAGTTTTTTTTTTTTTTAATGTGATCACGGAAAACCTCACGGAGGAATAAAAACGTAATATCACAATTCTTCAATATTTTGATTAACATAATCTGTTGCGTACCTATTTCTGAATACCCTACAGAGTTACTAAAGTAATCCGATTAACATTTTAATAGATTTCCGTTCGACGTAATCGTATTGAACTCGAACGAAACTCATCAGCATAACAAAGGATGGATCGACTTAACGCCAAGCAACAGTGTGTAGTCGCTGTTGTGTTCTGGTTTGAAGGTCATTGTGCCAGACAGTGTAACTACTGGACATAATAAGACTTAACATCTCATGTCTTAGATGGCGAGCGCAGTGGAATACCAAACAATACTAAATAATACTTGGATGGTATTACAACTGTTTATGGGCGGTCAAATCGCTTACCATCAGGCGAACGGCAAGCTCGTCTCCTCATTCAAAGCAATAAATAAAAAAAGACAATTCTTAAAGATTTATTAATATAAACGCATAAGAAATCAATATTCCAATAAATAACAAGTTATAAATATTTTGCACAATTACCATATCTACACATATTTGATTTACGCAGAAACAATATTTATCTCTTAAGTGGAAGTTAATTATATAAAATTATTATTTATTTATTTTTGCCTAAGGGAACAAACGGCTAAATAGATATTAAAACATACTAAACACACAGCCAAAAGAATCGCAGTTAAAACTCTCATCTAAGCAAACAGCCTTGAGAATTCGTTCCAAACATTTGCAGAGCACGAATTATGGGTTGGATTATGCAAAGATTTACAAATAATTTCTTTAACAACTAAATTTTAGGTCTTTTTGAAAATAATTGTTATGTTTTTTAGATATCTTATAAAAAAACGAATATTGCGCCATTTTGCCGAGGGTACCGCTATAAATAACTACCCACGCAAATGTCAAACTTACAAAAGAGAAAAGTACTAAACAAGAAAGGTGTTACGAATCTTCTGCCTTTTCTTGGATGTCAGATTTCATCTACAATTATATTGAATTAATATTTAATACTTAAGTATATAATTAAATGCATACGTTTTTGAATAAGTAGATGCCACTGAGACGCGAGTATTTGCGACTGCCCACGAATCCACAAGGCATGGTATGCAATTAAAAAGTTATTCAGAATAGGCGGGAACTGCCTTCCTCGCCACAGCTCTGACGCGAACCAAATCGTCAAGATGTTTTAGTAGGTCGACAGAGCAATCTAAAATATCCCGTAAATTGCAGTGAAATAAGAATACTTTCCCTTAACTCATTCATTTCCCCAAGCTTCTATAAATCTTGCCCTTAAACAGTATCTTTGTTTACTCTCATTCTTTTTCAAGCCAGTGCTCAGTTTTATCTACGACGCCGGCATATTTAACATGTATTTTTTTATAATGAGTATAAGCAAACGTTGTTTTTTGCTCTTATTTTTTGTGTTGACAATTTCATGTTACGACTTATATCTGGGACACGATTTTGGTGCTCGAATGTCGTATAAAGAAGTAAAGAGGCAAGGTTTATTGTTTTTTAAACGGCAGGCAAATTTGTCATTTAATTATCCAGTGGGAACTAATATTACTGGCATCGTATGCTTGGACCGAACAACAGAGAAATTGGGTGTAGCTAAAATAATTGAAGGTGGAATTGGATTTAACTTTGTTGAAATACAATTGGAAAGTGAGAGAAGTCTTAGTTTAAGGTATATCGTAGAAATATACCAACAGTCATTGAACAAACACGATTCAAATGGTAAACAAGTGAATATTGTATATAAGTTTTACTCTTTGTGACGTGATTATTGCGGTCGATAGACGATATGCTTTATCAGTTATCTTAAAAAAAAAGTGAAATGATTGTATCCAATAGCCTATATTAGATATTGCCAACTTTCGTTATGGAAAATCTGTTGTCAAAAAAATACCTACCCAACAAACTTTACACGGATAAGCACTTAAATTATGTTACGAACAAAAATTAAATTACTGTATTGTTAAATCCTAAAAGTGCCTATTGTATAATAAATATTGTGTAATAAATATAAAGTTTGGAGAACCTGAGTTTTTTTTGTCATCACCACGATCCTTAGTTTTTTTCTTCCATATTTATATCTTTTCCGAATCTTACATTTCATTTACGGAATTGAGTTTCGAGTTTCGTACTAACAATGAATCATAATATAACAAAGTAATAATTATAACAAAGTAAACAAAACCTACATAAAATATTGTACATTTAAAAATTTCTTTCCTAAATTTCTGAACGTATTAACCAACTTTGATTGGCTGTTTGAAGTACTGATTTGACATCTTTGACTATGTCAACTGCGTTTATCAACCAATAGAATTTCGAGACTCGGATCTGAAAGAGAAAACAGCCATCTTACTTCAACTGTCAAACGCAAATGTCAAAAACATTCGGCAACAAATCGTGAAAACCGTGCAATTTCCACGGAATAATCAATCAATTACGTATTAAAATGTCGGAAAATGGGCACCACGATGCGTAAGAAAACACAAGTTTCGTTCGTGATACGCGATGAGGAGGAAAGGAGGCATAAAAATGGGGTTAGCTCACTACAATTGGACCCAATTGCGGGAAGGCTGTACTCAGCCGGCAGGGACGGTATTATCCGGGTTTGGCACACAGGAACCGGATCCCAGGATAGGTACGTCCAAAGCATGGAACACCACACCGACTGGGTGAACGATATAGTGCTTTGCTGCGGCGGTAAAAATCTTATAAGTGCTTCATCCGACACCACTGTCAAAGTGTGGAATGCACCCAAAGGATTCTGTATGTCAACTCTACGAACTCACAAGGACTATGTACGTACACTAGCGTATGCTAAGGATAAGGAGCAAGTGGCCAGCGCAGGGCTAGACCGCGCTATATTTCTCTGGGATGTGAATACTTTGACTGCACTTACTGCTAGTAATAACACAGTAACTACATCAAGTCTTGTTGGAAACAAAGAGTCTATATACAGTTTGGCTATGAATCCACCTGGTACTATACTGGTTAGCGGTTCTACAGAGAAGGTACTCCGAGTTTGGGATCCTCGGAATTGTTCCCGACTTATGAAGTTAAAAGGACATGCAGATAATGTCAAAGCGTTAGTTATAAGCCGTGATGGCACCCAGTGTGTCTCTGGAAGCTCTGACGGAACGATAAAACTGTGGTCTCTGTCACAGCAACGTTGCGTATCAACAATCAGGGTCCATTCAGAAGCTGTGTGGGCGATACTAGCTACAGACAACTTCAGTCACATCATATCAGGTGGGAGAGACCGGTTGGTCATCATAACGGAGTTACGTAACCCTGATAACTTCATGATAGTATGTGAAGAAACAGCTCCAATACTTAAACTATGTTTCACCGCTGACCAGCAAGCGGTGTGGGTATCAACATCGGAATCAGACGTCCGATGCTGGAAACTACCACCGCTAAGCTCGCTATCATCAGAGGCTTACAGCACTACTAATTATAATACAAATAATGTGTACCAAACACAACCCATGTATAACATTCCTGGAGGCCCAGCTATAAAACACTATACAGTATTGAACGATAAACGTCATGTCCTCACGAAAGACACGGCTAGTAATGTAGCCCTGTATGATGTATTGAAGGCAAGCAAGCTTGAAGACCTAGGCCAAGTTGATTATGAAGAGGAAGTGAAGAAACGATTCAAGATGGTGTATGTACCTAATTGGTTCAATGTAGATTTGAAGACTGGAATGCTGACTATTCACTTGGGACAGGATGAGACTGACTGTTTGAGCGCGTGGGTCAGTGCAAAAGAAGCTGGTTTAACTACTGGTATGTTCTGTCCTATTTTAAAAAAAATCATGTGTATAATTTTTAAGTTTTGGATTAAAAGTTGTATCTGCATACACTGTCAAGACTTTAATCCTCGAGATGTAGACAGAGCCGCATCTGGTACACCCACTTTTTGCTGTGCGTTGCTTTTCATAATCTGATAGAGGAAGAGCACTTCGCTACTTCGCCACATTGGGCACAAATTTTAGACTTTTGGCTAACACTTGATAGAAAAATCCAATATTTCCATCCATCCACTTTGTCCGACCTGAAGATTGAACCTGAGACCACAGCACTGAAGTGTTAATGTAATACAACTATGCCACAACAACAAAAATTATGCCTTTTTTCTATTAAAGGTACTGTCCCAATAACCCTGTAATAATACCCAAATTAAGAAATAGATCAGTTGCCTCAAAAATTCCATCCATTGTCCCAGAATTTTAAACACTGCATGCTGCTTACATAGATTAGTCTATCACCATATCAAGATAAAAGTTATCTAAGAAATACTCAGTCTGAAGTCAGCACATTTATAGAAAAAATATTTTTATAAATAGAATATCGAATTTTGATAATATCAGCTTTTGGGCTTGTTTTTTTTGGTCAAGTTAATGCACAAATATGGTATAAAAGTAATCTATATTTATTAGGGAAATTTAGATTTTTATGAGTTAAAGTAGTATCAAAATCCATAGTTTTGAGTTAATCAATTACATCAAACACCAAATCATTCCTTCATCAATTCCTTGTATAATAAATACTACTTTAGATAAAAAAATAATAATTTACATAGTGTAATTCAAATCTCTATTACACAACAAAAATTCTTATATCATATTATTTAAGTTTATCAGATTCAATTCCGATATCATTAAAACGCGGCAAACACTTTTTTTATTTCTCTACTTACTCTTCACCACCATACTACACTATAACATTCCAGAAAACGACCAGAAAGTGAACTTTGGTGCACTCCTTCTCCAAGCATTACTGGAGCACTGGAACCATCCAAACAGGGTCAACGAGGCCGGGCAGAAAGTGGTGGGCAACAGTTTCTTTAGTGTACCTGTGCATACTCCACTCATATTCAGTGAAGTGGGCGGCAGAACGCTGTACAGGCTGCAGGTTAGATATCTCTACATACTAATAACTCAGGTTTATCTGCAAAAGTAAGCTAAAATGGAAATAAAATAGTCTTTGTAACTATCTCGCAGAAAACCTAACAATATCAACCTATCAATATTATCAATATATAAGTATTGTAAATCTGTCTAATTCTTATAGCTTCTTAAGGGTGTCGATTCATCTACAAATATATTGTTGGCAGACATTTTTGTAGTGTTCCCAGTGTTGACCAACCCTAAATTTTCAAATTTTTATTTCAACAATCTTTGTTATAATCCTGCTGGTGGTAGGCTGCTATTCGTATCCGCCGGATAGCGACATCTGTACAAAAGGTGTAAATGTCCGCTTATAAACAGGCCGACATAATTGTTTCAAATGGCGAGTGATAAACAACTGCCGTCAATCACAAATCTGGTCCTCACTTTGCTTAAAAAAACATCTACAAAACCTGACAGTCTCAGGATTTTAGTGTCAAAACTGACGGATACTGTTCGATACGTACATATGTACGCCCTTACGAAAGGTTCAGATTTACCCCAATCAACAAATTAGAGGGATCCGATACTGTAGTGTGGGAAAGTGGTTGAATTATTTGGCAAGCGTTGTTCAGAATCATTCGTTTCTTTCTATTTAGGTGATACATGTATAGGGTTAACGACCAGCTTCATCATAAAAAAAACACCCTCCAACGTCTTTTAATTCTAATTGCAGGTGGGTGATGCAGGCGGTGAAACTGAGGGTAATCTGCTCGGCGAGACGGTACCCTCTTGGGTGGTTGACGTGGCCGTCGAGATGTCGGCGCCGAAGCTGAACAAGTTGCCCTTCTACCTATTGCCGCATTCCACTTGCCAGAGTAAACAGGATAGACAGAAGAAGGTAATTCTTATATGTTTATTTGAAGGTTCTACTCTGTTTTATGGACCCAGCACCTAATTTGTATTTAGATAATTTATGTGTAAGCATGATCTAAGAAATGCATGAAAGTAAATTAAAGATTAAACTATTTAACAATTAAAATAATTGATATGGAAGATACATTATATTTTCTCTTTTATAATATCACTAACACCAATCAAAATGTGGTATATATCTTCGTAAATACATACAACATTTATTTTTGAGTTTAGTGCCAGTTTAAAATTAGTGCATAAAAAAAGTTGATGACAAAAATACTTTCAGGACCGTCTAGTAGCAAACGACTTCATCCAATGCCGTAAAGTGGCCGAGCACGTTGTAGAGAAGATAGTAGGGGGCGGTGACGTCAACGGTGCGAGTGCTGGCAGCGGGAAGGGCAGCGCCAACGATGATAGTGGGAACGACGCGCCCGAAGAGAGGGTCGAGTTGCTGTGCTGTGATCAGGTATTTTATGACCTTAATGGCCACCTTACTCTCCAGATGCAGTGACGGGCTTAGGGGAAGAGGTTTGGGAGCCTAATCCTATTACATACAGCCTAATGTGTTGTAGAACATCTAAGTTCTATTATAATTTAAAAATTAAAAACATAAATGTCTTACGTCAACTCGTGTAAAACAAGTGCTCAATGATAAAATAATACATAATGCCTATTCTTTTTACATAATTCTATGCACAGTCGGTCACAAAAGTAGCTGTGCAATTACATACTTGATTCTTTTGGTATTATTGAAGTTTATAGAGTATAAATGGTAGAGGTTGCTTATCAGGTAACTACCCAGTTAGTAAATGTTAACAACCAGTTCATTTAGCGGACAACTTATGTAGACAATACAGTAGTAGCACAGATAAAGGGGTTGGAAGCAGACGCCAGGTCCTAGAGAGAGCGTTCAGCATTTAGGCAACTCGAAAATCGTTAAAAGACTAGTACTGCAAACAAATATACTGTTGGGACCTAACAAAATTATTTCGCCTGAGACGCCAAAAAGCTAATGCGGTCCCTTAAAGCTGGCATTAATACATGATTATTAAATTCCAGGTCCTTGACCCAAACATGGACCTTCGCACCGTCCGCCACTTCATATGGAAGTCCAACGTCGAGTTCACACTACACTACAGAGTGTTGAAACAATGAAACCGTCGCGCGTTGTGTTTCTGCGAATACAGATCACATTTGAAAAAGTACTGCGTGTTCAGATGTGTGGAGTGATTGTGAAGTGATAGTGCTACAGTAATATCTCTGTTGATGTAACAAAATTTTAAACTTCAGTTTTAGATGTCGGTGTAAAATTCAGGTATGTATACTAAAATTGTTGGTGTATCTAAAAATATTGTACCTTGTGAGTTTGTCCATACTATTCATGGGTAATGTAATATATGTCTTATTTTTAGTTGCTACACAGAAGAACATAGTACTTTGTTAGCGAGCGATCATTCTGGTTGTTTAATGAAAAAAACTTCTTGACTTTTGAGGGAGCGAATGTTTTTAATTTACATCATACAACTATAAAAACTTTTGTAATGTTCAAACTACTTCTTTATTAAGTTTTCTCAGTCTTACTTTTGTGAAAATGTTTACCGGGATTAAAGTCCCATTTCACGTTTTTCTGAGATAAAATTGAGTCTATATTTTAAGTTAGACTTCTGACCATACATTGGCGAATACTTATTCACTTTCATACAGTAGTTTTTGCTCTATGCATGTACAAACATACAGTCTGACGGATACAAATTCAACATAGATACACAAAAAGGATCCAACCTACAGTATGGTCGAAAATGAGAACAGAGTTGCTAAATTAGTTCTAGTCTATAAGGTCTATATTTATTCATTTATATTTTCCATTATTAAAAATAATTTATATTATCCATTAGTAAAAACATCTTTATCAAAATACGTAACAAAATACAAAATGTAATATCAATGAGCAATAATATGATTAAAACTGCAATCTTCATTATGTCAAAAGTTTCGTTTTGTGGGTTGGATCATTTTTGCGTATCTACGTTCAATACTAAAAACTATTGTTTCCTCTACTGTTGTTCTAATAAAGACCCACGTGTTAGTTTTTTTTTTTCAATATCTATTATGTACAGCCATCGGCCTGTTACATTATTATATGTAAAAATAGTATGGATGAATGAATTTTGTACTTTAATACAATGGACATAGAGTTAAATGGCAGTATTAGTATTGGCGCTAGATTTCATCTATGTGCCATAATTAATATACATTGAGATATTACTGTATTTAAAACATTTGAACAAAAAACAGCATTTCGCAAAGCATTATATTATTCAATGCTTATTAAATTCTGATTTTGACTTGTTAATATACGGATATATAAGATGTATATGTCATATTGTGACATATGTATCAGTGACATGTTATATAACTACATGTCATATGACATATAATTATCGCATTATATGACTTGTGAAATATAACAAAGATAATGTTTGTGTGATACACTCGATGGTCATTGTAAATTATAATGAAAGGACTATAAACATCTGAGTTGAGACTATATTGTGCAAAAATATTGTAACATAAAAACTTTTTTATTATTGCTTTGAATGACGAGACGAGCTTGATGTTCGTCTGATGGTAAGCGATACGACCGCCCATAAACAGTAGAAACACCATCCAACATCTTGAATTGCAAAGTATTGTTTGGTATTCCACAGCGCTCGCCCTCGTGAGACATGAGTTGTTAAGACTTATTATTTACTATGTTATATTATTATGTCCAGTAGATACACTGGGTTGATCGCAATTTCATGACCCTGTCGCTCTGTGCGCCCGCTTTCGCCGGTGTTCACTTACTCTTCCCGTTTTTAAATTTTGTTTCATAGTAGGAGTTGTTAATCCTAATTTACATTTCAGATTATTTCAGTTGATAATTTAAGCTCTTATTAAAGTCCATTTCTAGATGTCAGTATAAAGAAAGTATTTTTTACAATAAATACCCTTTTTGGCTAAATCTATATTTACTCCATATACCAGTGGCGAAGCGTCCATACAAGCCGATTCCTACCGGGTTACCTTTTGTAAATTAATTAAAAATAATAAAAGAAAAACATAACCCATAAAGAAGTGAACCCGGCCGCGCATAGCTTCCCTCGGGATATTGTTGTCTCTTTCACACGCAGCGCGGTGTCTTTGTCTAATCTTTTGGAAGTGACGTAAAAATACATGTGTGCATGGGTGTATGTGTACTTCAGGGTAACCCGAGAATTTGCGGCTTAATGTTGGGCCATTGGCGCAAATTTTTTTAATAATTTAGAATGTATAATTAGTGTTTGTGTATAGTGTGGGTTATTAATTTTTGTTGGGCACTTTTAGATAAGTACCTATGTTCAAAATATGTGATTATTTGTTAAATTTAGAGTTTAGGCATAATGTTTATGTTAGAAGGAAATTATTGTGTATTATGATATTTTACTGATTTTAATTTATTGTGAACAGCGTATTACATGATAATTGTAGAATAAAATATTTAGTCGGGTTACCTTTTGAAAATTTTCACCCTTCGCCACTGCCATATACAGGTTGTAGTTTTTTTGCACAACATGGTCCCAACTCCCATTATGCCTATATTGACGTTTTGTATTTGAATTGGTAAGCGTTATATGCTGGATGCCCAATATAAATGAAGGCATACTCGTTAACATCCATGGGAAGCTAAAATCCGAATCCGATAATGTATATTCATACATTCTAAAGACTCAATTCATATAGAAAGAGAAGGTTCGACTAGAAAGTATAAGTAAGAATAGAAAGTTACTAGGAACACAAATATTATCTTCAGTTAGGTATGCTGCGTGTGAAATCCAGTTTTTTCTTCTTACATTTCGGATATATCAAACACTGCCTTATGACGAAATAGATTGTTGACTTTAATTATCACAAATACAGTTATAAGAACTATTTAGCTTGGATCAATAAGTAACTGGTGACCTTAGGAGGATATAGTTTTGGCAAAGATATCGAATTCATTGACAAAACTGAACTTTATTCTTTGTTAAATATGGCAGACTTTTATATAAATAATATTTTGAGTATCATTTTTATATATCAATAACATTTGTATTTAAATATCAATAAGGTTGAATTTAATAATTCGGTATCTTTGCCAACACTTGGCGCCGTAGACTAAAATAAGTTACGTTGAATAATTATAGATACACTTATAAATTATACAATGACACGGCTATACAGGGTGTTGTAAGGGGGTATAAAAATAAAACCACATAATAAAAAATATTTATTAATATGAGTAAAGAAAATTAAATAAACTTAGAATTTTTCTCAATATTTTTGATTCCGAAACAGTTTAAAATATCCAAAAAGCATAAGTCATTAACATAAAAAACTTATTGTAAAGTATTACCAAAAAAAAAAATTATACAAACTAAATCATATTACTCAATACTGTATTTATATTTTACTTTAAATGAATCAACCTGTATATAACTTAAATTTTAAACCCCCATTTATCCAACACCCTGTATGTGATTGGCTTTTTTAATCCAATATAATGACAATTGACTATCTTTTTACTACAAATAGAATAATTCACATAAATTGAATATATAAGTAAATTATAAAATTTTGGAGTAAGAGTATAATTAAAAAACAGTAAGAAATCGTTCATAGCTATTAGCTAAATATAGGAGTAAAAATGTCCCAATGCTTAGTATTTGTAAAGTCAATAGAGTCTAGTAAGATATTTTATTAAAAAATTGCCTAAATATATCATGCTGAGCCCAATACAATATGACGCAGATTATGTAATCTACGAAAATTATATAAGCATAATGAAAAACTTGAACGGTATTTGTATTAACAAGAAATCTTTGTTACCCTCTCCACAAGCATTGTGAATTGTGTGTTGTTTTGGTGTTGAACAATTATGATACTTGTAGGACTTGCTGCGAATCACATGTGTGTGATAAAAATATAAATTGTAAATAAAAGTATTGCCAGTTTTCAAAAGTTATTCATATTACAATTTACTTTTATTAGCGGTATTATTGGACACTCAAATTAAGGCATTTTCTTTCCATATAATTACTTTTAGATCGATCCATGGACGGTCATAGAATTGGACGTGTATTAAAAACACATATACATATAAATGTCACATATACTCTGTTTATTGTAAAGCTCATAGGTAATGTTATGGTGCGTGGTAATGAAACACTTTACATATTGAAGTCTTTTGTATTTATTATACTTAAATGGACAAGATGGATGGTACGGTCGGGAAAGGAAGAGATCAGACCACAGACAATAGACAAATAGAATCTACAGATTATATAACTATTATATTATTGGGTTTCGTGACACTAGGGTTTAATACTTTAGACAGCTAATTTTCTTCTGTTTTTTTTTTTCATCATTTAAATAAATTACGGTTAACTAACCTAAGATAGGTACTCGAAACATGTATTTTTGCTTTTCTATAGCACTTTAACGGCGAGATGGATAGAACGTCCGCTCGATGGTAAGAAACATGACCGCCCATAACAGTAGCAACACCATACAGAACTTTGAATAACAATTGCGTAGTACTGCTCGTCATCCTGAGACATAAGATGTTAAGTCTCATGATACCCAGTAATTACGGTATAAAAGCCGGAACGCAACAATGCATATACACTGCTAATGGCAGCAGGAATAGATATGCCGGTGGTATCAGGCCAGACGGTCCCTCGCATACGACTGAACTACCACCACTAAGAAACATTTTAAATATAATAGCAGACAAATTAATAGTTTTAAATTTATATTAAAAAAATGTTTGCATATTTTTTTTGTAATTTAAAATGAATATGTAATGCATAAGAGTGTAAACATTGGATAAATTCACCCTACAAAAGATAGAAAAGGTAAACATTAAATATAAATGTTTATGACAAAAAAAGGTAATTTAAATATTAAACATTATTTGTTCAGCTTTTACCAGACACAAACTATGATACTAAATGCTATTAGACTACTGTTTTGTAGAAAAAATAAATGTAAAATCTATTTTTGTTCTATCCTGATTAAAATTAGGTATAGGACAATGTATAAGTTCTTTTTGATTCAATCTATTTGAATCTTCAGTAAGTGAGGTGCAAGAGCTTTTAATGTTATAGTTTTCAATTATTTCTTGCCTTATTGAAAAAGCTCGTGGGCACTTAATATTTGACCCAAGGTTTCATTATCCAAAATTTATGAGAGCTTGGGTTTAAAAGTCATGTCGGGTAGTATTCCAAGTTTTCAAATCTGACGAATTAGGTGATACGCTAGCTCCTATCAGTGGTACGGAATTAGCGAATCATGGGAGTACTAGTACGATTGCCTACCCCTCAGGGATCAAGGCGTGAGCTTATTATATTTAGTTTATAGTTTTCTGTAAGTATTTAATCCCTTAGTTTACAGGGTAAGTTTATTATTGAATTAATGTTATAAAATTATATTTCGCATCCAATTGATATCAAAGTAATCGGTTAGATTCGTTAATTGTACAACTCTGCTTTCTACCCTTATTCGTAATAGAGCCCTAAATTATCCTATACAAAATAATCACACTTAATATGTATAAGTCTTAAAATGACTAATGTAATTGTATTTTTCTTTCATACCTTATTAGGAGAACAGCCTGTATAATTATGAACCCTGCAAAACGCAACAACCTGTATAAGGAGAACCGGTATTTTGAATCAGTCCGTATAAAAAATGTAAATTCATTACAGTATATCCTTCACCGACAAAAATTCAAAATTGCGCGCCACGTCAAATTCAAGACCTGCGCAGGAAACATTTTAAATTAAATATACATTTATGTCCTAACTCGTCTTCATAAATTTAAATAATAAGTTAAATACATCTCCATTAAGAATTTTAATGTTGTAATTCAGTTGTCATGGCCTATTACACCTACTCAAGCAAGAGTTGTGGTAGCCTAATGGATAGCCCACGGAGCCCGTGTTTATTCAGTAGGGGGTTCGAATCCAGGCGGACCATGCTCTTACGGTGGATGGTTATGTCATAAGTAGCTCATTTGGACGTCATCATGACCCATTTCTGGTAATTGTGGTCAAGATTGACGTCCCTTAAATGATATTTGAATTTCGAATTATTATACTTTATTGATGTAAATATGACGGTATTATCTGGAAGACAAAATATTATTGAAATTTAAAAAATATTTATTAGGTGTGGTTAATGCTTGATTTAAATTAAGAATTGATGCAACGTTCACAAACTTTTTAAGAGGCAAACTATAGGTTAAGTATTTAGCCGTTAAAGATTGAATATTTAAAATTGGAAATTCAGGAATATGCGATAAATGTAAATGTTTACGTAAACATGCTTGTATATGAATTATAGGTAATAAATGTTAAATTAATTTATATTTGTTTTCTTTTTGTACGACTGGAGAATTTTATAACTAACTACAAATTTTGTTTATTTTTTATAAAAAACAAGACGAGTAAGATAGTTGTCATAGTATCCAGAACAAGATAATTTAAAAAATCTGTAGGCTACGATGTGAAATGAAGTAAATTAATTGTAAAGATTGATTTACGTCAATTTACCGCTAGATTGAAAAACAGTAACAACTAAAGTAAACATGAATATTAAATGCTTTTTAATCGACTGCAAAAAAGGAGGAGGTTCTCAATTCGACTGTATGTTTTTTTTGTGTGTGTTTTTTCAGTTTCGAGCTTATAGGTAGATAACTATATTGATTTTTTTAATTTAGAACACCATGTACATTCTTGTAAGCTAGTTTTATTAAATATAAAACTACATATATGTACCTATAATATTGACTTACGCGATTTTTCACAGTCACCTACTTAATTTCCCTTTAGAAATGAAATAATTTATTTAAATGTGTAAAATGTTGAACATTATTTAGATTCAGTGAATATACCACCAGTTCTGAAAGCAGTTTCTACTAGCGAAGTACAGACAAGAAAATAGGGTTTTTTCAAACTGCCTTCAAAGGTAGGTACAGTGTATACAAAATATTAAAAAGTTACATTTAATGCTCTATTTAGTAACAGTTCATTTATTTACTTGCAAACTAATAAATATTCAATTTCTATGTATGCCCAACCTTCTCAGGAATCATGAAATAGTGGAATGATATAAAACATTTCCAGTATACTATTAATTATTAGTACTAAGATTATAGTAAGCAAAATTTTAGTTTGTTTTCATATATGGACAAAACAGTCACCACAAGCAGCACCCGTTCACGAGTATGACGCATGTGCCAGCCATCGGCCTCCTCAACCATATTGTAGGGAACTGGACGACCCGTCACACGTTGCCGCCGCAGGTACGGACGTTGAGAGTATTTCATACCCAAGCCACTTACAACAATTCATCATCATCATCATCATATCAGCCACAGGAAGTCCACTGCTGAACATAGGCCTCCCCCAAGGATCTCCACGTCGACCTGTTGGAAGCGGCCTGCATCCAGCGACTTCCTGCGACCCTAGCCAGGTCGTCCGTCCACCTTGTAGGCGGGCGTCCGACCTTTCGTTTGCCTGTACGTGGCCTCCACTCTAGAACCTTTCGACCCCAACGGTCATCGGTCTTACAACAATTATAATATAAATTTAAAACAATGACTGAATCCAGGTGTTCGGAAAGATATATTTAAAAACTTTAAGAAAATGAGCTTTACCTTTAGTTTGCCGCGTGTAATTGTTTCTCAAAATTTGATCCTTTTGACACTGAGGAATAGTGGAATATTTTAGTAGGTATGTAGCTTTTTTGTCAAAATGTTTTGAATCTTGGCTAGGAATATTTTTTTTATAAAAAGCTTGATCTGTTTTTGTTAGGTTGGGACTTGCGTAAAAGATGTTCAATTCAATGACATTTTACAAATAGACGCGTCATACACTAACAAAATTGCACATAAAAACAGCGGAGTATTTACTATAGTCACAGCCCTAGCGGCTCGCATCGATACGGCCCGAGCGAGCCCGAGTGGTTCCGAATGGGCCCGAGCGTCGACCGCCCCGTCGCCGTGCCCGTCGAATAAAATGGATTTATTAGTTTAAAAAAATAAGTTAAAGAGTGTATACTTATTACTAACGTATAAAATGAAACGTTTTTTCATTCACAGTTGGAGTATAATGTGTACATCGTCTAAAAACACAGGAAGGCATTTTATTTATAAAAAATACAAAAAGTTAGTAAGCCGACTAGTCGCGACAGTGGTTGGAGGTTGACTAAGTGAATGTCGGGCAGTTACCTTACTTTCGTCTTGCCAGTATTGAGCTCGGATAACGTATCTATGTAATAAAAACATCTTAGGTTCAATTGATATTTTTCAACACTTTAGATACTAATTTCTAAGATATTAAAATAGGTATCAAAATGCCCTAAGAACATTTATAAAAAGAAATCGCTTTTATAAATAAATATAAATGTAAAGGTCGCTTACAACCTGCACTACTTGACCTAGGTCTGCATTTGTATTCAGATATAATTTCAATTTTTTAACTGTTTTTAACCGTTCTTAACATTGCTGCAAACACCTCCAATATGTCCATCAGCTCTTAGACTATTATCGTCTCAGAATTACCGCGGCTAGACAAAGGTACCCGCTAAAACTACTCATATTTCTTTATACGGCTTTAGAACGTACCATAACCCATCGATAACAGCTGTCGTCTGTCAAAGTAACGTCAAATGTTGTGTAATGTTAGAACAATTTAACCTCAAAATAAACTTGAAATCGATGTAAATACCCATAAAATAAATAAAACATGACCGGCAGGCTCATAATTCGGTCACTATACACGAACTTTACACAACATTTTCCCTTAAATAACAACACAGTATGCAAAAATAGGATATTAGTCAGTGTATTCAATGTAAACTTTTCTACTAAACCTAAAAGTGGTTTTGTGGAGAAAAAGCACTGTAATGTAGGCACTATAGGGCACGTAGACCACGGAAAAACAACGCTGACGGCCGCTATAACCAAGGTATTAGCAAACGATGGGCTAGCACAGTATGTTTCTTATGACGAGATTGACAAGGCACCAGAGGAAAAAGCTAGAGGTATGTCTATTTCCTATATTACAGATCGAACCATAATTGTTGATGTCTCATACTCTCTTAGTGACCGTTCTGAGCTGGGGCTAGTTACCCGTTAGTGGGTCGCCCTCAGCATGGTCGCTTAATTTTTAAGGGTTTCAAGTGCCTAAAGCGCTCACTTGAAGATCTTGTCACCGGTGTTTTTGTATAAATCGGCCCAGTCAGGTTAACAAACATAGAATCAGGTTAAAAAGAGAAACAGATTGGTTACTGTCTTTTAGTAAATGAAGGACAAAATTAAACAAATACCTTATAAGTATTATCTTCTATTTGAATAATGCCTTTCCAATGGGCTACTGAAACTTCATTGAATGCAATACTTCAGTTTGAAGAATGGTTAGACGTTGGAGAGCCAAATCAACTGGCAAAATTCTATTTTATTTTCCAGAATATGGTGTAGTAAATGACAATAGTAAATTAACAACAAAAACATAATAACCAGGCAACCACCCAGGGCACATCCTTTTTGAAAATTCTTAATAAATAAAATATCTAAGGCATTTCATGAAGGGAATTCATATTTGTATGTATACACATTTCTATAGCAGTAATAGTATATTCTACTTAACTAATTAGGGGTTTCTAACGGAGTATTTGTGCGGAACAGGAGGAGGTAGCAGTGAGGGAGGCACAGAAGAAAGTGCCAGAGTATTGAAATATGCCAAACTATTGAAGTGCCAGTTCAGTAATGTTGCAATACAATTAAATATGTTAGAATATCGAGTATTATTTTATGCATATTCAGGTATAACAATAAATGCAGCTCATGTTGGATATTCATCAAAACTCCGTACGTACGCACATACAGACTGCCCTGGACACGCTGATTATATACGAAATATGATATCTGGAGCGTCACAGATGGATGCTGCTGTATTAGGTGAGATAATATATGTTTATTTGCCTTTTAATTCTAATAGGGCTAGGTAATATATTGCTAATTCAGAAATTCTTTCATGTTCATAATTATCCATTACATGGCAAAAAAAATTGCCAGTTAGAAAAACTTTATTTTAAAGTAAGTTAAAAATCTCAAAGAATCTCAACTAACTGACATAGCGCATAAGGCATGCGTGTATATATTATGTATATTACAATATTTTATATTTTCGCATCACTTCTCTAAAATGCTTATTTTAATTCAGATTTTATTATATCACTTTATTGATTCCCTCCTAACCGAATTTAGGCTACAGCGGTCAAGCTGAATGAATATTATCCAAATACGCAGGAGGTATAGTGCATGTATGTGTGCACAATGTACAGATGCACTCTATTTCCTTTCTCCTAGTCCTGTGAGACGACATAACTGGAGAGAGATCAGACGCAGGACCAACAGCTATACATGCTTTCCGAGGCATCCAAGTGTGTGTATTACAACGTCAACTGCCTGTGACCAAGCTACAGCTCAGTAATTCTTAAGATGGCCACAATGATTTAAGCAAGACCCGGTATTAGAACACAGGACTTCAGCGCGATAGTCGTACTCGTAATTTCGATCCGCACTTTTTTTCTATCTTCACTTTAAAGGCGAAAATCAACATCAATCTGAATACACAATATTTAATTAATATCTTATAATTCCAGTTGTAGCTGCTAATGATGGACCAATGCCACAAACGAGGGAACATTTACTGCTAGCGAAACAAGTCGGCATTCAGCACATACTGGTGTTTATAAACAAAGCAGATTTAGTTGATGATGAGGTAAATTTTGTATGGGAACTATCTACAAGAAGATATTTTTGTTTCTTACTTTGAACGACGTGATGAGCTTGCCGCTCGCCTAATGGGAACTGATACGACCGCCTCTAAACAGTAGAAACACCATCCAACACCTTGAATTACAAGTATTGTTTGGTATTCCACTGCGCATGCCATCCTGAGACATGAGATGTTAAGTATTATGTCCAGTAGTTACACTGACTACAATGTCCTCCAAACCGGACCACAATAGTGACTACACACTGCTGCTTGGCGACAAAAATAGACATTGCGGTTTTACCTACCCAGGCGGCCTCTCACATATGAAAGACCTACCACTAGTAAGATTTAGACTGTCAAGTCTATATCTTGCTACTAGACGTTGTGCAAACTGAAGGTTGTGGTACCCAGTAGTAATTACTAAGAATTGTTATTATCCAATGTTATGAAGCTCTGCTTGCCTCTATCTAGTACTGAGACAGCTAGCTCACCTGCTAAGAATTGGGTTCGATTCTTATGTTGCAAAAAATGAGAGATTTTAAATTAGAGAAATAACCCAGGATTCCATTGGAATTTGTTTCTTATAATAATAGGCTCACTCTATATCGCATTATAGAAATAAACAGTGTGTGGGTTGACTTCTGGTGCTTTAAAAACCATTAGGAATATTAAATACATGACCTTATATATATTGTACTTAATATGTATCGTTATATTATAACTAAATTACACAAAATCATTATAAATTGTAGCCTATGTGTTATTCGGATGTATAACCAATATTACTTTAAAGTTTCATCCAAATCCGTTCAGTAGTTTTTTCGTAAAAGAGGAACAAGCATACATACATATATACATCCTCACAAACTTTCGCATTTATAATATTAGTAGGATTGACTAGTTGCTTCCATACAATTCTATGAGAAGAAGTAATGTAAGATCAATTATTAATGTATTTAATTGTTACAGTTAAAGGAATTGGTAGAGATAGAAATGCGGGAACTGCTCACAGATTTTGGATACGACGGGAACACAGTGCCTATTATTTGTGGATCAGCTTTGAAGGCGTTGAATGGAGATGAATCAGAATATGGTAACGTATTTCAAAATTTCAAAACGCCTATTACTAAAGAGAGAGTAGGTATATATTTTTTTTTCCTCGTTATTAGTCCTCTTTAAACCTTCTGACAGAAGGCCTGCTCCAGTATTCGCCATTTTTTCCTGTCCCTTGCCGTTCTGATTTTCAATGGTCCAACAACCTTCTTAAGGTTGGCACCACCGTCTGGGTTGCCTACCTCGTTTCCGCTTTGTATTATCTCGAAGTGTACCCTCAGTTACCCTTTTCGTCCATTTAGGTCATATTTCTCTTACAGGTGACCTGCCAATTTCCATTTTAGATATGAAATTCTTTAGCATAAAGTATATGTTACCCTATAAGTACTTTATGCTAATCCCATCATAAATATAAGGTAGACATTATTGTGCAATAAGAGAATCAACATAATTCTACAGGGTAACAACTAACAAGTGTAAACAGAAGTGAATAATTTTTTTTTAGTAAAGGAAATTCTCATAGTGGTGTCATTATTTCTTCATTTTGTGATGATTATATCAAATATTAGGTCGATCTGGAAATCTTTGGGTGGTTATTGGGATTTGACTATATTTGAGTAAAATTGAGTAAGATTTCTTCTAATATATATTTATAAGTTGTTACGTTAAACTAACCGTTCAATACATATTTCTGACACACGGAAGACAACAACGCTACTCGGCGGATATCAAAAGAAACAATATATGTTTACGAAGACACCTTTAAATATACTATATATAAAATACGTTTACAAAAACATTATCCGACCTTTAAATTTATCATTATTCAACAAGTGTCATGTTCGGAAAGTGGACATCCTGCGGCTGATAATGATGATGACATCAATTTTTTTTTGTTTAGTTGTCAATTTAAATAATGCAATATAGATATTTAAGTGTGGGAACATATTTGCATCTGTCGTTTTTATAAGCCGAGCCTTGACAAGCTAATAAATGTTTGCCATGTTAAAAAAAAAACATTTCATTTTTTATTTTTTATATAAGATATCTTTATTCACGAGTCTATAATTTCAGGTGCACCATCAATAAGAAAGCTCTTGGACACAATGGACTCCTACATCCCTCCCATAGTGAGGGATCTGACTTCCCCCTTCCTGATGCCCATAGACAACGCATTCACAGTGCCCGGCAGAGGGACAGTGGTTGTAGGTACCATAAAACGCGGCATTATGAAGAAAAATGATGAAGCGGATCTACTGGGTTTCGGATACAATATCAAAACTACGCTTTCCGATATACAAATTTTTAAGAAAAGTGTTTCTGAGGTAAGTGGAGTTAGTTCTCAATAGACAAGATATTAAAAAAAATGCAATAGTGAAATCATTTTTTTTTTCTATTTTAACGCATAAAGCTGTTAATGGTTTTGAATTAAAATTAATTGTAATTGGATAGGTTAACAATTTAAAAATAAAGATACAATATTATATACCGTCCCACTGCTGGGGCAAGGGCCTTCCTTGTTACTGAGAGGGTTTAGGTCTTAGTCCACCATACTGGCCTAAAGCGGATTATCAGACACGATAATAATTTGAATTAAATAAGGGAAAGGAATCTAAACATCAATCTAAATAAAAAAATGGCAATACTTTTTGATTTTTTAAAATTTCTTTTTTCATATTTAGATCATACAATTACAGTTGGTAAACAAATTCACCTATTCCTGGTTTAACTTAAACTTTTAATGCGAAAAATCCTAGAACATTTCTCAAGAAATAATAAGCACAGATCTGCAAACAAGAGTAACTTTATCATAAAAATTGTGTCCATTTAAGGCGTTGGCCGGCGATAATGTCGGCGTACTTCTTCGAGGCATGAAGATCAAGTCGGTAGAAACAGGAATGCTTCTGAGCGCTGCCAAAAGCCTTCAGATGAGCAACCACTACAAGGCCAAGATATACTTCCTCACACGAAGCGAGGGAGGAAGGAAGAAGCCCATATTCTCAAAATATTCACAACAAATGTATAGCGGAACGTGGAATATTGCGTGTCGAATTGATTTGGGTAAGATTTCTGTCACAATTATGAAAAACAGAACTATATTATGTAGTTTGTATCTTGTATGTATATTGTATTGAGTGTTGCCTTCCAGTGTGGGTTGCAATATGTGTCTGACAGTTTTAAAACTTTTGCAACTACCCACTTTTCACTAATGTTTTAGTACATAAATTATATCCAGCATATATGGTCGACCACAGCTTTCTTCAACTCATAAGATAATGATTTCTATGCATATTCGAATTAAAAAAAATCGTAACTTCAACATATTAAAGATATTACTTAAACGCCAAGACTGGGTTGCAAATCCGTTGCAGATGCACACTCTGCTTCTCTATTGAAGAAAATAAATTTATGCAGTTCACTACACCTAATTTTGAGCAATATACGAGTCTATAATTTTTATTCTATAAAAAAATATGGAAGTCGGGCTCAAAGTACAAATATCCAACGCCGTAAAATAAAAAATAAATGTTTCAGATCCGTCGCAGCATATGATGATGCCCGGAGACCATGGGGAAGTGTACCTTACGTTATTAGAAGACATGGTTATGACGTTAGGCCAGCCTTTCACCATCAGAGAGAATAACGTGACGGTTGCGACAGGAATAGTGACGGATACGCTGAAGTCTATAGATGTACCGAAGGGGAAGTTGGGGAAAGTAGTTATGAATTATGAAGTGTAAATATTATAATGAAGATATTGAATAAATGTTAAATTATTAAAAAATATTTTATTATGGCATTTAAGTTTGATTTAATTTTAAGATCTTTGTTTTTAGCAAACGAACCATTTGCATAATCGCTGACACACTATGACAAGCCCAATGTTCATTATTATTTTCGTTGCAATTAGATTAAAATTTTTCATGTTGGTAAAAATTAAAAAAGAATAATCCATGGTTCCGCCCTTTATTTATATTCCGGGATTATTGAATTTTCACTGAAAAAAGCTTAGAATTATGGGATATATAAACAAGTTTAGGATTTTTCTTAATTTGTATGTCCAACTTACCTTCAAGAATTTGAACCAGACATCTTACGACAGATTCGTAATCGATTATTTTCGCTAGTATTTAAAACTATGGACAGTTGAAAGGTTAATTGACTTGAGCGACATTTTTTTACGACAGTTTCATACATATTTAAAATCAGCCCTTCTTTCAGTTTTTTTTTTTATTTAGTTAAAACCTTTCGAAGAAAATGTCGTTTAATTCAATTAGACTTTCAACCGTCGAAATGAAACACCTAAAAAAATTGTATAAACCACCAAAAACGACTTAAAAAATAAAACTGCACAAAACACTTTATTTCATTATATATTTTTTTATCAGAAGGTAATTAATACAGTGCCAAAACATTAACAAAACCATTAGTAAGAAAAAGTACTGAATCTAGCATTATCTACTTAGTATTCAGACAAACGATAACCTATTGAAAGGACATTACACATATATATTTTCACAACGACTGCGCGACACAGTTGGCGTATTTAACTATAGGTACTCGTGAACTATATAGTAACATCGAAACGCCTAATCTTAATAGATTTTATTTAGCTACATCTGATTATTTGGGGGCAGTTATGTGCTACTTTGGTACGAATTAGATTTCATCTAAAAACTCGTTTCGACTAACGTCAAATTACATACCGTTTCAAAGAGTGAACACATTATTTATTCTCAATCAAGACGGGAGAGTGGACGAAAGAAATGCTAAATGTTCTTTGAAAAGGTTGTACTATTTTGACGATATTCGAATTGTTTTATTTGTACCAAATCAATTCAAATACCTCTCCGTTACAGAAGCAGATATTTTACAAAAATTATATCATTCAACTTTTCCCCTTCATCCCTTAGGACAAATTACACCAAAAGCGAATAGCTCCGATAGCTAGCGTTGACAATTTAATAACTAAACACTTATAAAAGTACAAACATTTCTCTATTAGTTCATAAATTGGCAAATTATAGCATAAGTCAGTCAAGCTATTAAGCCGCGTTAGGGTTGCTGCCTAATTAGTAAATCAGTGTTGCCAGAGTAATAAAAATCTACCCAAATTGTAGAACTCCTGCACATAACTACCCACATTATAATACTGCATAAGAACAGAAATCACTAACAGTGATCGCGCTTTGCCATCCAACAATTAAATACGGTAATGATTGTTTTTGATCCTTTGAGTAGATTTTTAGCGTATATTGTCATTTCCAGTAAAAACTTCACGAATAATCCATACGGACATACATTTCCATCATCTCCAATTAAAAACTGTCATGGTATTTCCAGAAAAAAGTATCTAATGTATATAATTAATTAATTATAGTTAAAATATTTTTGTTTTATCTTTTACATCGCCAAGTATCAAGTATCAGGCAATAAGATATACCTGAGTGAGTGAGTTATTTTTCATACATTTATAAACAGAAAAAACAACTATAATACCGAACAACACTTCCCAACAAACTGTAACCTCAAAATAAAACCATAGACATTACAACAAAAAACCCAACGGAAATATTTACTAATTGACCATAGTCGCTCGTACTATTGAAAGGATCAAAATCAAAATTACATAGTATATAACACCTGTTCAATTAATCAGTCTGCTATCATGCCGCGTCATCAACAACATTTAGAATATAAAGACACATTGATCTAACACGAAGGGAGACGTTTTGTCAAAATATCAATATAAACCTCTCCGGGAGAATGGGCAATGTGGAATATTATTTAAATGAATGAAAATTGTGAAAAATATAAAATTGTTTATTTGGATACTCAGCAATGTGGTAGTGCAGGCAATTTCAAATAGTAGAGGTTTCATATCACTGTAGTGTACAAATTTAGTCAAAAAATTATGTTATTACTGATACTGTTAGGTTCATATTTAGGCCAATGTAAAATTATTTTGAACTAACCCAAACTTTAAATAATTGACAAGCTTTTTATTCAGTTAATAAAATTATTTATGCAAAAAAAAAAATATTTTCACATTAAATATCTTTAAATATTCCACACTTGCCTAACCTCCTTCATCTATTAAAAATGCTATATGTACCGTCAGCATGTGAAGTGAGCTACACTTAAAATTACATTATTCCTTGGTCCAATGCATCTAACTTGGCATCTTATCAAATACTATTTTAGCTTCGTAACAAACTTTTGAAAATCATTTTTTTAGTGTAGTACCCGCATTTTTGGTTCGATAACGCACGTCCATTGTATTAAGTATAAATTTTGTGTTTTTCAAGCTTGTGATACAGAACAAAGTTCTAATTAAGCTAGAAAATAACTGCACTGCGCTTTATTGCACAGTGTATTGCATAAACAAAGACTTTCTTGTGGGACACAGAATCTGCAATACAAAAAACTTATCTCTGTTAAAATAATCTGATTGTAACGCTGTAATTAAAAATCATTTGAAATAATATAAGCTAAACTATGCACGACTATTGTAGAAGACCTTAAGAAGGCTCCAGCAAGTTTCTAATTTTGATTGGTAAAAAAAATCGTAAACAATACTAATTGTAAACTACGTGTACTCATAACTTCCGAGGCAGGACCTAAACAATTTTTTCGCTTTGCAAAATCAAATTATATACATCAAGACGCGCGCTATCAAAACAGTACATATATTTTAGCATACCACGATATACCCATACACCACGGAATTAAGTTATTTAATAAGCTCATAAAATTCGATATTCACCACAGATAGTAATGTTTTGTATTAAGTATCTTAAAAAACACCTATTATTCCATTTATTTTATATTTTTTTTAGTATTTTTTTTTATTAAATTTACACGGACAGATCCAAAGTTCATACGATGAGATAAGGACTAGCGATCGATATTCTATATATTTTTGTTTTATAATAATTCTATACGTGGTTTTGCGCCTACAAAGCGTATCTAAATAACAAAAAAAAAAAAATCTATAACAAGAAACAATAATAAAAAAATTAATGCAGGCTTATTGCGTTGGGTCTTATGCGTACTTACTATTACATAATATAGCCAATGACAAAAAAAAAGTAGAAAAGCTTTTTTTTTTTAATAATATTGGTCAAAATAAAATCATGTGCATGATAAAACCTTGATGGCAAAATAGTATCCAAGTATTTATTTTTACCTTTTGGTGGCGTTTTCGAAGGATTTACCATAGATTTGATTCATCCAGTATTTTTTTACATATTGAGAGTTTTTTTTCTTTACAATGATGTTATTATGCATATATGCAATATTTTAGAGTAAAAAAAAAAACCATATTCTTCCACTTACAGTTATTTTGCTATCGGTACACATAAACCCAACGTGCTGTAGTGGCAGTGTGTAGTATACGAGAAAATGCTACAAATAACCCATCGCGATGAAGCCACGGCAAGCGTTAACAGCGAGCGCACGCCATTTTGGCGTTTTCGCTGGTGAAAATAAGGCTTAAATCGCTCGAATTAATATTAGGCATTTGCTAAGTTGTTCGTCGAGATCTATAAATAGTAATTTCATATTTCCAAGTATTTTTTCTATAATAAGGCAAAGCAGTGTGAAAGATCAGGAAATTATAAATAGTTATAAATTACTATATGGATTATACAATGGTTGTCATACAATTGGATAGGTTCTTGCTGCTAACCGTACCAAAACATATATTTCCTTCCACCCCGATATTAAGATTTTTACAATACTACTACATGACAAAACATTTATAGATCTCAATGAAACACATTTCCAATACATTCCTCATGTTAATACATCACGTATACATAAAAAAAACGGAAACATTTTCTATATTAATACATTATTTCAACGGATCAAATGTAGTGAGATTTCATTTTGTTTTTATTAAATAATTGTTTTACAAAAGCTGCTTTGTTCGGTGCCGATCAAACATTTTTCTTATTTTTACACGCCGAGAATTAAACCACCTTTTCACATTTCATCACAAAATAATTATTCATGTCTTTAAAAAATATCAAAGCAATTTTTACTGAAAAATCGCATCGCATTTTACACATCAATTGTTATGTATTGTTATCATTACGTCTAAAAATGCGTTGACTTACAAAAAAACAATAAAAAACGACAAGAAATCCAATCGGCACCCATCCCAATACATTCACCGTTACGCTTAAAGTTACAAATTAACAAATATAAACATATTGGTGTCAATACCATTCAGCACCACAGTTAAGAACTAACTACACATGTTTTAGCTCTAAACAAATCCAAAGGCGCTCCCCGCGCGGGGTACGGGGCGTGGCAAACGAAAATATATCAGAATTAATACTTCTGTACTTACACCGGAACAACTACAATGTAAAAAATAATATACCAACACTTACAGACTATTAAATATTTTTAGAAATTCTCACTTACATTTAAGAGGAACTGGCAAAATAAATCCTGTATTACCATTTCATTATTGTTTTTTTTTTTTCATAGTACATAACGTTTAAACCAGATTGGTCCTCGCGTGTACAAAAAAAAATAAACAAACGCAAAACGTGATGCCATTCCTTTATTGGACAGAAACGTTCACTGTACGATATTCGAAGTAGCAAAAATATTAGTTCACTATGCACACTAAACAATGGCTCAAAATATATTAAAATCCACTATAATATCGTATAGAAAACACCGCAGCGGCGGCAACAACTTTCAGAAGCGATGTTAAAACTTAAATCTATTAGAGTAAGTTAAAAAACGTGGTGGCAGACCGAACGGGTCGCGTGACCCATAACGTATCACATTGGCTAGACTAACCACCTTTATTGTCCACTCATACTACAAATACTATACGCGACTATTATAAAACGAAAAACCGTGGCCATACCCCGCCGGTACACAAGTATAAAAAGTGGGATTTTTTTTAAATATTTTTTTATTAAAAATTTAAAGAGTATTTTGTGCAACGATGCAACGTCGATATAACACGTACACCGCACTAATGGAAAAGGGGCACAACGATTATGCTAAATACAAATTTGTTCTAAACGAGGATTCATAACCATGCACAGTAATATTTAAAAACATTTATTTAACTATTAGATTCGTTCTATAAGCTTTAGGGCCGTATCCACCTAACCTAACCTCAAACTAGTGGCAAACACTCCCCATTCCCCTCTAAACATCTAGCATCGTTTTAAAATAGATAAAAAATTCAACTACATTACACAATCTTGCAGGAATATCTATCTAACAGTGAATTCTCTTCTAACACGTCGATACTTTATTTTTTTAATTTTTTTTTTATATATTTTTTTTGTAAATATTATTCATCCGTAAATTATTATCAAATTCGATAAAGCTCTAATATTGATCCACATTCACATAAATCAATGTATCCCGATGGTTCGAGACAGAAGCGACTGTGTACAGGAACATCGTGAAACGCGAAGTGCGGCGAATGACCGCTAAAGACAACAAATGTGGAATCCAACCTTACACCTTTCACACATTGGAATATGGACGCCATAACTACCCCGTTTAAACGAACAAGGACCAAAACCCTAACATCTAGCTGAAGATAAATTGCTTTATTAAAACTAAAATTATCAAATGAATTAAAAAACATGTCATTTGGAGAACGAGCCTAATTTCCCCTTCTCCCCTTTCCACAAAGCCTTGACCATGGACGATTTTGCAGGCCAGCATAAGTATAGCAACCGACTCGCGCTGCACTATTCAGGTACAGTAAAACTAAATTGTCAATGCAAAAATGCCCTTTAACGACGATCAAAATTTATTTCCAATGCGTGAAAGGACGAAATAAATTAAAGAACCATTATATCCAGTCTTGCGAATAACCTTTCCTAACTGGTCTACATTCTAAAAAAACATCCTAGCCAAGTTAATCTAGCGTAGTGAGTCAAACTTTTTGTACGTTCAGGATTTTGTGGAGCAAAAACTGACGCGACGTCCGCGCGTCGACTGCGGAGTGAGGTCCTAACAAATCTCATTCTAAACATTGACTACTAAACAAAAAAATAAAAGTGTAAACAAAAATATAACAACCGCTATACATACCACGATCATGCATATTATCTAACTACAAAATTCTAGCGTTCGTATAAGTTCTCTTAGGTAAATATTTGACTTTCATTGATGCTTGTGCTTAGTGAAATGTTTAGTATTTTAGTATTGAAATATCAATAGTTTCGTATTTTTAAGGGCTATTTTATTATTGGTCCTGACATTTACCGCTTTACTCGGCAGAATGGGTTAACGCTTATGCCTTAAAGCTAATATAAACTGAACTAGTTAGCCATCACTGCGCAATGAAAGCAGACAAAATGTTAATAATAAAAATAATGTTCCTTTAAATAGAAAAATTATGCAATTTGTAAGAAAACAATTCGTCCTCATTACCCCAATATTTATTAGTATTTCACTGATCAAGCTTCAAAATACATAATATGCATTGCGGAAATTTAATTATTCGATGGGGTATCACTATACTCAGAGGGCCAATGTTACCCCATTTAGACAAAAAGGACCAAAATTACCCCATTCAACTAAGCACAAGATCGCTATAGAATGCACTATCTACACCAACGATTCTCAACGCGTCCCGTACTAGCACCTCATTGTATACTTACATATGTAGATAGCGATTCATATCTGAGAAGGACGTACCATATTTCGTGCTAAGGTATATTACGTTCACTTAATATATACCCATAAGCGTCCACTATATAAATTAAGTACAGAGTTTTGGTATTATAGAAAAAACATCTTCGTAAGGACTAAAGGATTTACAATTAGGTTATCACACAATAATTCTTATAGATATGCTGTATGTAAGCGTTGGTCGAGAATTTACGAATTTCATATATTTAAAACTTAAATTAGTAAATGTTAGAAAAACAAGCGTGGAGTTTTTTTATGTTACTATTCATTTTCGGATAGAAATGCGTTTAGGAAGCTTATGCTATGTGAAAATTCCGAAACTGGACGGAAGGAACGATATTGAGCTAAACCAATAATTTTAGGCTTCGTTGGCTAGCATGTTTGGTGGCATTGTCTTTCTGTTAAGTGATATACTAAGCCACGCACTTTACAGTATTAATTAATATAATGAACTGCAGGCTCTAAACTTTATAGGTAAAAGATGTAAATACAATTTACATTGATATATTTTTGGGGTACATAATTACCACAATACGCCTGTGTCGACGAGTGAGTAAATGTTTCTTTTTTCACATACTAATAATGACATTTTGTCCACACTTCTCAAATAACAAAGAAAGACAATACCACAAACTTTGCTAAATAATTCGAGAGAAGCATACAGTGGCACTTTTAAGAATGTCCTTACAATAATTTACACTAATTGAAAAATTAAATCCGAAATGAATTCAACTCATAGCCAATGCCAACAATATAAATAATATTTCATCTAATAAATAAATTTTAAATAAATTCATCTCTTGTATTAACTATGTAATAAATTTTTGGCCGAACTGAATTTGTTTTACGCAATTACTACCTTAAATCTAACTATTAATGCTTTCTGATGAGTTCTGTTCGGGTAGCTTACTCTGAATTTAAATGCTGATTAATGTAGACACTACAACAAAAGGTACATTATATATGGAAACATGTTATACATAATTGAATCCCTGATAATAAATAAGTGACTGTTGCGTATATTTAAGTCATTTTCTTTTAGATTCTCGATGTAACTCATATCTGTGGGTACAGAACTATTAGTAACTATTTTTATCCCTTTGAAGTTTTAATATTAATTAATGTAAATACATGTCACTCTGGGTTTAGAAATAATTTAGCTTATGTTTTTAAATAAGTCAGACATAAATATACCTTCTGTTTACTCAAAACGCAATATTTGTGTACAAATATAGTTACAAAATGAACGACCTTGAGATCCGAAAATATCTGTAATAATCCCAAATGATAGTTTGCATCAAATTCAGTACAGCCAACACTTTGTGACAGCTGAAACTCAGCCATTTCAATTGATCTATATTTTTCTATTCCGTGCAATCTTAAAAGTACCGTAACAATTGCGCGTTGTTCAAGATAAATAAAAATCCCTAATCACAATGCGAATGATTTTGCACGACATTTTGATTTTGAGGTAAACAGTTTCTGTTATATGGCAACGTTGGAAAAAATAGTAAATCATTGTAGTACCGGATCGTTGTGGCTGGGCAAATGTTTTTTTTATATAATACCCCATTATTAACGATAGCAAGCGGTTGATAGATTTTATTATAAAAAAATCTAATTTTCAATCAGTGAAGTGACAAAAGGTACCATAACATATACCAGAGTATTTTACTTTATTCCACAAGTTATCAAACTGTAAAAATTAAAACGAAAATATAATAATAAGTGGTATTAACATTTTACCATTGGCCCAGCCACAACCTAAAATACTGAGAGTCGGTCACCGATAAGATAAAGGTACTCTTGAAATAAAATTACAAACTAATTATATTCATGAAAAAAAAAACTAAACTTCATATGTTGCGCTTATATTCTACTAAAAACAAGAATAAAAACTCTGGACTACACCTAGAATAAAAGCTAAGTGCGATTTTTCATTGTACTAATATATCTTTAAAACATCTAAATATGGAAGCGTTTCGCTAAGTCACCGGGGTTGGTGTTGATTTTATTAATTCATTTGTTACACTATACGATAGAAATAGATATTTAAACATAAATAAAAAAATGGGGAACAATACTCCAAATTCATTTTGACCTAAATAGGAACAAAGCTGTAAACTATTTTATTCCCCATATACGCCACAGTTAGACCAGATATTTGAAATGTTATTTAAAGCAATCTATAACTATTAAAGCCATAATAGTAATGAAATGGCTTGCCCCAACCACAGACAATCAGGATGCATCCATTTAGATCAAGTTTATACCGGCCTTGATTTCAAAACTTATATTAAAATTACCATTTTACCCCTAATCTTCTATGTGTAGGGTATGTTGGTATGGTTAATACACTAAAGTGTTGCAAATAAATAAAATATTGCACTGAATTTGAGTAATATAGTTGTTTTATGTATTGGTGGTAACACCAACCCCCTAAATATTAGTAATAACTTATAATGTGTGGGGTATTTTATGCTTTTCTTAATTATTATTTCTTTGTTTACTATAGCAGTAAAACAATACAACAATTAAAGCAATAGTTATTGCTTTATACAAATGAAGATGCTTACAAATGATTACTGAAGCAATTCTGTAATCATTTATAAGATACCTTATTTGGGAATTAAAGTTTGGCGCTGCCAACTTTTTTGTAAAATAATAGTTTTATAAAACATATTTTTATATGTTTTGTTAAAGTGTTTTTCTTTTATACTATTTAAGATACCACACATCATAAGCCAGTACCTACTAAGTTCAACAATATTGGAGAAAAATGCCATTTTGAATGTCATGAAAACAAAAAAATATCATCAACAATTTAAAATTTATACACATCATGCATCAGGATATATACTTACAATTTCAACAGGATGCATGCATAAGATATCGAAAAAGGCACTAAATTTAATTAAATAAATTATTTTTTTATTTATTTGTACGTCGCGTTAAGCGGTTTCGGTGAAGATCGAGAATTAATTTAATAAATGAATAATGACATAAATATACTGTGTATTCCACTAGAAATATAGGCCGTAAATATAAGAAATAGTAACGCCTAGAATTTAATTCATTTATAAGATATAGACGTGGTCAAAAAATTCATCGTTCAATAAGAAAAAACAAATAAACATCAATACAAAAATAAATCAGTTAATTTCATAAGGTGATGATTTCATTAAACATTTTAGAGTCAATAATAAGTATATTTATTATTAGGTAATATTATTTCACCGAAACCGGTCACGCGACTGTGTCATTTTAAGCGAACGAATATGGAGAGATATAAAAGAAATAAAAATTCACAACAAATATTAACTAAACTCTTAAAACTAAAGAACGAAACATGGAAGATGTCGAATTAAACCTATAAAAAATCAATTTGGTTGTTTCCTGTCATTAAATCAAATGACAGATTTGTGCACTGTTTACTATGAACGCGAGCGTTGTAGCACGCATCCGGTTTCCTACCTCGTAGATGTGAGCGGCGTAGTACACGCCGAGTACGCAACAAGCGTAGTACGCATTTCGAATCTGCAAACGTAGCAAGTCATTTTGTATCCATGCTACAGGTATCTAGCGTAGCCGTTACGTAATGTACATGGATCCAGCGGAGCTGATACGAACTACGCAGTACACTGCAAGGGTCTAGCGTAGTCGATATGAAATCCGTAGTACGCTACACAGATCTAACGTAGCCGATAGAAACTCCGTAGTACGCTACACAGATCTAGCGTAGCCAATAGAAACTACGTAGTATGCTACGCAGATCTAACGTAGCCAATAGAAACTACGTAGTATGCTACGCAGATCTAACGTAGCCAATAGAAACTACGTAGTATGCTACGCAGATCTAACGTAGCCAATAGAAACTACGTAGTACGCTACACAGATCTAGCGTAGCCTATACGAACTGCATAATACGATTGACGCATCCAGCGTATTCGATATGAACTACGTAGTACGCTACCCGCATCTCTACTATTGACTATTGTACGTATGCAAATAATGACTTACACGAACTACACCGATTGACCGTAGACAAGTCAATTCATTTTGGCCCTAATTCTAAATACATTTGGCTTCGCCATACATTTATAAGCGGATAGAGAACACAGGGTGCAATGTAACGCATTCGTTACACGATTACCAACATCGCGTCGATCAATATATACGCGAGAATTGACGAAATAAACCACACCGACCCATTTCCGAATTATACCAAATAAATAAACACCGGTACACTTATACGCTAAGTTCATAACTTCATTGTAACTAATATCTCTTTCCCTCACAAATCATTTGTTATTCGCACGAAATTTGATATATAATAAAATAGTGTCAACTAGTTTTATCTATACGTAGAAACATCACATTTTTAATTAAGTCCGAAGTCGCAGCGGTGGTTTTGTGAGTTGTGAGCGACATTTGAGTCTTATTTATGCTTCATACCATTTTATACTTGATAGCTAATAGCTTAATGCCAGACGATTGGGAATCGTAATAGGCGCATCAGAGAACTTATTTTACTTTGCCAAACTATGAAGTATAAATCAAAATGTAAAATACACCACACACGTCACAAAATTACCCCCGACCTCAGCTTATAGTTTATATTTTTTCACGCGTCCGGTGCGAGCGCAACGCAACATTCAGCCAACATTTGCTCATTGACTAGAAACAGGATAATTACGGGGGACATTACTATTGTTATCGTCCGAATAAAATTTCTACAACATTCTAACATTTGTACCATTTTTACAACGACGTCGATGTAAAATACACCACATATTCACACGGATAAGGTTTATTTTCGATATAACGCCCGCACCGAACGTTAAAAATAGTGTTGGCAAGTGTTATCCAAACTAGCCAATTAACGAGTAATACTTATACCGAGCAAAGCACGAATACGCGAAAGGTGTAGGGATAACGGCGATTCTAACTCTACACACATATAGAATGATTATATATTATTTTTCTCATATATTAATATACGTGGTCTCTTAATATACCTGTTTTAGTCTTGATATTACGTACACTTTCTCCTTTTGGCTGTACACACGGTGAAAAATAAAAAAAAAACATTCATTTTATGTTTGATCTACCCCAAAGTGTTTTTACCCCAATCATTAAATTGTGCTTAAATAAAAAAAAGTAATTTTGTTTTAAAATATAGTTTGAGGGTTAAAAAATGGGAAAGCATTGTACAAATTTCTGTACTTGTAGGGTAGTACCACAAAACAAACTATGAACAGCGCCATCTAGCGATCAGAAAACACAATTTCACCGTATGTACACATAATAAATGCATCTCTACCAAAGAGTGTATACCGTAATTATTATAATAACTTTGTTGTTGTTGATATGATTTTTATACGTTCATTTGCAACGTGTTTGACGATGGCTTCGCGCCACATTTGGCTTCTTTACGTATATTTAAGTCCAATCAGATCCTATCGTTAAGCATGTCAAAAAGGCCCCTTAAATTGTTAGACATAGGAAATCACTAAGGGCTATATTCCTCTAACAGCCTATGCGAGGCTGACTTACTCTATCCATAGATTGGATATTAGACCACTCAGGCCCGCATATTTGAACTATTCAAAACGATTAAACACATTATTCGTATTTGGTATTATTACCATTTAACGCACATTGGAAGTTTTGGGTCAAACGTTGGCCCAATATTTGGTACATTTTGAGTGAATTGCAACCAGACTTGTGTATTATTACAATTGATTTCTTGTCTATTTTGGACAATTATTTGGACAAGTCCGTATTGCGTTGTACTTTCACGCATAAAACAATACACATAAGTCTCATTTCGCAAAATTTGCTGTACTTAGCACAGTAATGTGCTGTTTTGAATCTAGCTGCCTTAGAAATAAAATGAAAATTAAATTGACACGAACGTAGTCATGAATACGTGATAGCATTATTTTGATCATAAACACCAAATTAAGGGTTTAGGAACTTTAAATAAATCAGTCATTTGTGTTAAGCTTGTCAAAAAATAGGCAAAATTCTATGCATTCAAGTTTTCTATTACTTTTGTGACTTGATTTCTTGGTTTAAAAAAACTGCCAGCTACTATTGTGGTATCAAAATTTTGCCTATCTTACTTTTAACACACCGTGTTACAACATAATGTAATTAACAATATGTTATTTATGTTTTCATAGACCAGGAAGTTATTTTTTCACATTCAGTAAAGTAATACACATTTAGAGATTCTTTCATAAAAATTCTTGGCTATATGATGGACACAATAGGGAACCGAACTAATTTTTGTTCTTTACTATTATCAAATATTTACGTTACATACATTATAATACAGAAGGAATTATTAAAATCCGGTAAATAATCAAGTTATAAGTCTTTCAAATTCGGTGGAAGGTAACAAGAAGCAGAAAAGAGACGCCAATACACACATGTGACGTCATCGGGAATTAGTCGCGTGCGAAAGAAAGAGATGAAGCGATATCCCCACAACGTGCCTACTTCTGCACATCACAATATTTGAAATATGAATTACTGGCTCATTTTTCAACCAATTTTAATTCAGTTTTCGCAGGAGGGCTTCTTTTTCGTATTAATAACCATTACATATAGAATAATGTACAAAATCAAGCATAGGTCCCCTATTGTTAAATAAAGTTTTTAACTTTAAAAGTGCCTTGACACTCGCTTTCGCTACGCTGGCTTACATTTCAATATACTCTTATTGTATTTTAAGGACACAATCATGAAATTAAAACATTGTTTTTCAGTCTGAGAATAATTAGTGTAGTAGAGAGATAATAGGCAGGAAAATGAGAATCAAGTTTTTTTATAACAGTAAGTATAAATGTCACACTGTTTTAAATGACATAATAGTGTCCATACATTTTACGTATTTACTTTTGGATATTTCCTTTTGTCATCCTGGAATTATCGATACAAATCGTTTATGTTGACAATTCTAGAAAGTTCTCACCAACTTTGTATTTCTATCAAGTTGACTAAAATGTTGCTCAACTTGCATATTGCAGGCATGAGCTCACAAACGATTTGCAGCGACAATATTTCAGTATTAAAGTGTCCCAATTTGGACATATCTGAAATTTGTTCGAAAATACAATGCAATTTAATAAAAAACAAAATCCTTATTCGCTCAGTACTAAACTATTATCTGGTTTTAACAAAACTTTTGAACGCACCTTTCATTAAAATCTGAAATATTTTAACGCAAGTTTCCGAACGCGCCCTATTTTTTTTTTTTTTTGTCGAGCCAAGCAATTGTGATCAAATAAAACTATCACGCATCGTTTAAAATTAATTTATAGGCCCCGTCGCCAGGTAGTGGTACGGATGGCGGTTGTGCATGAAGCGGTTGTCATACCTCTGGTTCTTCTGGTAGAAGTCGTTCCTGCCGTTCACTTTCCTGTACTGCGTGCGACGGTTCTTGTCTTTGTCTGTCTGTTTGTTCGCCGGCTTGTTTGCTTCCGGCTTTGGTTCGGCTTTTGTTTCCGTTGTTGATGGTTTCTCCTGGAAATTTATTTTATCGATTTTAATCATCAGGTTGGTGAAAATGTACTAATCGGAATAAAGTTTATCGTTCGGACTGCTTTTTTTAAACCCGGATATATTATGTGTTTTAGATTGCTTTTTTAAGACCAGATATGAATCTGTAATAGATGTAAGTAAAGTTTTATTATTAGATAAAGATCTGATGGTAACTAAACTCTATCGATAATGTCAAGACATTTTAAACTCTCTCACTAACCACACAGAACCCAAATACAATTTAAATTAACATTGTTTTTCTGGCATATAATTATCATCTTGAATTGATTAAACAGTAATATGTCATATTAGGTAATAAATTATACTTTTGCTGTTTGAAAAAGTATATTTTTTATGGGTATCGGACCCCGCAGTCAACACCGGGGGAAACCCGCGAATGGGATATAGGGATCCCCCGGCTTGGCGACTGCAGTATCCTGAAGTAAAGTAGGGAGTGCAATTCCCCCCGCGCTCGGTTGTCCATAGTTATATAAGTAATTTTAATAGTTGTTTAGAAATAATAATAATTATTCTTATCTATACTATTATATAAAGCTGAAGAGTTTGTTTGTTTGTCTGAACGCGCTGATCTCAGGAACTACCTGTCCAAACTGAAATATTTTTTTTGCGTTGGATAGCCCTTTATTCGTGGAGTGCTATAGGCTATATATCATCACGCTATGACTAATAAGAGCTGAGCAGTAATGGGTAATCTCAGGATCTACCAGTCCAAACTGGAAAATTATTTTTGTGTTCGATAGCCCTTTGTTCTTGGAGTGCTATAGGCTATATATCATCACGCTATATCCAATAGGAGCGGAGCAGTAATGAAACATGTTGTAAAAACGGAGAAAATTTATTAGTTTTGAGAGCTTCCGTTGCGTGCGCTGCGTAAACGGTTAAAGTTATGCAACAATGAGGTATAACGGGATTGTTCCTCTTAAAAATTTCTACAAAAATACATTATAAAACAAAGTCCCCCGCTGCATCCGTTTGCCTGAACGTGTTAAACTCAAAAACTACCCAACGTATTAAGATGAAATTTGGTATGGAGACAGTTTGAGACCCTGGGAAGAACATAGACTCTTAGAACATAGACATTTAAATTCTTTACTTGCCAATACTTGTTTAGTTACCCAGATTAAAGGTGAAACAAAATGTATGAAAATGGACCTTGAGGTATCGCCTTAAAGTATTTTTATACAGGCATAGAAAAGAAAACCCTACTGTTCCAAATAAATGGAATAGAATGAAGATAGTGTCGACTGCCTCGGTGGCGTAGTTGTACTGCATGCGCGGTACGGCAGCGCTCTGATGTCCTGGGTTCGAATCCCGGGTCGGGCAAAGTGATATTTGGGTTTTTCTGCTCAGTATCAGCCCGGAGTCTGGAATTTGTGCCCGATATGGCGATAGGCTCGCCCCCTATCACATCATGGGACGGAACATACTTGGCGAAAAGTGGGTGCCTTGGTTGCGCCTCTACATACCGCTTCGGGGATAAAATGCGTGATGTTGTTGTGTGTGTGTTTAGTGTCGATTGACAGGATGATTACTCCTCTATTATGTCGGCTTTATGAAACCTTTATATTTATATAACTCACTAAGTATAATCAGATGTTTATATTGTTAATTGTTTCTGTAGAGTCGTTTCCGTAGTATAATTTCAATTAGAGCGTAGGTTTAAGGAAGACAATCGTTTTAATGTAATTTAGTGCTCAAGTATTGTCTATAATGATTGTGTTCTGTGCTATGGCTTTTGGTAATTAAAAAAAAATAAAAACCGGATATACACAGACTGATCCCAGAATGCGACATACGGTGGTCACTATGGCGGGTTTTAAACATTGTGTACGGAGGTCGTTATCCGGGCGGATGTAAATATCCTACCAGCAGTAAGGTAGGGCAGGTGGAAGGATATGTGGCGGTACAATTAGTATACACACCGCCATCTCGTCAACATCAATCGAACTACGAGAAGACCGATGTGGTATTGACATAATTGTAGTGATAACGCATTATCACGCTAGATGGCGATAGACGATACTGGCTTGCGACAGCAGAATTTGCGCGACGTGCAGCATATACAGGATCATTTTGACATTGCGTTACTAAATGAAACTACATACTCGTCTTCACCTTTGCTGATATTGTGCCAAAAATGACGTTTCGAAGACTGCACCCTTCATGGTCGCAGAGCGGACTGAGAGACTGCTGTCACGGGGTGTAGGTAGTCCGATAATTAACGTACCAATATCTACCTACATTTTACAATTTAAGTAAAACATTTTGAAATTACAGAAATCTTAATTCCCGCATACGATCATTTTGACATTGCGTTAGTAAATCAAACCTCATACTCGTCTTCACCTTTGCTGATATTGTGCCAAAAATCATCCATTTATAACTAATATTTTCACCAAAAATCCTGGTTTTAGTTTTCAGATTTTTTGATCGTTTTGTAGTATAATGCAAATATGGCGTGTGTGTGAGTGTATTTTTGACTGAAAGTATGCTGTTGCCACTGTGATGAATTTTCTTAGAGTAGTAGTAGTGGCTTTAGGGCGCGTAAAATTAAAATTACTTTTTATTAATATTTATTTTGTTTGAAACTTACACTTTTTTATTTTACGTCTTCGGCTCAAGTAACTTATTGTAAAGTGTTATTTCCAAGTAGATAAGTATGTGGTTTCATTATGTACTTAACGCAATGTCAAAATGACCCTGTATACTACCTCCGAATAGGAACCGTCGGAGGGGCTGCAGTCACAAGCAATATTTGCCTGACTGGGAATCTTTCCCTTCCTTAGAGACGCAACCATCTATTACTTACAGTGTGGCGGCAACTTTTACACCGCTAATAATATGATATGTACCTCTTTAGCATCACTAGTCGTCTGTTTGGAGTTGTTCTGCGTTGATGTGCTAGCGTTGATCTCTGGCGTCGCTTTTATCGTCGGCGCTTGCGCATTGCTTTTTTGGACGTTTTCACTCTGTAACAAATGTAAAAAATATATATATTAATTTGAATATTGGGGTTTGCATGATTTTTACGAGCAACCCAAGTAACAGCTAATTTTTTTTCTCACACACATCACAATCAGTCATTACAGAAGTATTCCAATGCGACTATGTGGGGTAACTATCATTAATTTAAAATTTGAAGAGCACCTGAAGAGAATTCCTATTCCATAAGTCTGTCGTTATATCTTGTGTATAAAATATAAATTAAGTATGATAGTGCTTACACCACAAACATAATTTCGACAAAAGTAACAGTAACTGACTATTCCTGTCAATGCAAAAATTGTCAGTGGTAAAATGTTCGGATGTTTGTTAGAAATAACCTTAGAAATAGCTGAACAGATTTGGATGTAATTTAACACAAGGGTAGACCATGCTCTGAATTAATAAATAGATAAATTCTTCCCACAGGAAATAAGTGAATTTTTTACGTAGATGGCGCTGGAGTCGTACCGATATCGCTATGGTTCCCTATATTTTGGGACTTCTACAACGGAAAAGTCTTTCACCCGAGCGAAGCCGCGAGCAACACCTTGCAAACAATAACTCACAGTGGTGGCCTCAGTGGCGTTGCTGGTGGTGCTGGTGCTGGTGGTGGTGGTGTTGGCGCGGCCCTGGTGCTGCGTGGCGAGCGCGACGGTGAGCGTGAGGTCGCTCCACATGGCGGCGCGCGCCCGCCGCGCGCACGCGCCGAGCTGCCGCACCGCCTCCGCCAGCTGCAGGATCGCTGCGGCCACACGGTACTGTTAGCTTATGTTGTTCATTGTGGTTATTATTTCACGAGTGCTAATTGTAAAAGTAGTGGGGCGTCTTCGTGGATCAAATAATCTATAGGTAGGATCAATTTAGCTGATAGTTCCTAATAGTTGATCATTTAATTGCTTTCGGGAATAGTCTATTTTATGATGTAGAAATATGAACGACGAGATAACGGTAATACTATTTATTTAGTTCATTGTTTACAATCGTGCGTACACTGCACTTGCACACGCCGGACTGACGTCGGTCTCGATACATGATCCATTCTGTTCCTACAATCATTTTCCAGTGATCGTCTTGAGTCGAGGTTCATAACTCGTTAGTGGGTTGTCCTCAGGTCGCTTAATTTTCAAGGATTGCGAGCACCTAAAGCGATCACTCAAAAGTGCTATGTGTTTGTATAAGCTGGCTCTTGTCAGGTTAACAAACATTTGACTCGTCAAAAAAATCCGGTAGGTAATGGTTTGCTTTGCTGTGCTTCTGGCATTGCTTTAAGTCTATTGGTAACGAATGTTGCTCACCATCATCTGGATCGCTTGTTCGTTTGCTCAATAAGGCAATAAAGAATAATTATAAAGAGACTTTCCCGCCCTCAAACCCACCACTACAACTCCTGTAAGCCAGGATCAGTAGTGGCACGCATTACGACACCGAGAAGTGAAACTCGGCGAGTCTCAGGGTAAACTAATCCGTCTTTATCCCGCAACGAAATTAATCAAATAAAAAAATAGGGAAGAGTTCGTAATATTCATTATCCTCTGCCTTCAATACAAAGAGGGAGACAGATAGGGTTGTCACCTTTTTTTTGAGCAAATAAAGTACATCGGTAAATTGAATATGGAAAGAAAAGTACATGGTGTCAAAATAAAGTTCAAATGATTTCTTCTCTGTCTCAGATAGACAAAAAATGAAAGTGGTAGACTCAGGATCAGCAGTGTCACTCATCATGACACCGAGCAGTGAAACTCGGCGAGTCTCAGGAACAACTAATTTGTCATCCCGCAACGAAATTAACCAAAAAGAAAAATAGAGTTGGTAATATTAATTATCCACTTCCACACAGCAAAGTGGGAGAGAAACAACAAATGTGTAAGTGAGTGGTGTGTACTGACGGTCGGCGCGGCCGCGCTCGCGCGCGTCGCGGTGCGGCGCGAGCTCGCGGCGGCGCGCGGCCTGCACGGCCACCACGGCGCCGCGCCACGACACCATGGCGCCCTCCACCTCGCCGTGCGGCGCGCTGCACGACACACGTCATCATTTACCATTAAGGTTATAGCTTAAGGTCCATTTTTCATACATTTTGTTTCACCTTTAATCTGGGTAACTAAACAAGTATTGACAAGTAAACAATTTAAATTCACGTCTAGTTAGTGATTTGTTCTCGCAGTTGAAAGAAAAACGATAAAAATTAATACGACGAAATTTTAAAGGCCGAAATATCCATGCATATTAATTATTTTTACGTTTTTCTTTCAACTGCGAGAATTATAGCGATTGCCTCAGAGGGTCGAAGAAGACTATTGATTGAAGAATACTAACCACTTGAAATAAATAAATACTAAATAGCGCGATAGCCTAGTTGGGTGTGGAACGGACTGCCAAGACAAATGTCCGCAAGTTCAAATCCCAAGGCCACACACCTCTGACTTTTCTAAAAAATCATGTGTGTATTCTTTGTGAATTTATCATTCGCTTTAACGGTGAAGGAAAACTTCGTGAGGAAACCTGCACATCTGAGAAGTTCTCTATAGGAATTTCGAAGGTGTGTGAAGTCTACCAATCCGCACTAGGCCAGCGTGGTGGTCTAAGGCCTAATCCCTCTCAGTAGTAGAGCAGGCCCGTGCTCAGCAGTGGACAAGTATGTAATTCAGGGCTGATATTATTATATATTATTAACCACTTGAAATACTTACATGTCGACCAAATTCTTGAGATCCTCCCGCCACGTAGAAGGGTCGAAGGTAGCCGGGTCGATACCTGTCTCTTTCTCAGTCGCCACGTTCTCTTGTCCACGCTTGAGGACCGTGATCTTCGGGTCTTCGGATTTGTTGGGTTTCTTGTTTTGCGCCACGCACACACTCGCCCGTAATGTTTCCATCTTGCCCATCAGAGTTAATACCTGGAATAATATTTTTTAATTAAATATAATGGAGGCTAACATCTTAAAGTTTTCTGAACTTGTCTAAACTAACCTGAAAATAATCGTATGGCGAAGGACAAGGCAAAGATATGAAATTAAGACATTACTATGCCTAGGTAGCCATGACCAAGATCTCTCACTTCAAACTTACATTCTATACAAATTGATAATTACTACCCAACACGTCGACCCTTGTGGGGCAAGGTAATTATGGTCGAATTAGAGAGGGATTTAACAAAACATTGATAACGACTACCCTACCTTAGTATGCTCTCTGAGCATGTCCACGGTGAGCCTGTCGACCCTGGTGGGGCAGGGAGGCAGGCGCGGGACGGGGATCGAGTTGGAGGAGGAGACGGCCCGGCCAGGGTAGGCGAGAGCAAGCCTCGCCTCAGTTCGTTTGCGCTCCCGTTCCAACTGCCTCCACTGTTCGTAACATGCATCTAACCTCGCGTGTAATATACTTGATGAAGTTGCTACACCACTGTGAATAAAATATACATTAAAATAACTAGCTTTTGCTCGCGGCTTCGCCCGCATTAAGGAGTTTGCCGAGATAAAAGTCCCGCCATATATATACCCCGAGATAGAAAGAAGCCTATAACCTTCCCAGGGTCTTAAACTGTCTCCATAGAAAAAAAAACAAAATACCGTTCAGTAGATTTTGAGAAAATCGATAACATACAGGCAGAAAAGGGGACTTTGTTTCATAATATCTATAGACTGTGTATAAAAATAAATATTGTTTTAAAATTGGAAACTACGAGTACATATTGAAACGCTCAACAATGTATAATTATTTAATAATATGTAATAATTATGTACATGTTGTATATTTTTTTATCATGTAAATTAAAAATTTATTTATTATATTGTATTTCGTATATTTGTCACCTTGATTTACTTTGTAAAGAACTCAAATTAATATACGTTGTTCCTTACCGCATGTTCCTCATGGCATAGAAAGGCGCTAGGAGCGGTAGATCCAGCATTGGAGATGGTAACACTGGAGGCGGCACCGGAGGGCTTGGACCTAGTAACGCTCCGAGACCTGTAAGAAATCGGGATTTTGGAATTTGTAATTAAATGGCTGAAGTTAACATCGTATCAAGAGGAACTTTCCAGATAAAAAAAAAATGACTTAAGAAAACTCACTGTGAATAAACCTAAAGAATATTATAGAACAATTGGTGAAATAAATATGATTGAATTCTCGAATTTATAATTAAAAAATATATTACCAACTAAAAGAAACAATTAACTCACCAAGACCGAATGGCGTATTCTCGTGCAAGAACGAAACATCTACATTCAACTGATTAGGCGGCGGCCTGTTCCTCATCAACAGGCTCATCTGTCGAGCCAACTCATGGTTCTGTCGCATCAAAGCTGCCTGTTGCATGTTGTCTCTACCAACATTATCAAAATTCCTCTCATTCATGCCGTTAGGTTGGTAGCCCTCGCGCGGCATCATCTGATTCATATCGCGTCGCATGAACTCATTCTGATGGAACCCATTCGGCTTGTACACCGAATTCTGTTGCTGATTCTGGAAATCATAATTCTGATTCTGCCCCATCGGACTTCTTTCACTCATCTGCATCATTTCGTAGAAATTCTCGAAATTCTTATTCGGATAGTTCCGATAGAACATTTTGTTTTCATCGTTCATTTTGTTGAAATCGTTCTGGTAATTTAAATCCAACGGCATCTTGAAATCCATGTTATTTATCGCGTTCTCTTCCCTATTCCTATCTAGAGATATGTTCAGTTGGTTTAGATACGACAATATTTCCGTCTGATCTTGATTCTGCTCCTTATACGGAAACCTTTGGTTGAAATCGTAGTTCGAATTGAAATTCATGTCCAAGTTCAGACTGTTGGGCCGCGAGAAGTTGTTCGCGTTGAACATATTCGTCTCCGGCATCGAATTTCTTTGGTTAGGTTCGAAGTAGTTGTAGAATTTATCGTCGAATTTGGGACTCGTGAATTGAGCGCCGCCGATCTCTTGCGCGGCGAGTCTCAAGAGGTTTAGTTGTTCGGGCGTGACGGTCTCTGTGGTGTCTGCGACAGGTTCTATGCCCAGTAGGGTATTAACGTCGTTGTCTGGATAATTGACGAAGCCGTTCGTGTTATAACCGTTCGGCATGTTGAAATTAAAGCCATTTTGATCGTTTTGAGTGTAGTTGTACAAGTTGTTCTGGTAGTTATTGTATGACGGTGGTATGTATGAGGTGTTTCCTGTATCGGTTTTTGGGTATGAGCTCTGTATTGAGCTTATAGCTTTTTCCGGTGGTTGTATAGGGCTGGAATGGAAATTCTTTGATGAAATATTTAGATACTAATCCTAATAAATATTAAATTATCAAATTACATGAAATCAGTGATTTGGGAAAGTCTAATATTCTTGAGTATTTGATTAAAAGCATTGCTGTTGCTCTGGCCTTAATTGGTGGTGACCTACTAGCCTTTTTACCGTTTACTAAACATAGCTTTTGCTAAATTATACGAAAAATATACGTCACCATAAGTTGTTCTACTGGTCGTTATTTTCCCTAAATTCCACTTCACTTAATACCAAACGAAATGGAGCTACGTGAGATAAAAAAAGAACTTACCCGCCCCCTTCTGAGGGTCCGGTCTCATCGAGTATCTTCGTGATGAGATCTCGTACGATCGAGTTTTCTTCCATAATGCGTTCCGACTGAAACAATACACCACCTATATTGTGGTCTAACTAATAATACTACATTGTAAACAAGGACGAAGGAACAGCTTGGCTGCGATTTTTAATAGATTACTTTTTTGGTGTTTTTTAATCTTTTTTTTTGGTCTAAGCAGGCAGCCGAGCCATAATCCGCTTGATGAAAAGCGAACCCGTCTGTGGACATTAGCAAGCAAGATGCAAATCAAAATCACTGCCTACAGTAAAGAAAGAAATCTTTAATATTTAGTTTCCGAATACTAGTGTAAACGAAAATTTACACTTAATAATATGTTAATTTGATTTGTATATTATAAAAGAAATTATGTGTGAAAAATATTGTGTTACTGTGTCACGACTCGTAACATTTACGTTGAACCAAAATTAATATTTAGTTAGGATTTTATAACGTAGGAAAAACAAAGAGTCAGTTAAAGACTTTAATGCGGTAAAGAAACTTTTGAAAAAGTCGTTTTTGCATAACAATTTAAAACACTTTTTTTTTCACCTAATTAATTCTATAAACCACGATTTACATCGCGTCTTTACGCTATATTCGTACGATTCGTACACATGCGTACGACATTACATTGATGCGTGCGTCCGCAGCCCAAGCGTACAAACTCACGTCGCACGAAATAAGAGAAGTGTATCGCACGTTTTTGTACACGTGCAAGTACGCAAGATCTATTTAAAGCGACTGGAGCCAATAGAGCCTCGTTCACTCTCCACAGTCTGTACTAAACTCTATTACTTTTGCATATGTCTTTTAATTTCTAATACATTACTTACAAAAACATCTTGACTTTTTTAAATAATAAATTTGATTTGTAAATATAAGCATTTCAATTTCTTAAAAGTAAACTTAAAAAGAACATATTTTTTTTTTAAATTTGGCACTTAAAGCACGTCCTGGAACTTAGGCTACTTTTAGCCTCAAAAAGGTTTTATACATCTTATATTTATATCCGGCGAATTTCGATTTCAAATCTGTAACAGTTTCTGCTGTCAACTGCTCACCGACGATAATACCAATTCAATTTAAAAACCACATTTACCTTTTAAAAATGAATACCTCGTACATAATTTTATTTTTCACAAGTCAAGAAGAAACCCCACAAATTCACTTACGCACTTTGAAATTCTGAAAAACATTGCGTTACGTAACTAAGCAATGACAAGTCAAAATGATGTCAGAAAACATAAAAATGATCCTAACAAATTTTGAACTATGACACACCATGACTACATATAACCATAAATTGCGGTGAAATGTATAATACAATATAATGTGTTTTACTATCTTCTTCCTAAAATGTGTATAGCTATTTATTAATAACTCTATTTGGTTCGGAGCTTTCCCCGCAATGTTATTTGGTTTATGACAAACATATTTTTAATAAAGTGGCCTAGGTCATAAAATAGGTTCAGATGTTTAACGTAACGAACGAGTTATTTTCGCATTTACATACAATATTAAAATTGTTGCTTAATGTATTTCCATATGGGGTAAACGAGTTCTTGAGTGGATACCACGGCTCGGCAAACGTAGTGTAGGACGCCCTCCAGCTAGGTGGAGTGACGATCTGCGAAAGATCGCTGGTAAGAACTGGATGCGACAGACAGAAGACAGGGTAAAATGGCGCATATTGGAGTAGACCTATGTCCAGCAGTGGGCAAAGATATAGGCTGATGATGATGATGAATGTATTTCCCTTTAAATTGTAATACCATCAAACCCAGCCGAAACAAGCCATTGATAGTAGACTAATATGTCTACGGCTTCCCTCTACCACTATTGACCGATTTCTAAAAAGATCTTAACCGATACCAACCAGTTCATACGTAAAATTAGACCAGCCAAAATAATGCTGACGTGCTTACAGATGACGTATATTGATTAGTTCATTCTGACCATCGACGTTTTTTTTAATGCCTTTGTAGGCAAACGAGCGAGCGGTCCGCCTGATAAGCAGCATACGCTGCCCATAGACTAAAGCAATGCCAGAGGCACAGCCAAGCCGTTGTCTAGTTGGAGGTTAAGATTGTATATTGGAAGCCTTTAATAATATATTATCATCATAATTTCATCCGGGAATCGTCCACTGCTGGACATAGGCCTCCTCCATTGAGCGCCACAGCGACCGGTTCTGGGTCGCCCTCATGCATCGGACTCCGGCGACCCTCACTAGGTCAGTCCATCTCGTGGGGGGCCTTTAATGATTACTGTGTAGTACAAATCAATATTAGACACATTATTATGTGATATTATAATGTGGTATTATAATGTGGTGATGTTAATAATGTGGTATTGATAAGCAATACCTAAAACAATGCATCTGGGACGGAACTATTGTTTAGGATGTGTCGGGTCAGACAAAAAAAAATGTTAGTGGGCCTGACGGTGACATTACCCCATCTCACTACTTAGATTCGTACGATTTTTTATCGTTCGAATTCGTATGTTTACTTACATATAATTTTTAAACGATTTCCCATCTTTCGTATATTAATAACTGTGACTAACTTTAAATTATGTACATTAGTAAATTGCTTACCTATAAGTAGATTATATAAGTAAAATTTATACATATATAGCGCCAACCTTAGTAAAAGTATACTATGAATATTATTGTAATGGCTATTAAGTTTAGTTTAAGTTTCGGAGCTCTGGTGGTTCGTTTCGCCATTCAACAAGTAGGTACCAACCGAACTGTTAATTCACCAGCTAAATTGTGTAAATTGTTACACCGGATATTCTTTGTCTGAATTTTACAATGACACTACATTCACGCACTATTTGTCTAGAAATCACTTTGATGCTAGCACCGTGAAACCGGTGGTCATGGCTTTCTTAGATTGGACAACTTACTTTATGATTTTTATGGCCTTGTTTGGACAATATTGGAATGTATCCGATATGGAAATAGACTCACACCCTAGCACATCATACGACATGGTTACTATGACCAAAGAGTATAGTTCTCGTCACTACGTACCTCTTAACGCATTACAAGATAATAATATCGGTATAGTACTATAAATTTATTAAAAAAAAATTGATGAAATTGCGACCGATTTAAAGACATAAAATTCGAGATCACCGAGAGAAAAAAGGCAAAAATTAACAACGAACGTTAGTTGTTTTTCCTCAAAGCTTGATTACAAATAATCCGACAAAGCAATTAGCACAAGTTTATGTACCTATGTAGGTGTACTGAAGACTTGCCAAGCAAACTGAGGCTGAAATGTGTTTTATTTATTTACCTAGAGACATTGATTTAGATTTATCGGAATTGAACTTTCTTGTGGTAAATATAACCCTATCGTCCTTCCAATACCTTTTAATCAGAACATTTTAAGCTCGCCAGTTGCGTAGTCTAAAAAAAAGTATGTACCACCGCAATATTTATTTCTGCTGCGACATTGTACAACTACTGAGGGACAACCTTAGGGAGAGGCGAATCGGGCAACCACCCGAAGCCTCACGCTTACAGGTGCCTCGCGGTGCCTTGAAGGAACATTTTTACGACGAAACTGTTAAAACTGGGAAACTTTTTGGTTTGCTCCAAAGTTAGCTAGTGTGATTGTTGTTTTGTTTTCGCCTGGGGCTTCGGGTCGTTTAAGTCCACCGAAACTAATCTACAGATTCAGTTGGAAAGACCATTGCAAGACTTAACGTCTAATGTCGCAGAGTGGAACAGATTGGTAGGTGTCTGGGGCCGACCGAAAATCCGATACCCAGTTCAGTGGCGGTCTAAGCCGATCCAAGACTCGGGACGAGTGGAAATCGGGAAAAATGAACTCAATTAAATTCGGTTCCTTATTTCAACTGTATAATAATAATAAATAATAATATCAGCCCTGTATTATATATTTGCCCACTGCTGAGCACGGGCCTCCTCTACTACTGAGAGGGATTAGGCCTTAGTCCACCGCGCTGGCCTAGTGCGGATTGGTAGACTTCACACACCTTCGAAACTCCTATACAGAACTTCTCAAATGTGCAGGTTTCCTCACGATGTTTTCCTTCACCCTTAAAGCGAACGATAAATTCACAAAGAATACACACATGATTTTAGAAAAGTCGGAGGTGTGTGCCCTTGGGATTTGAACCTGCGGACATTCGTCTTGGCAGTCCGTTCCACACCCAACTAGGCTATCGCCGCTTTATTAACTATAAGTAATAACTTATTTCAACTGTAAGTAATAAGAAAGTTGCATGTTATGCCATGTGTTATGTTAAAAAAATCCGGTCGATGATAAAAATTCAGTTATCACAAAATTATCTTACATTCATTAATATTTAGAGAAAACAATAACAATTCCGGCTTTATAAATTCCCTAATTGATTTATCACTAATTTAACACTTGTTTGGATTATATAAAATTGATGAAAAAAAAAACATATTTTTATACTATACTTTGATTTAACGCGTTCAGAAATATTGCTCAATTACTTTTAAACTTTATCATTAATATGTAACCGTATTCCTGAATAATACATACTACTTTTTATAAAGTTAAATGCAGGTGCATAGTATTAGATCTGAATTCTCATAATACCTCGAAATTAATGGCTACAATGTCATTTAAACCTAAACAATAAACATTCTTAGGTAAACATTGGTAAAAATAGATAGTTCCAGATACACTAACGTGATAGACTCTCACAACCAAGAAACTTATGTCAGTCCTAAGTTTACAATTATATTTAATGAATTAATACTGCATGTTAATCTATCGTTATTAACATCAATAATCTGATTCAAAATAATATCATGACTAGTATTAGCATGATCATGTGTCTATTTAAAAATTGATAGGCAGAGATGCCAGTATTGGACACTTCAATGGCCTGCGCATATATTATGACTGAATACAGCACAGATTTTTTTACTGTCAAACTATTATAGACATTGTCTTCATAGAAAATATATTCAAAATCAATTGACACTATAATAAATTTCTGAAGACTTAGGAAAAAATATGCTCCTTCAAATATGCCCCAAATCTATTGTGTTAGAGGGAAAACCATTCCCATGTTGGGTAAAAATTCCCAGGCAATTAATTGTAATTAAAACTGAAAAATAACTTTTGTTTTTAATTGTACTCTATAAATGTATTATCAACTAAAGGCAAAGTATTATCAAAACCACAAGGAAATTTATATTGTAAGTACCTAAAAACCGCATTTACATTGTTCTATTATTGTCCATTAAAAATAAGGGTTAATCCAATTTGTATCAACTCTTCCCATTTTGTAATTGGGTTAACCGTTACTATTGTTCCTTAACCTTATGATTTCACAGGAAAACCATACCTAATTTCTTTATGCTGTTGTGACTGCGCCAACGCATTTAACTGTTACTGTTGTGTATAAGTTTCAAGGACATTGAAGCCAGTGTAACTACTGGGCATAATAAGACTTAACATCTCATGTCGCAGGGTGGCGAGTGCAGTGGAATACCAAACAATACTACTAATTCATGGTGTTGTATGGTGTTTCTACTGTTTATAAGCAGTCATATCGCTTACAATCAGGCGAATGGCAGGCTCATCTCATCATACAACTACATTAAAAATGTTTAAACTTAATTTTAACAGACATTGCTTCACTTGAAGATTATCAAAATAATATCAGCCCGCTACAGTGGAAGTATAGTGTCTGACAAGAAAGTAAACAATAAATTTTTCTAACCCTATTTTTATATGGGTAAAGTGAGTCCGCAGCTAGTTATAAGTGGAGTAGGTTTAAAACCGAATATCTACTGATAGGAGGTGTTTACCCTTTCGCCATTCGCCACAATTATGCTGGCCTGTATGTATTTGTACATTGCCTGATCCGGCATTGTGAGAGACTTATGTTAGCCACTATTGTCGATTTTCCGATCCTGCGCATGGTGATCCCTATCTGGATGGATACTTATATTCTACCTCTAATAATCTTATCCTACTCTCTCTCCCTCTTATATGAACACATAAAATAGACATCAGGGTAATCGATTAGAAAACAATTCAATTTAATTAACTGACAGTTGACCGTCAATAGTGATTAAACAAAAAAAACTATGAGCATAAATTATTCGATTCCCAATAATTTTCCAATCAGATTCTTATATGACACTAAAAATATAAAGAGTAACCAGTAAATAATTATTAAATTATAGACCACAGAATTTATAACATTACCAACTATAAACTATTTGCAAAATAATTTAAGATCATATATTTCACACTAAATAGTTATTCCAAAAATCAAAATTAATCAAGTTCAAAGAGAGACATGATAGTATAAAAACTCAAATTATTTAACCTACTTAAAAAAGGAGGAAACTACTCAATTTGTCATTTATATTGTTATGCAGCAATCATTGTTTGTTGCATGATTTTTGATATGAATTAAACACAGTACAATAGAAAACAAAATAGAGAATTGGTAAAATGAAAGAACATGTACCAGAATTAATATTTCTATTGATTAGTCTTTAAATAACTTCCATAACATTGTAAACAAATTTTAACAAGTGTATTTACCAGTGATTCACACTCAGATCAAATTTGTTAGTTCTGCAGCCTTATAAAAAGTTGTCGAAATGAGGGACATTATATAAAACTTGTATCTCTTTTTAACAACTAAGCAAAAAAAATAATTATGTGTCTTGTTTCGAAAAAGGCTATTTTTCTTGTTAACCTTATAACACACAAAATAAGACCTTTGACATTTAGAATATTTTTTATCATTTTACTTATTGTGATATTTATTTTTCAGCATAAAGAGATGAAGAAACCAATGATGATATGATGTTTTTAAGTAGCCATTTGCCTGGAATTAACCCCTCTAGGGGATGAAAGACTAAATGATTTAATAGCCAAACAGATACAATGCTATAATATGGGATATTCCTGTGTTATTAGCACATCTGCCTACCTCTTTAGAGTTAAAGATGGATGTATATGTCCACTGCTTGATTGACATAATTTTCTACACTCTACAGATTTTTGCAGATTTAATATAAAAAAAATTATTTTGCACTATAAATAGATTAGAGATGTAATTAATGGTGCAAGAATATGACATTTTTTGTGAAGGGAATGTCAGGAAACCAGCTGAAGGACATATGACCAATTTTGACATACAAAATGTATGAGACTTTTTACAATATTGTCGTAAGAAATTATATTTTTTTCGCGTACAAATCAAACCGTAATGATTTAAATGACAGATATTGATGCATAACTTTATCATAGTTGTTTTAACAGCACTTCCAATCACCAAATACAGTAAGCATATTGATGTAAAGTAAGTCATAACCAAATGCGTATTTATTTTTGTGTCATCACATGAACGTAAAAATAGTATATTTATGAATGTTACCTTGCTATGTTGTCCTCTAACGTGCAAACTACATAATTCTAAAAATATTATGTGCATTCTTTGATGTCATCATACAGGGGACGAAAAATATTACAAACACCACTGTACAACATCACTAACACAATATTATTCACACACATTACGTAAACAACGCTTGTAATGTCCACAAATATCCATAATAGGCACTTTTCACGAAAAATAATCAACAAATACACCCGGATTTCGGGTCAAATTGACAGTTCGACATTTACAGCACCAAATGAAAATTGCACTTTACATTAACACTTACCTGATCTGTATCATTTTCAACAGTTTTGTACGCATTACCTATGTGACATAAATCACTGAAGGCCATTTAAATTATAAATTTGTTCCTTGCCACGATACATACGAGCTTACTCCGGTGCTAAGCCATTTTTTCATTGACCTACATGTGTATAAAATTATACGTGCTTACTCGAAACAGTGTTGCTGCTACTTCGGCATGTTTTGCGTACAAACCGATTAAAATTTGTCTTCTAATTGTAATAAAAAATGTCACAAGTATAACTTACATTAAACATTGTAATTTTTCAACTTATTAAATTATATTTTCTCACGAAAAGTATTTTTTTACAAAATTCCCGCCTTTTTAATTATCTTGCCATGTATTTTTTTTTCTATTCAGCCAGAAATAATACAAATTAAAGTTTAACAAATTAACAATTAGATTATATATGTACATAATGAACTTTATTCATATTATACGAATTCTATACAGCTTCAAAAGTCATAATAAGGCTTTTACACTATGTTCCGATTTTTACAATAAAGATTGTATTTTGGCATGGCAATCTTAAAATGACATTTGGCCCCACGGTTGACTTTCAATAACAAAATAAAATGACATATATTTAGAACAAACACGAGCCTGAAATGTTTGTTTAATAAACCCATGTTTTAATTTTAAAAACAGCCTATTTTGCCTATATTTAAAATATCATAAAAAAATGATTCATCTTAGTGTTACTAGCCCCATCTATCATATTTTACTATTATTATTTTACTAGTTAAAGTTTTAGGAAAAACGTTAATAGATGACACTACTTTGCAACTTACAGTATACTATACATTATACTGGGAGCTGATAAACAGACATAAGAACAAAATTCTATCTAGGTAAATAAAATCAGTATTACTATTGCATAAAGCTGATGAGTTCGTTGGTTTGTTTGAACGCGCTAATCTCAGGCATCTCACATCTACTGGTTCAAATTGAATAATTATTTCTGTGTTAGATAGCCCATTTCTCGAAGAATGCTATAGGAATGCATAATAAGTATATTATAAAACAAAGTCCCCTTCCGCATCTTCCAGCCTATCTGAATGCGATGAACTCAAAAACTATCCAATGGATTTCGATGACATTTGGTATGGTGATAGTATGAGACCCTGGGAAGGACATAGGATATTTCCTATCCCGGGAAAATATAGCGGGATTTTTATTCCGGAAAGCTTTATTCCAGAAAATTTACTCACGTGTGCGGAGCCGCGGGCATTAGGTAGTAATATATATACCTGTGGTTCTGAATAATTTTGTTTTTCAGTATTACTTAAATATTTATAAAAAATAACGGTCAAAGGGAAAACTTTAAATATATTGTCAAGCATTACTGAACCAGTGTGCGGGTCTAGCCTATTTACTAAACACTCTGTAACAAAAACCAATATGTTATGACGTAGCTAGAAAAAAAGGTCCGACGTTCAAAAAATATTCTCCTCAACCAGTGTCTTAGTATAAGATGAGCCGAAACAATGTCGGGTTAGTTACACCATTTATAATAATTATATTAAGAATTTTTTGGACTTAGCCTATTTTTAAGTAAAACCTGCTTGCATATCCTTTTTTTCCAGTCTTTGTATGTACCTATATGATTTTTTTCGTGCAGAACGCCATGTTCATTTCGTTCATGTTTTGTTCATGTGTTTGATAGTCGTGCAGAAGGTAGGTACTTATATACGAAATTTTCCTCATATTTTTTTTCATACATTTTTCTATGTTTTATAAGTAAGTATTTTGCTATTCAGAGAGGATAAATCCAAAAAATCTATTATCATTAAAATCGGCCCAACCGTACTTCTGTTATAAATGTTGTAAGTAGCTAGTCTTTGTATTATTCATAATATTAGCCCTATAGTATGTACTGTCCCATTAATGAGAGAATTTAGGCCTTAGTCTACGACGCTGACCTAGTGTAGATTAGAATCTTATAGAGAACTTCTCAGGTGCGCAGGTTTACTAACGACATTTTCCTTCTATTAATTTACAAAAATACTTATTTAAATGTAGAAACGCCAGAAATGCGTGACCTTGGGTTTTAAACCATTCGTCTCGGCAGTCCGTTCCACTCCCAATTATTCTATCGCCGCTGTTTTGTACCACGTTTTTTTATTTAAGTAATACCTCACTGGCTTATTGCGGAAAGGCTCAACTTTAAATATTGCTAAGACGTTTATAAAAAAGTTTTATTTTATTGCTTTGAATGACGAGACAAGCTTGCTGTTCGCCTGATGGTAAGCGATACGACTGCCCAAAAACAGAAGAAACCCATCCAACACCTTGAATTAGAAATTATTGTTTGGTATTCCACTGAGCTCGCCATCCTGAGACATGAGATGTTAAGTCTTATTATGTCCAGTAGTGACACCGGCTACAATATCCTTCAAATCAGAACACAATACACACACTGCTCCTCGACAAAAATAGACATTGTGGTACAACCTATCCAGACGGACTCTCACATAATATGAAAGACCTACCACCAGTTTGTCTTAACACGAGCATTCAGCCAAACGATAATCTACGTACACCACAAAGGTTAGTGGTGCATTACAGTACGTATACGTGCAATCCAATCGTGGGCATTGAAACAAGATTTGCACTTCGCTAGCCCGGATGTAATTGTTTGACTGTACTGAACGGTGGTTGGTCAAAGTGGTCAAAGTGATATTGAGGTGTGTTACAGCCGGACATTCAAATTTATACTGATATTATAGAGGTAAAGCTTGTTTTGTTTGTATGGGCTATTCTATGGAGCTACTGAATCGATTTTGAAAATTCTTTTACTAATAGGAAGCTATATTACTTCTGACTGCTATAGGTGACTTTTTATTCCGGATAAACGCGAGAAATGCCGCGGGCAAAGCTAGTATATGAATAGGTATAGCACGATCGCAATATGATTATGAATTTACACCATATTATTTCATGTCAATTGATAGAAATAATTAAGTATTTTTAAATAGATTTGCACGGGTCTTTTATATAAATACTAACTTTTACTAGTTCCGTTGCCGTTATTCTCTGATTCGAGCTGAAACTGACTAAATACCCCCAAAAACACATTAAAAACAATTAGATAATTTTGAAGATTAACGTGTACAAAAAAAAATCTTACAAAAATATCAACGAAATGTCTTTCCCCATTGATTTTCCAAATTATTTTTGACACAAACCTTGTCCTGATAATAAGGAACACAAAAAGGAATCAGTCAAAGCGGTTGAGCCGTTCTCGTGTGATGGTCTTACCTACATACATGACTTCTTGTGCTATCTATTGCTGTAAGAAATTGCTCGTCTAAACGTAATTTTTGACTGGCTTGCTCGTGACCCTGTGTCACAAGCTATACCCGATGTAGAACACAATAAAGGTTATTTTGTAACTCACTAAGAATTAGTGGCGAAAGGTGAAAATTTTAGAAAGGTATCCCGATACAACATATAGGTACCAATGGCGAAGGGTCAACTTTATCAAAAGGTAACTCGAGGCTAAAAAATTGCCTTAGTTAACATATCATGACCAGTTTAACGGAAAACAAAAACTAAGACAGACGTAAATGAACCTAAAAGGGAAGCCGGTAGGAATCAGATTGTATTGACGCTTCGTCATAGGTACTAATATGCATGAATGCATTCTGCAAATCATTGTAATGATAATTAGATTCTATATAAAGGAAAGCTGACAGGAATCGGGTGAAAAACCCTTCGCTGCTGCTAAGAATAAAATTTTCAGTAGCATCCTTCCTTACAGATTAGCGTATACAAACAAAACAATATCGACTAAAGTAAGTTAATCAAAGTTACTGTATTTTAATATCAGTAAACTGTTGGCAAATTATCAAAACCCGTGGGGTGTGTGCCCGACACCCAGGGGGGACCACCTGGGGCGTCCATTATCCAATCTACGCGACAGTTATCTGCTAGTGACGTTTGTTGGGTTGTTTGAAACGTTTTTGGGCTGTATGTAGTGCCTTAGGAACTTGTCCGAATATTAAACCTTTTTAGCTATATAGCTGTATAACTTGACTATATGGGTCTGTTTTTAAATAGTATTCGAAAATTAAGTAGTTTATAGGTAGTACAATTTAGTTTCCATACAATTTATGTTTATATGACTCAATTAAGTATAAGCAGTTGTTTATATTGTTAATTGTTTTTTGTAAAGTTCTTTCCGTAGTATAATTTCAATTAGGACATAGGTTTAAGGAATACAATCTAGTCTTAATGTAATGTAATGCTTAAGTATTCTTTATAACGATTGTATTCTGTGTTATGCCCTTTGTTAAATAGTAAAAAAAAATAGGAAATAACCTCGCCGTATTGTGGCAAAATATGGATCTTTCAGGTTCTGACAATGTGCATTTCAATGCTTCTATTGGCGTTTAGGGCAGTTTGCTGGTGGTAGGATATATTTTGAATCCGCTCGTATAGCGACGACCGTAAGCAAGGTATTAAAGCCCGCCATAGTGGCCCACGTCTTCTGTCCCGTTCCGTGATCAGCCTGTGTATATCCGGTTCCAACAGGCATAATTATGCAACTGTCACGGGGTAATAATCTCTCGTCAGTTGACTTTCTATTGGACCGCACTTCAATTACCATCAGGTGCAGTCACTTTGCCATGCTTACAAAAAAAGATTATACGGGCAATCTTTCGCAATATATTACTGCGAGAACTTGCTAGTCTAAACTTGCTTTATAGGTTTTACTTTATGGACGTTTATATATTGGCAATTCTTATGTTCTTGAGTTTAGGTAATACCTTTACTGTTTGCAGTTCAGCGGCGATAGCCTAGTTGGTTGTGGAACGGACAGCCGAGACGAATGTCCGCATATTCAAACCCAAGGCTACACAAAATAAAAAAAAAATATGTGTGTATTCTACGTGAATTATCGCTTGCTTTAACGGTGAAGGAAAACATCGTGAGGAAACCTGCATACCTGAGAAGTTCTCTATAGGATTTTTGAGGGTGTGTGAAGCCTACCAATCCGCACTAGGCCAGCGTGGTGGACTAAAGCCTAATCCCTCTCAGTAGTAGAGAAGGCCCGTGCTCAACAGTGGGACAGTGTATAACACAGGGCTGATATTATTATTATTATGTATTTTTAGTCGACAGAGCTATTTAAACTCGCGGCATTTCATGCTTCAATGTTACTAATAAAAATACACCCAAGAAAAGATAAATGACAGAGGAAACCTCCAAAAAAATCATGTAAAAGCCCCTAACGCGTGAGTACACGTGCTAGCAAATTGTTGGACCTATCTTATCACTCATTACGTATGAATATCACCTATAAGTAAAATCCGTATTAATTTCATACTTCAAACCTGGCTTAGGAAGGTAAAAATACCTAGGTGCTATAATTCCCGTAAAAAAGGATTTTATTATTCATATTTGGGAGCAAAATGGAACACTAAATACCCTCCTTAAACAGATTCTGTGACTATCTTCATATTATTCTATATATATAGACATATAGGTCATATAATGATAGATTTTTGCTTGACATTTTAAACTAATTACATATATACTACCTATATATAAGTATATACTATATTTTACGTAACTATAACATATAAAAATAAAAAGTATATCAATACAAAAAAACACGCCAAATAAATAACACACAACTTTAAGCAAAGACTAAAAAGACGAACTAACGGAGCCGTCAGTTCATCGAAATGTAAAACAAAAGAAAATTCAAATAAAGAATTCAATCGCAATCGAATCAAGAATCCGTCGGCCGTGAGGCGGAACGAGAGGACAATATGCGATACTAGCCGAGAGCGAAAGAGACGTGTGCAGCGTTAATCCTATTGGCTTATACCGGGCGACGTTTGCCACGATTGGTCCCCGTGCTTTATTGAACTGTCACTGTAGATAGCGGTTTAGGGGGCCAGCGGTAATTCGGGGGCTAAGGGGGAGACTTGGGGGGTTGTGGAGGTGGGCGGCGGGAAGCCGTTTCACGGAGCGGAGTTTGGCGATTGACTTGTGGGTAGTTTTCGGGGTTCCTTTGAAAGGATTTCGGGGTATAATGGGGGATTCTTTTCAATATCTTTTCTTGATACGAAACGTATTTTTTTTAAATTGGTCTGTTGGTTAATATCAGGTTCGGGACAGTTTTCTTTTATTAAAATATAATGAAAAAATTGTACCTAATTATTTATTATCTTATAATGAATAGTACCACTAACAATATAAACATTTTTTAATGAATACATTAAAAGATGTTAATATAAAACTATGCTAATTATACCTATAGATACCAGAACAACATACATTATAACATAAATACTCCCTTGTCACTCGCAAACATGAACCCATAAATAAATATAAATGTTATTCCTGCAATCTATACACATTATAAAACAAAGTCCCTATTTTTGTCTGTCTGTATGTGATCGATTTTCTCAAAATCTATTGAACGGATTTTTATGAAATTTGGTATGGAGATAGTTTAAGCCCTGGGAAGGTTATATTTCTATCCCGGAAAAATATATAGCGGGACTTTTATCCCGAAAACTCCTTCACGCAGACGAACCTGCGAGCAAAAGCTAGTTTCCAAATAAAGACTCCCAACTCGTAGGGTATTCTCCCATTTTCAAAACCCAGCGAGTTGTTTGAATTTTTTTTGGCTGCCTGTTAATTGGCTTCCCTCAAAAAAAAAACTCCATCCATAAATGGAGGATATTGTCCAAATCCCACTGGCAATACGATGCAGATTGTTGAAGACAGCAATGGTTCAGACTATGTCTGCATGACAGGAGGGTCATCTGCAAAAGATAAAATTGACCTTAACGTTACTAACTAAAAGAGAGTTTCCAATGAAAGTATTTGGTTATAGGATTTAAAAAAATATATCTACATTTTCACAAAAGATGTCATATTACCAGCTGATGATGAGACTGATTTTTTTTTAGCATTTAAATAGTGTAATTTTTTATTGCCGGAACTACGCTACGGTTAACATCTATTATTACAGTAAATAATGCATAAAATCCTGTAAGATTTAGCGGCAGCAGTACAGTTCCTGACAATTTTTCCGTATTAGACCGTATTCTGATCCTCTACATTTTTTCCTTTCATCTCCAATCTCATTCTCAATATATTTTTACAAGCTTGTCATAATTTGTGGCCGATATGAGGGTAGGCTCGCCCCTATCACATCACAGGACGGAAGACTCGGCGAAAATTGGCTGGATGGATCCACCTCTGCCTACCCTGTCGGAGATAAGTCGTGTTGTGTGTTAAAATTTACCAATATTTCCCACACTTTTTTACTTCCTTCTCCAATCTCATTGTAAATTTTTTTTAAGCTTGTCATCAAATTGAATTTAAATGGATATTAATAAGTTTAATTATGTAATGGTTTCAAGTATTGACGTATATTCTATAGACACGAACGTCCATATAAACTATTTGTTCAAAATCTGGAGTTAGCACTAAAGTTCGCAGCAGTGCTAAAACAACAAACGTCGTCTTACCAAACTTTTAAAACATGCAGTGCCTAAAGCGCTTTAATTAGCTGTCAATATTGACACCATATTCGTCAGTTTGAATGTATTGCAGTTCAATTAAGTTCAACACAGGAAGTGTTCGGAACGCTACATTTAGTGCGTAGTACATATATATATCGATGGTTTCAAGAAATTCATATTTAACCTCTTTGCAAGTTGCAACAACCTGTGTTTGCACATGTTGCATGTTTTAATTAAAGATAATTTTGAGCCTTTGTTAGTAACAATAGACCTTGGTGTTCCATACCTGTCTTATCTACTTATAGAAATTTATGAAAAAGCATAATGCATTTGGCTTTTCCTCGATAATATCATTGCACAGAAAATACTCCCATCTTCAAAGCATCAAATCCTATCAAATAGGGTATTTTCCTATGTTTGATTTTGTATATTATTTTATATGTAACAGTAGATACGAATAAAAAAAAATCACGTCGAATTAATAACCTCCTCCTTTTTTTGAAGTCGGTTAATAAGAAGCCCTTCTCTAAAAACTATATTCAAATTGGTTAAATAAAGCAGTAATTCATATTTCAATTATTGCATTGTGCAGGAGTGGGCGTAGCAGGGATATCGCTACATCTCATTCTTTCACACGCTTTATAATTCACAATGACGTCACATGCGCGTATTTCGCCTCTTTTCTCGTTTCTAGACACTTAATACTTCCATCAGATTTTTCTAAAGATTTTTTTATTATTAATGCCTAAGGCTAACGGTCCACCTGATGGTAAGTGACCGTTGGTCACGGACGTTGGCAATGCCAGGGGCATACCCAAGCCGCTGCCTACCGTGAAAAACTTTTTTAAACCTCGTGTGAAGGACAATTTATAACGCCAAGGAAACTCCGAGGGAGAAAGTTCATTCCACAGTGCAGTGGCGAAGGGTGAAGCTGTACAAAAGGAAACCTGAGGAAAAAAATACCTTAGTTAACATATGTATCGGCCAATTTAACAGAAACCAAAAACTAAAACAAACCTAAATACACCTAAAAGGGAAGCCGGTAGGAATCAAATTGTATGGACGCTTCGCCACTGCCAGAGAGCACAAGTTCGTGGTAAAAATGATCTCTGAAAACGCACAATAAAGCTTATAACTTATTGATTTTTACTGGATTTTAATTCATCTTTATTGAAATTTATATAAAGTAAATATTTGGTGAAAGTAAATAACAAATAAGAGTGAAATACACAATTGTATTAAGTTTAAGAGCTTCTTATCAGCTGCCGCCATTGTTACATAAATAAAACTCAGCTGTTAAAATCCGTCTTATGCTGTGACTCGAGATATTATTTGAGTTGTTGACATCTTTATTAAATAGTGACGACTAATGCAGGATTTAATTTGACAGCGTCTCACCTGACGCACTTAAGAGTAAATTTGAGTTCAATATTATTACAGCCTATAGGGTCATAACGACAGCTTCTCGATCAGCTCCAGTTTGACAATAAGCAACGGAATTGAACTATAATGAAAAACAAACACTACCACTACATTACCACTGAACATATTTTACCTAGAATTGTAAGATGTAGAGTTATTTAGATGAAACTCAATAACGCTCTGAAGAGTGATATCAGCCGAGACGTTGTCAAACAACTATCAGCGTTTAATATCGCTATTTAAACAGATACATCTCAAATGATATCTTAAATCATAACGTATAATGGATTTTGACAGCTGAGTTTGGTTTATTAAACTGCGCCGAAACAGCTGAGAACAGGCGCTTAACTAACAGCTCAAGTATTGTTTATTAAGTAGTTTAATAACTCAAATGTCTACTTAAGGAGCTACTCAATTACATCGTTCAATAACTTAAGTGTTTACTTAAGATGCTACTCATAGCTGAGACGTAATCTAAGACGCTGTATTTATGTTATAATTTGCAACTCAATATCTATAATTTTTCCCTCCAGTTCTATTTATTCCCTTTACACCTTAAAGGTTAGGTACGATACAGGCCTATCATATACCTAATCTTTGACAGTAAATGTCACAGCCCTATCTCCCCATTGGCCGGGGAAGCGCGGGGAAACTGTTGACTTTTCCTCTCTGACGCGAATTTTCGCGGTCGCCACGCCTCAAACGTATTTCGTTTTGTCATTGGACGATGTTATCACGTGATTATGTTTTATATAGAGATTACACGAATATAAGTATTCAATTTCTTACTTATGTACCATTCTGGATCTGATACAATGTGAGTAATAAATTATGATAGAAAAATCTGAAGTGTTAGGGATTAAAGAATCATACACAAACTAACATTTCGTTAAGTACGATGCAATGTGTTTAGTTATATTGTCTGCTACTCAACTAATGACACTTATCAATTTGAGATCATCAGATTACCTATTAATATAGAACGATCGATATCAACTCGTGTTTTTTTAAACATACATAAAAAGTACCGCCAACCATAGATACAAAAAGGATACATTGATAGTTGATGCATAGGCAAACACCATAGCTCATCATTCGCACCATGATTTAAAAAAAGAACATTTTTATTTTTAAATTCAAATAAAAACTATAAACATTTCGGCCTGTAATTGGAACGCGAAATAGTGGCTCATTCAGCGAATATACGACATTATTCGAAACGGCGTACCGCCAACGCGTTATACCACAAATTAAAGCTTAAAATGGACGCTTAACAGCTGACCCAAAATCGAAGATAGTCGGACAGCCTGACTCAGGGAGCGCTGCGAGATCTCTCTGTATACTTATGCAATATTTTTATTTGCTCTATAGTCTACGTTTTATATTTAGGGTGCATGTCAAGCCACATGTAGCTAAGCTGTTTGAGGATGCGTAGCAGCATTACCAAATGGTGTGACATTTTTTATAAGCCTTTTTCCTACCCTGTATTAAGCGCGGGTGGAAAAATGAAGTGTTACAAAAAGGTGTTTTATTCTATTTCAAATTCATATTTATTTATTTTTTCTGGTCTAAATACGTAGAATATATTTATGGTGTAGGTAGAATTAACAATTAAAAAACAATTGTTAATTCTACCTAAACCATAAATATCTATTTATAATGACGCGATCAGCGAACAAATTAAAATACACTACAAATATTTCACTGAAATTATATATTACAATAATTAAACATTTACGGGAAAACATAATGAATGACGCATGAATTCCCTTAAATTATACAAAAAATATTTTTATAGCGTAATTCGCTCCACACTGGCTCCGAGTTTGTTTCCCCCTGTCTATCCCCTGGAGGCGAAAAGCACTGGGCGGAGTCTGCCCCGCCTTCGGCTAGCGGCAAGCGTAGACCGCGTCAAAAGTTCCCCGGCCGCCGCGTGACGCGCGCGTTTTTCGCCCAATTTGCGTAAAACCGTTTTGCGTATGCAATTTTTTTTTGTGTTTTAAATTTGGAATTGTGGTTTTGTGGAATTTTGGAATAGAGCAGCCAGTGTTTGTATTTTCAAGTATATATTTTTAATTTCAATGAGTAATTGATGATGTAGATGAAATCGGCAAAAATCTCTAGAAAAATTAACAAAACGTTTCAGTGCTTTGCGTAATAAAAAAGCTACTAAAAAAAAAATAGGTACAAATTAATATTCCGCTCTGTGACCATGAAGGATGATCTGCAAAACGTTAGTCGAAAAAATTAAAAGCAAATTAAAAAGTATCTAGTCTTGCTTCAATGTCAAATTTCGCGTAAACAAAATATATTTAACAAAATAGGTACATACATTTAGACTTCATTTTATTAAAATTGGATAACGGAAATATAAATATTGTAGAGCGCAAATGTGCAGTAAAGTGCATGATGCACTATGAACAATAGACCACACGTCGCGATACCTACTTTACTATAGTTAACATGAATACAGCACGCATAATGAAGTAAATTTAATATTTTTACAGCTGAAAGAGACCATTGTTTCCAACTTGATACCCTCTACGTGTTCTAAAGAAAAAGGGACCGACAAACGGACAAACGGCACTATAATGCATTGCGTATTCCTAAAAAGACGTATTAACAATTTTACTAATTAGTAAACAAAACGTATTACCAACAAAAACAACCCGTATAACAGTAAATGTAGAAACATTTTTTACCTTTTGACGACGGAGTACTTATTAGAGGTTGTATATATGTAACTAGCTTTTGCCCGCGGCTCCGCCCGCGTTATAAAGTTTTTCAGGCTAAAGTTTTCCGTTATAAAAGTAGTAGTTTCCCGGGAGCCTATGTTCTTCCCAGGGTCTCAAACTGTCTCCATACCAAATTTCATCTTAATACGTTGGGTAGTTTTGAGTTTAACACGTTCAGACAGACAGATGCAGCGGGGGACTTTGTTTTATAATATATTTTTTAGAACTTTTAAAGTGGAACAATCCCGTCATACATCATTGTTGCATAACTTTAACCGTTTACGCAGCGCAGGCAACGGAAGCACTCAAAACTTATAATTTTCCCCGTTTTTGCAACATGTTTCATTACTGCTCCGCTCCTATTGGTCATAGCGTGATGATATATAGCTTATAGCGGTCCACAAATAAAGGGCTATCCAACACAAAACGAATTTTTCAGTTGAAACCGGTAGTTCCTGAGATTAGCCATTACTGCTCCGCTCCTATTGGTCATAGCGTGATGATATATGACTTTGAGCACTCCACAAACAAAGGACTATTCAACCCAAAAATAATGTTTCAGTTCGAATCGGTAGTTCCTGAGATTAGCTATTACTGCCCCGCTCCTATTGAATATAGCGTGATGATATATAGCCTATAGCACTCCACGAACAAAGGGCTATCCAACGCAAAAAGATTTTTTCAGTTTGGACCGGTAGTTCCTGAGATTAGCCATTACTGCTCCGCTCCTATTGGGTATAGCGTGATGATATATAGCCTATAGCACTCCACGAACAAAGAGCTATCCAACGCAAAAAGAATTTTTCAGTTTGGACCGGTAGTTCCTGAGATTAGCCATTACTGCTCCGCTCCTATTGGGTATAGCGTGATGATATATAGCCTATAGCACTCCACGAACAAAGGGCTATCCAACGCAAAAAGAATTTTTCGGTTTGGACCGGTAGTTCCTGAGATTAGCGCGTTCAAACAAACAAACAAACAAACAAACAAACTCTTCAGCTTTATATAATAGTATAGATATGTGAATAATTAAAGATTTTATGTTCATTGCAAGTAATTGGCTAACCAACTTTTTAAAAAGGGGGAGTTATCATCTCGTCGTGTATTATTTTTTGTTCGTTGTGTCAGCACTCCGTCATTTATTAATAGATTTAGAATATTCTTTTATTTGAAACAATTTATGTTTCCAGATTGATCCCATAGTAATATCTTTATCTAAATATGTAGTTAAGATTAAAGACTGCATTAACCTCACGTTTATCACCTTGCATATTGCTATTTTTAGACTAGCAAGTTTTTGCCGCAATAAATTGCGTATGAACTTCCAATGCGTTAATACTCGCCGCGATATTCCAATAGATACACAGGCGTCCTTGCAAGTCGGCTTAAAAATTTCGAAGCTTGAAAAGCAATCATATCTAAGCGACAAATATACCGAAAATGTATTCTATAAATATTTAGAATCGCCATATATTTCTGCGTCATTTGATCTAGGTTTTGTACGTGTAGGACAATTTTAATATCATTAGGCTATATCTTTATAAAATAAAAAGTTGAATTGTTATGATTTTTTATATTAAAATCGAAACTTTAAATCACTCTACTCAAACATTTACTGATTGTCGCTTAGATATTATTGAAGCGTCGATTTGCAAAAGTCAACTTTACGTGATTGTTTGATACACGGTAACATTTGTTTCGGAAGTCAACTTCAGCAAGATTTCTTTTGTGAGTCCCAGCAATTCTCGTTCAAAATTTGCCGAAGTCTCCGTGATTGTTTACACGATATTTATTGAAATTAAACTAATTTTCCGGATTCTATCGCGGTTAGTATTTTATTTTTCTCCCGACGTTTCGAAGACTTTACAGCCTTCATGGTCAGCCCGTGACCATGAAGGCTGCAAAGTCTTCGAAACGTCGAAGTTTGAACGACGTTTGATTTCAATGTCTAACATTCGCGTAAACATAAGAAATCATTACGATATTTATTATTATATTACGATTTACCGAATAGCTTCGGTAGTCGACTTCTTAAAGTTTTTTTTCTAATCTAAACCTCTAAGACAAAGCTGTTTTGTGGCCAATATACGTCTCTCTACTTTACGTCTGAACTGTTATACCATAGACAATTTATGTACCTACATATCAGCCGTATGATGGCTGTATCTCTCTTATACCCGCTATACTGCCGTGCTAAGCTCAAAAGCGGCATCTCAAAAAATCTAAATCTTGATTTTTATATCGTCAGATAGCTTAAAGAAATACACATCCAACTTACCTAAATAACGGTACCTTGTTTAGAACTACAGTTTTATAGTTTTGTATGTAAAAATGAGATAGAGACACTCTTTTGAGGTTTTTTTGAACAAGTTCTAAACAAGATACCGTTATTTAGGTAAGTTCTTCGGATGGGCATTTCTTTAAGCTATCTGACGACATAAGAATCAAGATTTTGATTTTTTTTTACCGCTTTTGAGTTTAGCACGGCAGAATATAAAAAAAAATAAATCACCGAAATGTTTGTACGCGCATAACTTTCAAATGGCTGTACCAAATTGGATAAATCTTTGTTTTATGTATTCGTTATTGTCAGGAGAAGGTTTGAAAAAAATTATAAATAAAATTTTTATTCTGATCTCTGGATGATTTAGATTTACTATGGCACTCAATTGCGCTGTACTCGGGTTCGAGAATCTTTATTTCTCCGTTTTAGGGCAAAAAACGTTTGTCAGAGCCACTAGTAGTCATTAAACATCTTGATTTCGTGAGAATACGAGCCCTATTTTTCTCTCTATATATAATTAACGGCTGCTTGATTTTGTAAGATTAATTTATTGATACGAGCCCTATTCTCTCTCTATTCACTTAACGGCTGGATGTTTTTCTAGAATTCTCTTCAGGCCGCCATCTTGAACTTTCAATACTAACGGTCACGGTAGGTGTTATACTTATTTACTCAGCATAATTAAATGTGAAAGTTCAAATTACTTTTTACGCACCTGCTTAAACTATATTTTGTTTGTAGTCACATGTTTTAAGTCATGTGAGTATATTGTCATTTTAAAGGCTAATTGTCATTTTTTTGCGACACTAAGTTTCATACATATTTAAAATCAGCTCTTTATTGTATGTTTATTTGACAGTTTTTTTCGAAAAATGTCGCTTAAGTCCATCGTCATTTGAAAGGCTAATTGATTTAAACGGCATTTTTTTGCGACACTGAGTTTCATACATACTTAAAACCAGCTTTTTTGTATGTTTTTTGACAGTTAAAATTTTTCGAAAAAAATGTCGCTTAAGTCAATTAGCCTTTCAACTGTCGATATGTAAATGATAAAAACACATTGCAGCACGATAAAAGCAGTGGGGGCGTTAGGGAGGAACCGGGCAACCGCCTAAGGCCTCGCGCTTACAGGGGCCTCGCGCGGTTCCTTAGAGGACCTTTTTTAAGCATCTTACATTCATTCATCTACGAAATGTTTAAATCGAAAAAAAAACATTTTTGGTCCATTCGGAACCTTACGTCAGTTTCTTTTTTGCTCCAGCCGGGGCCTTGTATCAATATTTTTTGCATCCGCTAGGGGCCTCGCTTCGGATTTTTTTGCATTCGCCCTGGGCCCCGCGTAGGTGTTATTTTGCATTCGCATTGAACTTCGCGTTGGTTAAGGCCGCTCCTGGATTAAAGAGATAGGGGTACATAGTGATATACTCTAGAGGGATCGACTAAATATATCTTAATAGCGTTCAAACAGAGATTTTACCAATGAAAATGTAAAATTAAAAATTAATTTTAATCAATCATATAATATCGTACATAAACTGTATGAAATTTAATGTTACTGAATAAGCACCGTAATAAAAATTTAAAAAACAATAGTACATATTATGTACCTATGTCTCAGTACTGCTACATTAATAGTAGGCATGGATTGAAAACATCTGGCAGCTTTAATTTCTTTTTAAAAAATATGCGTTCGCTTTTTAAATTTACTTTAAAGTACATCCACACTGACATTCCATTCGCATTTCATTGATTCGGTGAAACGCGCGTCGCTGCTTAAAAAAAATATTCGATTTAATGTAATATCTAAACCAGCTCTAAATATTTTTTTAAAGCTATAAAAATATAATATAAAAAAATTAAATTAAAAGTCATGAAAAAATTAAAAATCTGTAATTTATTAAATTAATAAAAATGATAACGTATAAGTATTAGTTTGGCTGTATGATTTTTTAAATTTATTTATTTGAAAATAGAATCACACAATTCTTCTGCCGTAATTGAGTGACACCGTATTGCATCAGTGATAAAAACTTTAAATACCTTCTTAAAAAGACTATGACAGAAAATATTTTATTATAAAGTGTGAAAAGGATTGAAGATTAAAGCGCTTGTTAGAAGATGGAGGTCGCTCAAGCCCCTTTGCAGCTGACCCAAGATCATCAAGATGGGAGGATCGGAGGTAATATTTTGTTACTTTATTTGATTTTTGTTAATCATGAGATGTGCCCGCCCTTATTTAGCCGCACGGAATTGTGTCATCGTTGGGAAGAGTGAGCTCACTCTTCACGTCGGAGTCGGTTGTAGTAAGCAGTGAACGGTGCACGTTGATTACGTTTTTTTTTGTTTTTTTGCTACTAAGCCTCTATATCTATAAAATTGCGGCGATAGCCTAGTTGGGTGTGGAACGGACTGCCAAGACGAATGTCCGCAGGTTCGAATCCCAAGGGCACACACCTCTGACTTTTCTAAAATCATGTGTGTATTCTTTGTGAATTATCGTTCGCTTTAACCTGCACATCTGAGAAGTTCTCTATAGGAATTTGGAAGGTGTATGAAGTCTACCAATCCGCACTAGGCCAGCGTGGTGGACTAAGGCCTAATCCCTCTCAGTAGTAGAGGAGGCCCGTGCCCAGCAGTGGGACAGTATATAATACAGGGCTGATATTATTATTATATCTATAAAATATGCCTTATCAAAAATAACTACAAACTATCTTTGATTATAGTTACCTTGTATTCATCCGGACAGCAGCCACCTAACCTACACAAGGTGTAACACCTTAAACTCCTTTTATTGTAAAATATAGGTAGATATTGTAATATTGATTTTTCGTTGACCTATACCTCAGTCCGTCCCGTGACCATGAAGGGTGCAGTCTTCGAAACGTTGGGAGAAAATTATATAAAAAAAACTGAGATATAATCCGTAAAATAGTTTACTTCAATCTATACATCACTACATAGTATTATTATAAAACAAAGCTCCCCTTTCTGTCTGTCTGTATGTTATAGATTTTTATAAAATTTGGTATGGGTCTTAAACTATCTGTTTGAGACCCTGAGAAGGTTATTGGATACTTTCTATCCCGGGAAAATATATAGCAGGACTTTTATCACGGAAAACTCCTTCACACGGGCGAAGCTACTAACAAAAGCCAGTATAATACTGTTTTAAAATATCAAGTAAAACAAATCAAATTAAATTATAATTTTTGTTCATTAATTGTTTCGAAAGTATATTATTCTGCCGTGCTAAGCGCAAAAGCAGTATGTCAGGGAAACCTTATTTCGAGATAATCGAAGTTTTGTAAATATAGTTTTATAGTTTTGTATATAGAACTGAGATAAAGAAACTCTTTTAAGGTTTTTAAACAAGTTCTAAACAAGATACCGTTATTTAGATAAGTTGGATGGGTATTTGTTTAAGCTATCTGACGACATAAAAATCAAAATTTTGATTTAGCACGGCAGTATTTAAGGTTCAAGTTATCATGCATGCCTGTACTGCGAACCGGGATTTCAAGTAACAAAGATAAGCCAAAATGTTCTAATCAATTTTGGACAATTGTGGCTTGTTATTAGTTCACAGCTGGATTTATCTATGTTTAAAAAATATTGTGATAAACTTTACATTTTAATTACGTTATTAAACACTTGTATGTGAATCTACATGGGCTGTGGCCCGTAGGACGATAACAGTGAGATCTTTGTCCATATAGGTAAGTTCCTTACACTAAATTTCAACTTTTTAAAAAAATAATCAACTTTCAACTCTATTGACATGGTTATTACTAAAACACGACACCTGAATAATTAAGCAATCATAACAAATTGAAACACAAAAACTGACAAAGGCCGCATTAATGTTAACAAAATTCTGTATCGGCTGTTTTGTATTCAAAATACGTTTTGACCGGGCAAAGTGGCAAATCATGGAGAGGCTGAAAATCAGTCAAATAGACACCCCTAGACGCTTGCGCGTGCACGGAATGCTAACGAGGGGGAGGTTGTGTACTGTAGGATAATATTTTAGAGACCGCACTGGAAATATATGCACTCACAAGTTTTCCCTAGAAGTACACGCGCAACCAGTGTTCTTTGTTTTTCGTCTTAAGCATTGGGAATCACACATACACACACACATATATACATCACGTATTTGTCGTCGAAGGGGTATCCAGCATTTCGTCTTTTCGCCAAGTGTGTTCTGTCCCATGAAGTGATAAAGGGCGAGTCTATCGCCATATCTTTTTTTTTATATCGGGAATAAATTCTAGTCTCCGGGCTGATACTGAGCAGAAAAAGCCAAATATCACTTATCGACCCGGGATTCGAACCCAGGACCTTATTTTCTATGTCACACGTTTCATAGTGCGTACCAAACACGTAACGCACCGCGTCACGTTTAAGACAATAGAAATGTGCATACATAATACCATTCCACGCTAACTTCACGAAGATAGCACAGCCGTTACGAGCTCACACTGTCATAGAGAATAAAGCCCCATATAATTTTAATTTGCGTGAAGCGTGCTTACATAGTGACAACATTTAAAAAGTCACGTTTAAAGTCATATGTATTTCCTTCTACGTGTTGCTTGCAACTACAGCTGCGTTAATACCTTTCTGACTACAAACTGAAACACTAGCGCTGCATAGCGTATATTTGAAAAATTCTATTATTTTACATAGCAGCAAATTTTCGGGATAGAAAATAGGGTTATATTACAGGACATGGTTTACCCCTGTACCGTGTTTGGGGCCGTTCAACTATTACGTAACGCAATTTTTAAAGATATTTGTTGGTAACAAATATCTTCAAAAAGACTAACACAAACGTACTACAAGACAGGGAAATAACATCTATTTAACTTTTCCAAGAACAAATTACGGAAAAAACAGCATTTTATTTGAGGGAGCACAGCTGTATAATAAATTGCCAAAGAGCATAAAAGATACTAAATCTATACGCACCTTTAAAAAACTATTGAAAAGCCACATCTTGAAGGATTTCTCGTTAATAAAACATTGAAATTAGTGAACAAAAAACACACAGACGTTGCTGTTGAACCTTAGACACGTTAGAATACCATAGCGTAGATAAATCGGTTTAAATATTTCATTTCAATTATTGTATTTTCTCTACAAGCGATTTTTGTAATCTTTTGAGAAAATAAATGTCTATAACATAAACATAAACAAACATATACTTAAACATTTTCAGAAAAGTTCATATTTAAACTATTAGTAAGAAATAAGTAGTGATAGTCTACTAAGTGTTGAACTGCAGAGACGAATGTCCGCAGGTTCAAAACCCAATTGCTACATCTCTGACTTTTCTCGTCTCGCGACGTTTCCCCATGACCATGAACTAATTAAAAAATTCTAAAAACCGCAATAAAATGAGCAAAATAATTTTATTTCAATTTCACAAGGGAATCAAAGCTATTGGGTACTTCTAATTAACCCAGAATTTAATTTGGCAAGAAGCAATGTTTTACAACAGTTGTCATATAAAAATATGAAAACGGTAAATATATACTTTATTATAAAAAGCGATCTACTCTTCTCCGGTAATTATCGGTGTGCCCAATAGTCCACATTCATTTACTTTCATGTTTAAATATCAACTATTTCCACTTTTGAAACATTTCGCCATTGTGTTTTATATATCATTGTTATATCAGGTGTTGACCTCACAATTAATTTACAGATACAAAGAGAATTAATAACGTGGACTTAATTCTTTTTTTGGTAAAATATTATATTTATGAGTACAATTGTTGTTACAAATGTCTCATTTATTGCATATTTTTGCATGGGCACGTCAAATTGGCTCCAATGCACCTGATGGTAAGTGGAGAAGGTTCCAGATAGAGTATCTAATACAATAGATTATCTTTCCCCAATCGACAAAATTATGCCGGCTTAATTGAAACCCCTTTATGTATAAACTACTTTACATCTTTTAGGTCTCAAAACAGCGCCATCTATCGGATCCAAATTATTGTAACATTCAAGCTGGACCTAATAAGTCTTATAAAAATTTTCATTGAAATCGGTTACGTGATTTTTAGATATAAGTGCCAAATAATAATTTCATACAAAAATATCACACAAATTGTTGATATTTCCCGCCTTTTCCCGTTGATTTTCCAAATTATTCTTAGATACAAACTTTGTCCTGATTAGGAACACCCAAAAAATACCATTTTCCTTATGACGGCAGACATACCTATGTCACTAGATATCATCTAACTGAACAATCAATAGTTGAACTTCAGAAACATTATTTCGCCCCTCAGTGGGCGTTTAAGAACGGATTTGTGCGGGTCTGGGGCAGGGGGGAGGAGAGAAATTAATCAGAGAGGCTCAAGGGCTTGGCGCGTCAAAAGAAAAGCAAATAAAACGGCAAGCGACAAAGTTTCCCGACCGTTTTCGGACAGAGCCGTGGAGTAGTGTGCTAAAGATTTTTAAACGGAGTTGCGTAGATTTGTTTTTTTTTTTTTTTTTTTTATCAGGTTGAGTGGTTTTATGTTATTTCGTCTTATATATAATAATATGTTATTGTAATGGCTATTTATTACTACATACAATACCGTTATAAACCAGGTTATACGATGTCAACTTATTTTTATTTTTATCAGTAATTCTACAAATCACCTGAAACATTATTCCAAATATATCTCATTGTAAGCTAAACTAAGCTTTATAACAACAAATAAATTTATTAGAAATAGGAAAAAATCTAAAAGACATTTTTTTTTCAATGCAAATAGTTGCCACAATATTCATGGATCGATAAAGTAATTCTAAACAAATAACAGAGAACATATTTGCGTCGACTGACAAGGTATAACCATCTCCCGTCACTCGATGCTCTATCCAACACTTCACTTAGCATCAAGTCATGGCAGTAACATTTCGCTCTAACTCTGTATAAAAAAACCGTTAAGATAACAAGGTTTATTAGATTACTGTCAACATTAACGTTATTCGAATTCAAAATAATTTCCACACACACACACACACACATATCACGCATTTATCCCCGAAGGCGTATGCAGAGGCGCAACCAAGACACCACTTTTCGCCAAGTGTGTTCCTTACCATGATGAGTCAGATAGCCAATCGCCATATCAGGCACAAATTCCAGAATAAATACATAATTTCCACAACATCTCAATCTATTTATATATATAAAAATGAATCCCTAATTCCCTTGGTCACGCCAACACACGTAAACGGCTGGACCGATTTCACTATTTTTTTGTTGTTGTTGCGTTTGTTATTGTCAGGTGAAGGATCTTATGAAAGAAAAAATTAAGCAAGCCGAGCGGAACGTTAGAAAATTTAAGGAAAGTTAATTTCAGCGATTGACAGAATGCGCGCTGCAAATTCATAGTTAAGACGGGACAACGTGTGTCGGGTCAACTAGTCGATTATAAACAAATGTTCTAACAATAGCCTCTCCACAGCTCTCCCTGTCCGTTCCCGACCGCAACACTCCAGCACAAACATTGATTTATTCTGATACCAGGATACAGTCGCCTTGCTGACTTACAATCCTCCCATTGGAACTTTTTATGTGCTTATAAAAAATTATTTTATGTCCCTTTTCCTTATTGTTTGTTTCGTGCAAAAAATTACCAGTTATAAGATATAATTTGGAGATATGCTATTTTTTATAAGTTGGTGGCATTATTGTGGTTGGTGATGTTTCACTAAGTATGCTGTTTATAATGTTGACCAGAGCAGAGATTGGAAGTTGGTTCCGTAGTAAGAGTTATTCGTATTGATAGGTGGAATAACCCCCTTTCGAGATTTAAGGGTAGTCACAAGTCAAGAAAGCTAAAAATTGATTGACCAGCGACTAGATCTAGTAACATTTTTACTTCCGCCCTAGCTGTAATCACAGCTGCCCTGCCTTAAATTCAAGTCTAGCTACGGCCCTGCATCAGTATCCTAAGCAAGAATAAAGTATTCGTATAGGATAAGTTTACTTATCTAAAGTCGTTTGACAGTACTGTAACCCGTTTACAGCAATATTATGCTGGTTATATTTTTCACGAGGTGGTGAAACCTGCCATAGTTGTCCACGTAAGTGTGTCGCGTACCATTCCCGTGTATACCAGATTCCAACAGGCCGGCATAATTGTGTCGACTGTCGAGGGGTAATTATGTTAGTCGACATTCTATTGGACCACACTCCACTTACCATCAAGTGCAGTGTCCTTATAAAAAGAAATCGTATGATACATGCAGCATACCACGCCTGTCTAATGCGTGTCGGCAAAGTTCACGTACCTTTAAAATTACTAGAAAATTCTGAGGTTGGTTTCCTCACCATGTTTCCCTTCACCGTTAAAGCGAACTATAAATAACAAAATGTCAAACAAACCAAATTAGTTTTTCACTGTCCTATACAACTCTTCTAATTTTTAATGAATCATTTTGATTTGTAAATATGTTTAGTTTTTCCCATTCAACAATTTTTGACAAGAAATTTTGGTTTGTATATATTTTAAATGTTTTTTTCTATCGTATCCACTCGAAATCACTCATTACTAAATAATATTAGTCGTGGACAACGCTGCGAGTTGCTCATTTGTATAATTGTAAGAAATACTATTTAAAATGCCTATAGAGTCGCTGTTTCTTAGTTCTTTAAAGAAATAAAATAAATATGTCATAATTTATTTCCAATTTTGCTAGATAAACAATATCTATCATATTTGAACCACAAACTCTACATTAAGCGGCAAACAGTGCGGGTCCCATGTGCGGGGAATCCCTTAGGGGCAATTCAGTAACATATTGATTTTATATCGCTGGGGTGCGGGGGCATAGCTATTGCATGCGGATTTGTCCATATCTCTGCCCGCAGCTTATTAGGGCTTGTTTTATGTCTTCGTTTTTTCATAAACTGTAAAAAAAACAACTAAAATTAAACTTTAATGACAACACAATCGTAAGCATTGTCCGCATATAACTTTGCCATTTTAGCCTCACTTGTAAAAAATCTCCCGTACTTTGATCCTTTGATCTATCCGTGGGTCAATTCATCCAAATTCGTTCAGCGGCTTACTTCTAACAAACATCTTCGCGAACTTGCCTATTTAGTAAGGGCAGTGTGGGAAATTTCAATCGATTTACCCGACTTCAAAAAATGAGGAAGTTCCCAAATCAACTTTTTTATAATTAAAACGTAAAATTTTCTTATTCTTAAGTAAGTAAAATCATAAGCACAATTTTACTACATTATTACTTCTACCTGTAACTATGCATCGCCATAACGGCCCACGTAAATGTGTCGCGTTCCGGAATCAACCTGTGTTTATCCGGTTCCAACAGGCCGGCATAATTGTGTCGACTGTCGAGGGGTAATCATCTCTCGTGAGTCGATATTCTATTGGACCCCATGCCACTTACCATGAGGAAGGTCAATTTGTAGTTCTCGATTAAAAAATCGTCCTAACTGCCTCAGAGGCGTAGTTGTAATGCGTACGAGGTACGGGAACAAGTACTGCGCTGAGGTCCTGAGATCGAACCCCGGGTTGTGTCAAACATAAGTGTGACCGTGTTTTTCCATCTTTAAAATTACTCAGTCACAGCTCGGAGTCAGGAAGTCGGTGGTGTATTACCCGCGTGCCTCGGAAAGCACGTAAAACCGTTGGTCTTGCGCCTGATCTCTCTCCGGTCATGTCGGATTGCCGTCTCACTGGACTTAGAGAAGGAACAAAGAGTGCTTGTGTATTGCGCACAAACTTGTGCACTATAATATCTCCTGCGTACCTGGCTGATCGTCCATGGATATTGGCCGCCATGGCCGAAATTCGAGGAAGGAATCTTCTAGGAAGGATTAATTTATTAATTCCTTCCTATTGCCAACACAGGTAATGAACCTCGACTCTATAGGGATAGCAGTAAGCTGCATCGGTAGACATTGTTCAAATAATGTAGTTAAAGGGCTCTGTTCATGACGCGAGACTTGCCCCTATTGAATTATCTCGTACACAGACTTATTAATGTATAGAGGGTATTGCGAAAATAGATTTATGTAATACCTGTACATAGCCTAGTAAAGCGGCGATAGCCTAGTTGGGTGTGTAACGGACTGCCAAGACGAATGTCCGCAGGTTCAAATCCCAAAGGCACACACTTCTGACTCTTCTAAAAGTGAAGTGTCTTCTGAAAGTGAAGGAAAACATCGTGGGAAACTTGCACATCTGAGAAGTTCTCTATAGGAATTTCGAAGGCGTGTGAAGTCTACCAACCCGCACTAGGCCAGCGTGGTGGACTGAGGCCTAATCCCTCTCAATAGTAGTAGTGGAGGCCCGTGCTCAGCAGTGGGCAAGTATATAATACAGGACTGATATTATTATATTATTAATACTTCTATATTTCTGATGATAATATATTTATATCAGGTCGGTTAGCGACAACCGTACACAAAGTTTAAAACCCGCCACATTGGCTCACGTGAGTACGTCGTGTTCTGTACATTCGATTTTAAAGAGTCCGGCATAATTGTGGCAACTGACAAAAAATACTAATCTCCCATAAGTCGACACTCTATTTGGGCCCTTATCCATTTACTATCAAGCTTAATGGGGTCACGTTGCCATTTTTATTCAAAAAATAATTTTCCGATATTTTTTCGGGGAGAAAAGGCGTGTGTGGGCTTCACATAGTTGTCATTTCTTTGCCCCAATTTACCAACCTACTACTACTGCTTGGCGTAAATAAAAGATGCATTCATCCTCTATGACTAACTCTTTTTTATTTATTAGTAAGCAACATAGGTTTATAATACCAACTCTAAACGGGAAGACTGTCATGGCATAAACCTAACATCATCACCATAATAATTGATAGACATTTTACAAGTTAGAAAATAATGCAGATGAGTGTCAATTTTAAATAGCGTCTTGATTTTTTAATACTGTTTTTTACGGTCTAGAACAAAAAAGTATCTAGAATTTAGATACGACAATAAATTCTTACCGTATAAATTTATGTCTGAAAAAATATTTTCTGACGCCGTTTCTACTCTCTTCGTAGCTCTACACCCCGCGTTCGCAGTTCGAGTGCATCGGACATTTAATATAGGTAAATAAATAAGGCATCGCAGCGTGAATTCGTTGTCACTATTGTACACCAATTAATATAACGAGACTACAGTTATGGGGCGGGCAGAAGGGAATGTAACTTGTTAAAATAGACTTTCGTGTTTCGCTTTTCTTCTTTTGTTGGAGGTATTTGATTGGTTTGGGTTAGTGATTTTATTAACTTAGTGGTAGTTCTTCGAACTGTGAAGTTTTGGTTTTGATTCCCTGGTAGGGCAATGGGTGTTTTAGGTGACTTGTTAGAACAGTAAAATACACACAATATAATGATTTCTTATGTTTACGAATGTTAGATATTGAAATAAAACTATTTACGGATTTTATTACATATTATAATTTTCTTTTGACGTTTCGAAGTCTTACGTTGCCAGACTTTTCGGACCAACACCTCAGTCCCCCCGTGACGATGAAAGTTGAAACCTTCGAACCGTCGGGAGAAAATTCATAGTACATGCTTTTGTGAGGTGACCTTCTCTTTTTAATTTTAATTTTATTTTCTAAATTATTTATCTTTGCTTATTCTGCATTAATTTAGGGCGATATTTTTTGTTTCTTATTTTTTCCAACGGCCTTCTTATTTCCCCCTTATTTCTATTAAAACGTGGAGTAGACGGCACACTATTTAAAACCATTAAAATTATTTGGATTATGTTTACCAACAGCCGCGTGCTGATGTCAATAAATCCACGTGAACCGTATTATAAAAATGTACTATTACCTACCCGACCTCAGTTAGGAACCCAATACCCTACATTCAGAGTCAATAATATATTGAAATATCGCAAAACCATAACAAATTCCTTTGCTCCCAATAAAAACACTTACATCGTCTGGTTCCAATCACTTAATTGAATCGTCACATTAGGCGTAATCCTCAGATCCTCTATTATACCCCAAACACCCTTATTCCGATAGGGTAAGGTCGAAAATCGCAACAACTAGGGTGTGCACCCCAATTTTATTCGCAAAGTGGAAATGTATTAAAAGGAAAGGGTGCGATATCAAACGATTATTTTATTACAACAGATTAAATATTTATGAGGGATAGCTTTTGGACATTAGCTGTTTCGAAAATTTGATTTTTATAGTAGAAGTTAATTAAGATTCGTATAGTTTGGTTCTGAATTTGATTTCCAGGTGGCGCTATATATAATAAATAATATCAGCCCTGCATTATATACTGTTCCACTGTTGGGCACGGGCCCCCTCTACTACTGATAGGGAATAGACCGTAGTCCTCCGCGCTGGCCTAGTGTGAGTTGGTAGACTACACACACTCTCGAAAATTCCTAGTAGAGAATTTCTCAGATATGCAGGTTTCCTCGCGATGTTTTCCTTCGCCGTTAAAGCAAGCGATAATTCACAAAGAATTCACACATAATTTTTAGAAAATTAGGAGCCGTGTGCCTTTGGTTTTTGAGCCTGCGGACATTCGTCTCGGCAGTCCGTTCCACAACCAACTAGGCTGTCGCCGCTTAGGACGGTGGCGCTATACTGACGTCACAAGAAAAAAGGAAGTTTCTACATAAAATATTATACGGAAAAAATGTTTTTTAATTGGTTTAATTTTACTAATTACGAATATGTATTTAACAATTTTAGATATGCCTTTTTTCAATATGACAGCAGTAATGGCGAAGCGTCTATATAATCCGATACCTGCTGGGCGCCGGCTTTCCTTTATATGTAGAATCTAATAGGGTACCGGACTCATTTTTGTTCTTTACTATTATCAAATATTTACATAATATAAATTATAACACAGAAGGAATTATTAAAATCCGGTAAAAAATCAACAAGTTATAAGTCTTTGAATTTCGGTGGAAGGGGTAATTAACAAGAAACAGAAAAGAGACGAAATACCCACGTGTGACGTCACCGGGAATTACGACGCGTGCGAAAGAAAGAAATGAAGCGATATTCCCACATCGCGCCCACTTCTGCACGTTACAATATTTTAAATATGAATTACTCGCTCATTTTTTAACCAATTTTTATGCAGTTTACGCAGGAGTGCTTCTTTTTCGTATTATTAACCATTACATATAGAATAATATACAAAATCAAGCATAGGCCGGTCCCCTATTATCATCAGAACGATTTGTAGACCGCATTCATGTATATTAGTACCTATATGTTGTGTCGGTTCCCCTCCAGAAAATTTCACCATTCGCCGGACGACAGGAACTACTATATTTTGAAGATTTTTTAATTCGTTTACTTCTTACAAACATACAAACATCTGCATTCACATTAATAAGAGACAGAAAAAGATCTGGACCTGCATTTGGACAAGTCAATAATAAAATAAAAATCTTTTTAAACTCTGTAATGTGAAAGAAGTAAGTGGGTCCACTAGTTGCGCCTGCGCCGAGCCTTTCAGGGATGAATGCCCTGCGTGTGTTTGAAATAAAAAAAACAATGTTCAAATGAATGGAAGACTTTGATGTTAAAAAAATGTGTAATATATATCAATTCCTCATGCAGGTGACGACAGCACCTCACCACTGCGATGGTCACCACCTACGTCAGCGGCGCTGGTGGCTGCAGCCCTGGCCCCACCTGCACTGAGACCCTGGCTCCCCGACCCACCCACGAAGAAGACCAGCCACTTGGGTAAGACAGGTTGGCATTTGACCATTATTTCGTATGTTTGATAGCTTTTTCATATTTTTTCTTTAATAATAATCGGAAACTCCCTACCTAGATTAGATGTATTATTTACGTGTAAGATATCGCTTTAAAATTCCGGGTTCGAATCCTGGGTCGAGTAAAGTGATACTCAATTTTTTTTATCAGCCCGCAGCCTGGAATTCGTGTGAGGATTGAATCGCCCCTGTCACATCTTGGGACGAAATAAGATAGTGGTTCCTAGGAGATCTTTGTTTACTCTTTGAATGATAAAAAGTGTGAGTGAGTTTGTGTGTAGGTAAATATCCCAAAGGAACTGTTGTATTCACTATATTACGACCACTCTTATTATTAAACATTGAATAGATAATAGCTATGAAAACAACAAAAACACACATAAGAGATGCACGGCACTCATTTTTCACCACGTGTAAAACTAAAGTAGCATTCTGTCTTGTTAAGCTTGTTGCTATCTGATCAGGGATTCTTGCAGACAAGTTTACTGAACAATACCATCATACTTCTTAAATAGTTCAAACAGACAGACTGACGATAGATGATCTCTCATCAATGGACACTATTTGGACCCTATTCCGCTTATAATCAGGTAAAGAGTTCTCTTTGCGAGACCGTGTCAAAAAATAGAACTATTTTGTTCAGGGTTAATCTGTGTGGTCTGCGGGGACACCAGCTCTGGCAAGCACTACGGAATCCTCGCATGCAACGGCTGCAGTGGTTTCTTCAAGAGATCTGTCAGGAGGAAACTGATCTACAGGTGAGTGGAACGTGATAACCATATCTAGTAACTAAATGGCGATGACCACATACAAACTGATTCACGAGCTATGATGATATAAAGACGCATCACGCTTTTGTCACTGGGTAGGCAGAGGTGCAACCAGGGCATCCAATTTTTGCTATGTGTTCCATGATCCGTCCCATATAAGGGGCGATCGTATTGATGTTACCGAGCATAATTCCACACTCCAGGCTGACACTGAACCGAAAAACCTAATATAAGTGCGCGACCCGGGATTTGAAAATGTACCCTCAGTACGATGTTACGACGCATGCAACTCAACTTAGATCACATCATCACTTACCATCAGGCGAGATAGTGGTCAAACGTAAGGCTATATGCTATAAAAAAATACACCACCAAAACAGACCATAAAAAGTAGGCTATTTTAACAATACAATTAAAAGCTACGCTCCTAATTTTTGTTCTAAATACATAAAGATGATCAAACAAGCATGAAATACTAAGAAACACACATGTGTTGAGCAATCAACCTATTCCAAAAACCTTTTGACATAATTCTGTTTCGAAATTATATTTGTACATATGTTAGTGTGTTTGAACAAAATTTAACTTCGATCTATTTCTTCTGTTTGCTCAATGTAACAAATACGGCTTGAATAAACACTTTCTTTCTAAGGATATTGTCGGAACCCTCATTTTCTTTATTTTTCCTTGTCTAAAGACTTTATTAATATTGAGAATTTAATAATTAACACAAGTCCATTGAATATCACTATTGTAGTACATTACTTTTTTATCAGCCACATAAAGTCCACTGCTGAACATAGGCCTCCCTCAAAGATTTCTAAACGAACCTGTCGAAAGCGGCGTGCATCCAATGTTCCTGCGACATTATTTATCTGTACTATTTTACTTCAAACTTATCCGCACTGATACCTTCAAGGAAGAGGTGAGGTCTTCCTGTTGTTCCCCATGTACGAAAAACATGTCCCCTAACACTTTGCTCAGAATTATAGACGTATGGATTGCTGCTTGTTTTTGGAGGATGTTGATATTCATCATACTAATACTATAGACACGAAAATTTTAGCAAGTCATTGGAATTTTCAATTGATAATGATTTGTTTACGCGAATGTTAGACATTGAAATAAATTTAACAACGGATGTTATCGCGCTTCTTTATGTCATAATTTTCTCCCGACGATTCGAAGTCTTTGCAGCCTTCATGGTCACGGGGCAGAGGTGTTGGTCAGAATCAATCAATCTGCGTAGATCGGACCGTCAACACTGAAAATATTAAAAAAAAATATATAGTTGTAAAAGTAGTTATTGAAACTTTCATGTGCGAATGACAGATGTGCCACGTGCTCGTGTTGCTACTCTTCTCGTTTCTTGACACTTACCCCTTCTACCGAAATTCAAAGACTATTATACCTTGTTGATTTTAAAGCGAATTCAAACAATATTTCTATATTAGAATTAGATAAGGTAATTATTGGGCAAACATAGAGAACAAAAATGAGTCAAATATTGTATTCTATCATAATACTCCCATCATGCTAACGGGGATTATTCGATGGTAGCAGTTGTTCAGTGCGGTCTATACAACTTGAGGTCCTTCAAGCAAAGCGTTTTGGACATGGTAAGTGACCATCAGATAAAGTAAGGCCTCGATAAAAAATATAATTTGTATTACTCTTCGTACACCCTTGAGATGAGTAGTGTGGGGCTAATACAGCCTTTAATACCGAGATAGGAATTCAGTGCGCAAGAGCTTCTAAATAAAGTAGTAAGATTCAGATTTTCTTTTGAATATTTTCACCTTCCACTGTGCCTTATATTTTTTAATGTAGTTATTTTACATATTTAAATGCAAATACTTGTTGCCTAATTTTTTTTTATGTAAAGTTACATTATATATTAAAAACGACCGCTCTGTTTCCAATATGCCAATTAACACTTGTTCAAACACTTAAAACATAGTAGCAACATTTGTTAGAGAATTCATTCCGCATAATAATTGTGAAAGTTTTTTAAGAGTTGTTTATTCTTTTATAAAAGAACGGCGAGGTGACCGCTTTGCGTATGGTGAGAGGAAAAAATATTTATTGGCTGGTTGGATGGTGAACATAATTTACAATAAATTTAGGTACTTATGAGGTAGGGGGAAAAGTAAAAATTAAATTTTTAGAGTAAGGTGGGTAGCTAGAAATTAAAGTACTCAACTACCAATGAGTATAGTCTATATCGAACTCTTAATAAAATAATGACTCATTTCAAAATTGCTAATTTGTAGGAATCAAAAAACTAATTTCTGTTTGCGACGTTTTGCAACGGTCCGAAGCCCTGGGTGCCAAACCCGGATCTGGCAACGTGATATTTGGGTTTTTCTGCTCTGTATCAGCCCGGAGTCTGGAATTTGGGCCCGATATGGCGATAGGCTCGCCCCCTATCACATCATGGGACGGAACATACTTGGCAAAGAGTGGGTGCCCTGGTTGCGCCTCTGCATACCTTTTCGGGGATACATGCGTGCTGTGTGTGTAGTTTGAGAGCGTGGGAAGACCGGCCAAGCATTAGACACTTCTTTGGCATTTGTTATAATTTGTTTTAGCTTTGTGATTTGTGACAAGTATCTACCTGTACACTGCATAGGTTAGTATACTAGATACGTATAATATATACTACATTAGACTATAATGTTTTTTTTTATTTATAAGAACTATGGAATACTACTTATGTGGTGGCTGTATTTTGAAAACTGTAACCGCTATCATGAATGTCATGGCCATAACCATCAGGCCAATAGAACTCTAGACTATTCTACTTTTTAACGCGGGCGGAGTTGCGAGCAAGAGCTATGTCACTATTAAAATGCGTCCATCAGATTTTGTACGTTTCGATGCTGCGTAAACGGAAACCCAGCATATTGGAGACCATTGTTAAATTATCAGTTGTGCTAATATTTGTTTTCATATGAATTCGAAATTCGAAAGTTTGATGATCCTTGCCGCCATTTTGAAACGTCATCTGTTTTATATCCATTGCCAAAAATAAAAGAGTCATAAAATGAATATGAAGTATACGAACAATACTATTCATGGGATCGCGTAAACATCTGCTTTATTTACAAATAACACAAAACCTGTTAGCAAATACCACTTAGCAATGAAATTTACGTACGCCATAAATTAAAGATGATATTTGCGTTGCGTTTCAAGCATAAATTAATATTTAAGTAAATTTTGATAATTAATTTACTAAAAATTGTAAATTTAATTCTCTAGCTTATTTATTTGGGATCTTCGAGGCATATGAACGACGGAGGCCATTTGTTAAAATAAAGAAATTATAATTAAACACTTCGTATCACCTAACAGTCGATACTTTAATTTTTTTTAAATATTTATTCTGCTATTCGGGATACCGAGTCAGCTAGACAATTAATATTGACATTAATATTAATACAATACTAACGTCACTCAATCGTTTTGCCTTCCCGGAACCCCTCCACTAACACTTAAACTTTATGGTATGGTAGTAAAGTTCAAATTGACTTTAAAATATTATTACGAATGTTTTGAATGGGAATATAGAAAAATGTAGTTTTTAGACTTTTTCAGGCATTTTTTGATATTTTTCTCGTACTTCAAGGAATATTATAAATAAAGAATTAGCGAAATCGGTTCAGCTCCTCTCGAGATTTGCTCTTAGCAAGACATTCAGCGATTCATTTTTATATTATAGATTGTCGTAGTAGGACGCCTAAGCTGTTTGCTGTCCCGCGGTGCCGTAGCACGTTCTAGATCAACGATTCCGCGAACTCTCAACGCTCTTAATGCTCTCCTTAACAGCGCATCAGATTTTGACGTTTTTTCGGCTGCTTGGAACGTGATCCAGTATGAATGTTTGCATTATTGTGAAATTAACTCATAATACCGCATTATTGCTCTGTTTAATATTTTACTATAGTGATATGTTTTTATTATTAACTTATTTAGTGTAGTTGGTTTATCCGTTCTAAGTGAAGTAAATAAATAAATGTTGGGATGTTAAAAGAGTAAAATTTCTTGACAATTACTTAGCGCTTATAGCACGTGGTTGAAAAAACTAATATCATAAACCATCGGGAGGATAACTAACCGCAAGAATTTTTAATTTACTTAAAGTCTTCCTGTACTAGGTCAGCGCAGTAAGTAGTTGCGCAGAGCGTAGACTAGGGCCTAACTCCTGTCAGTCAACGAGACCCGTGACCAAAAGTAAAACATTATAAATGTGTTGTCGAAATTATTATTCTTATGTAAATGACAAAGATACGAAAGGCTATTTTTTTACAAATCCTATATAAAATTATAGAGGTAGTAACATACTATGTAGATCAAATTGACGTTCATCAATGAATACACGTACGTAAGAGATTATTCAATTAGTGTTAATAAGATATACTGAAACTATCAAGTTGTATGAATTTACTAATGGACGTGTTAATGAAACAATGTAACATGTCATCTAAAAAATGTTTCTTTTATAGAAATAATTGTACTTATGACATCTCTTGTCAGATGTTCAGTAGCAGTAATAGATAATGTTTATGTTTTAGTAATTAAATACTATTGGTGTTTTTTTTTAACAAAGCCGTACGTTTGTTAGCCTGACAAAGGTCGGCTTATAGAAACACACCGGACTTTTGGGTGAGCGCTTTAGGTGCTCGCAACCCTCAAAAATTAAGCGACCATGCTGAGGGCAACCCACTTACGAGTTACATACCTCGGCTCAGGACGGTCACTGGGAGAGGCTGAGATATCAACAATTATGGATGCGCGTAGTTATAGCGAACTAACAATCTAGCTCCCGTATTCATAGACGTTTTTATCTAAGGACGGAGCAAAGCTGTGATAACAAGTCTGTTTCTCAATGCTGACGGCATGGCAGCCTTCGCAGTGCGTAGACATAGGGCCGTTGTGATTGGCTAATATTGTTGTATCTCAATATTAGCCATCACAATGGTCCTATGTCTGTTTCTCAATACTGTTGGGCACTGAGAAACAGACATTACCACAGCATTACTCCGTCTTTAGATAAAAAACGTTTATAAATAAGGGGGTAAAACTATAGGTGTGTCATACAGGGTAGATAATAAGCCGCTATATATTATAATAATATTTTCAAAATTTCTCTGTTAAATCGTTATGTCTAAACACGAATCTGAATAACATAAATGTAGAATAATTTTAACAAAACGAAAGTCAAAACACATCCAACGAATTAAATCAAAATCAGCACCGAAATCCCATTAATCCCTTACAAAAAATGCATCTTCTCGAACAATAGGCGGGGTAGCAAAAATGACAATAGACAGACAGGGAGCCCTTGAACCTCTTAATCCATAGCAGGGCGGTTGTAATACTTGCCGCATCTGTGACCTCTAGAAGTGGGGAGCGACTAGCGATTTCTAAAACTATTTTTCTGTGGTAAGTATATTTTTTTAATCCCAAGGGCGCACACGTCTGACTTTACTAAAAAAATATGTGTGTATTCTTTGTGAATTATCGCTTGCTTTAACGGTGAAGGAAAACATCGTGACGAAACCTGCATACCCGAGAAATTATCTATAGGAATTTTGAAGATGTGTGAAGTCTACCAATCCGCACTAGGCCAGCGTGGTGGACTAAGACCTAATCCCTCTCAGTAGTAGAGGAGACCCATGCCCAACAGTGGGACAGTATATAATACAGTGCTAATATTATTATTATATATTTTGAATGAAGAAACGATCATGCCGTTGTGATTTTAGTGGTAGGTTTTTTTTTTAATGAAAAAAGGAACAAACCATATAAGTGTGTCGCGTTGCGGGATCAGCCTGTGTATACCCGGTTCTAACAGGCATAATTGTATCGACTTCCGAAGGTAATCATCCCTCGTCAGTCGACATTCTATTGGACCCCACTCTACTTACCATTAGAGCTGGCATTTTGCAATGCATGTATAAAAAAAACCGCTTCATAATAAAGCGACTGTCCAAAATAGCAACACCAAACTATGAATTACAAAGCATTGTTTAGCGCTCATCACCTTGTGGTTATGCAAACTATTTCATCGTCACCATCATCAGGCATTGTTAACGATTGTAGAAAGACGTTTTGGAACCTGAACAGATTTCGATGAAATTGAAAACACAAAGAGACCATGCCTCGGATTAACACAAACTACTTTAACACAAAAGTAGTAAGACTTTTACGGAGGAAAAATCGCTGTCTCCCATACATTGGGGATTGCGAGCCAAATGTTCACAACTGTGGCCTTTTAAACGAAACGCGAATTTGATTTACATTTTTATATGGGGAATTAGTTCGTCTTACACTTTGATAATGTTTGTGCTACGCGATATTACATGGCTTTTGTCCGACTTTTACTTGATCAAAATCTAGTATGATATTAGTAATAATGATAAAGCAAGCGCTGTCTTCTATTGTATTTTCTCTATAAATACAGACACAGAGAGTACTTACAAGTTGTATAACCCCAACTAAAGTAATGTATCTTAAAGGGACCTTTACGTGTTGGATCCATTTCCCCACGGTATCCTTCTAAAAAGAGCGGCCTTTATGCTGTGATTTCCCGCAGAATAATAATTAAATTATAATTTATTACACACAACACACCAAGATCACAATTTCTTAGAAAAATGGACAAGAAAACGTAAAAAGAAACATTAAAACAACCTAACATTAAATAAACAAAAGAAGACAATCTTACAAACTAAATACCAATAAAAAAAAATACAACACTAGAGCCTAAAAGATTATTAAGGGGTGATATTACTAATTGCATTATCCATAATCAAACCAGCACCATATTTCTATTATCTCCGAAATCGCCATGCCACGACCCTTCAAAGCGTGCAAAATTAAAAACTGTTTAACATTTGGTCTGTGGGCACAAGTACCAGATTCAATTAAATGCGCCCTTGTAGGCAACGAATGCGACATATGCTTTAATCTCTTACAAATTGATATTTCGGTGATGCTTGTTGAATTTTGATCTAAAAAATTGTATACAGGTTCATTTTGACATCGCGTTACTAAATGAAACCACATACTTATCTACTTGAAAATAACACTTTACAATAAGTTACTTGAGCCGTAGATGTAAAATAAAAAAGTGTAAGTTTCGAACAAAATAAATACTAATAAAAAGTAATTTTAATTTTACGCGCCCTAAAGCCACTACTACTACTCTAAGGGAATTCGTTGCAATGGCAACAGCACACTTTCAGTCAGAAATATACTTACGCACACGTCATATTCGCATTAAACTACAAAATAATCAAAAATGAGAAAACTGAAACCAAGATTTTTGGTGAAAATATTACTTATTAATGGATGATTTTTTGCACAATGTCAGGAAAGGTGAAGACGAGTATGAGGTTTGATTTAGTAACGCAATGTCAAAATGACCCTGTATAAAAAGTTTGCCATCGATCATATGCGGGAATTAAGATTTCTGTAATTTCAAAATATTTTACTTAAATTGTAAAATGTAGGTAGATATTGGTACGTTAAATTTCGGACTACCTACACCCGGTGACAGCAGTCTCTCAGTCCGTCCTGCGACCATGAAGGGTGCAGTCTTCGAAACGTCGGGAGAAAATTATTATAAAAAAAATCCGCGATAAAAACCGAAAAATAGTTTAATTTCTTTTCTTGTGTTTACGCGAATATGAGACATTATTTTGTTACACTTATTTATATTATTATTTTCTCTCGACGTTTCGAAGACTTTGCAGCCTTGGTCACGGGGCGGACGTCTAAATAGTTGTTATTTCATTGTGTCACTAATAAGAGCTTAGTGGTTCTCAGCGATCATTGTGATCGAAACGCAAATACACAGGCTGATATCCGGAATCTGTTAAACTCCTTTTTTAAAATTAGTTTTTGAAGCTTCGGGTCTACTAGAAAAAAATGGTCCGGGTCTACCTTAGGATGTTAAACCCCTTTGAATGCCCGTAATAAGTACATAAACATCGACGCATACCAAAAGAGATTTTTTTTAATATTGTCAATTGTTTTAAAAGTGTTAGTTGTGGGATATTTGGGACCACCGTACACTATGTTAAAACCCGCCATACTAGCCCACGTAAGTCGCTTTCCAATATTAAATTTTAAAGAGACCGTCAATGTGTCTGTGAGGACATCATATCTCAATATACTCTAAACGTTAAATTACATTAATTTTAATATTTTTACAAGGAGATGTATTTTTACAATTTTTTTACAAGAAAAACAATTAACATTTCACGAAGCTAACGGATGACGTATTTTATCCCTGAAGGATTTTGTGCACCCACTTTTCAGCGTGTGTATTCCGTGGTGTGATGTAGGGAGCTATTGCCATATTGGACACAAAACCCCAACATCACTTGCCTGGGATTCGAAGCCAAGACCTCAGCACGGCAATGGCATTACACTAAGTCAGTTGGATCACAGCTATAGGAATCAATTGTATAAAAACCTTGTGTTACTTTTTAATCATCATTTAACGAACTTTACTACTATTCCACGATACTAACAGATGACGCCCAACACCAAACAAATTGCATTAATCATCCAAAACTCAAGGAGCGTGTAAGCGGGTATTTCTTTCTTTATGTTGGTAAATTGCAACAAATGTCATCCCCGTAAGCCTATTAGAGGATTACTGGTAATGAAATATGGGTAATCGCCGGACTTTGTATTCTGCGGTTTGATTGGTCCCGGATTTGGGAGTTGATTGCTTATTTATTTCTGCTTTCTGTGCTGTTTCTTTCATTATGTCTTTATATACTTAAAGTGGCAATGTCATATTTAATCAAGATATTATTGACAAGATAGATAATATTGAAATATAACTACTTAAGGATTTCATCACAGTAATATATGTTATTATTTTCTCGCGACGTTTCGAAGATAGATCTTGGGGCGGACTGTCCGTAAATAGTTTTATGGAAATTTATAAATTAAAAAATATATACATTTGTCATTAATATTATTTATTTAGAAGTTAAAATTAGTTTCGATCGGGTGTACTAAAGCAAACCTCAGAATTCATTTGCTTTCTAATACTCCTCAAGCTACTATGACATATCAATTTCCAGCAGCGACGATAGTTCATAAAATTTCCTTGCACTGCGTGGGAAAACAATTTTGCCTTTACTTAGGGCTGCTATCACCTAAATTGCCGACGCCGGATAAACACGGCAAAAATCCCGGATATTTGGGCGAATTATGGGTTTTTACCCGGACACCTCTGAAAAAATATTATTGCAACAAAAATAAAAACCTCGTTATGATTGTTTAATTTTTACTCATTTATAAAGCGTTATTATTTTTTTTTATGAACATTTAATTAAATTTATCGCTTATCTATAAAAAAATTGGATTTTCCCTGTCAATAAAAGTGTCTGGGTTTCTACGGGACACTTTTAAAAACCCCTGCCGGAGCCCCCGGACGCCCTTCAAATTAATACAAATCCGGGGCATTCCGGACTGATGGCAGCCCTGTCTATACTTATACGTAGGTAATTATTGACGAGGAATATGCTTAGAATGACGATGATCTTTGTTTCAGATGTCAAGCGGGTACTGGTCGGTGCGTGGTGGACAAAGCCCACAGAAACCAATGCCAGGCCTGTCGACTCAAGAAATGCCTCGCGATGGGCATGAACAAGGATGGTGAGTGACCAGATTATCACATTGCAGGTTGATTTTTTATGTTTACCATACAATCCTTTAATGTTGAGATTAAGTTGAAGATAATGTTGAAACCTTGAAGTTCGCGTTGTTTATTTGACTGCATTGGTAGCGTAGTTGTAATGCGTACGCGGTACGAGTACGACTACGTACGTCGAAGTTCAGGGTTTGAATCCCGGATCGGGCCTAAATAATTGTGACTGGGTTATTCCATCTTAATTACTCAGTCGTAGTTTGGAGTCAGGAAGTCGGCGGTGTGATACCCCCGTGCCTCGGAAGGTACGTAAAGCCGTTTGTCCTGCGCCTGATCTCTCTCCGGTCATGTAGGATTGCCGTCTCCGCCGTGAGTATTGCGCACACACTTGTACACTATAATATCTCCTGCATACCTAACTAATGTCCGTCAAGCTTGGCATCACGCGCCGCGGCAAATTTTTTTTGACTGCATGAATCCCTCCTAACCGAATGTCCTAAGTGCAACTTATTAATTCAGTTTGTTCTCATCTCATTCAAGGTAAGCCACTGAGATCATACAATTGCATCCGATAGATGCAACATACCATAACGAAATTCGGAAACCACATTCCCTAATCAAATATTGACCCAGGTAGGAACACGCGCAGTAGTTCGGACGCACCCTAATTGACTCGCCGGAGCGTGACGCGGCATGCACGGAGCGTATTTGATTCACTATGTTATGATGTTTTATGACATGTTTATTTTGACGTGGGAAGCTATTAACATTTGCAATATCTTTTGTATAGTTAAGCAGTATAAGTAATTATAGACGGCACATCAGCACAAAATTTGTTCTCCAAAATATTAATAAGTCATTACATATTTGAACAGTTCGTGTGACAAGATGTCACAGAACCCATAGATTTTAGTTTTATGAATACAAATTTGTATACAAAAATAAAATATTCACAGAAAATCTGAAGTAATTCAGATTGGTGTTGTGCTATTTCAGGGTAGATCGAGTCACCATTGCATGAGCGCATAATATTTGTCTGACAATCTCCCCAATATCCGCTCTGTACATATAATCGGTAAATATATTGGGACAAATCCTAGAAAAACAACTTAGCTGACCTCAGTTTCGAAGGACTACTAAATCACATACGCTACCAAACTAAGAAACTAGTACCCTCATATCATTAGAATACTTAAAATCCATTTAAATTTACTCACCCAATGTTTCCGCTTAAAATACAAACACTCAGACAATGAGCGTTGGATTTGGGTCTTTTTGGCCACGTGCCGGCGCGTGCGACTAAACGCGTGCAAATTAAGGGTTAGGACAGCCGTGAAGCCGCGCATACATTTGTTAGTTTAGTGAGATGTACCGTATGGTTATTAATTTGAGGGTAGGGTTAAGTTTTTGGATTTAGATGTTCCATGAATACGTTTTCTTTGACTGCCTCGGTGGCGTGCTAATTGTACATGGTAAAAGTACGACTACAGCGCTGAGGTCTTGGGCTCGGGCGAATAGAATTGTGACTGGATTTTATCATATTAAAAATGAATCAGTTGCAGTTCTGAGTCAGGAAGTTAATGGTGGGATACCTCCGTGCATCGGAAAGCACGTAAAGCCGTTGGTCCTGCGCCCGATCTCTCCCTGGTCATGTCGGATTGCTGTCTCACTACGAGAGTGAAGGAACACAGAGTGCACCTGTGTATTGCGCACACAATTGTGCATTATAATATGTCCTGCGTACTTGGATGATCTCCGTTGAGATTGGTCGCCGTGGCCGAAATTTGGCTAGGAAAGAATCAATGTTTTTCTAGCAGCTACGTCTTGTGTAAAATCCGTGCTCAGATTAAAGACTGCACTCGGGGAATGGACGTAGCCAGGTTTAATAAGGGGGGAGGAAGGGGAGTAGTCTTAAAACACAACAAAATTATGCATGACATCCATATTCATTTGAAGAAAAAATACAAAAGCGTGTCAGACATAAGTATAAAACCAATAAATTCTTAGCTGAGCAGACTTTGTTACTTGCACTGTACATTAATAACAAAAAAAAGAGAATTTACTATTCATCATCATCATCAGCCACATAAAGTCCATTGCTGAGCATAGGCCGCCTCCAAAGATTAATAAAAATTATTTTCGGTTGGTGCATTAACCATGTCTAGGGATCGAACCGCAAAGTTAAGTTGTTCAAGTTTGAACTTATATACTCAGATACCCTACCTGTAAGTTTGTACGAAACCTTGGTGCGCTCGTCCTTCTCAAAATTGACCTGTTTATTTTGATTACACCAAGGAAATTTCATGTTCTTCATCTGTAAAAACTACAAACTAAAACCAAACCAAATTGCATCAATTATCACAAAGTCTACGCGTGCAAACCGCGACCAGAAACTAACTCAACAAAGAAACGTTACTAATTGACGCGAACCCAGCGGGAATCTTGGCGTCCCCACGATAGGTAAACCATTAAAACATTTAAATATTTAAAAAGCCGCAAATGCCCTTAAGCCGAATCTAATAACGACCACTCCCCCGTCATAATGAGGGACAAATTTAAAACAGATGATTAAAGTCCAAAGCGTGCCTCGAGGCTTGCGCGGGACCGCACGTAGAGTGTGAGATTGCGTGCAAACTTTGTCACTGTGAATTCGAATACAAGCTGCAGCAGTTGTTCAGGGTATGAAAAATAAAGTATTAACTACATACTTTCATTCTGATTGCTTCTGTGGTGTTATTGAATGTGCATCGTACGACACCGGTGTTAGGTTCCGAGTTGGGCAAAGTGATATGAAAATTAAATAATTTATTTGAACTGCAAAATGTTATTATTATGATTCCGTCGACATTAACGTCGATAAGAACGGACCAGTATCTCTCGTATTGCACTTTTCGAAATTAATTTAAGGTCCAAGGTTTAAGGTTTATTACAGGTGATCGAGTTTTGTCTGGAATTTTAGCCTGATATACCCCATCATCATGGACTTATAGATCGTACACTGGGCGAAAAATGAGTGCGCTAGATGTGCCCTATGCCTACCTCTTTGGGTTAAAAGGCGTGTGTGTACGCACATTCTTAAATTACTGACTCCATACTTCATGGTTGGCGTAGTTCTATTGTAATACTGCCATGTTGAATGAGTTTGATCTCCGGAACGTGTATAATGATATTATTAATTGCAGGCTTTTTTTCCCCCTTTAACGTTTGTACCTATGCATATCGGTCTGTGAAAAAAAAAATCTTTCTTTCCTATCAGGTTTTCTGAAACTTGAATATCTGAGAAGTTCTCTATAAGGATTTGGAGTGTTTATTAAGTCTACCTATCCGTCCTAGGCCAGAGTCGTATACTAATCCTTCTGAGTAGTAGAGGAAGCCCGTGGCCAGGAATGGGAAAGTATATAATACAGGGCGGATATTATTATGAAAAAAAGTTTATCTGGGCCCTTTGTGGGTACAGATGTAAAGATAAATATTTTCAAAAAAATATCGTCAAATAATGAATCTTGCTTGTTCTATGTGTTTAAAAATGCCACCACCCATTTTGCCACGAGTATCCTATATAATAATTTTGAGGTCTACAAACATTCAAATACTATCACAAAATAACATTAACTAAGATTTCCAAAAACTCTCTATCTACCCGAAATCATTTTCTTGACAAAAACCGACTCAGGGGCGAAGCAAAAGCCCCATCAAACTAAGTTCAGCGAATTAACATAACGCAGGCACAAAGGCGGGCTGATTCGATTTGCCAAGTGGAGTGGCGGAGGGCACGGATGTCTATTGTATTTACATCTGTGGTGTTTGGAGTATTACGCCTTCCTTCTGGCGTAGGCAGAGACGTGTCATATGCTACTGATACAGTAAAAGTTAGGTCAGATGTAATAGGAAAGAAAGAATTAACTGATAAAAGAAAATATTTCGGTAATGGATTTGTTTTACAATGAATCCGATACTAAGCTTAACCTATTTTGTAGGGTCATAAGTAAGTATAGGTAGATACACAGGGTTCTTTTTCTTTCACCTTTATGGGTATTAAAGCTGTTCTTCGAGTAGAATGCACGTAATTGCAAGACGGATATGTCCCCGCAGACGTATTAAGGCCTACTGTCTTTATGTGTGAATATAAAGTAAATATGATGCTGATTGCTGAAAAATATATCAGCCCTGTATTGTATACTGCCCCGCTCTTAGGTACGGGCCTCCTCTACTACTCAGAGGGGTTAGGCCTCAGCTTGGCAGACTTTACACACCCTCAAAATTCGTAAAGAGAACTTCTCAGGTATGCAGGTTTCCTCACGATGTTTTCCTTCACCGTTAAGCAAGCGAAGATTCACAAAGTATACACAAATATCTTTGGAAAGTCAAAGGTGCCTTTGAGTTTTGAACCTTCGTCTCGGCAGTCCGTACCACCGCCAACTAGGCTATCGCCGCTTTTGATCGATTTATTTGATTTTGATTGTTGAAAGTTGTTAGTAATCTAAACCTCGCTTCATTGATAATTCTTTACATAAACCACTCCAGTTGCCCCTCGAAACATTGTTAATGACATATAAATATGTCAACTATACAATTAAATCATTAAATTCAGTGTAACTCCTGGACATAATAAGACTTAACGTCTCATGTCTCAGGATGGGAGCGCAGTGGAATACCAAACGATACTGAGTAATTCAAGGTGTTGGATGGTGTTTCTATTGTTTATGGGCGGTCGTATCGCTTACCATCAGGCGAATGGCAAGCCCGTCTCGTCATTCAAAGCAATAAAAAAAATCGATATCAACAACAATCAACCTTTTAAGTTATTCCAAAACAACATTCTAAATCTTGTGGACCCTGTTTTATTTTGAATCTATATATATATAAAAATGAATTGCTGTTCGTTAGTCTCACTAAAACTCGAGAACGGCTGAACGGATTTATCTTATCTTGGTCTTGAATAATTCGTGGAGGTCTAGGGAAGGCTTAAAAGGTGAGAAAAATTCGAATAATTGCCGGGAAAATCCTCAAAACAGCATTTTTCTATTTCCCACACAAACGTTTTCTAAATAAAATGGAGAGTCAATTTGTAATTTAATACCGCTGCATAAAGTTCAAATTCGCGTGCGCGTTGGAGGATCTAATATCGCGTTCTGAAACTCAACAAAAGTGAAAGTGAATCGCGAACGCGACAAAATTGCATAGTCTCAAAATACATAGTACATAAATAGTGGTCGGCTTCGAGAAACTCAATTTTAGCTAACTTCAGTTGTTAATATAATATATAACTCAAAGGTGACTGACAGTGATATATAAAGGAACAGCCCAAACCATTGGACGGATCGGGCTAAAACTTTACATGCATAAAGCTACTATGACGTAGGCATCCCCTAAGAAAGGATTTTGATAAATTCTACCCTTAAGGGGATAAAATAGGGGATGAAAGTTTGTATAAATGTTCTTAGATTTTCGACTGATTGAACTGAAATTATAGATTGGGGATAAAATTAGTTTGAACCTATAAGTACCGGGAAAATATGTAGCAAGACTTTTATCAAACAGTGGAATTTTATCCTGGAAAACACCTTCACGCGGGCGAAGCCGCGAGCAAAAGCTAGTAGTATATAAAAAATCAGATAAAAACGCAAGTGAATATTGTACTGTGTAGACTTCACATAGAGGAGCCGGAGGTAATTCTATTACGTTTTGAGATGTCTCATTATGCGTCGGGTAGTCAAAAGCCCCGCTCTAATTAACGGTCTCCTTGACGCCTTTGTTTCAATTTACCTGAGGCGGTGTCGGAATATTAAGGTACAGTTCGGTATACGTGTTCATACGTATAATATTTTTGACTGCCTTGGTGGCGTAGTAGTAATTGTACACGGTACGACTATTGCGCTGAGGTCCTGGGTTCGATACTGAGTCGGCCCAAAAAAAATGTGAGTAAATTTTTTCCATTTTCAAAAAATTACTACGTCGCAGCTCGGTATCAAGAAGTTAGCGTTGTGATAACATCATGCTTCGGAAAGCACGTAAAGTCGTTGGTCCTGCGCTTGATCTCTCTCCGGTCATGTCGGATTGCTGTCTCGTCGGACTGTGCGAGTGAAGGAATAGAGAGTGCTTGTGTATTGCGCGCATACTTGTGCACTATAATATCTACTGCGTACTTGGCTGACCTTCGGTGAAATTAGCCGCCGTGGCCGAAATTTGGTTTGGAGGACATAATTTTTTAGTGGAGGAAAGTAACAAGAGCCCAGTGTAGTACCGATCATATCTTACTAATATAACTGCGAAAGTTAGTGAAAATATTTGTAAGACATAAACTCAGAAGAACTGAATGGATTTAGATGAAATTTGACATACTGGGAGACCTTGTCCTGGCTTAACATAGGTTTCTTTTACCCCGACAATTTGGTCTTATGAGAAATTATGGGATTTTGAAATAGATGGAGCTAGCGTTGTTCAAGTGACGTTATAGATCGCTAGTGTTTTATGGACTTTGGTTGCGGAAGGATTTTCATAAGCGAAACCACGAGCAACACCATGTATAATATATCTGTACAATTGTACTGCTATTCAACATCGCAAACCCTAACACTTAACTGTTTATACCGGAGTTAAAGCTAAAGTAACAGACACTGATTAATGCGATTTTAATCCCCCCATAAAACCCCCAAATCCTACCCTATATTAATCGCTCGGGTGATCTGAAACATCCCAACTCCGTCCCGCAGCGTTCAAATTTCAACTTTACTGGACTACGTATTAAGTTCAGATTAATAACCCGCGTCAGTTTCAAACATTTGGTACGAAAGGATTTCTAACTTTTAAAACTGACTTCAAAAGGCTTTAGGTCGCATTTTCGATTTCCCTTACATATATTTCTGTTGAAATTCAACCTTATTCGAATACTGGTAGAATATAAATTACTATTTAACACAAAGCTAGCATCAATAACCAATAAAGCCGAATCAGATGGACAGAAGTCGTGTGCGAGCTAGACGGATATATTCGCGCGCGAGTAAGTGCGAAAGAGAGGGTGGTATTTTGACGCGTCCGCTTTAATCCAGGGCTGTTGAACAGATGAGGTCGGCCACCTGATCTCAGTGATTTTATTTTCCAATTATTGTAGATGTTCTGTTTGATGCGAAATTCACTTACAATTAATTGCTTTTTAATTGAAATGGAAGATTTAAGATTTTAATAATGTCGGCAGATCCGAAGGTTACACATCGATAATCTAGTGTTCGCCAAAATATATCCAAGGTTTCATTGGATACAGTCTGTAGCACATTTCGAGGCAAAAAATGAGAATAAATCCGACACTAATCGTGATAAAGGGTTGATACTATGGGCTTTTTAACCGACTTAAAAAAGGAGGTTCTCAATTCGACGGGTTTTCGTTCGGAATAAAAGTCCTGCTCTGTATTTTCCTGGAATAAAATGGAGCGTATATTTCAAGTAAGACCTCTAGCAATAGGTACATTGCATCGGTGAAAATTCGATTCCACCCAGTAATTTTTGCGTGATGCGTGTGCAAACATACAGACAGACAAAAACTGTAAAAACTTGATTTGGCTTCTGTTGCTGTAATAAAAATCCCCTCCTATATTAATTTCTTCAATATCTATAACGTACAGACATCGGCTTGTTAAAATTTTTGTATATACATACATTACGATTATGATTTATTCACGAGTGAGGTTTTTAATCCTCCTTCTTAATCCCCATTTATCTATATATATAAAAATGAAACCCTATTTCCCTTGGTCACGCCATCACGCGTGAACGGATGGACCGATTTTACAAATATTTTTTTTGTGTTTGTTATTGTCAGGACAAGGTTCTTATGAAAGAAAAAAATCAAAAAATTGCGCGGAAAATTAGACAATTTAAGAAAACTTAACGACAATATTAATTTTACATAACTGTCAGCGGTTTGAAATAACTGTCAGCGATCGACAGAATGCGCGCGTGCATACATAGTTAAGACGGGACAACGTATGTCGGGTCAGCTAGTTTCTTTTAAAAATTAACGTGTACACGATTTATTGTGAATATTCCTTATGTTATCGATTTTTTCAAAATCTACTTATATTTTATGAAATTTTGTCCGGTGATAGTTTAAGACCCTGCAAAGGCGTTAGGCTCTTTCTATCCCGGGAAAAATATAAAGCGGGACTCTTATCCCGGAAACCTCGGGTCGAAGCCGCGAGCCAAAGCTATTTGCACTAAAAGTTATCGATCAATTTAAGTTTTAAAGATTTTTTCACGCGGGCACAGCGAAGTGACTACTGCACCTGATGGTAAGTAGAGTTGGATACAATAGAATGTCGACTGACGAGAGATGATTACACCTCGGCAGTAGACACAATTTTGCCGGCCTTTTGGAACAGGATATACACAAGCAGATGCTGGAACGCGACTTGAGTCACTATGGCGGGTTTTAACACCTTGCGTACGTTGCTCGCTATCCGCGCGGATATAAAATATATTCTACCACCAGCAAATTTATTTAATACTTAAAACAATTAATTAGGGCATTTATCAAAATTCCCAACTTTAGAGTCAAACCTACCCGACTACACAGCCTCACTCGTTACTTCAAAAATCACGAACAAAACACATTCTGTCTCCTTCTATCACGCGTGAACTATCGTCATTCGATCTCTCTCGCCCCGCCGGAAGTGAGACCTCAAAGATGGCTGCGGCCGGATGTGGGAGGAGCGATTTGATTTATAGTTGGGGAGGGGGTAACTATTGTATGGATTTTACGTTAACCCCACTTCTGTTTACTGTCTATTTAGCGGACGTCGATGGATGGCGTGCTTAATACAAATACGGTCAAGATGACCTATGGCTTAGCGCGTAACTATGCTGAACTGGGGTTCTTCGATTTCTAACCCTGAGTTTTATCAATGCGATTGCATTTTTTTTGTTCATAATATTTATTATTGTTCTTACTTTCATAAGTAAAGTTCTTTTATAGTTTTTTAGGATCCCATTCTTTAATAAGGAATCTTTTGGATCACATTGCTTTCCGTCTGTCTGTTTGTCAAGAGCCTTTTTTTTAAATGCGCAATTATCGAAGTGAAATTGATATCAAAAGCTTGGTTTTAAGGTTTCTTTCAGCTGTGAAATTAAACGTCAACACGTTCAAAAGATATGACCGTTTATTCCGCATATTTTTCGATTTTACTAAGCGAATCAAGTCTATAGGGTATTTCCCGTTCACCTAAAATCATGAAATTGGGCAAGAAGCAATGTCTTACTGCACTTGTAAATTAAGAAGTCTGAAAAGCGTAAATATGTTCTGTAATAACAAAATAAAGTGAATTTACTATTACAAACTTATTATTTGCGGTTGGAGAAATAACTGTATTTAAGGATCGAATGGAAAAGTTAAGTTTGTTCTTTAACCTAGCTTGTCTTATGTTTGATGGGCCTACCTATTACCTTCATATTGAAGCTTCAGTACGAGTCCAACTCGCACTTGTCCGATTTTTTATACGTTCCTAATTAGGAATTATTGTTTTTCTAATAAAATCTCTCCAATAAAAACCTGTACCCAATCAAATCCAATCTATGTGTATACCACAAATATATGGAACAATAAAAGAAATGGAAAGAGGAATCGAAGACGAAAGCGCGGTAATAAAGTGTCTTTATGTGGAACATTACTGCGAGATACATGTGTAAGGGAAAGGTTGTCCGTGTGTCACTGAGCGTGTAGTAAGCGACCGCTCTGCGACACTGCGCTGTCATCGACGTAAAGTACAGTAAAATGGGGCGAATAAGAACAATAATTAAAGAACGCAGATGAATTTTATGATTGATGAATATCTGAATCTGGTGCATCCACTTTTCGTCGTAGGTATTCCGTTCCATGACATGAGAATAGGCAAGTAGAGATTAAAATTAAACTATTTTTCGGATTTGATCGCGGTTTTAATATTTTAGTTTTCTCCTAACGTTTCGAAGACAGCTAAAATTTAAAAAGTTATATAATTGTAAAATGTAGGTAGATATTGTAACTCTGACTTTGCGGATAAACAACACCTCAGTCCCCCCCCCCCCCCGTGACCATGAAGGCTGCAAAGTCTTGTAGAACATTTGAAAAGTTGTAGAACATTCGCGTAAACATAAGAAATCATTATTGGGTAAGTAGAGACTTAATAATGATAAAGGATAATTCGATTGGTCCATCCATGTTATCACAAAAAATGTTCAATCCTATTGACCTTATGTTCCTGAGTCAAATGCGAAATGCAGGATATCTTGTCCTAATATAAAATAAGTATACAGAGACTATAAACACCTTTCAAAACGCTTTTATGGCATCACGACTCATTATTACCTATTTGTTATTAATTTTTGAGACAAATTAAAAAACCGGTCGCGCGCGCTTTGGACTCGCGTGCCGAGGTTTCCGTAAAAACCTGTAAGTGGTATCTAAGAACATAAGTTCAAACTTGAAAAACGTAACTGCTGTTCGGTCCCTATACACGGCTATTGCACCAACGGCAAATAATAAGTTTGTAATATTAAAATAGTTTTTTTGTTGTTAAAATACGTACTTATAGTTTTAATTTATTTTTCTTGACATATATTGTAGAGAAATGTTATAGGTTTTATTTTCTTGTGAAATCGCAAAGTATACATCATATACAATCATATTTTTGGATCGCGTTGAGTTACTTATTTAATTTTTTCACAGTTGAAAGAGATCGTTGTCCCGAGAATATTATAAAAATTACAACTTGATATCTTTATGTATACCCGAGGAAAAGAGTCTAAACAGACAGACAAACAACAAAATAATACCATAAGGGTTCCTCTAGAAGTACGGAACCTTCAAAAGGACACTAATTAAAACAGTTTCCTTCTAAAACATCCATTTCATATTTATATCCCAAATAAAAAAAAAATAAAGCCGCAAGCATATCCTGCATCCAACTAGTGAACGTCTGTACGTGAAGTTTAGGAGTAAGAGGCGCTCGTTCGACGCCGAGGCAATAAAATCAAATAGAAGCCTCCGACCGTCCCCCACCTCCCTCGGGGGGGCAGGGGAGACCGGGGCGCGCCCGGCGTGTGACATTTTTATTTCCATGGAAAATTGTCGAAACGAAAATCATTTATTTTGTTACGTGTCTCGTTCGGATTTGAGTTGATTTTATTATCATTACGCTCGTAATTTTGATTATTTTTGTTGGAATAATATATTTGGTACGTTATAGGTTATTCAGGGAGTTATGTAATAATAATAAATAATATGAGCCCTGTATTATATACTTGCCCACTGCTGAGCACGGGCCTCCTCTACTACTGAAAGGGATTAGGCCTTAGTCCACCACGCTGGCCTAGTGCGGATTGGTAGACTTCACACACCTTCGAAATTCCTATAGAGAACTTCTCAGATGTGCAGGTTTCCTCACGATGTTTTCCTTCACCGTTAAAGCGAACGATAAATTCACAAAGAATACACACATGATTTTAGAAAAGTCAGAGGTGTGTGCCCTTGGGATTTGAACCTGCGGACATTCGTCTTGGCAGTCCGTTCCACACCCAACTAAGCTATCGCCGCTTAATCGGGAATTATGTATTGGTGTTAAATAAAATGTTGTCTATAGAATTGGAGTTGAGTAAATTATAATATCCAGTTTTCTTAATAAAAATATCAGACCTTTATTTTTAAGATGGCGCCCAACATGGCGCCTGGTTCTTCCGAAAATTTCAAAGTAAGACTTGCGATGAATACTTAAAATAATTTAGAAATTATTATTTCTCAACATAATTGAATATTAAAAAAAATGCCTATACGAGTAAATTAATTCTAGGCGGATGAACGCGTCATAGTCTACTTGAATTCTGATTAGATTATTTGTTTATTTTTAGTTTTTTTATTGCTTTGAATGGCGAAAAGAGCTTGCCATTCGCCTGATGGTAAGCGATACGACCACCCATAAACAGTAGAAACACCTTCCAACATCTTGAATTACAGAGTACTATTTGGTATTCCACTGCGCTCGCCATCCTAAGACATGAGATGTTAAGTCTTATTCTGTCCAGTACACTGGCTACAATGTCCTTCAAACTGGAACACAACAGTGACTACATACTGTTGCTCGGCGGCAGAAATAGTCATTGCGGTGGTACCTACGTAGGCAGACTCTCACATGTGAGAGACCTACCACTATTACTTGCATTACTAATAGTTATGAGAGATAATGAGAAAAGGAGTGAAGCGAGACGGGGTTTCATTCGTCCTTCTTTCTACTAGTACTTATTCATTTGTAATATAAATTGACATTACCTTCAGACTACTATGATAATATTAAATTGAAATAATGTACTAAACACGCCAATATACTTTTCCCTAGTTTAAAATAATTTAAATGTGGGTTCAACAAAGGTATATTCAAGCATTTTGAAAGTATGATTCGGTTTAGAAAGCGGTTATTTTATCTTAATACCCATTACGAGAATAAACCAACAAAAATGAGTGATTTTAAAAATAATAATATCAGCCCTGTATTATATACTGTCCCACTGCTAGGCACTGGCTTCCCCTACTACTGAGAGGGATTAGGCCTTCGTCCACCACGCTGGCCTAGTGCGAATTGGTAGACTTTACACATCCTCAATTTTCCTATATAGAACTTCTCAGGTACGCATGTTTCCTCACCGTTTAAGCAAGCGATAATTCACCAAGAATACACACATCATTTTAGAAGAGTCAACGGTTTGGGCTCTTGGGATTTGAACCGACGGACATTCGTTTTGACAGTCCGCTCCACACCCAACTAGTCCATCGCCGCGCTATTTATTTATAATCGTTTAAAATACTAGCGTATTTCGAACTTGGTATAAGTTTCATACTTATAAATTGTTTCAATTTCTTGACATGTTATTTCAATAGTTATCAATAATATCAGCCCTGTATTATAAACTGTCTCACTGTTTGGCACGAGCCTCCTCTACTTCTGAGAGGGATTAGTTATCAATACGAATTTCTTATTGTCCGTAGCCGTGCAAAACGAGCGTCAGCCGCGCAACACTGCCACCATCAGACCTGAAGCGCTCCGGGACATGGATCAAGAACGAGCTCTGAGGGAAGCTGCCGTCGCTGTGGGCGTGTTTGGGTAAGAAACTGAAGAAATATGAACGCAACCTCCTTGTTAATGTCATTGTGACTGCATAGGTTTCTTCTAAAAACAAAATACTGTGCGCTCTGTCCTCTTACAAGCTTCCACTCGTGTAATTTCCTAATAAAAACTAACACCGTTTATATACGATAATTTATTATTTTATCAGAAACTATAAAAATTAAGTACCTTCAACCACATATAAAGGACGCGGCGTCTATCTTCACCTTCTGCTAGAAGTTAGAAGTTTCTGCTAGAGTATTTTTTACTGCTTTGAATGACGAGACGAGCTTGCCATTCGAGTGATGGTAAGCAATACGATCGCTCATAAACAGTAGAAACACCATCCAACACCTTGAATTACAAAATATAGTTTGGTATTCCACCGCGCTCGCAATACTAAGACAAGATGTTAAGTTTTATTGTGTCCAGTAATTACACCGGCTACAATGACCTTCAAACTGGAACACAATAGTAACTACACACTGCTGCTTGGTGGCAGAAATAGACATTGCGATGGTACTTACCCAGGCGGACTCTCACATAATATGAGAGACCTATCACCTGTATAAAAACCAATGCTTATGCACGTTGCCTACCGTGATTGACACAAAACGGCATTAGTATGTGTAAATTGGCCTTTTTAACCGACTTTAAAAAAAGTTCGAGGTTATAAATTCGCCTTGTATTTTTTTATGTAGTAGTTGCGTTAAAAGTGACAGTTGTTGACAATTTAAACTATTTAAATAATATACTTTTGCGAGAGCGTTTTTTTCTAAAACTAGCGAGACGAGTAAAAAAATCTTTTATTGACTTAATGACTGAACAACTCTGGAATATACTTGGCAATATCATTAGCTAAATTTTCCTTTCAAATATATGACTTTAACTAGCTTAAATTGAACGCAGCCGAAGCCGCGAACACCCATTAGTCAACTTGAATATTAGCAAATCTACTTTTCCTAACCCATAATATTCACGCAAAAAACACTAGTTTCCACATCGCATACTTCTCAAAGGAAACGTGTGAAGAGTGTTGAAACGTTTTCCACGAGAGAAGTCAAAGACAGCCGCTTCAGTGGGTTAGCGTTTCGTTTGACTTTGAAAAGTGTTAGCAAAGAAAAGCAAGTTTTTTTTTAAAACGTGGACTCCACTGCACCTAGTAAGTGGAGTGGGGTCCAGTAGAATTTTGACTGACGAGAGATGATTACCCCTCTGCAGTGGACACAATTTTGCCGGCCTGTTGGAATCGGATATAGAAAGGCTGATCCCGGAACGCGATACACTTACGTGGGCTACTATGGCGGGTTTTAACACCTTGTGTACGGTGGTCGCTAATCAGGCGGATATAAAATATATACTACCGTATTTCAATAATATAAATGCGTCTTGCCGCAAGTTTTACAAGCTTTAAAATTTACAGAGATCAACTTGCCGTGATTGTTATAATGCAAAAATGAGTAGCGGAATTCGACTTCTGCTAGTTTTGCTAATATAATCCTTTGTGGTAGTAATTTGTTAAGAAAAGAGTAAAACTATTTATTAGCTATAATACGCATAAATAACTAAATAGATGGAGGAATAGTGGAGAAGCGGCGATAGCCTAGTTGGTTGTGGAACGGACTGCCGAGACGAATGTCCGCAGGTTCAAATCCCAAGGGCACATACCTCTGACTTTTCTAACAAATTATGTGTGTATTCTTTGTGAATTATTGCTTGCTTTAACGGTGAAGGCAAACATCGTGAGGAGTTTCTCTTTTTTATCCCTAAAAAATCATATAAGCCTATATTTCGCAAAAAAAAACTTGGTGCTCCAAGCTGAACAATATTCACACCAAGCCGCTCGCCCTTCGAATAAACATCCCCAACCATAACTCATATCTAAAAATATTACATTATCATACGATTATGCTCGTGTGCTTACACTGTTAGCCACTTCAATTGAATGTGTTTGTCCAATGATCGAATTCTATTTGTTTTTTTATCGCTTAATAAAATAGATTTGTAGTAATGACTTTTTGTCGCGACGATTTCGTATTAAAGTATTATTTGTGACGTCATATCTTACTAATATTTAATACAGGCAAATGATATAGTATTTTTCTATGTTTAATTTACATTTTTATATGTATCAGAAAATACTTATACGAAAAAGATTTTTTTTTATAAAATCAGCATCAAATAGATTGAAAATTATAGCAGTTATTCATATTTGAAATATTGTTGTCAGCAAAAGGGCATGGTGGGTTATTATGCTATCTCTGTTTCACGCATGCAACGTTATAGCCGGTGACGTCATAGTTTGTGTTATTCAACAACTCCCCCCTTACACTAAATTATATTTGAAACTTATTTATTATTGTGTGGATTGAAAATCTTTTTTCGCTAGGCTTTAGATAACAACAAATTTGATAAACGTATTTAAAAAAGTAGCCAACTACGTAATTAAGTGAGTTTTCTCATAAATAACCATCGTTTCCTAAAGCCATCTTAAATATAAGAGGAGTTATGAATAGCCTGCCTGCCATAAATCAAAGGGTTTGAGGTAAAAACCATTATTTGTAATTTAGACTTTAAGAAAACTCACTTGATACGAAATGCACCTCACTGTCACTAGGCTTAATCTTGGTTTTCAGAATACATTTTAATAATAAAAATCAATATATTTTACAGATTTCCAAACAATTTATACCTAATTATAAATACAGTGTTTAGAGTTTATTAAAAATAAATTCACTATTAATAATAACGGTTAAAATGCGCCACTATTTGTGCAAGCGAAATTACGCGTTTATACAAAACGCATATCGCTCAAGCGTACTTTCACGCATGGTGTGCGGTCAACGAACGCGGTCAGTCCTGGCATGATCACCTGAACGAACTGGCCGGCCAGTCAGCCGTGCCAACCTTTGATCGTTCTACTTTAGCTTTAGACTCGCACGGACGGCTTGACGTCATGGCCTCATCAAGTTATTTACGGGGAATACATAACTCGACTCTTTCAGAAAAGGTTAGGTAGACTCTATAATAAGCACGAATTTGATTACAATCTGAAATTTTCGGATCGATTTTACAAATTTTAGTTCAAAAATTTGGTATTTAAATTCATCTATGGTTTGTGTTCTAAGTAATTTGATTAACGGAAGATGATCGACACAATTATGCCAGCCTGTTCAAACCGGTTACACAGGTTGATTCCAAAACGCTACACGACTACGTGGGCCACTATGGGGAAATTCATTCCTTGTGAATTGTGATCGCTATCCAGGTGCAAACATCATAATCCGCAAAGCATCAGCAAGCTATATTAATTTTGGCACGACTGAGCTGAGGTATCGGGTTCCAATCCTGGATCCGGCAACCTGATATGGTGTCCGATATGATAACAGGCTCGCCCTTTACATTTTAAAACGGCATACACATTGGGAAGAGGCATTAATTGCCTACTTGAAGTATGAAAAGCGTATGTATGTAATCGACAGCTGATTGAATCTGCCAACAGTTTAAGTTCAAGTACACCATTATTAAATCAATCTGCCAATTTTCGAAACTAATGATCCAATTTTAAAAACTTTTCCACTAACATAAAGCTACATTGCTGTTTTATTTTTAGAATGGACTTCATGAAACCATATTAGTCTCATATTAGTATCTACTAGGTGAAGGTTTCAGTTGAAACCTACCGCCAGGCACAACTTGTCCGGCATTTAGTGGTAAACTGGAAACTTTTCGGCAATATCATGGGATGCATGTTGCCCGAACCCGCTACGTTTTTTTTTGTACCTCGTAAATGTTTATGTGCGTCCCAGTATATTGTGCGAATAATTGTTTCTTCCTTTCTTTCATATTCACGACCTATCTTTTGTCCGCAAGCAGACTAATTAATGTCCTATCTCCAGCCCTCCAGTGTCCCTCGCGATGGCGCTGTCTCCGGCGCGGTACCCGCTGTTGTCGCCGCAGTACGCGCCGCCGCCTCAGCCGCCTGCACAGCCAGACTCCTCGCGGGACAACGACGACCGAGCTCATAGTGATAGCGATGGTAAGTGTTGGCGAATAATTTTGGTAGTTGGTACCTGGTATGAAACAATTAAGTATATTGATTAAAAGTAGTGATTGGTACAGTAAAGTGACCCAAACTGCAGCTGATGGTAAGTGAAATGGGGTTCAAAGAATTAACTGACGAGAGATGATTACCTTCGTCAGTCGACAGTACTTTCCGACCTGTTTGAACTTTCAGGTTACTTACGTTACAGATCAGATCAATTGTAATGCAAGACGACTTTCGAAATATCACATAAATAAAAACCATAACTATGGAGACAGCACTCTAGACACCTAAAATGTGAAATAGAAGATCGTTATTTTTTTTCATTTCTTTTCCTTAAGTTTTTCACCAGACTATGAACTCTTAAGATAATTATACATACATACATAGTATCACGCCTTTATCCCATAGGGGTAGGCAGAGACTATAGATTGCCACTTTGCACGGTCCTGGCATACTTCTCGCGCTTCCTCAACCTTCATTAATCCTTTCATGCATTCCCTCCGGTTCCGGGTACTTTTGACCTGGCCTTTACTGAGAATGTCAGATATCTGACATTCGAAGGTTCGGTGCGGTCGACCCCTACCGGCTCTTCCATCCACATTCGCCTTATAAACCCTCTTTGTCAGTCTCTTATCATCCATCCTCTCCAAATGCCCAAACCACCTTAGCATACCATAATTATTATTCGTATTTTGTAATTAATTCTTAGAATTTAGACAAGACAAGATATTTCAATTTAAAAATAAAACAATTTATTATAAATAACTAGCTTTTGCTCGCAGCTTTGTCAGCGTGAAAGTTTTCCCGGGATGAGAGTAGCCTATGTCCTTCCCAGGGTCACAAACTAAGCCCATACCAAATGTCATCCAAATTCGTTGCGTAATTTTTGAGTTTATCGTGTTCAGACTGGGAGACAGATGCGCCGGGGACTTTGTTTTTAATGTCTGTTGGAACTTTTAAGAGGAACAATTTCCGTCATACATGAAACTTGCAGCTATGCAAAATAAATAACGTTCCTGCCATATTTTTCATTGATGCTCCACTCGTCTTGTCGATTGTCCAACACTAAAAGATTTTTTTAATTCAAACCAGTAGTTCCTGATTAATCAGAACGCCTTAATGCGCTTTTAAACAAACAAATTGTTCACTTTTATAAAATACTCTAAATTAAAAATGTTAAAGTAATATAGTTTTGCACATTAGTACCCGTCTCAGTAATATTTTAGTACAATATATATTGATATTTAATAACCTTCATTCTGCAAAATTATATAACTAAAGCAAGCATGTAAAATAAAGTAAATGAAAATAAATTCAAGAACCAAACTTTACACTTTGTAATGCAAATTATTGATGTGAGAATACGTTCTAGGTAGGTAGTGGCTACTGTATATTCTTATTTAATATACTTCGGTATATCAACATAAGAGTCATATTTGTTTACACATTCATGTAAGAACACTATGTACTTATTCACTTTCCACCACACTAATAAACGTTGTATACATCTGTAATAATAATTATTCAGTTGTTTTTGTTGAATGATTCTTAACTTCAGAAGAAGTGAACAAAGCGTTATACATATAACTAGGCAGATGTACCGTCGTTTACTAGTAAGATCTTTGTGAGCTATTTTATAGCCGTCGCACGCGTCGTTAATTATATATAAACAAATGACTTCTGTTCCGATCGGTACCAAACTCCACAAGATAACGCGTTGAACTAATCTGAAGATTATCAAATTTCATTAAAATCGCTCCAGACGTTTTGGATCGTACTCCAGCGAACATAGATGCACACGTTTATTTTTATACTAGCTTTGGCTCGCGGCGTCCCACGTGTGCATGAGTTTTCCGTGATAAAAGTCCCGATATTATCCAGTGTTAAAATAGCTGCTTACTTACCAGGGTTTCAATCTCCACACCAAATGGCATCGAAATCCGTTAAGTAGATTTTGAGTTTATCGCGTTCAGACAAGTAGACAGATGCAAAGGTGGACCAACAGTAATCGTTATATATCAGCCAATTTACATAAAACCGTAACATACTGTGAACCTAAACCTTCCTCAAGAATTGCACTATCTTTTAGTAAAAACCACACAAAAATCCGTTTAGTAGATTTTGAAAAAATCTGTTGAATTTGTTTTATAATATTTATAGATAATATTATTGTTACAGACGATAGCATCGACGTAACGAATGAAGAAGACTCGTCTTCGTACTCGCCTCCGGTACCAAGCTACCCGCAGAGCTGTATCCCTTACAGGTAATACTTAAGTTTCATTATATGTTACTATAAGGCTGGTAGGTTAGCTAGGCTAGGGCCTTTACCGTCCTCACCGGCGAGGATCGCGACACGTTCGTCCGTTTATCTTTATTAGGATTATTTACATCTTGTTTTATTTCTTTTTTCCTGTCAGCCCGAGCTGGCTTCTTTGTTTACTTTATACTCTCCTCTATTTTATGTCCTATATTTATTAATGTATGTAGTTATTAGTGACTTCATTTGAGTAATAATTGGATTAGTTCACTGAAATTCTAAGTACATGTATATGAATATGATGTTTTTTTTTCAAACGGCTTCATGATTCTTACAATGTGGGTATTTGAAGATCACTTAGTTGACCCAATACTGCAATTTTGTTGACCTACACTATAGTAATTTGCTTAATTTGCTTAATTACCTTATATTTCTACATTCCAGACCTCTGGGAGTAGAGAGTGCTGCGGAGACCGCGGCCAGGTTACTCTTCATGGCAGTCAAATGGGCTAAGAATTTGCCATCGTTCGCCAGCCTTGCTTTCAGAGATCAGGTATGAATTGTTTGACAAAAAGGTATCAAAGTATTGCTCGATAAGGTTGAAATTTAAATCAACTTCAATGTGTGGTTGGCGCAACCCAGTTTTTAGCTAATTTGCAAAAATATTTGGCATTACGCTCGGCCGCTTACCGGACTTTACCTTTCAACAATCAAATTAATATATATCATGTAATGAAGTTTTAAAACTACTAAAACTAAAACTACCTGTATTACAAGGAGGATCATTTTCCATTCCAGGTGATCCTCCTGGAAGAGTCGTGGTCGGAGCTGTTCCTGCTGAATGCCATACAGTGGTGCCTCCCGCTGGACGCCGCCTGCGCTGCTCTCTTCGGCAGCGAACAAACAGACCAAGGTATAGTGATTTTCCCGCCCTTACCTCTACAACTCCTGCAGATTCAGCAGTGGCACGCATTATGATACCGATCGATGAAGCTTAGCTGGTCTCAGGGAAAACTAATTTATCATTATCCCGCAACGAAATTAATCAAATAGAAAGACCAATACTATTCTGCACTCTGACCACCATTGCTCCTGTAAAACAATAAGCTGACCTCCCACCCGCTACTACAAGTTCTGTAAGCCAGCATTGACAGCACGTATTATATGGCTCCAGGCAGTAAAACTCGGCGAATCATTAAAAACACAAATCTTTTTAACCCGCAATTAATTATGATCAACTCTTCGAGACATTTTAGTACCAATTTTGCTTGTGTGAAAAGCATTTGTCGAAAACAAAGTGTATTTATGACCTCTATCTTATTTTATGTTAATCCAGAAAATGGTCTAACCTTGGAATATGCTTTTTAATTTATTATCATGTGCTTATAATTGTTTTTCTGCCATCTTCAAAATATTACTGTTATTCTTTAAATAGTGAGACCACACTAACTGTGTGGACCACACCACGAAGGGTGTAAAGTCTACGAAATTTGGGAGAAATGATAATATAAACTGAATGCCTCGGTGGCTGGGTTTTTCTGCTCAGTATCAGCCCGGAGTCTGGAATTAGTGCCCGATATGGCGATAGGCTCGCCCTCTATCACATCATGGGACGGAACATACTTGGCGAAAAGTGGGTGCCCTAGTTGCGCCTCTGCATACCCCTTCGGGGATAAATGCGTGATATTATGTATGATAATATAAAAAACCGCGATAAAATAGTTCTATTTCAATTTATAACATTCGCGTAAACATAACAAATCAATATTCCTGGTTTTTCCTGAATCTAGCAGGTCTATTTGTTTCAGAGACGGGCACTAGTTCTGCGACGCTGCGTCGCTTGCGCGACGTGTTGGCGCGGTACAGAGCTGTGTTCGTCGATCCCGCCGAGTTCGCTTGCATGAAGGCCATCGTGCTCTTCAAGTCTGGTCAGTAACAAGAATAATAGAACTATATATTGTATAATGCACGCCCATACACAGGGGGACATTTGTTGCGGCCCTAGGTACACAGTTAAGTGAGTGTAGCTCATGGTTGCCAATTCACATTGAATCTTATATAATAATAATATAATATAATAATATCAGCCCTGTATGTATGTAGCTGTAGTACTGTCCCACTGCTGGGCACGGGCCTCCTCTACTACTGACATGGATTAGGCCTTAGTCCACCACGCTGGCCTAGTGCGGATTGGTAGACTTCACACACCTTCGAAATTCCTATAGAGAACTTCTTGGGTATGCAGGATTCCTCACGATGTTTTCCTTCACCGTTAAAGCCAACGATAATTCACACATAATTTAAGAAAACTCAGAGGTGTGTGCCCTTGGGATTTGAACCTGCGGACATTCGTCTTAGCAGTCCGTTCTACACCCAAATAGGCTATCGCCGCTTATAATGGCTCGCGAACATTTCCTGATCTTCTCCCCTCCTCCCATTCGTTTTCGAAATACAAGACTGTATAATTGCAATTCTTTCTTCTTTAACTCCTGTTCACGATTTCTTATCCAATGTGGCGTGGGCAAACCAACAAAAAATTGTTTCTTCTATATAAGTGAAAGACTAGATTAGCAAGTCTCTTGTCTTACAGCAAGTAATACGATCGCTGTAAATAATAGCAACACTAAACAGAATTTATAGTTACAAAACTTTGCATGGCACTCTACTCGCTCGTCACACTGAGACAATCGTTAAGCCTCATAATACTTAGTAATTACTTTGGGTCGAATGGTCTAGAGGAACAACAACATTGCACGCTGTTTCTTGCAAGAAATAGGCATTGGGTATAACCAGGATTTTCTTTGCAGGGGCACACTGTGTCCCTAAAGGAAAGATCGAAAATATCGAAAAATTGCCATTAAATCGTAAAGAAAAAACATAAATTATGTACTTACAATTTTCTAGAATTAGCGTGCTCCCAAAAATGAAGTGACAAAAAAAGGCCTGAGTATAACATTGCACATTGTTTGCCAGCAAAAAAATACGTTGCTATCGTACCCAGATACTCTCATACAAGATACCTACTATCTTATATTATTGAAACTTTTCCCAGAAACCAGAGGTCTCAAAGATCCTCTACAAATTGAGAACCTGCAAGACCAGGCGCAAGTGATGCTGATGACCCACGCGAGGACCGCACACGGCGCCGCGCCTGCCAGGTTCGGGAGGCTGTTACTCCTCCTCCCACTCCTGCGCCAGGTCTCCCCCCAGCATCTAGAGAGGGAGTTCTTCGCGAAGACCATCGGACAAACGCCCATGGAGAAAGTTCTCGCAGATATGTATAAGAATTGAATTTCGCCTTTTTACGCAGTTTTCGCATATTTGCCGATTTACGCAAAAATGCGTATTTTTATGTGTTTGTGTATTTAAGATAATGCGTAAATATATAGTATTCGTGTTTGTATATTTCGCTGATGAAACAGTTTTTATGCGAACATTAAGTATTTATCAAATAAGATAACGTTACCAAATGTGATTTGTTAAAAACATTTTTTTTTTTTATTGTGTTCATTATTTTAATAGTTTATTTTACGTTATGATAAATCAATTTTTATTTTTCTACAAAATATTTTTTTTAATTCTACGAACCCATTATTTTATAGTCTATTTACGTTTAAAATAATATTATTTAATACAGGGTCATTTAGACATGGCGTTACTAGATGAAATCACATATTTATCTACTTGGAAATAACACTTTACAATAAGTTACTTGAGCCGTAGATGTAAAATAAAAAAGTGTAAGTTTCGAACAAAATAAATGTTAATAAAAAGTAATTTTAATTTTACGCGCCCTAAAGCTACTACTACTACTCTAAGAGAATTTGTCGTAATAGCAACATCACACTTTCAGTCAGAAATACACTGACGCGCACTATATTCAAATAACATTACAAAATGACCAAAAAATCAAAAAACTAAAACCAGAATTTTTCGCGAAAATATTCGTTATTAATTATTTTGGCACAATGTCAGCAAAGGTGAAGACGAGTATGTGGTGTCATTTAGTAACACCAGGTCAAAATGACCTTGTATAAGTGTGTATAATAGTCGCTGTATATAAGTTTAATGGATGTGTAGATCTTTGTGATTCATTTTCATTGCCATTATTATGTCGGTATAAACGGTACCAAAGACAATGTCATGCATTACCAACTTCGGCCATTAATATTCTAGTCATAAATGTAAATATTGTTTAATCACACAGGTTCGCTTGATGTTTGAGAAAAGCAAACTGTTGGAAGCTTGGGAATTTATTCTAAGTTAGTAATAAAAAATATCGGTTGAGAAAACTAGACGTGACTCGTACTTCCTCGGTAGCGTAGTACGACATTGCTTTGAGATCCCTGGTTCGAATATCGGGTTGGGCAATTTGTTTTTGGTTTGTCAGTCTGATGGAGTCTGGAATTTGTGGCCGATAAGGCGATAGGCTCGCATCCTATTATTATATGAGACGATACATATGGCGAGAAATTGTTGCAAATCTGCCTATCCTTTAGTAATAAAGGCGTGATGAATGCTTCGTCAACGCTCGTCCGATTTCAATAAAGAATTCCAAACGGTATCTGTTGATCAATAGTAAGAATAAACAAATGAAAATAAGTCATGTGTCAACCGACTTTATTCTAATTGATCTGTTTTCGCGATCCGAATGAAGTGGTTAGAATTGTTTATTGTAATAATAAACAACTAGTTGCCACGAATTTATAACTTGAAGCTGCTCCAGTTGACGTCTGCGCGTCGCTTAAATCTAAAATATCGACCTTATTGACTATATATAAGGGATATAATTCCTAAGCTGGGCGCTTAATATCGACCTTATTGACTATACATGAAGATATATAATTCCTAAGCTGGTTTTTTTATTAGTCTTCAATGTAATGTAGTGTAAATATGTACTGAAACGAAAAACACGGCCTCGTAGTGATTCGATTTTAGCGTAGATTTTTAGGTTATGTTCCATGTAAATACATGTATGTGTTAGGATTATTCGTTTTGGCTGTACGTTGTACGTTTCGTTGCCTCACTGAAGTTTTAAAATGTGCGGGAATTTTGACTTGTCAAAAATTATTTATTATACAATCCCAATGGTCAAATAAAATTTATTTTTTTGAACCTAAGAGCTGAAGTACTATTTCAATATTACAAACAAACAGACACACTTTTATTTATATACTTATATAAAGTTGAAACACGCTCTATTTGGTTTCTGAATGTGCTTCCCGAGCAAAACGGCGCAATAACTATTATATATGTTTAGAACATACATAAAATAAAGAAAAAAAAAAATCAAACATTTTATATTTCTTGAAAGAGCCGGTAGGGGTCGACCTTACTAAACCTTCAAATGTCAGATATATGACATACCAGGTCAAAAGTACCCGGAACCGGCGGGAATGCATGAATTAAATATTTTTTATAGTAAGTATAGAAATTGCTTCATTAATTCCATAATTAAACTTCAAATCGACACAAAAATTTTTGATTCCGTGCATCACCTAAAGTATTCATATTTATTTGGATGTGAATTTTTTGGTGGTTTCAATTATCAAAATAATCTAAAATATATTTTTTTAAATTAATTTCTCGTGAAACTTATAAATTCCCGTCCAAAACTCGTGCGCCGTAAATGTATGGAACGAAAACTCAAAGCCTTTCGCTCGGGAGACAGCCGGAAAATCTTGAGTTCTCCATCATGATTATGACCATATTAACAGCTTATACCTTAAAATAACATTAAATAACTAATTAAATAAGTATTTCTATGAATTTTGTACATATTACGGAATATAAATGTTACCAATAGCTGCTTGATTTCGACCCAATTTAATTGGGAATGCCAGTTAAAGTAACTAAAAATCATTTACATGATTTTTCTAAAATGTAGACCAAAATATCGTACAACATAACTGTCGATTCCAATACATCATTCCAACCACTAACTTAGCGTAAATAGTAAAAATAAACCAATAAAAATAATGCATTCGTAAGCCACATACTTTATTCTGATTGGCTACGAAACCGTTGGTCATGAGAAAATTCTTAAGGAATCGGCCATAAGTCTTAAGTGTGAAACCAACCTGTATTAAACTAGTACGTAATAACGATGATGATGATGATATTTGAATGTCATTACCCACTTATAATGATATTGTGTCAGTACCCAGTGCCCAGTGCCATGCAAATCATTGTAATACATAGCCATTTTGGCAATCAATACCTACTATAATTGTTTTACTAATTGGCATTAAAGACTTATAGTTTTTATGCCAATTTTAGTATATTGCAAGTTAGGCACAGTCATATTAAATGTTATTCATAATAAAGAATGCCACAGAATAAAAATGTAGGTTTCTAAAGCGTCAATTTGCGCACAAACGTGGCGCCGCCCTAGCGGCAATAATATAAACTACGTTTTTATTTATTGACATTTTTGAATTAATTATGAAACAAAGTATTAATAAGTTAAGATGCCTAATGTAAATACGCTGGTATGCGTCGTCGCTTATAATGTAACTGCCAAAATATAACCAAATAGCTAAGTCTGCATGTTTAGTTGATTAGTGAATAAATGTGATGTCTAATTACAAATTGTTTTATTGGATTGCCTTTATCTACTAAGGGATGAGCTGGCCTGTAACTGATTGGCTCGCTCCCTATCACATCATGGGACAGAGTTAGGTCTAAAACAGAGGCATAGCTACTGCCAAGATATACGGGTCCCCTAGCTTCAGGGGCCCTTCTTGGACCATAACTGCATTAAACTAAGCGAGCGCTGAAAAGATCGCATTGCCCTAAAAAGGTCCCAACAAATACTGACATAGGACCCTTCTGAAATAGTGTCCTCAACACACCTGATGCTCTCCCAGGGCAATTCTTGTGACACATTGGGATTCTTCTTCCTCCACATTCTTGTGGGACATTTGTCGCGATCCTAGACATACTAAAATGTGTAAAACTCATGGTTGTAAGTTCACATTGAGGGCTATAATCACTCGCGAACATTTCCCTTCTTTCCCCGCTCTGCCCATTCTAAGATAGTCCTTTCTCCTTCCTCAACACTTCATTCCTAATTTTCCTCCAGAGCCCTGCAGTCGCTAAAACGGTCGAAACTGGTATCTTGCCCGCAGGCTTCGCTCGGTGTAAACTGTGGGGTCTGTAACCAAAAAATAAATAGGTACACCTGATGGTAAGTGGGGTCCATATACCTAGAATGTCGCCTGACGGGAGGTGATACTCCTTACCAGTTAACAAATGCCGGTATGTTTGAACCGGTGTTGTGGCATGACGGCAATATGCTAAGGACCCTCGACTTAAGGAACCCACGAATCGAAAGGAAGAGGCTCGACCTGCCTTAGGTTTGCTTCAGGCTTTTTACAGATAGGTATTGCAACCAAAATAGTCTTATTGTGATCTAAAATAAGATCTATTCTTTGAATTTGCAATGAGTCTTCCCGGATTTAATTACTGGTAAGGTGATCGCTGCCACCACGCACAACGTGATTCCAGCACATGCTTTCTCATATTTTATACCTAAAATTGAAAAAGTTACTCATTAATAATAAGTAAGAACTATCTTATTAAAATATTGCTACATATTAATTATGATGTTTACACAGGTTGTAATTATAAATATTATACCCGTTAAATGGAACTAATGATGTTGCGTAATATAATATTATAAGTATATTTATTAATACAAAATGATTTAAGTTTTCCATTAGTACCTATAACATTTATATTATTTAATGTTTATATTTACAATCTACCTACTGTGATTTATTCAACTTTAAAAGTATAATTATTGCCAATGAGTACTAAAATTGTTTTATTTGTGATATAAAAAAGCGTATGTTATTGCCTTAAAATGTTAATTAATATATGAACGTCAATTCTGGCATCACTTCGCCAAATTTTGGAACTGGGTGTTGAATATCAGAATATCAGATATCAGCTCTCGAACTGAATACTTCCCAATATTACATTCCCTAGACGGTATCCGGCATACGCATGGCAATCAGTCGCTACACCAGTTGCATCACTGTTTACCCATTGGGGATAGAAGATGAAAGCGTGCGTGGATAGGCAGAGACACATTTACATCTCATTCAGGCAATGATATTTAGGACTATAAATTGGTTTCTTTATAATAGAATGTAGATACCTTCTTATTAACAAATTTCAGCTCATATTTATTTTAATAAGCTGAACGCCATCTATGGGCGAGATAACAAACTATAGTTTTGATATTATAATCATAGATGGCGTTTTACTGGACATTGTAATAATAAAACCAGGCGAAAAACATCTTATTCACATTAAAAGACAATGAAAAATCTTATACTTACAGTATTCTTCAATTTCAATTAAAATTTGTTTATCCTTAGAAAATTAATTAAATTTTATTACTGACAAATTACAATGCAGGTGTAATTTTTTTTTAATGATTTAATAAGTAAGCTTACTAAAGTATGTAGGTCTCAAAAACCTAGAACATTCCCCCTATGACTAAATACATATTTACAGTAATAATTTAATTACCCACAAAGCATAGATAATGTATAATTAATGCGTGTCATTTGCAATGAATAATTAATAAACATAACGCTTTCCTCATATTAACATTTAAATTAAATACATTTTGTTGTTTCATGTTATTAAGTCATCTATTATTTTACATCAAATATATCATTTCAGAACTAATTATAACATAAGTACTAATAGCCTTCCAGTCCCTATACAATTTATAACAGAGATTATACAAAATATTATTTCTTTACACCTTTATATGAACTTTAATCATGTCAAAACTCACACTCTACCATGCGCAATGTTTTTTCGAAATAAAATTCTGCCTGTAATTTAATTTTGACCTTTAGTAATACATTTGCAGAAACTGCATTAAATTACATGCAATACTTTTTGCGTGATACGTGTACAAACATACATATCTACCTACAGACAAAAACAAAACCTAAAAACTGTTGTTTTGACTTTTATTACTCTAATAAAGATTCTCATATTAGTATTTATTCAATAACTATAATGTACAGACATCGGCTTGTGACAATTTTAGTATATTGTGTAAAGTTATTATTTCCGTTTTTTAATTTAGCTCACTAGATTTTGCTTTTATCCTAAATATCATACTTTGGTCCTCGAAAGGGTAGGCAGAGGTATAGATCTCCCACCGTTCACCGTGTGTGCTCCGTCTTATGATGTGATAGGGGCGAGCCTATCGCCACAATCAAAAAATCTTACTTCCAAATACCGAAAAAAAAATGTCATTCAATATAAATTTTCCCGACTCAGGATTCGATCCCAGGACAGTACATCATTAATTAGGCGAGCGTAAAAACCAACATTAAAAAAAATCCACTTTGTATGGAGAATATTTTCCCTTTTTGAACTCGGTTCAAAAGGTCCCTGGGGCCTTATTCTCTATCCCGCACGTTATTTTGACAGTGTGTAACAAGCACGTAACACAACGCATCATGTTTAGGACTATAGAAATTTGGCTTACAGAATACTATTCCACGCACATTTCTCGAAGATAACATGACACTGCCGCGTTACGCGTTTACACTATCATACAGAATAAGGGCCCTGATTGCATCAAATTCTATGGTAACTTTACTTTAACAGGGCTTTAACATAAAAAGATATTCAGATAAGGTAAATATACATATGTCCCGCCTTAAATTTTCAAAATGTCAGTCTTAATAATTCCTTATGTTTACGCGATATTTTTTTAATAATATATGAGCATGTCAAAGTGGCCCCACTGTATCTGATGATAAGTCTAGTGGGGTCTATGTTCCATGTTAAGGGGCTCCTTTATTCCGCAGTTAGCTAAGTAGTAGGTCTGGCCGTTGTGCGTGGGATGCCGACTATGGCTCTAGCCAGCCCAACTCCTTCCAGAAGCGCAGGATCTTCCTTGTTCCTCCACAAGCTTCTCTGAGTGACCCTGGTGTGCCGAGGATTTCAGCCCGTTGTGCAACTACTCCTCCACATTCCAGGATAACGTGGGAGGCTGTTTCATCATCCGACAGACAAGTCTAGTGGGGTCAAAAGAATGTCGACTCACGAGAGGTGATTTCCCCTCGAAAGACACAATTATGCCGGCCTGCTGGAACCGGTTACACACAGGCTGATACCGGAACACACTTAGGGCCACTATGGCGGGTTATAACAACTTGTATACGGTGGTGGCTATCCGGGCGGATATAAAATATATCCTACTACCATCAAAAATTTAATTGTTATTATGATGTTGGCCTTATTTGTGGTGCCACTACTTTAAAAAATTTTGGTCCTAGGCCGCTGCTAATTGCTATCCCTAGGCCGCGAACTATACCCACCCTGTGGATTGGGGGCATTTGGAGAATTCCACCACGGTATCCCCTGCCTGTCGTAAGAGGCGACTAATAGGGGCCACGAAGGGGGGCAGCAGCTGGCTGTACCCAGGGATGGACGGTAGCGTGGAAGGTAGGCCTCATGCTGCCGTTGATGCCCACAGCGTCCGTCGGTGCGCGGGGGCATCTGAGAGCCCCCCTCCCCCCTATTGACAAATCCAACTACCTCAATGTCTATTTCTGTAGCTAAAATAGTGCAGGCAATGTTGTGTTTAGGTTTGAAATACCAGTTTCTGCGCATGTGACTTAAATCTCAGTTTAGATTAGCAAGTTCTTGCGGCAAGTTCTTGCGGCAATATATTGCGTTTAAACCAGCGCGAATATTTCATAGATATTTTGTCGTAGATACAAAAAGGATCCAGCCAACAAAGTGAATATTGAAGTTTAAATCATATTTTTGCTCATTGAGGTTCTGTTTTGATTTTCGACCGTACTGTGGGTTGGATCCTTTTTGTGTATCTACACCCAGTTCTAAACTGCAAAGTTATATTAAATGTGCATTATTGCGAAAGTCTGTTACGCTTTGACGAGCCTCTGAAATGATTTTAATAAAATTTTGTACTAGGTAGACTTAAACCATAAGGAAGAACATGGGTTACTTTTTATCGCAGGAAAATATGTAGCGGGAATTTTATGCCGGAAAACTCTTCATGCGGGCGGAACGGCGAGCTAAAGTAGGTATAAAACACGAATCAGTAAGATTACATTATATGTTTTAATAATTTCTCACTAACTCGTGCGTTATACAGGGTCATATTGAATTTGCGATACTAAATAAAATATAATCGTCTTCATCTTTGCTGACGTTGTGCCAAAAATCATGCATCAATAGCAAATATTTTCACCAAAAATCCTGGTTTTAGATTTATGATTTTTTGATCATTTTATAGTTTCTGCCTTGGTTTTCGGGTAGTCATCACTTAGGTAGCTAGTGAAAGGCTGGTAGGTTAGCTAGGTTAGGGCTTTTATTGTCCTCACCGGTGAGGATCGCGACGCGTTCCTCCCTTTATCCTTATTAAGATTATATACATCTTTTTATTTCTTCTTTCCTGCCAGCCCGAGCTAGCTCCTGTGTTTACTTTGTATTCTTTCGGCTTTTTATGTATTAAATGTCTGCAGTTATATAAGCGAATAAATTTGAATAATAATTAGGTATTGTCTTACCTGGACTTATCATAAGTGCAACTATGTTCGCCTTTATATGCTTTGAATGAGGAGAAGAGCTTGCCGGTCGCCTGATGGTAAGCGATACGACCGCCCATAAACAGTAGAAACACCATCCAACACCTTGAATTACCTACAAACTATTATTTGGTGGTCTGTTTGGCGGCAGAAATAGATATTGCGATGGTACCTACCCAGGCGGACTCTCACATATGAGAGATCTACCACAAGTACGCCTACGTGATGAATAAAGTATTTTATTATATATATATTTTTTATAGTGGTTTTTGAAGTTTGAAGTTTTATTGTTATTATAGCATCTAGTGATAAATTATAACACTGATGATGATGATGGTTCAAAACAGGCGTGTGAAAATCTGCTTTGAAGCCATCATTCGAATTTAAAACTCCTTTTTTAAATTGGATAGTAAATTAGTAGGTACCAAATTCACACGCCGTTAGTGTTAGTGACCCACGGAAATGAATAAACTTATATAACAAAATTTAATATATATCGTCGCATACAAAACAAAGTAATTAAAAAAACACACCACATTGTACTTCTGCGTAGAATCAACACGTAACTATTAAATTGGAACGTTCCACAACGACGTAAGACATGTTTTTGCATGACACAAAACGCTTATTACGACTTCGATATCATTCCCAATAACAGTGTAGCGGGTATTGAAATTTGGAACGTAACACAACATGATGCGATTCATTTCACAATAAGTCCATTTATATTGGAATTACCCACTATGCAAGCACGTATTTTCCCGCGATTTATGAATAAAATTGCCTCATAGCATTACTACTCAAATAGGCCACTCATAAACAAGCATTCGTCTAGGTAGGTAACGCTCTAACACAACTTCTCTTAGATCCTTTACCTACATATCAGTGGTGAAGGTTATAACCCGATTCTTGTCGGTTTCTCTTTATGTAGAACTAGCTTTTGCTCGCGGCTTCGCCCGCATGAAGTAGTTTTCGGGATAAAAGTCCCACTATTTTCCCGGGATAGAAAGTAGCCTATAACTATAGGGTCAACTATCTCCATACGAAACTTCATAAAAATCCGTGCAGTTGATTTTGAGAAAATCACTATTTTGGTCATAGTGGTTTCTACATAGAAGATAGATATATGCTGTCGCGGACTTTTATTTAGAACTATTTAAGAAAAACAATCATACGGGACTTCATCTTTGTTTAACTCCAACGGTTTAGGCAGCGTGCGCCAAGATAGCAATTTTTTTCCGACTTACTTGATATGTATATTTATGTTATTATGACCAAATTATACAAAATTATTATAAATTGTAGCCTATGTGTTATTCTGATGTATATCCAATATTACTGTAAAGTTTCATCCAAATCCGTTCAGTATTTTTTTTCTGAAAGAGGAACAAACATACATCCATACATCCATCCTCACAAACTTTCGCATTTATAATATTAGTAGGATTATTGTGGAATGAAATTATCATTAGTATGATTTGAAGATTGCATTCATGCATATCAGTAAGTGTATCGCGTCGGGTATCCTTTAGAAATAAATTCACATTCGCCACCGACGTATAGGGCAGTGCATGTCTGATTTTTTTGGGTATCGAATCCCGCAGTCAATCCCAGGGTAAACCTGATAATGGGATACTGGAATCCCTTCTTTTACCGCCTGCAGGGCCCTGGAAGAAAGTTGGGAGGGGATATCTGGGGAAGGAAGTATTGAGGAACAAGGAACCCTCTTAGAATGGGAGGAAGGAAGTAGGCCAGGAAATGTTCGCTATGCGGCTTGTAACCAGCGTGGCTTGCAACCTTTATAATATCGCACATTCGCATTGTATCCTTTCTATATATAATAATAATATCAGGCCTGTATTATATACTGTCCCACTGCTGAGCACCGGCCTCCTCTACTACTGAGAGGGATTAGGCCTTAGCCCACCACGCTGGCCTAGTGCGGGTTGGTAGACTTCACACGCCTTCGAAATTCCTATAGAGTACTTCTCAGATGTGCAGGTTTCCTCACGATGTTTTCCTTCACTTTCAGAAGACACTTCACTTTTAGAAGAGTCAGAGGTGTGTGCCCTTGGGATTTGAACCTGCGGACATTCGTCTTGGCAGTCCGTTACACACCCAACTAGGCTATCGCCGCTTTTCTAGGCTATCTACAGGTATTACATAAATCTATTTTCTCAATACCCTCTATACGTTAATAAGTCTATGTACGAGATAATTCAATAGGGGCGAGTCTCGCGTCATGAACAGAGCCCTTTAACTACATTATTTGAACAATGTCTACCGATGCAGCTTACTGCTATCCCTATAGAGTCGAGGTCCATAACCTGGCAATAGGAAGGAATTAATACAGGAATCCTTCCTAGCCGAATTTCGGCCATGGCGGCCAATATCCATGGCGATCAGCCAGGTACGCAGGAGATATTATAGTGCACAAGTTTGTGCGCAATACACAAGCACTCTTTGTTCCTTCTCTTAGTACAGTGAGACGGCAATCCGACATGACCGGAGAGAGATCAGGCGCAAGACCAACCGTTTTACGTGCTTTCCGAGGCACGCGGGTAATACACTAAAAACTTCCTGACTCCGAGCTGATTAGGCCTTAGTCCACCTTACTGGCCTAGTGCGGATTGGTAGACTTCAGACACCCTCAAAATTCCTACAGAGAACTTCTCAGGTATACAGGTTTCCTCACCATGTTTTCCTTCACCGTTAAAGCAAGCGATAATTCGCAAAGATTATACACCAAATTTTTAGAAAAGTCAGAGGTGTGTTCCCTTGGAGTTTCAACCTGCGGACATTTGTCTCTGCAATCCGTTCCGCACCCAACTTGGCTATCACCGCTCCGTTCTATAGATTGGTAATTTTTGTAAGGTTATTTACTTTTTTCGTTTTAACAATTGTACATAACAAATTAGGTACATAGTGTTTTATATAACGTTTAAGCAAATGCACAATGCACACCATTATCCACGGATTATATGAGTAGTATTAATTAAGGTATTGCCAAGTCTATTAAATATTTGAAAGCCATGACTACGTTGATTTGAAAATAATCAATTCGCATTGAACCCGCCAAGCAATGAAAACATTACACATGCCTATGATAAACTATATTACATTTTATCGCAATTTTTTTCCAATCACACAAACCGCAAAATTGATTAACTAAATTCATTGTCCGGATTTAAAAAAATTATTAACAAACGTAGACCTTATTTCATGCTCATTTAGGTCGCCATCTAAGGCTGCCTGCAGCCGCTTGACAGTTGACAAACGAGTGATAGGTATCTAACATATAAAACATTGATTTGCTACAGAAAATTGAAACATATTCTTGTAGCAATTATTTTTAAATAAAGAAATACTTCACGCCACTGATACTGCGGTTCACCTTTGTTCAGAGTCAATGCGATGACGCATCCAAGCGCACACTTTCTCAATGCATCGCGTTTATAATTGCGTTGCATAGTTTTTTTTTATATTTGCGCGGCAACCTGACCTCACTAAACCTGATGGTAAGTGGAGTGGGGTCCAATAGAATGTCGACTTACGAGAGAAACTTACTTTGAATCGGATATACACGGGCTGATCCCAGAACGCGACACACTTCCTCGGTCAGTTTACTCACTTTGTCAAGGTTATGACTGCCTCGACGCACTTGTAATTGTATTCGATACGAATATAACTACTGCGCTGAGGTCTTGGGTTCGATCCCAAGGCAAGCCAAAACAATTGTGACTGGGTTTTACCATCTTAAAAAATTACTCAGTCGCAGCTCGGAGTCAGGAAGTTGGCGGTGTGATACCCCTGTGCCTCGGAAAGCACGTAAAGCCGTTGGTCCTGCGCCTGATCTCTCTCCGGTCATGTTGGATTGCCGTCTCACTATGAGAGTGAAGGAACAGAGAGTACACCTGTGTATTGCGCACTTGTGCACTATAATCTCCTGCGTGCCTGGCTTATCTCCGTTGATATTGGACGCCGTGGCCGAAAATTCGGCTAGGAGGATTAATTTGTCAAGGATTGGAATTTGTTACTTCATCCAAACCAAACAATGACGAAATACTACGACGCCGACTCGCTCGTGTTTTCCGTAATCAAAAATATCCTATAGGATTTCGATGTTCGTAATGGAATCGGAATTTGTTCCTCTCGGAATCGGATCAGTCATTTCGGAGATTTCCCCGACATTATTTTTACCCGTATATTTTAATATGAATAAAGAAAAAAAATTAATTACGATTCCACTATTTATTTCTCATTTATATGTAGGTATTTGACTATGTTTGATTTTATACATTTTAATATGTAACAGCGATTAGTACAAAAAAGAAATCCTGTGAAAACAGCATTTAAATTTGATCAGAAATGAGGCAATAAGTAATTCAAATTTCAAATATTTCTACGTGCAGGAGTCGGCGTGGAGTGGGCATGTCGTTTTAACGCTCATCCCTACGATCTAATTTCAATACCTTATAACGTGGACTTTTCACCAGATTTCAATGATTTCTTCTGTTTTAGAATTTATACGATGTAAAAATTTTATAAAAATCATAAAATTAAAATAAGTCAAACACCTTATTGTGGAATTTGACGGGCAATGGTTTGGCTCTCTCTGACAATGCTACCATGGTTGCTTGCCATTTGGAGGACGCATGCTCGTTTGCTTACATAGGAGTTAAAAAACCTCAATCAGGGGCCTTTATTACGTTTACCGGGGCATATTCGTCTTTTTGCTTTTGCAAAAAGCTTTTGTTCTAATCGAAGGACATATTTGATAGCTCTAAAGGTATAAGAACCCTACTAATATTATAAATGCGAAAGTTTGTGAGGATGGATGTATGTATGTAATATTGGTTATATATGAGAATAACACATAGGCAAATTATAATGATTTTGTGTAATTTGGTCATTATGTAACCATACCTATCAAGTAAGTCAAAAAATAATTGCTATCTTGGCGTACGCTGCTTAAACTGTTGGAGTTAGAAAAAGATGATGTACCGTAGGATTGTTTGTCTTAAATAGTTCTAAATAAAAGTGCGCCACATATATATGCAGCATATATCGTCGTTGTAGGTGGAGAACTAAATAACTCGGTTTTTGGCCATTTTGGACTTTCATCACTTTTGTATTGCCCAAAACAAGGCGCATATTTTGGCCTAACAAGCATTTCATTATCTTATTACGTTTCGAAATTATAGATTTTTTTTATGTTAAAAGTGGAGAAATAAATATTTTCAAATAATATATATTTTGTTGTAGAAAAAGTAAATAATTAAATAATAAAATCAATAAACTGCGACTTATAATCTGTTCAATAGTAAGAAATAAAATAAAATGAGTTGTTTAATTCTTCCTCGAGTCTATTGTTTGTAAACAAAATTAATCAAGTGTGTAGAAGAACTAAACAACTTGATTTGTTTAATTTAGACATTGAAAATCCTATTGGTATTCACTTTAATAAACTCTATAATTGTAATTATTTAACCTTATAATTACTTTAACATATGGTTTCTAGTATGGCAAAACTAAATAACTATACGAGTTATTTAGTTTATTTCAGCAAACTTACAAAACATTGTCGTGGCAGAATTAAATAAGAAGTTTATATATTTATATATTTATTCTTCAGGTCAGAGTTTTTTTTGTTAATGCATAATATACTTAATAGATAATAAGACCCAAGATATATAAAAATACCGACATTAAAATTATTTATAGTTTTTTAGTAATGCTTAAAAATAACGAAAAAAAACAGTTAATCGCGTTTATCTCGAAACTAGAAATTTTGAGTTATTTAGTTCTCAACCTACAGCGACGATATACCTTTTATGTGGAAGCCACTATGACCAAATAGTGAGCCATAAATATAATTTAATCGGATCATTTCATTCTCAATTTACCTATACAACCACCAAACCCTTCCATTAGAAATCCCGTAATTGTAATTAGTCGAATTCGCTGCCATACACGGAATGGCCCCTTGACAAACTACAAAAAAATATTTGAAATACGTTTTGTTAGGGGGAATATTTTTCACATGTATTCCCATAATTTAATTGTATTTATTGTGTTTTCCTGTACTGTATATTTCCTATTGTATTCCTGAGTAATTGACTGTATTAATTCTTAGTACATGTTTTGTACCTATCTAACATAAATAATAAAAATATAAACACACTAAATACTTTAATTAGTTGGCAAACACGGTGGCGTGATTGTATTGCGTGAGCGGTACGTCACCACTCTGAGGTCCTGGGTTCGAATCCCGTTAGTAATATTGGGTATCAGTATAAGCCTGGAGTCTGGAATTAGCTCACGATGGTTCGGTTGGATGAATAGGTTCGCGTAGTAACATCTTTGATGAAACACATGGTGAGAAGTGGATGCCTGGTTGTACCTCTGTCTACCCTTTAATGAAGGCGTGATGTGTGTATAGGAAACAAAATATTGGTCTATATGTATCAAATTTCATCTAAATCTTGGTATTTCTGAGTTTACTTCGCAGTTGTAAAAGACTTAAATCTAAAATATTTAAATAAAAATACCCAAAGAATTGCCCCTGAAGCAAGAGCGGAGCTACCGCCGTATGAGCCGTATCAGTGATACGGGAACCCTCTCAACTTTGAGGCCCCTCTTGGCCTACTGCTCTGAAGAGCCCCTAACAAATATAGCTATAGGGCCCCTAGGGCAAGCTACGCTTTGAAGTAATGGCGGCTGAAATCGAAAGCGAACAAACGAAACACGGTTCTGGTTAGAAAAACTGAATGCAGTCGGACCTATAACAATATGTACCTAATAGCGTAAAAAAGGTTTAGTCAAAAGTTCCGACCTGCCCGCGTTTCCTGGTAATAAAATATTCTCAGTAATGGCTGACGCGGGCGGAGTTAAGAGAAAAACGTGTCATATAAATTACTAATTCAAGTAAAGTCCACAGATAATGAAGGTTGCCTTTACTGGTTACCAAATTTGGAGTCGGTGGCTAATAAAAATTGTTAGTTAAGCTAGATAAAAACATGAACGAAAATTTATGTTTGGCGAGAAAAAAGAGGCGCCAAAAACAATTCAAAGGCTTTAGAGTTTAGAAGCTGCAACAGACGTACATTTTTTATATTACCTACATACATGTTGTCAAAATCTCTAGAAGTCTGAGAAAGAATTCAGTATCTACTGGTGGTAGATCTCTCACATGTAAGAGTCCACCTGGGTAGGTACCACCGCAAAATTCTGCCGCCAAGCAGCAGTGTGTAGTCACTATTGTGTTTCAGTTTAAAGTACATTGTAGCCAGTGTAACTATTAAACATAATAAGACTTAACATCCCATGTCTCATGATGGTGAGCGCAGTGGAATACCGAACAATACTTTGTAATTTCAAGGTGTTGGATGGTATTTCTACTGTTTATGGGAGGTCGTATCGCTTATTATCAGGCGAACGGCAAGCTCGTCTCATGATTCAAAAGAATAATAAAGTAAATATACCTACGCCAAAAATATTCCCTCGAGACTTCTGAATACAATCCTCGACTCTTACAGATTGGGAATTACCTAGCTTAGCATTTTGTCTACGGCTCCTAATTGATTTTAAATTCAAACCCAAGATTACAAAGCAAATTTTGAAACAATGACGTACTTATGACGTATTTATTCTATGATAAAGGAAGAAAAACCAGATGAAACAGTGACATTGCACAAATGACGACTAACGCCACAATGAGCAATGCTATGACGAAGTCTATTTCTCGGTGTATTCGGCATGACAGCCTAAGGAGTGCAAAGGCATAGATCGCTGTGTTGGTTAATATTTAGAAACAACTTTACTTTAGCTGCCTGATAAACAAAACTAAAGAAATGTATGAAATTTTCGTCACATAGCCTTGTTTATGAATACGCGTGTTAGATTATATAGCCTCTAAATACGACATATTTGGCAACCCCGGTTGCATACTGGCATGAAGTGTTACTTATGGCAACACTACGAGACTTTCCCCGGCAGATACGCGCATGCACCTTTTTTATACGGACAGTACAAAGTGATCCTAGTGCACCTTATTTTTATCTTATTTTATTCAAAAGGACCAGAAAAAGTTACACATTAAACAAGTAAAGGGTAAAATTAGACATATACTGCATTAATAAACATGTAACCAACAACACTGTTCACAGTTTAACAGAAAACTTTACAAAGAAGCAACAAACGTCTATAAGTCATAAGTATGAGAAAATCTCAAGCCTGCGATATTCAGTTTATGCTTATGGTAAGTAGAGTAGGGTCCAATAGAATGTCGACTGACGAGAGATAATTACTTCTCGGCAGTCGACACAATTATGCCGGCCTATTTGAACTAGATATACACAGGCTAATGACGGAACGCGACATGCTTACGTCAGCCATGATGGGTTTTAACTCCTTGTGTACGATACGCTATCCGGGCGGATATAAATATATCCTACCAACAGCAATCTGTGTACATCATGTTAAACATATTTCATATTGCATAAAAATGTCAACGACATTGACATATACTCGCTGCTATGAGTCAGAGTTAACATTAAACAGAAGTCTTAGAAGGTCAATAATTCCGGTTGGAAGGCCATGTCGGGTGACCAAGTTCGTTGCAATTAAGGAAATAGTTTTTATACATGGATGGAGCAAGTCACATAATACATACACAACAACACGCATTTTATCCCCGAAGGGGTATGCAGAGGCGCAACCATGGCACCCACTTTTCGCCAAGTGTGTTCCGTCCCATGATGTGATAGGGGGCGAGCCTATCGCCATATCGGGCACAAATTCCAGACTCCGGGCTAATACTGAGCAGAAAACCCCAAATATCACTTTGCCCGACTCGGGATTCGAACCCAGGACCTCAGAGCGCTGCCGTACCGCGCATGCAGTACAACTACGCCACCGAGGCAGTCACATAATTGTGTGTAAAATTCCGCACGAATAGACCACAGTACACAAGGTATCATACTGGCCAAAGTAAGGTTCTTTCGGTACTTCTAACTCGAATTTGGATTGGTATAAATAATTTGTTAGACATTTGAACAGCGTCTCGTGAGAGTTTTTGGAAGTAAAATACGTCAGCGTGAAATGCGCGCTTGTAAACTTTTTTTTATTGCTTTGTATGACGAGACGAGCTTGCTGTTCGTCTGATGGTAACCGATACGACCGCCCATAAACAGTAGAAACACCATCCAACACCTTGAATTACAAAGTATTGTTTGGTATTCCACTGCGCTCGCCATCGTGAAACTGAGATGTTTCTTATTATGTCTAGCAGTTACATTGGCTACAATGTCCTTCAAACCGGAACACAACAGTGACTACACACTGCTACTACCCAGGCTGGCTCTCACGTATCAGAGATCTACCACCAGCGAACTTCGAATAATAAATCGTGTAACCATGTTAAGAATCTTCCCTGAGCAAACGACCTTGAGGATTCGATTCAAACATTTTCGGCGGAACAAAGCAAAAATTTACAAATAATGTATTTAAAAACAAATGTATTTGATAATTTTAAACTATCCACATATTCCGCATTGCATTGTCTAACTCCAGAAATCCAGTAGAAAAACCCAATATCACTTTCCCGACCCAGGGATTGAACCCAAAACTTCAGCACTGCAATCGTCACACAACTACGTCATCAAGGAATGATTCCTCATTCAGTAAAAATAACCGGATTTCCATCCAATACTACGTGTTTAAAGTCACACGTGAGTATCACAAAATACCCGAAAACGTGTCAATAAGGATATTTCTGTTTAACTGATCGCGTACGTGACCCCAACTTCTGTATTTGTACTACGACTATCGGGAATTCCCGCGTGTTATTCATGTATAGTTCTACTAATAAGTACTATGTTTACATACCTATACTTATATTCAGGCTTGAAGAAATGTACCCCTTTTTACATTGCACGTAGTGTGAGATTTGTCATGATTGAAGTTAAAGGAGAGCAGAACATAAAATTTGTTTATAATCTGTTCAAATATATTGACCGTCGAATTACGACCACTGGATAATTAAGTACCAATGGAATAAAAAGCGGCGATAGCCTAGTTGGTTGTGGAACGGACTACCGAGACGAATGTCCGCAGGTTCAAATCGCAGATCCAATCCCACCTCTGACTTTTCTAAAAAATAATGTGTGTATTTTTTGTGAATTATGGCTTGCTTTAATTGTGAAGGAAAACATCGTGAGGAAACCTGCATACCGGAGAAATTCTCTATTAGGAATTTTCAAGGGTGTGTGACGTCTATCAATCCGCACTAGGCCAGCGTGGTGGACTAAAGCCTATTCCCTCTCAGTAGTAGAGGAGGCCCGTGCCCAAGAGTGGGACAGTATATAATACAGGGCTGATATTGTTAATGGGATAGTGTAGTTGGATGGGATCTGAACTTTTAGGGGTAAATAAATAAATATCAGCTCTGTTTTACTGTCCCACTGCTGGCCACAGGCCTCCTCTACTACTGAGAGGAATTAAGCCGTAAATGTGATATAATGAAGTGTAAATTTCGCACAAAGTAAATATAAAGTAATAAAAAGTTATTATATTTTTACACGCACTAATACTATAAGAGTTTTCGCCGCAGCGGTAACATCACACTTTTAGTAAGAAATATATTCTTGCACACCATATTAGCACTAAACTCCAAAGTGATAAACAAACAGAATAATATTCATCATACATTGATAAGTTTTAGCACAATGTTAGCAAAGGTAAAATGAAAACGTGGTTTTATTTATTAAGTTAATGATTGCCTCGGTGGCGTAGTTGTTACAAGTACGATAACCGCGCTGAGATCTTGGATTCGAATCTCGGCCAAAATATATGTGACTGGGTTTTTCCATTTTAAAAATTACTCAGTCGCAGCTCGGAGCCGCAGTTGGCGGTGTGATAGCCCCGTGCCTCGGAAAGCACGTAAAGCTGTTGGTCGTGCGCTCGATTTCTCTTCGGTCACGGTGAATAGCCGTCTCACCGAACAATGAGAGTGAAGGAACAGAGAGTGCACCTGTGTATTGCGCACACACTTGTGTACTATAATGTATCCGTGCCTGGCTGATCTCCGTTTAGATTGGCCACTGTGGTCGAAATTCGGCTAGGACGAGAATAGATTATTTATTAATGTAATGTAAAAATACAAATGCAACAGGATAACCACCCATAAAGTATTTGCCAAAGTAATTTCTAATAGATTCACATTCTACACGTTAGCTACACGAATACCAGCTCATCGAGCGAGCTGGCTTATGGAATGAATTCTCTAATATGGACCATATCCATACGGTAAAACAGCTGATATAGAGAAAGGGAGGAGTTCAACCAGGCTTTGGGCACAGCCTTTGTCGACAAGAAATAGGCATTTGATTGACTTATCGGGGTCGATAGCTGGAAAAATAACGGCGGCAGCCCAATTGGGAATGGAACGGACTGCCGAGACGAATGTCCGCAGGTGCAAAACTCAAGGGCACGCGCCTCTGACTTATTTATAGTTATATGTGTTTGTGAATTATCGCTTGCTTTAACGGTGAATGAAAACATGGTGAGACTCGCATATCTAAGTTCTCTATAAGGATTTTGAGGGTATGTGAAGTCTGCTAACCTGCACTAGGCCAGCGTGGTGGACTCAGGCCTATTCCCTCTCAGTAGTAGAGGAGGCCCGTGCTCAGCAGTGGGGCACGTAACTTCGAAAAGGTAGAGGTGCCTTGGCTCGAATCTATAGACTTTATCCACCCAGTCCCTTCCATTCCCAACTAGACGATTATGCTAATTATGATCATTGTCCAACCAGATTGATATCCCCCCGAGATAATTCTTGTTTGCTTGGTCTTCACACCGAATGCACGTCCATGCACGGGGACATTTGTCGGGCCCTAGGCCCACAGCTAAGTGAATATACCTCATGGTTGCCAATTCACTTTGAGGCCTATAAGGGCACGCGCACAGTTCCTCGCCTTCTGCGCTCGTCCCATCCTAAGAGGTTTCTTTATCCTTTCCCCACACTTCCTTCCCAGATATCCCCTTCATCCAAAAAACAGTTTGATATATTTTCATGGTCATTGACGGAATTCTCAACTGCCGCTTATGTAATAATAACAGCTTGACCTACATCTTCAGAAGCCCTCAATTGGCCGTTGAGTCAGGCTAGATGCAGAAGGCAGTATTGCTGGACACGGTGCGCATTGTGAGGAGATTCCTCACTTTGAATACCTAACCGCCTGTGGCTTGGGTCTTGAATTTTGCCATGGAGGCTGATTATTTTTTTTTAATATTTTTATATGCATTGTTTTTTGTTAGAGTTATATATATAAATAATGTAAACAAGAGCTTTAAAAAGAGTAATAATAAAATATTATAGTCACTATTGTACTACAGTATGGTATTGGTTATGTAAAATAGTTGTATGTGGATATAAATAAAAAAAAAAATATATATGTATATATTTGGCAATAATTACTCATATTCATGAGTAATATAGGACATCTATATTAAGTACAAATCTTAAAGCTTTGTAAAACAAATGAAAATGTTAATAATTTAAAAGCCATGTAAATTATATTGCTGACCTCATGTTTTCAACCAAATAAGGAAAAGAGGTAACTGAAATAAAATTATGATTCATCCCTTTACATATAATAAAATTGTCACAAGCCGATGTTTGTAAATTATAAGTATTGAAGAACCTAATATGACGATCTTTATTAGAGCAATAGAAGTAAGAACAAGTTTTTAGAATTTTTGTCTGTACACGCATCACGCAAAAACTACTGCATGATATTAAATGCAGTTTTCACCGATGTATTGCAAGTCTAATCTAATAAAAATGAATCCCTATTTCCCTTGGTCACGCCATCACGCGTGAACGGCTGGACCAATTTAAGTTTTTTTTGTAGTGTTTGTTATTGTCAGGAGAAAGTTCTTATGAAAGAAAAAAATCGAAAAAATTGCGCAGAAAATTAGAAAATTTAAGAAAACTTTGCCAAAATATTAATTTTATATAGCGATTGACAGAATGCGCGCTGCAAATTCACAGTTAAGACGGGACAACGTCTGTCGGGTCAGCTAGTTATTCATAATAGAAAATTATTTAGTACATAACAATGACGAGGGTCCAGTTACCCTGATTCCTGCCGACTTTCCTTCCATAACTTATGTAAAATCTATTTTTAGGACGATTCGCAAACCGCATTTATGCATATTATTACCTATATGTGGTGTCGGGCTACCTTTCCACTGGTAGATAATACTTGGCACGATTTATTGGTCAACCAATTATTGACCGCTTGCCTTTCTAACGACAGAAGAGCACGCTGTACCGGCTCGAACCCAAAGGTCCAGTTACCAGTGGGGAAGAGTCCATATCCTGTCGGCTTCCCTTGCATAATTGATGTAAAATCTGATTGTCATTAAAACAATGGCTTCATGCGGATTGGTAGACTTCACACACCCTCAAAATTCCTATAAAGGACTTCGTTTCTTTCTTCGTTTTTTTCACAACTATAGGAAGCGATAATTCACAAAAAATACACACATATTTTTTAGAGAGGTCAGAGGTGTGTGCGCCTGTGATTTGAACCTGCAGACAATCGTCTCGGCAGTCCGTTCCATACCCAGCTAGGCTGTCGCCGTTTTTTAGCCAACAAGCATGGATGCACTGAACTGATGCCGTGCTTCCTATAAAGAAATGGCCAGAAGAATCATCAGGAAGATACCAACACTGATGCCCTTAGAATTACGAAAGTATATGAAATCTAAAATGAAAATAATTCGCAAGAATGTCGAATAATTTTGACCTGGTTACCTCGTTGCTTGAGCCAAACAAACAAACCCTCTCGTAAAGATCTATGTCCAAAGCAGGTCGTATTGTGAATATCCGGGCCCCTAGGCAATTCACATCTTTAGACCCCTTTTCCTTTTCCTGGTCTCTTAATTGTTTTTCAACCTCAACGTAATTAACCGACTTCAAAAAACGTAGATTATGTATTATAATGATGACTATGATTCCCTCAAAAACTATTGATGCGATTTGGGTGGGTTTCTCGTTGTTATTTGAATATAATACTTTTCTGTTATATTAAAAACGGGCAAGTGCGAGTTGGTATCACGCACCGAGAGTTCCGTACAAACTTGTAGGTAAGGTATCTAAGTATACAAATTCCAACTTGGCTAACTTAACTTTGCCGTTCGACCCCTAGACATGGTTATTGCACCAACCGCAAATAATAAGTTTGTAAGTCGTTGCTTCTGGCCAAATTCTATGATTCTAGGTCAACGGGAAGTATCCTATAGGTTTTAATATCCTTGTGAAATAACAAAATATATGTCAATATGCGACATAAACGATCATATCTTTTGATCGCGTTGACTTACAAGTTTGATTTTTTGACAGCTGAAAGAGAACTCAGACCCGAGTATTTGATGCAAATTTCAATTTAATACCTCAAATCGTTTTTGAGAAAAGGGGTCTTAAAAGTCAGACAGACCAACAAAATTATCCTATGATGGTTTCCTTTTAGATACAGACCCTTAAAAGGCCAAAGATCAAATACACCAGATGGTCCATGCGTCACTTGTTTATGAGGAATTATAAAAAATATTATAACATACGTATCGTAGAACCAATTAGTATATTTATGAGAAAACCACGGTTATTTCGGAGTAATATGATACATTTATTTGATTATTGAGTCATACACAAACAACATTTAAACCTGTTCGGTATAAATGGGTATTGGATCTAAAAAATCTAAAGTTTTTGCAGGTGATAATATTGTTAGAAACTGAATAACTCAGTTGCTCGGAGTCAGGGAGTTGACGGTGTGATGCACTCGTGCCTCGGAAAGCACGTAAACCCGTTGGTCCTGCGCCTGATCTCTCTCCGGTCATGTCGGATTGCCGTATCACCGGACTATGAGAGTGAAGGAACAGAGAGTGCATGTGTATTACGCACACACTTGTACACTATAATATCTGCGTACTTCGCTGACCTCCGTTGACATTGGCCGCCGTGGCCGAAATTTTGCTAGGACCGTTTTACCTACAAAACTTGCAGAAGCTATTGTTGGCAACACCGAAAAAAGAAGGACATGGAACGGGTTGAAGTTAGCGCGATTGATAGTGTCTGACCGCCATAGAAGTATATTATGAAAAGCGAACTTCTGTTTTAAAAAAAAAAAAGGGGTTACTCTCTAGACTACTTTCGCTTGGGAAATCTATGCCCTAATTATTGTAATTCCACGCGTAGCACTAACTTATAATTATTATAATTCTCTTTGCACCAACTCCTGTCGTGTGTTTTGTTGATTTACACTATCTTCCGCAAACCATTTCAACTATGTATTTACAATCAAGGCAAACAGATTATGTAAATTGTGTAGCTTTCAAGACGCGTATATTACGAAGAGGTACTTATGTGTGGACAAGGGATAATCAACTTACCATCAGATGCATTGGACTCAATTTGCCATGCATAAAAATCCTTAAAGCCGGTTTAAGCAAAAAACCGAACGTCACATCGTATTTATATTAATATTGTGTGCTCACAGCGAGGGAGCAACGTTTTCTTTGACCTGGTTTTCCCTGTGACGCAGTAGGTAGTTTTGAAATAATACCTGACCTACCACAATAATGTATTTTATTACCTGTTACCTAGTGCAGGGAATGCAAACCTATAATGGTAAACGTGCTTTTATTTATAAAAAAAAAATCCTGTAATGTGCTGTTCACGATGAGCCATTACTCAACCACGGAAGATTAAAAATAGGCGTTATAAAAAAAATATTTATTCACATACGACGAAAAACTTTTAAGAGACAAATAAGTAGAAAATAACATTACATCGAAGGATCGGAATTCAAAAGATTAAAACCATAACTATATTTCACTAAAAAGTCTTTGCGTCGCCAACACGTGCCATCCAGGATCGGTTTTATCTATCCAAGTGCACTTTTGAGCGTCTTTTTTATGACTCAACTATGTTTTTCGCGTGCGCATGAGATTTGACATGATTAAAAGATAAAGGAGTCCAGAAAAATTAAATTTATGTAAATGTGTTACAACATAATATTAAATTTGAAATTCGAATTTCCATTAAACGACCAGTATTATAAATAAGAATAGTACGCGAGAATGAGGCCCGATTTGACGAATTCTATTTTTGAATATTCGTAATTCGAATTGAGGTTAAAAAGACAAAGAAGTATTTGATAATTTTAATAAAAACTATACCTACATTGACGCGTTGTTGTCGCGGGAAAGAACGCATTATCGCTCCTCCATTTGTAGGATGAGTGGTACCTACGGATATAATAATCACTACATAGTATAAAACAAAGTCGCTTTCTCTGTCCCTATGTGTGCTTAAATCTTTAAAACTACGCAACGGATTTTGATGCGGTTTTTAAATATATAGAGTGATTCAAGAGGAAGGTTTATATGTATAATAATAACATCCATTAAATAGTGGAGAAATACTGTTATTCTGTTATATTATACCCGTGCGAAGCCAGAGCGGGCCGCTATGTTTTATATACAACGTTCACAGTTTTTCTGTAGTGTATTAGTATCAGCATTGCACCCGTGCGAAGCCGGGGCGGGTCGCTAGTATATTATATTTTGCTCGCGGCTTCGGCTGAAAGAAATAATTTGTCGGGAAAAACGTGCTGCTTTATATTTTCCAGAGATAAAAAGCAGCCTATAGCGTTAAGAAGTAATGTTCCTATTACAGAATAAAAAACAAAATCGGTTTAGTGCCTGTACCTCGTTCGAAAAAACTCATCAGCTTTGTATATTAGTAAAGTACTTTAGGAATATATTGGTTTCACCGTCACCAATTTCGACATCCAATAATCATCCTAGCGAGCATTGGGCTGAGTCTCGAACCCTCTACACCGGTATACTGACTAAAACCTCCTGGCTTTTGGCACATTAAAAATGGCTTTTTGTACGGGCACAGCAATGTGACTTCACTGCACCTGATGGTAAGTGATGTAGGGTCCAATAGAATGTCGACTGACGTGAGATAACTACCAACAGGCAGTCGACATAATAGGGTACCGGACTCATTTTTGTTCTTTACTATTATCAAATATTAACATCATATAAATTATAACACTGAAAGAATTATTAAAATCCGGTAAAAAATCAACAAGTTATAAGACTTTGAATTTCAGTGGAAAGGGTAATTTACAAGAAACAGAAAAGAGACGAAATACGCACATGTGACGTCATCGGGAATTACGACGCGTGCTAAAGAAAGAGATGAAGCGATATCCCCACATCGCGCCCACTTCTGTACATTACAATATTTTAAATATGAATTGCTCGCTCATTTTTAAACCAATTTTTATGCAGTTTTCGCAGCAGTGCTTCTTTTTCGTATTATTAAACATTACATATAGAATAATGTACAAAATCAAGCATAGGCCGGTCCCCTATTATGTCGGCCTGTTGGAACCGGATACACAGGCTGGTCCTGGAACGCGACACTTACGTACGCCACAATGGCGGGTTTTAATACCTTGTACTGTGGTCGCTATCCGGGCGGATATAAAATATATTCTACCACGACTCTGGAATATTCTGTTGCTTTATAAATATGCGGTACAATGCTGCATAAAAATTCGTTGGGTGACATCAACAGGTAGATGAACTCCGCTCTCACTCAATAAAAAAATATATGATATTTATTTCACAATGTAATCGCCGCCATTATTATTTATGTTAGTGTAAGTTTTCTAGCATTAGTAAGTAACTACCTGGGTAACGTAGTTGTCTTACGGTGAGATTGCCATGCCGAGGACTCTGGTTCGTTCCCTGGGTCAGGCAAAGTGATATGTTCCTTTTTTTTTTATTATTGCTTGGAATGACGAGACGAGCCTGCCCTTCGCCTGATTGTAAGCGATACGACCGCTCATGCACAGTAGGAACACAATCCAACACCTTGAATTATAAAGTATTGTTTAGTATTCCACTGCGCTCGCCATCCTGAGACATGGGATGTTAAGTCTTATTATGTCCAGTAGTTACAATGGCTACAATGTTCTTCAAACTGGAACACAACAGTGACTACAAGCTGCTGCTTGGCGGCAGGAATCAACATTGCGGTGGTACCTACCCAGGCGGACTCTCACATATGAGAAACCTACCACCAGTGTATTTTAAGTATCGATTCAATTTAGATCCGGTATTGCTAATTGCTGACATCAAAATGCGGGTGTGGTGACACCTCTGCCCCGCCTGAAAATGGCGTCATTTAACCTATGAAATTCAGGGAAAATAAATATAAAAATGATTTTAATTTTAATTTTAGGTAGCGGGTTATTTGGTGTCGTTCATGGCTATGAGGTATCCTTGACTTTTTGCAGACGGGAAAATATAATTCGTGATATTTCGCATGAAAATAAAATTAGTATTAAATTAGTAGTATGAATTATGAAATCATAAAACAGTGAGGAAACTAATACTCAAGCACACTTGGGTTATATTAACGGTTTTTATATGAATAACTCGACAGTCCCCACGAAAAGTATCGAATCAGCAAAATTGCATTTTGCAGATGCAATACTTTACGTAGGAACCGTGGAATAAACATTGCTTGTTGAGTGTTAATTACCATGGCGATAAGCACTTTGATCCTTATTGTCTTAAATAAATGCAGTTCATTTTAATAAGGACCGTTTAAATATCGACAGTCCTTACGCAAAGTAATTTTGCAGATTCAATACTTGTTGCGTAAGTGCCTGATATGGCGATAGTCTCGCCCCCTTTCATATCCTGGGACGGAACACACTCGGCGAAAGGTGGGTGCCCTGGTTGCACCTCTGCATACCCCTTCGGGGATAAATGCGTGATGGTGTGTGTGTGTGTGCCTAATTTTAATGGAATATTTATTCGTATACATTCAACTTACTTAGCTTTATTTTGACTGCCTCGTTGGCGTAGTTGTAATTGTGCACGGTCCAAGTACGACTACCGCGCTGAGGTCCTGGGTTTGAAACCTGGGTCGGGCCAAAATATTTATACTCAGATGCAGTTCGGAGTCAGGAAGTTGGCGGTGTGATATTCTTGTGCCTCGGAAAGCACGTAAAGCCGTTGGTCCTGCACCTGATCCCTCTCCGGTTATGTCGGATTGTTGTCTCACTGGACTGAGGGAGTGAAGGAACAGAGAGTGCTTGTGTATTGCGCACACACTTATGCAGTATAATTATCTCCTGCGTACCTGGCTGATCTCTGTTGAGATTGGTCGCCGTGGCGGAAATTAGGCTAGGAGGACTCATTCATTCATTCATTTATAACTTTATTTATCTAGCATTTTTATATGTACACGGCATAGATGTGGAGTCTTCTATTTTAATAGTTAAATGAGGAATGATCGCCTTCATCATTGTCAACATTATCATTATCAACATCATCATCAAAATCACTACTATCATTTTCTTTTTTATATGTGCACGGCAAAGTGACTCCACTGCAACTGATGCTACGTACGGGTCCAATAGAATGTTAACTTTTATTTATTTTATGTCCAATACAGGGTCATTTTGACATTGCGTTACTAAATGAAACCACATACTCGTCTTCACCTTTGCTGATATTGTGCCAAAAATCATCCAATTTTCACAAAAAATTCAGGTTTTAATTTTCTGATTTCTTGATCGTTTTGTAGTTTAATGCGAATATGGCGTGTGGATGAGTATTTCTGACTGTAAGTATTATGTCGCTACGACGAATTCTCTTAATAAAAATAATAATGGCATTAGGGCGCATAAATTTAAAATAATTTTTTAGTAATATTTATTTTGTTCGAAACTTACACTTTTTTATTTCATGTGGTTACATTTAGTATGTCAAAATGAACCTGTATAATATGTGTCTAGTTATACATATAAGCGACTTTATTAAGGTAATATTTAAATATTCTCATGTACCTTGACTTATCATAAGTGCAACTATGTTCGCCTACGTAATGAATAAAGCATTTTATTTGATTTTATTTTATGAATGCGAACGGAGCCGCGAGCATAGCCTAGTCAGTTTATATAATTCGCTGTGTGACCTCTTTTATCACGTAGGTAAGTATTAATAACCTTCGTACGATTACTCTTATATATAAACAAATTATTTTTATCAGTTCGTATCAAGTTCTCAATACGACGAAATTAAAATTAATTTATTTTACTTATAACTAAAAAGAAACTGACTGCAAAAATCATTATAATCAAAATAAAAATAAACTTTTTATTTCCTAATAACTTATATTGTAACCTTTATGATGCTCAAAAGAGCGTCGACAGCCGAAGACAGGGGGGGAAGGGGGGCAAGTTGATATGTAGAATGAGAAAATTATGGATTGTAGGTAAATTCGAGGGCACATGTTCCTCCCTCACTCGCCCTCTCTCGCTTTAATAATAACAGAGCGTAATCGAAATACCAACATTCCGATGATAAATGTGTAAAAATGTACTCTAATAACCAAGTTAACAGTTCCAAATAAAAAATTACAAGAATGTTAACAAGTATAGTTTTTATCATTTTCCCTTAATAGGCGCCCATTACCCCGCGCTCCCCTACGGAATATTAGGAATGGAATTGGTGAATTCATTCGAGTTTTAACGTACGGGAATGATCGATCAACCAAATCAAGTTAAAGACTTAGGACTTTGCTTTACATTTGGCAACTTTTTTAGAATCTCTAGCTGCCCCTCCCTGCCACCCTTGGTAACTCAAGATACAAGCGCAGCTTAGTTTGGGTGCCTACTAAGTATGTATTTGAAATGGATAAATAAATAAAAATAGAAAATACAGGTTAATAAGGAACTATTAAAACTAAAAACAATCTTATCTAGTTTCCAATTCGTGCTTTTAGGTTCATATGAACACGAAATACTTTTTGAAGTTGGTGACTTTGCAACGCGCAAACTTTAAAATGCTGGGCCAAGACGCTACAAATACTACATACTGCTTTACATACTGATATCTCGGAAAGATATTACGCGTGTAAAGCTAAAATAATTCGCTCGGTTACTATAGGTAATTGTCTAATGGAAACAATACAAAAGGAACGCATGACTGTTTATAATTGTTTTAACGAATACAATCATATAACTCTGTAGGTTGATTCCCTATGCTACTCGCGATAACACACCGTAAACGCGTGTTGTCAAAACAAGCTCTAAACACAAACGCGTTTCATACACGCGCCACGATGTGTAATTGAAAAATAGGTATTGTGTATGCCATACGATAGGTTGTCTATGCTTAATATTTTTTTATATTACGATGTGTTAATGCGTTCAGAAATCTTTCCTCCCCTCGAATCGGCAAGTATCGGTTTTTTTTGAAAAGGCTTTTTTTTTGTTTGTATTCGTGATATTAAATGATGTAACTCGAATAAATCACTGCCAAACTTTATTTAATCCCATTTTTGTATATACTTAAATGTAAGAAACATGAAAGGAATATAAAAATAATTTAAAGAAATTTCTGTAGATTGTGATTGTTTTCAAACGAAAAAATATAACTTCAAAATTATTGTCAAATGTCAATGTCATTGACTTATTTACTTGATTTGTTTACTAAAGCCACATTTTAAAAATTGAATTGAATTGATATATTGAATGCTACTGAAGATTTTACACGAATGCTGTTATATGAATAATAGTAAATGCTGTTGTGCTTATGCACTTTATGTTAAATTAGCGCTAACAACGTATATTAATAGGAATTCTACGGACCTTCCATTATAAAATTTGTTGCAAAATCGACAAGGCATTAACTCAAATTCTTTTTTTTATTTAGTTAAATAATGTGACGAGGATGCCGTTTACCTGATGATAAGCGATACGACCGCCCATAAACAGTTACAATGCCATCCGGAACTTTGAATTGTAAAGCACTATGTGACGTTCCACAGTAGGTTTTCAGAATGAGACAAAGATTTTAGGTCTTATAAAGTAATTACGCTAGTTACAATTTCCTCTAAACTGGTACACATCAGTGCATGGACACAGTTTAACTTGGCTATAGAAATAGACATTGCCGTAGACACCTTATAACTATTAAGACAGACACTCACATATAACAGACTTACCAACAATAATTAAAATAAGTGTATATTGCCTATTAAACGTTATTTTTAAAAATTTATAGCTCTATTACCTAGTAACTTCTATTTGCCGCTCAACCGGCATTAATCTTTTGGAATAAAAAGTACTCTATTCAATCCACAGCTCACTGTCTGAGTACCATATTTCATACACATTCATTTAGTTATTAAGGTGAAACTGATTAATTAACAAACATTCAAACTCATGTATAGAAATTTTACTTAAGTATATTATGTTATCTAAGACTGAACAACAAATAAAAAAATAAAACAAAAATAATGTGTTGTTAAAACTGAGTATATTTTACTATTATTTATTTGGAATATCTTGCATTACATTCACTATCCTGTAAAAGAAATTATTTTTATTATTACATTTGATATTATCAGTTTTGTTAACATTAGTATTCAATGTAAGATGCCTTTGGTCTCCTAAAATAAAAAGGAAGTGTTTGTACAAACAATTTTAGATTTAACATGATTACATACTTTTGTTTGTAATTGTGTAAAATTATTGGGATTACCTACATGAAATTTTTGCTTTGTTTCCCTGGATCGATATTCACATTTAGAAGATTTTGATATTTAATTTAAAGCTGGCTAAGCCCTTGATTAAAACCTCTACCGATTACTTATAACAATAATAATGTATAACTAGTAAAAATTTCTTCAATAATCTTTATTGTTATCAAACTTTATAGGTACAAAACTTTCACCACAAAGAAACTACATAGTATTAATTGTAATGTACATAATTAAGAAAACATTGTTTAAAAGATACCTTCATTAGTGTTTTATATTTGTTTGGCCTATCTATTTACTAATAGAAATATTACATCGAAGTAATAAAAAATAAACTTGATTGACCTCAATTGTTGTCAAAAGTCGGGTTGCCAGTAGTAAAGTAGCTTATTTTTCACCGCTGAGCCCATAACACAAATTTGACTATCAAGATACAAAAACATAGGTTTGAATATTAATTCGATCATTTAGGATTTATGTTTGTTTTTGTTTCTGATAAGGTAGAATATTATATTTGAGTTTTCACGATGTAAAGAGGATACTATCGTCAATACAAAATTATACAGTCGTTGTATCTAAATAATTAATTTGTCTAAACGCGCATAGACGCGCTGGATTGCCGCACGTTATTTTGACAATTCGTAACATGCCCGTAAGGCGGATGTGTCACACCTCATCGTGTTCATGAAATGTCAAATTAGCATCCAGAATACTCTTACACAGTCATAACACGAAGTTAACGAAACACGCCGTGTTACAAGTTCGACATTGTCGTAGAGAATCATGCCCCTGGTGCGTATAATTTTAATGATGTGTTTACAAATAATAGTTAATTAAGGGGAAAAAACAAACATGATAAAATAATTATTTCTTGTTTACGCAAATGTTAGGTAACGAAATAGAACTATTTAGGGATTTTATAGCGGTTTTTTATATTATTACTTTTTCCCGACATTTTGAGGATTACAGTCTTGCTAGTCACGTGGCGGACTGACGTGTTCGAAAGGTCTAAGTTACAATATCTAACTACATTTCAAAATTATACAAAAAAAATATATTTATACAAATTTTTACGAACTGTTTCGGAAGTTACTATACATATTGCGTGTTATTGTTATTATGTGGACAATCGAACCGATAATCTTGTTCGTCGTCGCAGCAGCCGCTCCAGTAGTTTATCGTCAGTTTCAGAAGCTCCAGAGCCAGACTTTGTTTTTGTGAACAATTGCTTCATCTGTGCCAAAGGGATTCAGGATCCAAGTAATTCGCGTACAAGCCGACAACCGCGGGTTTGTGTTGTACGTAATGAGAGTACAAAAAAAAGTATTATGAACCTTATAAACACACGTTCTGTTGACGTTGCAATGGACATTGCTTAACATTGAATTTCTTAAGATTTTCGCTTATAACTTTTTTATTTATAGTTCTACGACAAAAAGTTACTGGACCAAAGTTGTAGAGAATTCACGGGCCTCCTCTACTACTGAGAGGGATTAGGCCTTAGTCCACCACGCTGGCCCAGTGCGGATTGGTAGACTTCACACACCTTCGAAATTCCTATAGATAACTCAGATGTGCAGGTTTCCTCACGATGTTTTCCTCCACCGTTAGAGCGAACGATAAATTCACAAAGAATACACACATGATTTTTTAGAAAAGTCAGAGGTGTGTGCCCTTGGGATTTGAACCTGCAGACATTCGTCTCGGCAGTCCGTTCCACAACCAACTAGGCTATCGCCGCTTATATGCATCCAATTTTAAATTAAAAAACGTGCGTCCGCATTTTCTAGAGTCTAGTCCCGCTGACGTAGGTATAGGTAACTTAAAGCAAATAGACAAAGATGGAAAAAAAATAGTTTTCCTCATTTCTCTCTCAGCTGTTCCTCGCAACGCTCAAAAATAAAACAATAATTAACTTTTGCTTGCAGTTTAGCCGCGTGAGAGTGTTTTTCCCCAATAAGATTTTTTTCCTTTGAATGACGAGACAAGCTCGCCGTTCACCTGTAAGCGATACGAATATAAACAGATGAAATACCATCCAACACCTTGAATTACAAATTATTGTTTGTTATTTCACTGTGGTCGCCATCCTGAGACATGAGCTGTTACCTAAGTTAAAACTTAGGTAACATCTCATAAAAAGTTATGTTCAGTAGTTACACTTGCTACAATATCCTTCAAACCGGAACATAACAGCGACTACACAATACTGCTTGGCAGAAATAGACATTGCGGTAGTACTTTGTAGCTACCCTGTCTCATATGAGAGTCCTACCAGTAAAAGTTTTTAAGTCGAAAAAAGTATTTTTCTCAATTCAAATATCGAACACACGTTGTTATCGGTTGCGACTAATTAATAAATATAATACGGCTGGAAATTGATTTCCTTTACCTGTTGACATGAAAACATATCCGCCATATTGAGATGACGCGTACGTCTGCGCAGTGCAGGATACGTCATTGTTTGTATTTGTTTTATGATGAGACTAAACTGATATTATGCACTAGTGCCCATAAATAGTAATATGACAATATTACTAATTAATTCGTCACTGTTCTGCGGTCATCTTGGATTCTGAGACATTGGATTTTCAATCTCGTTATTTCCAGTAATTACAGCATTCTTACCCCCTTATTCATAAACGTTATTTATCTAAGGACGCAGCATTGCTGTGATAACAAGTCTGTTTCTCAGTACTGACGGCATTGTAGCCTTCGCAGTTCGTTGACATAGGGCCGTTGTGATTGGCTAATATTAAGATACAACTTTATTTAGTTGGCTGTCAGATAAACAAAGCTGAGAACAGACTTATTATCACAGCAATGCTCTGTCCTTAGATAAATAACGTTTATGGAAAGGCGTTAGTCTATACCAGTTGGGCATCAAGAATATACAAAAGTAGACACGGGCCCATAGAATATTATATTTTAATAATAACCTCACATAAATAAAATGCTTGTTTAGTTTTATCCGGTTCCAAATAGGCCGGCATAATTGAGTCTACTGGCGATGAGTAGTCATCACTCGTCACTCGACATTCTGCCTGGACCCAGCTCTATTTCTCATCAGTAAAGTCCCTTCACTATAATAACAAAACTTAAATATTATAAACGAGTGCATATTGCATAATATGCAACTGGCATTGTCACTGGTGTAATTCTTTTTTTTATATAAAATACATTATTGTTACATCACTAGAGGCACAACACATCCCTACAGAGCGTCTGTCATAAAAGAATGCAATCAATGGCCGTCATCGCGATTTTCATCATTTCATTTTCATTTAGTTTATTGGTCTCTGATTTTCATCTTCTAGCAATAACATATAATACATATAATTAGTACATACACAACATTTATTATATTAAATATTTAGAAAAGGTACCTATTGGGTTACGTAATAGGTATCACAGGATATAAAACTATTTTAAGGAATATGTATAAATTCTTTTTGCGAATAAAATATATTACACAATTACTTATATGTATATAAAATTGTCATAAAGATATTAAACCACGTTTACAATTATGTATAGTAATAAACATTTCAAAATAAATTACTATGTCATACGTATAGAAATAATTATTTACTTACCATTATTATTTCATTGCACAATGCGGAGATGACCTCACACCTATAACTTCAAGGGATCCATCTCTAGTAATGAAATAACGATTTAATTGTTTGATGAAATATTAGCCCCTTATTCATAGAAGTTATTTACTTATCTTACGTTGAAGCATTGCTGTGATAACAAATCTGTTTCTCAGTGCTGACGGCATGGCACCCTTCGCCGTGCGTAGATGTAGAGCCGTTGTGATTGGCTAATATTGAGATACAACTTGAACCTAGTTGGCTGTCAGATAAACAAAGCTGAACAAACAGCAAGCTGTCAGATAAAGCTAAGAAATAGACTTGTTATCACAGCAATGCTCCGTCCTTAGATAAATAACGTCTATAAATAAGGGGGTTATTTTATAGCCTACGAAGGCACACGAGCTGACATTCCATCTGATAAATGGCCATTGTCGCCAATATACCTACTTAGACAAAACCAGGAGCAGAATCAAGCTGTTGCTTACCGCGAATAAAATAGCTTTGTTTGAAGGATCTTATTTTCGTATCTTAGGATGAAATAGGCTACACCATGACTATTACAATCCCTCGAATTTGGTTTTTATGATATAATATTTTCCCATATTAATTATTGTTGCTAGGTATCGCATCTGGAAATGGAAGTATAATTCTGAGCCCAAGTATTATTACCAATTAGAAAAAAATAATCAGAAAATCGATGCGATGGTAATCATGAATAGTTCGTCTCATAACTTTCAAGGCGATAAAACAAATTAAATGTCAATAATGTAAGTAGGCGCAAGCGGCGATAGCCTAGTTGGATGTGGAACGGACTGCCGAGACGAATGTCCGCAGGTTCAAATCCCAAGGGCACACACCTCTGACTTTTCGAAAATCATGTGTGTATTCTTTGTGAATTTATCGTTCGCTTTAACGGTGAAGGAAAACATCGTGAGGAAACCTGCACATCTGAGAAGTTCTCTGTAAGAATTTCGAAGGTGTGTGAAGTCTACCAATCCGCACTAGGCCAGCGTGGTGGACTAAGGCCTAATCCCTCTCAGTAGTAGAGGAGGCCCGTGCTCAGCAGTGGGCAAGTATATAATACAGGGCTAATATTATTATTATTATTAATGTAAGTAGGTATACATACGATAAATTTTAAAAATATACTTAATTCTATCTATTAAGTACTTAGTAGGTAGCTGGTAGGTAAATATTTTACCTAATTATTAATACAAATGACTCATCTAGGTATTTACTTCAATCTAAAATTCCCATATTGATAAATTTGATATCGGCATACGTTATGACCCTACATATTATTATGGTAAAACCCCAACAAAGTGGGTCGCTAGTCGCTACTAAAACTGGTTGTACACTAAGATAAGTTTAATTCAGCCCACATATATAACAGCCGTTTTCAATAAACGATCCCAATCTCAACCTTCAATCCGATTCCGAGCATGAATCAATCAAAATAACTCATTTGTAAGCATGTCAAAAAATATTTGTTCTGATTGGTAAATTTTTGAGATAGATCAAAAAAAGCGATAAGGATCGTCAATTTAAAATGGCGGTAAGTCTTATAAGCCATAACTCTTGTCGTTACTACTTTGCGTAGTAGTAGTTATTGTTGTATATATAATTTAACTGCCTTGAAAAAATTGAGAAGGGTCACACAATAAGTTAACGGAAGGTGTTAAATTCTCGAATTATATACAATAATTCAACCCAAGTACTAATACCTAGAAAAAGTATGTAAGCTGCGCTGCCACCTTGTATACATTGGAATGCCGATTGAGTACTCATTTCAAGTCTTACCCTGTTTCATCATGTTAGGCAGCTTCCATTGTGCAGTTGGTGGTGAGCCGATTATGACCTGTGGGACCACCTCACAATGGTTTAGATTCCTGCAACACGAGATAATTGTGAAATCTATGAGATTCAAGGCCGACCGCAGATCAAGAACGAAGGTGTATTAGTTAGGCTTAGATACATTACAGTCTGCAAAAACTACAAAAAAATGTTTATTACTTAACTCTTAGACTAAATTAACTCAGTATGGTCGAAAGTGAGACGAGTATGCCAAATTAGTTCTAGTGTATAAGATCTATATTTTCCATTAGTAAAAACAACTTAGTTAAATATGTTAATTTGAACTTTTTATTAACAAAATATAAAATAGAATATCAATGAGCAATACGATTTAAACTTTAATCTTCACTTTCTTGTTTCAAATGTCATTTTTTGGGCTGGATCCTTTTAGCGTATAATAATAATAATTTTTATTATACATAACCGAATTTGTTTACAATTTCAATGGTTACAAATTACAAGCTTATTATGAAAAACAAAAAATATACTTATTTGCAAGGGGTGCCAAACTAAGCTAGGCCTGTACCCTGGTATACCAGAAACAAATTAAAAAACATAATTTGGCTGTCTATAATTTTTTGGCTAGGTGAGCACTACCTGGTAATAAAATTAAATAAATAACAAAATCAAGTGAGGTTAGTATTTCTTTAAAACATAATATCGTAAAAAAGGTTTATAAGTCCAATTGCTCTTAGTATACAACTAGCTTGTTGTGACCTTTGAAATCTAGTCATAGTTAATTGCATGACTAGTTTTATATCTCGAAATGGTCGACTATTTGTTTTTCCTTGTGTATAATGCGAATAGGTATCAAATAAAAAATATAAATGTAGGTAACAAATTTATTTCTTGTATCATTGAATGGGTACAAATCACATTTTCAACAAGTATTGTGGGCTGCCAAATCTGCCCTGCATTTCTCATTCTCTGAATAAATTACTCTTTCTATAGACATCACTATATTACAAAATGCGTATGTGTAACTTCTAATTATAGTCACTCCCCTATAATAAACATTCTTAAAATTCAAGTCTTCTTTTTGCTTAGTCAAATGATTTGACAAGTCCAAGAGACAGCATATCAATATAAATGTACAAGAACGGTTTCAAAAAACTGTTTTACATATTATTGATTCAATATGTTTATAGAGAGCCCTTATTTTAAAGTGTTTTACTTATTTGAATAGTGTGTGTGACTTATATCTAAAGACATGTTAATTTATTTTAAATTAAGAATTATCAAAATACATGTTATTTTTTTTTGAGCATGAGAAATGCAGGACATGAGAAAATATAGAGAACATTTATTATTATATTAATGACTTCCAACTTATAAACATTTTAAAACAGTGAGTTATTTTGTCACATAGCTTAATGCCTACTTTATAAGTAAGAGAGACAAAAAATGGCAACACTGAATAAAATGCTCTTAAGAAGGTTAAATATCAGTCAAAAATTGCTTATAATTACAGAGTATTTAGCTGCAGTCTTCAGACCTTAAAACTAACAAAATCTTATAAATAGAATTTAGAAATAAATAACACATATTTAAAAATAAAGCTCTGTTAGACACCTTAGTTAATTGGGCCACCTGATATATGAAATAGGATTTTAACAAAGTTCGAAAGGAGGATTTTCTCAATTTATTTGTATTTTTTTTATCCAATTAGACATAGACATCAAACTTTCAATACTTATGTTTTGCTTAGTATCACAGAGTATATTTTCAATTTGTATATGTTCAGAATTACAGGTTATCAACCTTGAAAAAAGGTTGCCCAAATTTTATTTTTTATTTTTTTCTTTTTGTTATTTTTATATTTTATACATTACATTTTTCATAACATGCTAAATGCCATGCTTATAACAAAAAAAAATAATAATTGAGGTATAAATGACTTGAATACAATAAAATCACAATTCACATGTTTAACATGGCAGTTAACATTACATGTTTAAAATATTTTTTTTAGTTTATTTTTGGTGGGAAGACTGCTGATTGGCTAATAAATATTCTCTATTTGGGCAATATATATCACAAATAAATGTAAAATCCAGGCAGCCCACGTTTTATTATCACAAGTTGTATTTTCCCAGTATTCAAGTTGTCAACAGGAAAATTAATTTTACCTTGTGTGATGCAACTGTTTTGTATTGCTTCACAGTATATAGTATGAGAGTATTTAAATATTGGACAATAGAATGAATAGGACACAATATGGTGTAAAACTCGACAAATATTTAAGCAACTGTTTTATATAAAAAATTGTTTTACACCAAAAGAATGCCTATTCTTTTACTTATAAGTATATACTAAGAGATTCAATGTGGATCAACTTATTGAATTATTAAATATGCACTAATCATACCATTCATGGATAGTTTCAAATGTTTAATATTTGAAAATGGTACAAACTTATGTTGACTAAACTCAACTTTGTTTAGTAAAGAAAAGGTTGTTTGTATATTCCTCCAAAGACAATAGTATTTGTAACTTTTTCTACAATTATATATGAGAATGGCCTGTTCACTTCATACCTAATAATGCCAATGCGGTTACTAAACTCAGCAATAGTGACACCAGAGGCTACTGTGCCTTCTTCGGTCACTTCAATCTCGGCTTTATGTAAAACTTTGGAAACATACATTGGAGTACGAGCCATGTATGGCAACGTAGCTTTATTCTGATCAAACAAGGCTTGAATGCCCATGGCATTCTGTAAAACTTCACTCATATCCAAATCTGCCTCAATTTTGAATCTTGGAAGGAAACAATCTATCTCATCATCGCCAAACTCTTCAGAACTCAAACGCATTTCCTCGAAAAAATTATCTAAGGTAAAAGTTTTAAAATTTAAAAACATATCCTCTACAGAGACGCCTGGGTTTGGCAGCATTATGATCATAGATAGTCTATTTTCTGAACCGTATGGAAGCTCTATCACTCTGGCTTGTAGTTGTCTCATATTTGCGAATGGGTATATTTGTCTGTTATACATCATGTTGACTTCACCGATTTTCTTACCATAACTGTCATGGAATGGCATTTTTGTCGTCGACGACGCATTGAAAGGCACAGTCCACTGCGCTTTGAAGTACAATGCACTCGTCAATATCATTTTGCTTTCTTTGAAGCTCTCGCTGTTAACTATGTTCTTGATGCGGCCATGCGTGACGTTCGAAATTTGTCTATTGATGACATCCGCGGCGACGTCAGCTTCCTCGAACTTAAGCGGCACCATGTTGGTGTCGTAGATTTCTTTAGCGATGGCGATGAAGTCCTCTTGAGGTAAACGTTGCTGATCAACGAATATTGCATTGATTTTTGCAAGTTCCACTGTTTTTGTCTTGACCACAAGCCAATTGGATATTTCACGGTAGTTAGCGCGAGTTACATTTTTATTCCTGTTTGTTATACGTAGCGCGTGGTTAATTTCACGTCTCGTATTGCCAGTAGCGCCTTCGGAGATCACAGCCAATGCCGTCCACACTGTGATAGGCGACAACACCAAATTTTGATTTTCGGGTTGAGATTTCGACGTGTGGTATAACAGTTCGATAGAAAAGTTTCCAATCTTCTCGGTTAGCCCGTTTCTTACTTTCGCAGGTAAATCGTCACAATAACATGATACAATACATAATACAATCACTAACACACACTTCATATTGAGTAGGTTGGTACTCACAAAATGAATTAAACAAATTATTATTTAGTTTTTGCTATACGAGCATGTCCACGGCCGATGCGAATGTGAGCAGACTGCGATATACAAGGAAACTTGTACCGGTTACTAGACTGTTAACCGGTTATTTATTTTTATCGTAGCATATCTGTTTCCTCTACATAAATTAAGCAAATCGCGCGCAGCTCACAAACACAAAGTATACTAACGAGGATAACACAAAACCAGCCTTTTATTGTAAGCGGTGACCGCTGACGATTTTATCATTTGTGACGTCAATTGACGCGACCGACAACAGCCGACTGCAGACCTGCGACCTGCTTGTCATTGTCCTGAGGCGACCACTCAGTAATTTATGCAGGGTTATCAGGTAATCAGGCGAAGGAATAAAAAATGTAATAAGATTTTCACTTTTCGCATTTTGGGATTTGTTTTTTACTCTTTTACAATAATAAAATCTGTACCCGATGTTTGAAATGTTATACCTACATATTGTTCGTTCATTTTAGGATGTTCCAGAGAGTGGACTGTGGAGGTCACAGTTCACACTAGGTAGGTATTCTACAAATAAAGGTCATTGATTAAAAATGTTTCATGTCAAAGTTATTAGCACCTGGTTGCCAAGTCTGTTTGTCGAACCTGTAAAAAATATTGTTCTATCTAAAAACGACTCTAAGTTAGATCTTCAGTCAATCCACTAAAAGTCTGAATTTCCGGTAGCCTTTTATTTAGACTTAGTGACATAAATTTCTTGCGAGCTTTTTTAGGTCGTAACAGACTGTTTTAGCAACGTTCACGTATACACTATTATTTTTGCTGCAGTGTGACGAAAGGATTAAAATATTTAAGTATCGACGGAGTCTAATCTATCAGTTTCCGAGGTAAATTTATTAAGATGGCAACATTGTTGGCGCCACGCCACTGATTGAATAAAAACCTGATTAGCGGTGGAGGCCTTAGGGGAAGGGATTATCTGGCTATCGCCCGAGCCCTTGCGCTATAGGGGGATCGTATGTGTACCTACTTATTATTTTTTTAAGACCCATCCATGTTACCTTTCAACATAAGTTGAAAATTGACAAAATTGGTGCCTTTTTTGCTCCCATCCGGTACCTTGCACTGCCTAAGGCCGCCATTACTGATTAAACCGTCGTAACGAATTTAATTAGTTCAGAAGCTGATCATTAGTCATGCCATGTCACACAGGTGTAGACTGTATTGTTTCTGAGCATTGTTATGATACAAATCATGTTGAGATTATTTAGCCTCGGCCATCTGAGTACCTAACATCTATATGTACTAAGTATACGTAGATAATGTTGTATTAAAAATAAATTGATATCTCATTGACACAAATTTAATGACATGTATTCAAGGAAATAAAACAGTTTTTAAAGTTTCTGATTATGCTCGGACCTCAGTCAATTACCTGTGCTAAGTCAATAAACTCCAACAAAATAAACAATGAAAACCTAAGCATTTTTTTATAGGTACACGGTAAACTGATCCCACTGCACCAGATGGTAAGTGGAATGGGGTCCAATAGAATGTCGACTGACGAGAGATGATTACCCGGCAGTCGACACAATTATGCCGGCTTATTGGACTTTAAAAAAGCGGCGATAGCCTAGTTGGGTGTGGAACGGACTGCCGAGACGAATGTCCGCAGGTTCAAATCCCAAGGGCACACACCTCTGACTTTTCTAAAATCATGTGTGTATTCTTTGTGAATTTATCGTTCGCTTTAACGGTGAAGGAAAACATCGTGAGGAAACCTGCACATCTGAGAAGTTCTTTTTATGAATTTCGAAGGTGTGTGAAGTCTACCAATCCGCACTAGGCCAGCGTGGTGGACTAAGGCCTAATCCCTCTCAGTAGTAGAGGAGGCCCGTGCAGCAGTAGGCAAATATATAATACAGGGCTGATATTATTATTATATTATTATTGGACTTTGGAATTTTATATTTATATAGGTACGAATTATTCCTAAGTCTTCTATTATAAATACAAAATATGGTATTTTAACTATTTCATACAAAATACAGTCAGGTGTTAAGTAAAGTAAATAGACCAGAAGAAATTTTCCGTTTATGAACACTATATTATTTTAAATGTGACTGCCTCCGTGGCGTAGTTGTAATTGTACACGGTACGAGTACGCCTACTGCGCTGAGGTCCTGGGTTCGAATCCCGGGTCAGTCCAAAGTAACTGTGACTGGGTCTTACCAACTTAAAATTAGTTAGTCGCACGTCGGAGTTAGGAAGTTGACGGTGTGACACCTCCGTGCCTCGATAAAGACGTAAAGCCGATCCTGCGCCTGATTCTCTCCGGTCATGTCGGATTGCCGTCTCAACGGACTATGAGAGAGAAGGAATAGAGTGCACATGTGTATTGCACCCATTTGTGCAGTATTATATCTCCTGCGTACTTGTTGATCTCCGTTGAGATTGGCCGCCGCGACCGAACATCGACTAGGAAGGAATCACAATTAATCAGATCGGAAAAACTAGGTACTACAAGGTAGGTAGTTAGTAGGTACTATAAGGTAGGTAGTCCGTAGGTACTACAAGGTAGGTAGTCAGTAGGTACTACAAGGTAGGTAGTCAGTAGGTACTACAGGGTAGGTAGTCAGTAGGTACTACAAGGTAGGTAGTCAGTAGGTACTACAGGGTAGGTAGTCAGTAGGTACTATAAGGTAGGTAGTCAGTAGGTACTACAAGGTAGGTAGTCAGTGGTTACTACAATGTAGGTAGCCGGTAGGTAGGTGTCTACCTACTAGGTAGGTAGACATCGTAGGTAGCTTGCTCGGCCCTGTTCCTTGGCCTTTCACCTTTTTCTCATTTTTTTTTGCTCGTTGGGCTTTTTACATCTAACCATTTATGTACAACAAATAGTACTTAACCTTATTAAGGCGTTTAGAAAGATTAAAAACAACGAAATATATTTTATCATTTATTTCAGCTTACATATTCAATATTGCTCTTCCCTTCTATGTAGTCTGTATGTGCTTCGACCAATATCCTTCCAATTACTTTGACAAGCTGCACTTTGAACTCGGATATTGCGGTATTTTCATCATACTCTACGCTTTGGAAGTCTCTTTCTATGTAATACTGGAATGTTTTCCACAACATCTCTCTGGCTTTTAAGATTTTCTCTGCGTGACTGCAAAAAAAAAAACATAATTCAGGGTTGCCATACATTAAAATTTTTGATGAGTGAAATTAACACACATATCATGTATTTATCCCCGAATGGGCAGGCAGAGACGTGAGCAGGGCACCCACTTTTCGCCAAGTGTTCCGTCCCATGATGTGACAGGGGTTGAGTCTATCGCCATATCAGGCACAAATTCCAGACTCGGGGCTGATATTGAGCAGAAAAACCCAAATATCGCTTTACCCAACCCGGGATTAAAACTCAGGACCTCACAACGCTGCCATACCGCGCATGCAGTACAACTACGCCACCAAGGCAGTCATTCTTAAAACGTTAAAATTGTGTTCGATGTTTAAAAAAAACTTAATAAACTGTCATAATTTGTTTAAGGCGATACCTCAAGGTCCATTTTCATACATTTTGTTTCGGCTTTAATCTGGGTAACTAAACAAGTATTGGCAAGTAAAGAATTTAAATTCACGTCTAGTTAGTGATTAGTTCTCGCAGTTGAAAGAAAAATGTAAAATAATTAATAATCATGGATATTTCGGCCTTTAAAATTTAATATGACGAAATTTTAAAGGCAGAAATATCCATGATTATTAATTATTTTTACATTTTTCTTTCAACTGCGAGAACTAATCACTAACTAGACGTGAATTTAAATTCTTTACTTGCCAATACTTGTTTAGTTACCCAGATTAAAGCCGAAACAAAATGTATGAAAATGGACCTTGAGGTATCGCCTTAACGAACACTCAATGTATAATAACATGAAAGTCCTTTCACAATAGATAATATGAATATCCTTATCATGCACCACTAATGAAAACAAAGTCTCCTACCGGGTCTGTCTCAACGCTATGAACTAAAAATTACCGAACAGATTTCTATGAAATTTGGTATGGAGATAGTTTAAGAATATGGGTGAGATATAGGATTGTTTTATAATGTTTATACACTTTATGTACACAGAAGAATATACTTAATGCCACAGGCATAGTAGTCTGACTCTCATTTTAATAGCCAACAGTGTGGTTCCATAGAAATATAGATTGAATGGCGAAAATATGAAGTTACATCCACGAGGGGGACACTTGCGAAGATTGGTAGAAGAGCGAAGGTTCTTATCATGACTTACACAGATATTAAAAGATAAATACTTAAGTATGAGGAGTCTTTTATCCCGGAAATACTTTTTCAAAATAAAATCTAGTATTCAAATAAATTGTTCTTAGAAATAGTATACCTATTCGTTAAACTATCATTAAAATCCTGCATGTTGCGACGTTCTTTTATGTAAAATCAAATGTGACATTGGTGATTAATTATAAAATTATTCGTTTAGGGAAAAAATAACTTTATTTTATAAGACTTAAATTTCATCATGCTAAATGTATGGATTTAAGTCTGGCAGACTGGTAGGTAGACAATGCTTATAAATATTTATATATAAATATACATTTTTATTGCTTTGTGAATTTGTCGTTCGCTTTAACGGTGAAGGAAAACATCGTGAAACCTGCACATCTAAGAAGTTCTCTATAGGAATTTCGAAGGTGTGTGAAGTCTACCAATCCGCACTAGGCCAGCGTGGTGGACTAAGGCCTAATCCCTCTCAGTAGTAGAGGAGGCCCGTGCTCAGCAGTGGGACAGTATATAATACAGGGCTGACATTATTATTATTGCTTTGAATGACGAGACGAGCTAGCCGTTCGCCTGATGACAAGCGACGATCGCACGTAAATAGTAGAAGCACCATCTAACACCTTGAATTACAAAGTATTGTTTGGTAATCCACTGCGCTCGCCATCCTGAGACATGAGATGTTAAGTCTTATTATGTCCAGTAGTTACACTGGCTACAATGTTTTAAATCGGAACACAACAGTGACTACACACTGCTGTTTGGCGGCAATAGACATTGCAGTGGTACCTACCCAGGCGGACTCTCACATATGAGAGACCTATCACCAGTAAAGTATTATTGTTATATTGTCGGTTGAAAGAGTAATTGTCTTAAGCGACATTTTCATGTTATCGATTTTCTCAAAATCTACTGAACGGATTTTTATGAAGTTTCGTATGGATATAGTTGACCATGGGAAGGTTATAGGCTACTTTCTATCCCGGGAAAATATATAGCGGGACTTTTAACCTGGGAAGCTACATCACGCGGACCAAGCCGCGAGCAAAAGCTAGTAGCTTAATAAAATAGACAATGCGGTGGTACATACAAAGACGAGTTTTCTTGAACGAAATACCATCTGTTTAAATATTAAGTATTGGTAATGAATTAATTAATGTCGACACTAATATACCGAAAAAAATTAACATTTAAAAAAAAAATAGTTCTGATTTTAAATATGTATGAAACTTCAAAAAATCACAAAAAAATGTCGCTTAGGTCAATTAGCCTTTCAACCTTCGATATGTATTATTATATTATGTATATCGGTATATGTATTATTATTTAATTTTTCTATAAGTACATAATTGTACATTGACCCATAAAAGTACTCGTTCAGTTTAATTCATTTTTGTTTTGAACGTAAACGCCTCATATTTTATTTTTGTGAAAAAAAATGTTCTTAGGAATATCAAAGGCAATATAAAGTTTTGCACTTGTACTGCGTCCCATGATATATGCGTATCTATCGCTATATCGAGCAACATCGGTTCAGTGTTAGCCCCTGAAAACGTTACAGATATTGTCACTAGCATTCATATAGGTATCAATAATAATTTTGTTGTGCAACATATTGCGCGTCTTTGTTCCCGACACCATCATGCAGCTTACAACATAAATAAATGTAATTTCCTTTCTATTGTTCAACTGATATGAACACATTGAAATATGTCGTAATAAAAAAGCCATGACATCGTACTGGGGCCTCATGGCCTGGGGTCAAATTTGTGTGGAATTGTATTCTGTATGCCAATTTCTGTTGTATCGAACGTGATGCGATGCGATAAGAGCTTGTTACGCACTGTAAAAATAACGTGTCGTATAGAGAATAAGGTGCCTGGTTTATTTTTTATTTTATATCAGCGCACCGACGCGTTTACATGTAGAGAGAAAGAAAATGTGTGCTCGCACCTTTCTCTCTTCCCTACAGTAATATACGCAACGTAACTCTGTCTCTTTCTATCATCACTAACTTATATTTCCCTCTCAACTTCAGTTTGCTTTGCCAGATCACACTTTTCGCAACTCTCTCGTCACGCATTACCAGCTTACTCCCCAAGTCAAGCGAGCAAAAAGAAGTTTTACTTCAAAAATCTCTGCTTGCACTCCGCCATATAAGCAACAACAGTAGTGACAAAGGCGCACGGCTTCTTTCAAAAAGCTTTTTTTTTATTCCTTTGAATGGCGTGATGAGCTTGCCGTTCGCCTGATGGTAAGCGATACGAGCGCTCATAAACAGTAGAAACACCATCCAACACCTTGAAGTATTGTATTGTTTGGTATTCCACTGCGCTCGCAATCCTAAGACATGAGTTTTTAAGTCTTATTATGTCCAGTAGTTACATTGGCTACAATGTCCTTCTAACCAGAACACAACAGTGACTACACACTGCTGGCGGTAGAAGCAGACATTGTAGTGGTACCTATCCAGGCGGATTCTCAAATATGAGAGACTTACCAGTATCGTTAGGATGTACCATCATTTATCTACGACTTTTAAATTGCCTATTAAACTGATATCTCGGGGGAATTTTAGAGTATGGATTCGTGAGCCATTTGGGAATACCTTGGTTTCTTTCGCAGATTAGGTAACATACTACGAGATTGGACGTACCAAGGGGGTTTACGTTGGACGCCAGTGGAATATCATCGGAACAATTATTTACAACAATGGATGTTTATTTATTAACCTAACCGCACCACACGTATCTTATTAATATATTCATGACTAAGGTATATTTAGGTATGCATAGCTATTCGTCTGTTGTTTAATGTTTTCAACTGTTATTGAATGAAGTATTATTGTGTTATTTTCTGCGATAAATAGCCTATGTGTTAATCTAGGATATGGGGCTGTATTTGTGCAAAATTTTATCGAAATCCATTCAGCAGTTTCTGTGTTCTTACATTAAAGAATTTTCCAAATTGCGCATATCACTTTGTACCACTAATCTTACTAGTATTGACAGCCTCAGTGGCGTAGTTTTAATTGTACACGATACGAGTACGACTATCGCGCTAAAGTCCTGGGTTTGAATCCTGGGACTGGCCTAAATAATTGTGACTGGGTCTTTCTAACTTAAAAATTACTCAATCGCAGCTCGGAGCCAGGAAGTTGGAGGTATGTTACCCCCATGCCTCAGGAATCACGTAAAGCCGTTGGTCCCGCGTCTGATCTCTCTCCGGTCATGTCGGATTGCCGTCTCATCGGACTATGAGGGTGAAGGAACAGAGAAGGCACCTGTGTATTTACACAGGTGCACTCTTTGTTATCTAATGCGTACTTGACTGATCTCCGTTGAGATTGGCCGCCGTGGCCGAAATTCAGTTGGTATCACTTACTAACTTACCAGTATTATAAATGGGAAGAGTGAAAAAGTTTGGATGCTTGTTAGAAGTAAACGTAGAGACAATTGAACGAATAAGCTACTTTCTATACCAGGAAAATGTATAGCGTGACTTTTATCCCGGGAAACGCTTCACGCGGGCCAAGCCACGAGCAAAAGCTTGTACCTTAATAAATATACAATGCGGAGTTAAATACGAAGACGAGTTCTCTTGAACGAAATAATACCTGTTTAAATATTAAGCATTAATAATGAAGCTTGTATAAAATGCATTAATTAATGTCAACATTAATATACCTACAGAGAAAATGTGTTTTCCTTTGTGCGATCATCTATGAAATTACTGAAATTATATCACAGATATCAAGCAACATTGTGTTTGAGTAACACACGCGCATAGGCGTAGCTAGGATCAGTGTCCACCTTATAAATGTCTATCCACCCTGGGAAAAGCATTGGATTTATACAAAGGCTCCCGTTGTATAGATTTTTTTACGTCCAAAATCGGCGGCTGTCTTGTCCCCCTAGCTGCATCCCTTCAAAATCCCTACGCCAAACCACAGCTGTTAGCTCCAAAGGGGTAGGCAGAGTACAACTAGTCTACACATTTTCACACCCAGTTCCACTGCCCTACCTGGGATTCGAATTTCGAAGCCGAGACATGAACGCAATACCCCATCGAGGCGAGTCGTTAAGTATAACATTCCTGTAGTGTTCCGGTAAAATTATTCCACGAGGATGTCGCGATGTTGAAAATAATACATTACATGACGCAATTGTTATGATTTGTATATTGAGAAGAATTTATTAGTCATAGGCCATTTAAAGTATCACAATTGTGCAATAACGGGTACGAAATATTTATAATAACAAAATTTTCATAATACCGGTAACCGGGAAAAAAATCACGGTCACGGGACATTACAATTTCGGTAGGTAATACCCTGTGGTGCAACATAAAAAGACACTTACTCATGGGTAAGTGTTTGGTTTTGCGTTAAGTCACGGATGCCAATGTCACAATAATGATGCCATAAATTACGTCAGGAAAAAGACTTTTTTTGTATACAGGGACGACGGTGACCACACTTTACGTGATGGAAAGCGGAGGCGGATGTAGGTAATGTCGACTGGATGAGATTATATCTCGCTGTCGGTTAGTTACGTTACCGCAAACTGACGTCGAAATAAAACTATTTTCCGGATTTTATTGCGGTTTTTGTGTTATTATTCTCTAAACGTTTCGAAGACTGCCTCAAAGGTCACTGGTGTAGGTGTCGTTCGAACGAAAAGTCTGTAACAATATCTACCTACAATTTACAATTATACTGTCGGTTGAAACGCTATTTGACTTAAGCGACATTTTTTTCGAAGAAATTTAACTAGGTTAAAAAAACAGAAAAAAGTGCTAATTTTAAATAGGTATGAAATTTACAGTCTTACTTATAAACTTGTTTTAGCTTAAGAGGTCGTTAAGAATTGCTTAAATAGCTGTCAAAAACACCGTTTCCTAGTTTAAGTTTAAAAAGCAAGATGGCGTGTTCTGACTTACAACTGATCGAGTAAATTTGTTTTTTAACTAAGCTTTATATTTTTTTTATAAGTGAAATTGTTAGTGTCGCAAAAAATGTCGCTTAAGTCAATTTAGCTTTTCAACCTTCGAATTACAAAATTTGTTTTTAAACTTAGCTGTTGATGGATTGATGATTATGTTTTTCGATCTACGCGGAATGAGCTCAGAGTGTCTTGAACCGTGGCAGCCGGTCTTTTGAGCTCCGGTTTAATTAAATGTAGAGCAGGATCCTAGGCTTGTCCAAGATTTACCCAGTCCCGTATGCGCCGAAGAAGGCGACCCCGGGTTTTCGTTGGTATGCCGGTGTAGGGTGTACAGGGGTAGGGACTCAGTCCAATGCTCGCTCGGATGTTATACTCCCGAGTGTCGACATTGGGCCGTAACACCGGTGAAACCAACATAACCGTTCCACTCATCCCCTAAGTGGTGGTAGCGATAACGATTTTTTTCCGCGATAAAAAAGGCTTGTACAAGCTTCCTATTGAAATTCCTTTTTTTTTAATTTAAATAGCCTCGTGGTTCATGGATCGGTGTTCTTGATACAAATAATACTTAGGTACTAATTATACAAAAGTTTTAAAATTCCGACAACTTGTTTTATTTTTATGGCAATTTAGGTATAGACTTATAAGAATAATAATGTAATTTATTCAGTAGTAGGTACTACAATCTTTGTTTGTTAAAATTTTTCCTGATAAAAATATCCTTAAAACACTATACTATTGAACAATTCGATGGAAAAATACATTATTTCTCATAGCAGCAAATTACTGGGATAAATAGCATATATAAGTTAATCAAGGACATGGTCTATCCGAGTACCAAATTTCATCCAAATTCGTTCAGCTGTTTCTGCGTGTACTTCTAACAAACATCCAAACATTTTCACAAACTTTCGCATTTATAATATTAGTGAGACTTGTACAGGCAGCCAAAATATACTGAACAGATTCAAAATCGAAATTATTAATATGTTCAGATACCTTTTTGGCTGACTGTACATGTTTTTATTTTATAAAAAAGTATTATAGTCCAAAGAACTCACCTAGTAGGTAAATATATATTTAATTTGTGCTTTGGCAATGTTACAATCGTGGTGTCTTCATTACTCTCCTGCGAACAATATTACAAATTATTTATATGCTTTTCATAGGATATTTATTTATTTGCACTCTGTAATCTGTATATAGGAGTTTTTTGTTTTCTATGAGCAAAAAAAGCGGCAATAGCCTAGTTGCTTGTGGAACAGACTGCCAAGACGAATGTCCGAGAAGTTCTCTATAGGAATTTCGAAGGTGTGTGAAGTGTACCAATCCGCACTAGGCCAGCGTGGTGGACTAAGGCCTAATCCCTCTCAGTAGTAGAGGAGGCCCGTGCTCAGCAGTGGGACAGTATATAATACAGGGCTGATATTATTATTATTATTATAAGCAAAGTGACCTCGCTGCGCCTGATGGTAAATGGAGTGGAGTCCAATAGAATGGTGGTAGGATATATTTTATATCCACCTGGATAGCGACAGCTGCATACAAGATGTTAAAACCCGTCGTAATGGCCCAAGTGTGTTGCGTTACGGAATTTGCCTCTGTATACCCGGTTCCAACAGGCCGGCATAATAGGGTACCGGACTCATTTTTGTTCTTTACTATTTTCAATTATTTACATAATATAAATTATAACACAGAAGGAATTATTAAAATCCGGTAAAAAATCAACAAGGCTCTTTTCTGTTTCTTTTTAATTAGAAAAGGAAAAAGAAAAGAGACGAAATACACACATGTGACGTCATCGGGAATTACGACGCGTGCGAAAGAAAAGAGATGAAGCGATATCCCCACAACGCGCCCACTTCTGCACATTACAATATTTTAAATATGAATTACTCGCTAATTTTTTAACCAATTTTTATCCAGTTTTCGCAGGAGTGCTTCTTTTTCGTATTATTAACCATTACATATAGAATAATGTACAAAATTAAGCATAGGCCGGTTCCCTATTGTGTCAACTGCCGAGGGGTAATCGATCACCAATCAAAAATCATCTTCCATCAGTCAATATCCTATTGGACGCCACTCCACTCACCATTAGCTGAAGTGGAGTCACCACCGCGAAAGTATAAAAAAAATTACCTCTACACAACTATGTACAACTCCAGGTGCGAACAGGAGCACCGCGTGTGGTGTGACCTGCGAACTCTTGGAGACCAGCAGGGCGCGCCGCTCCACCGAGTGGTGACCTCCGAAGTACGACAGGATGTGGGCCTTGGGAGACCCCTTGATGACGTTGTGGTTGACACTGTCGCTTGAGATGTGCACGCGGTCCCCCGCACTGTATACATTACGGCAACTATACAGCCGTGCTAAGCGCCAAAGCGGTATGTCAACCTTATTTCGAGATAATCGTAGTTTTGTAAATATAGTTTTATAATTTTGTATGTAAAACTGAGGTAGAGAAACTCGTTAAGGTTTTTCATAACAAGTTCTAAACAAGATACCATTATTTAGGTAAGTTCATTAGATGGGTATTTCTTTAACCCAAATGCCATCGGAATGATTGGAATGTCAGCCGGCTAACATGACAGATACATGACATTACGCGTGTCACGGAAAAATAACCTTATTATGTAATAAATAATAAGGTTATATTCCGGTGACTCGCGTTGTGTCATGTAACTGTCATGTAGCTGTCATGTTAGTCGGCTAACATGTCAAGCATTAAGTAGTTAAGCTATCTGACGACTAAAAATCAAGATTTTGATTATTTTTGAGTTACCGCTTTTGAACTTAGCACGGCAGTATATCGACGGTTGAATTGTCAGAAAAATTGTCTTAAGCGACATTTTTTTGCGACACTAAGTTTCATACATATTTAAAATCAGCACTTTTTTTATGTCTGCGTGTGAGCAGGCGCTCTTGTTTATATGTGGGTGTGAGCGTGCGCGTTTGTGTATGTGTGTGCGTATTGTGATACAGTACGGCAAATATCGACAAACCTGGTATACAATTCCGTGACAGTAGCGAGCTTCCCCTTGGTCTTCACACGCCTCCTGCTGGTGACGAGTGCGTTCGCGCCGGACAGTAACACAGCGCTGTACAACTGATCTATATCGCAGAACCGGTTCAACTCCTGCACATCTGACGCTGGGTCTATTATGCTGGACTTTAGTATTTGTTGCAGGTGAAGACTGGAGAGAGCTGGAAAAGAATTGATGATGTAGACGGGTAATATGGCGTTTCATTAGCTTTAATAATAATAGCGGCGATAGCCTAGTCGGGTTTGGAACGGACTGCAAAGACGAATGTCCGCAGGTTCAAATCCAAAGGGCACACACCTCTGACTTTTCTAAAAATGATGTGTGTATTCTTTGTGAATTATCGCTTGCTTTAACGGTGACGGAAAACATCGTGAGGAAACCTGCATATCTTAGAAGTTCTCTATAGGAATTTCGAAGGTGTGTGAAGTCTACCAATCCGCACTAGGCCAGCGTGGTGGACTAAGGCCTAACCCCTCTCAGTAGTAGAGGAGACCGGTGCCCAACAGTGGGACAGTATATGAATGAATCTCTCTTAACCGAATTTCGGCCACGGCGGCCAATTTCAACGGAGATCAGCCACGCAGGAGATATTATAGTGCACAAGTGTGTGCAATACACAAGCACTCTCTGTTCCTTCTCATAGTCCGGTGAGACGGCAATCCGACGTGACCGGAGAGAATCAGGCCCAGGATCAATGGCTTTACGTGCTTTCCGAGGCATGGAGGTGTCACACCGCCAACTTCCTGACTCCGAGCTGCGACTGAGTAATTTTTAAGATGGAAAAACCCAGTCACAATTATGTTGGCCCGACCGGGATTCGAACCCAGGCCCTCAGCGCGGCAGTCGTACTTGTATCGTGTACACTAACAACTACGCCACCGAGGCAGTCAACAACAGTATATAATACAGGGCTGATATTATATTATATAACAATATAATATACAGACATCGGCCTGTTACAATTTTATTACGTGTAAATAATAATATTAGCCCTGTATTATATACTGTCCCACTGCTGCACGGGCCTCCTCTACTGCTGAGAGGGATCAGGCCTTAGTCCACCACGCTGGCCTGGTATTGGCAGACTTCACACACCCACGAAATTCCTATAGAGAACTTCTCAGGTACGCAGGTCTCATGTTGAATGATTATTATATTACTAACCTCTGACATATCCCAGTCGTTCCTTCCTGATCCCGTACCTCTCACACCAGGCGTCGACCCCACTCCAGCCGTCTTCTTCTAACTTCAGCTCGAATTCATCCTGTATCCAGTGGAGTGCGGAATGGTCTGACGTCGCGCTGTACTTGCGTTTTATCGACCTCACTTCTGGAATGTGAGAATGAAGTTAATAAGACAATTAATTAAAATATTAGATTATTAAAAAATATATAAATAAATAAGACGTAAATAAATTAAAAATCCGTACATTATTATTATCTACTTACATCTATTATCAACCAATCCTATTTTTTAACCGACTTCAAAAAAAGGAGGAGGTTATCAATTCAACGAGTTTTTTTTTTTTTTGTATGTTTGTTACCTCAGAACTCGCTCATCTATTTATTTATCGTTAATGTATTTATCTAGCTTAACTAGCAATTTTAATTAGGCACCGACTCCAAAATTGGTATCCAATATATACTTGTTATGTGAAATTATTTTTTGGTTTTGAGTGGTTTTTGAAGGCGGTTTAATTTTTTGTTAAAATTATTTTTATTTGCCCTTTTCTAAGCAGGACATAAGGGAGACGCAGAGTGAGAACGCGTTGCGGAACATTATCCAGCAACAGTGGCGAAAGGTGATATATTCCGAAAGGCAACCCAACATTAAATATAGGTAGGTACTATTATGCATGAATCGGTATGCAAATGGTTCTAATGATAATTTGATTCCACATAAATCTATACATGTTATAAAACAAAGTCCCCAAAAGCTGTCTGTATATATTTGATTTTCTCAAAAGCAACTGAACGGATGTTTATGAAGTTTCATATGAAGATAGTTGGCCCTGGGAAGGTTATTATAGGCTTCCTATCCCAGCAAAATATATAGCGGGATGTATATCCCGGAAAACATCACGCAGGCGAAGCCGCGAGCAAAACCTAGTTCTATAAAGGGAATACGGAATCGGATTATACAGACCCATAGCCAATTCCGAACCAGCTAAACCCACCAGCCAACTTAACCCATCTCAAAGGTTTACAACTCACCGTCTCTCCTGTCGGGCGCATTCCCATCTCAAAGACCTCTCAAAACTATGCTAGCTCACCATCTCTCCTGTCGGGCGCATTCCCATCTCAAAGACCTCTCAAAACTATGCTAGCTCACCATCTCTCCTGTCGGGCGCATTCCCATCTCAAAGACCTCTCAAAACTATGCTAGCTCACCATCTCTCCTGTCGGGCGCATTCCCATCTCAAAGACCTCTCAAAACTATGCTAGCTCACCATCTCTCCTGTCGGGCGCATTCCCATCTCAAAGACCTCTCAAAACTATGCTAGCTCACCATCTCTCCTGTCGGGCGCATTCCCATCTCAAAGACCTCTCAAAACTATGCTAGCTCACCATCTCTCCTGTCGGGCGCATTCCCATCTCAAAGACCTCTCAAAACTATGCTAGCTCACCATCTCTCCTGTCGGGCGCATTCCCATCTCAAAGACCTCTCAAAACTATGCTAGCTCACCATCTCTCCTGTCGGGCGCATTCCCATCTCAAAGACCTCTCAAAACTATGCTAGCTCACCATCTCTCCTGTCGGGCGCATTCCCATCTCAAAGACCTCTCAAAACTATGCTAGCTCACCATCTCTCCTGTCGGGCGCATTCCCATCTCAAAGACCTCTCAAAACTATGCTAGCTCACCATCTCTCCTGTCGGGCGCATTCCCATCTCAAAGACCTCTCAAAACTATGCTAGCTCACCATCTCTCCTGTCGGGCGCATTCCCATCTCAAAGACCTCTCAAAACTATGCTAGCTCACCATCTCTCCTGTCGGGCGCATTCCCATCTCAAAGACCTCTCAAAACTATGCTAGCTCACCATCTCTCCTGTCGGGCGCATTCCCATCTCAAAGACCTCTCAAAACTATGCTAGCTCACCATCTCTCCTGTCGGGCGCATTCCCATCTCAAAGACCTCTCAAAACTATGCTAGCTCACCATCTCTCCTGTCGGGCGCATTCCCATCTCTAAGACCTCACACAACCATGCAAGCTCACCATCTCTCCTGTCGGGCGCGTTCCTGAACAGTTCGAGGTGGTCGGCGCAGTGCGTCAGCACGTTCGCGACGGGCACCACGGCCCCCAGCACGGCGCCGTGCAGCAGGCTGCGGCCCAGCCGCGGGTGCAGCGTGAGGCGGGACAGGAGAGTCCCGAGACGGGTCAGACGCTCGGAGGGGGTCAGGGCGCCTGAAATTAAAGAAAAAAATAGGTAAAGGTTTTTAGGGTTAAAAATAAAATTAGATAAAGGTTTTTAGGGTTCATAGACCCGTTTTGTATTATCTCAGGGTATAATGGAACCTATATTTTAAGTTAGATATCTAGTAATATATTGGTGAAAACTGCATTAAATTCCATGAAGTAAGTTTTGTGTGATGCGTGTACAAACATACAGATAGAAAATCTTAAAAAGATTTGTAATTTGCTAACACAAAACCCTGACCTAGGTGACAATTTATGCAAAATATAGTACACTAGCTTTTGCTCGCGGCTCCGCCCGCGTTATAAAGTTTTCCAGGCTAAAGTTTTCCGTTATAAAAGTAGTAATTTCCCGGGAGCCTATGTTCTTCCCAGGGTCTCAAATTGTCTCCATACCAAATTTCATCTTAATACGTTGGGTAGTTTTTGAGTGTAACACGTTCAGGCAGACATATGCAGCGGGGGACTTTGTTTTATAATATATTTTTTAGAATTTTTTAAGAGGAACAATCCCGTCATACATCATTGTTGCATAACTTTAACCGTTTACGCAGCGCACGCAACGGAAGCTCTCAAAACTAATAATGTTTCCCCTTTTTTGCAACATGTTTCATTACTGCTCCGCTCCTATTGTTCATAGCGTGATGATATATAGCCTATAGCACTCCAGGAACAAAGGGCTATCCAACCCAAAAAGATTTTTTCAGTTCAAACCGGTAGTTCCCGAGATTAGCCATTACTGCTCCGCTCCTATTGGTCATAGCGTGATGATATATAGCCTATAGCGCTCCACAAATAAAGGGTTATCCAACACAAAATGATTTTTTCAGTTGAAACCGGTAGTTCCTGAGATTAGCCATTACTGCTCCGCTCCTATTGGTCATAGCGTGATGATATATAACTTTGAGCACTCCACAAAGGACTATTCAACACAAAAAGAATTTTTCAGTTCGAATCGGTAGTTCCTGAGATTAGCCATTCTGCTTCGCTCCTATTGGGTATAGCGTGATGATATATAGCCTATCACTCCACGAACAAAGTGCTATCCAACGCAAAAATAATTTTTCAATTTGGACCGGTGGTTCCTGAGATTAGCGCGTTCAAACAAACAAACAAACTCTTCAGCTTTATATAATAGTAAGTATAGATTCTGGATTAACATACAAGCTATCTCTATTTCAGAAAAGAACAAAGAACTTATGCAGCTTCACCTATTACACTTTAGTTCAACAGAGGTTGAAGGTCTTAATTTTTTTATATAATTTTATTTTCTAACCTATCCTAACCTAGCCTTTTCCTTCTTCCTCCCCTCCGCCCATCCTAAAAGAAGGTCCCTATGCTCCCCCAATACTTCCCTCCTCTCCTTCTCTTGCTCAACTCTGCTCCAGGGCCCTGCAGTCGTATCCTAGATTCCAGTAACCTATTCATAGGGTTCCCCAGGAGAAGACTACAGGGACCCTTGAAAAAAAAAATAGAATATGGCTAAGTTTTATAACATACCCAAATCCACAAGATCGTTGACGGCAAATCTGATCGCTTGTCGCGTCGGCGGCTCGGGTAATTGTGACAAGAAATCTTCGACCTTATCCTCTGGGGCGTACGACTTACAGTCTAATACTGTTTGTTCTAGAGGTATCCTGGAAAAATAAGTTGATTTAGTGTGCACATTATATTAACGAAAAAAATGACAATAAATAAAATTAAATGGATCGCATTTTTTTGGCCAAACTCTTATTTTTTTATAGAAAAAATAAAATAAAATAAAAATATATTGACACCGCAGTCACTTTGTGTTTTTTTTATTTTTTTCATAAATTAACATATTAAAATGGTTCTGAATTAATTAGCCTTAGCCTAATGAATTCTCCAACAAGAAGCATTTATATAGAGTGGAATATAAATACTTTTTTTTTTTATAAAAAAAACATTTTTTTCTAATTTACATTGAAACCATTGTAAATAATGACTTTAGAATTAAACAAAATACATAATTACCTCAATATTTCAGGCGTTGTGTGTTCAGCGAACTCAGCCTCTTTCTCTTTAGTGTAGAGTCTGTAGCAATGACCTGGAATGTACTATGATAGTTATATCTAATTATAAATAACAAACATGTTCGTATTTTTTTACTGCCTCGATGGCGTTATTGTATTACATTACGACTGTTCTGCCGAGGTCTCGGGTTCTATCTCCCGGGAGGACAAAGCGATATTGCGTTTTTCTACTCAGTATCGGGGCCCTTATTTTGTATGATAGTGTAAACGCGTATCGCGGCCGTGTCGTGTTATCTTCGAGGAATGTGCGTGGAATGGTATTCTGTAAGCCAAATTTCTATAGTCCTAAACATGATGCGTTGTGTTACGTGCTTGTAACGCGCTGTTAAAATAACGTGCGGGATAGAGAATAAGGACCCAGCCCGGAGTCTGAAATAAGTTTCCTATATTGCGACAGGCTCACCCCCTATCTATCACATCATGTGACGGAATACACACGACGGTAAGCGGGTGCGTCAGTTGCGCCGCTGCCTACACCTTTGGAGATTAAAGGCGTGAGTGTGTGATATTGACGTGAACTGGTATATATATTTCATAATGGAGGTCGCTTCTAAAAGGTCCATGTGGAAATCTTTAGGAAAGGTCTATGTTTAGCAGTGGACCTGCGGCTGATGATTATATTTCATGATTGTAGTTAGTTACCCGGCTGCACTCGTCCCGCTCTCCCTGTTCTTTGCTTAGCGCCTGCCTGCGACACCCACACTGTTTCCAGACTAGCTGTCCCTGGAATAATGGGATAAATAAGGAATATAATATACTACATTGCAAATACAACGACAATCTAAAAGAATTTAAATAATTTCATAAATTTGTTAATTTTAATGTAATTGGAACATGATGTATACAAATTCACATACATGGTGTATTTTTACTTCAATCCAAATTGTCCAACAAAACTGTGAATGATAGCAGTATTCTCCAATTTGAACACTGAATACAAATGCACGAGTATAACATTGATATAAAGGCTGTTCATTTTTTTACTGCAGTCAAAACTGTCCAACAGAACTGACAGTCTAAACTATTGATTCCCAATGTGGTCCTAGGTGGACTCCCAGGGGTTCACGAGAGACTCGATGAGGGTCTATGTTGGCATGATCAAAAAATAATCATTCTTCTTAAACGGGGTTCCATGAAACTTTATCTAGTTTTGATAGTAAAGAACTAAATTATTGGCTTGATTTCACCTATCAATGTAGGCAGATAATATTTTAAACTCAGCGACTGTTACATGTAAAGACTTTCATATTCTGAGGAATATGGTAGAAATTTTGCTGCAGGGCTTTCACCGAACAAGCAAAATTTTATTATTATTATTTTGTTATCAGGCAGGCAGTTTATTTAACTGATATGCCTGTATCCTGTAATTATGGATTCCGGTTTCACTTCCCATCAAAATACACTACACTACTCTTCTCACTTTATCATGTACTGTAGTCTTTACACTAAACTGATTGAAAAGAGCAACACTAGAGTTTCTTGCCCGTTCTTCTCTGGTGAGAACTGATTTCCGAACTGGTGGTAGAGTTAATATTGACGGAATCCAAATAATGTATAACATTTTACAGATTTAAATAAATCATTTCATTTCAATATTTGTCAAGTTTCTGCTACAGCCACATCCTGTGGGAAGTTGTTCCACGCTCTTACTACTCTGTCCGTCAAGAAATGCATATGTGGTTTGTTATTGGACAAGGTGGAGAATAGTTTTTTTTTTTAATGGAAATCCGAAAAAAAATTGAGCAACTCTGGTTTGAACTGATATGATAAATATATACTGTATTTACCCGTATTTTCCATAATTCTGTTCTCCTTATGCGCCCCGGAGTCTATAACGTGCACAACATCAGGTATTGTTATGGAAGTCTCCGCTACGTTTGTCGCTAGGACTATTTTCCTGATGCCTAGTGGCGGCTTGCTGAACATTTTGGCTTGATCTGTTGTAGACAACCTTAAATACATAAATATATCTTTCAAAATTCGAATAGCGAAAAATACTCGAGGACTTATAATAAAAAATTAATACGGCATAATTAGATTTTTGGCAAATATTTTTTTATACAGATATGGAATTATATGACTTGGAAAAATAAATACATACTGTATTACTGCACTATTCAGTAGAATCGATGATGAGTTAAAATTGTAGTCAATAATACATACAACACAACAAAAGAATATTAATAATTTGAACACACTTGTTGTATTCAATTTTATATTTAATTATACATGGTGTTGAAAAAAATCAGGTTATGTTTTTCATGACATTTTTTAATATTTGTATATGTATAACGCGCCGGAACAGGTCGCGGATGCCCCTAACCTAACCTAACATCACCAAGGTTAACCTAACGTCACGCAAGTCAACCTAACTTAACCTGAACACAACGCAACTTTAATCAATATGTGTTCACCCGAACCAATAAAAAGTTTTAAAAATCAATACCAGCTTATTAACGCCCCCAGTAATATCATATACATTGTAGCCAGTGTAACTACTGGACATAATGAGACTTAACATCTCATGTCTCAGGATGGCGAGCGCAGTGGAATACTGAACAATACTTTGTAATTCAAGGTGTTGGTGTTTCTACTGTTTATGGGCGGTATTATCGCTTACCATCAGCCGAACGGCAAGCTCGTCTGGTCATTCAAAGCAACTTATATTATATATAGTTCCTAGAAATACAGTAAAAAAATCCTCACCTAGAATGCACAGGTAAGATCAAATGCAAACTGGACTCTCCATAGTGAGCCTCCAACAGTTCCTTGGTTTGTTTTATCTCAGACCAACCCGGGAGAAACACTAGTATCGCGCCTTCTTTCTCACTCTTATCCACTGCTTTTATTACTTCCGCTACCTATAAATATATTTTATTCATACGGGCACGGCAAATTGATCCTTTTAGACCTGATAATAAGAGTGGGTAGTATCGAATTATAAGATAATTCTCCATTTGTAGTCGACACAATTATGCCGGCCTGAGACCCTATCATCTATAACAGTAACACGACCATGTTTTTTTTGTTAAATTAGCGTCGAATGGTATTCTGTATGCCAATTTCCATTGTGTTAAACGTGACTCGGTGCGTTTCGCGCTGTGAATTTTCCAAGGAAGCGTACTGCGTTTTGCGATCAGCCTGTGTATGGATATATACAGGCTGATCGCGAAACGCGTTCCAAAAGGCCGACATAATAGTGTCGACTCTCAAGGGGTAATCATCTCTCGTCAGTCGACATTCTATTGGACTCCACTCCACTTACCATCTGGTGCAGTAGGGGCCACTTGTCTTGCGAGTATAAAAAAAGAACGCGTGGGTGGATTACGTTGGTCACTATGGCTTTTACATCTTGCATACGATCGAAGATACTAGTGAACACATAGGCTACAATTTATAATGATTTTGTGTAATTTGGTCATATTATAACGGTACATATCAAGTAAGCCGAAAAAAAAATCCAGAAAATTCCTTCACGCGGGCGAAGCTGCGAGCAAAAGTTAGTAATATATAAAAGCCGCGATAAAATACGAACAGTTTTCTTCAATACATTAATTTTGATAAGACTGATGAATGTACCTCTTGGCAGTTGATTTGTGGTTTCCTCGCTTCCTCGCCACTGTTCTGAAGAGTGTTGGGCAGGTTTAGGTTGAACTTTTTCTGTATGTCCTTCAAATGCGTCACTTCCACTGGGAACGTGCGTCCCGGCACTTCTATGACTGGGCACGGGTCGAAATATCTAGAAAAAAATTAAGTCAAATTGTTACGCAATACACATTGTTATTTTTCAAATATATCGAAATATAAAAAAGAAAAACAATTCAAATTGTTACGCATTACAATTTTTTTTAAAATTATATTGCATTTTTTTATGTTCTTAAACAAAATGACTATGAAGTATAATCATTCTTAGATATTATAAGACAAAGTCCTTACGCTGGGTGTGTCTGAGCGATAAAATCAAAAACTGCCAATCAAATTTCAATGAATTCAGTATGAAGATCGTTTGAGATCTTGGAAACGACATAGGCTACTTTTTTATCACAAGAAAACTGTTTCAGGCGGGCGAAACTGCGAGTAAAATTTAGTTTAAACTAAGAACTATTGAAGTGTAAAAATAAATGTCGATAACCAAGATACGCTACAATATAAATTGATTATACGTAAAATCGATATCATCGAATCGAATCGATTTACGAGAAAACAAAGTTTAATCTATTATAACGAATATCGACATCATCGGATCGATTGGATTAATCCAGAGGTTCCCAATTTTTTTTTCATAGACCACTTTCAATATTTTGCTGGTTCCGGTGGACCTTTTTTAGTTCTTTACCATCAAACCAGATAAGTTTTCATGGACCCCCGATTACGAATTGTCAACCACCATATTTTGGTTACGCCAAAGTAGACCTCCGTTAAGTCTTCCGTGACCCCTGGGAGTCCACTTTGGAAATCAAAGGATTAATCGATTATACCAATCACCCTTCTTTTTTAAGTCACACTCAAACCAACTTACTTAGTAAACACGCCGACGTCCAGCGTGGCGCTCATAACAACCACCTTCAAGTGATCGTTGACGTCCAACGCCCGCTTGAGGAGCAGCAACGTGACGTCGGTGTTGACGTCACGCTCGTGAGCCTCGTCTATGAACACGTGCGAGCAGCCCTGCAGACCTGCAAACATTATACAATATTAATGACAAGTGTATGCGAATGCTTATGTGCATGGTCGCTGGATACGAGCCGCTTCCAATAGGTCGATCTGGAAATATTTAGGGCAGGCCCATGTTCAGCTGTAGACATCCTGCAGCTGATGTTGATGTAGCTAATTTTTATAGATTTTAAGGCGATTATATAGAGTAAAAATTGTATATAAATCGGGGTAAATCCTAGATTTATTTCAATTATAGAATTTTTAGAAAATATGCCAGCTCAGTATTAATCTGGTTGACGTCTACCTTTATAAGTTAAGGCGTGATATTCTTTATTCATGCACCATATAGTGTATATCAGCGTGATAATGCCAAAGGCTTAATTTCAAAGTCAACCTTAGAGTGGTGCAGAGATAAACAAGGTAGGTGCATCAAGGTAGCCTGTGTTTTAATCCAGGACATGGTCTAACCGTGTGCCAAGTTTCGTCCAAATTCGTTCAGCTGATTCTGTGCCTACTTCTTCCAAACATTATTTTTTTTTACAAACTTTCGAGTTTATATAACTAGTAAGTAAGATTATTGTAGCCAGTGTTACTAATGAACATAAGACTTAACATCTCATTTCTCAGGATGGCGAGCGTGGAATACGAAACAATACTTTGTAATTTAAAGTGTTGGTGTTTCTACTGTTTGTGGGCGGTCGTATCGCTTACCATTAGGCGAACGGCAAACTCGTCTCAACATTCAAAGCAATAAAAAAAAATTCTACACTGTCTTATATTAACTAAACAATAAATTTACCTGGATTCGCCTGCAATCTTCTCAGCAGCACGCCAGAGGTGCAATACAGTATGGCGCCTCCAGGTGGCCTCGGCGGCTTTGCATGGAGTCGAACTTGATACCCTACAGAGTCTCCCACCTGCAAACAACCAAAACAATATTTTTTTATATTTGCACGGCAAAATTATCCCACTGCACCTGATGGTAAGTGGAGTAGGGTCCAATAGAATGTCGACTAACGAGGGATGATTACCCCTGGGCAGTCGACACAATTGACAACATTTAATTTTTTCAACATACCAAAATGTTTATATTTTATGAAACTAGATCTAAAATGATGAAACCCATATTTTTTCTTTTTTCGAAATGCAGTTATTTTCATTCATGATTTTCACTTTGAATTTTGTTTTGTTCTAAAACGACGTAAGCTCCAAATGACGTCACATATACGGCTCAAAACGCAATGACCTTTGCTTTGCAGTAAAAAAAAATTAAGTGACAGTTTTTTTGTTTCTGTCTCTCTCGTTGAAAGTGTCAGTTGTGACGTATCTATTGTAATATTGACATTTGACATTGACAAATGACGGTGTCTTAGTTTTTTAAAATAAATAATAAGGTGGACCAAGGAACTATTTCATTCAAGCGTATATGTGACGTCATCAAGCATTTTTCGGTTTTTAATTATTTTTTTCTCCGAAATTAAGTATTAAAAAAATATTAAAAATTCATAATCGAACTCAGAGTAGGAAAATTAAAAAACGGTATTTTTGTTTTAGGCACGTTTACATTTTGAAATGTCAATTATGCCGGCCTGTTGGAACCGAATATACACAGGCTGATCCCGGAACGCGACACACCTACGTGCTCGCGTACGTTGCTCTTAACCCACTTCAATTTCTGGTAGGGGCAAAATAATTTTGCATAATTTTTACTAATTTTAAATTTAAACTCGTTCTAATTTCGTTGGTATACGGTATTTGACTATGTTTAATTTGTACATTTTTTAATATATAACAGCATTTAGTACAAATAAAAAATCCGTCTGTGTAAACAGTATTAAAATTCGATAAGAAATGAGGCAGTAATTCAAATTTCAAATATTGTTACGTGCAAGAGTGGGCGTGGAGTGGAAATATCGTTGCATCTCTTTCTTTCGCACGCATCGTAATGCCCGCTGACGTCACATGCAAGTATTCCGTTCTTTTTCTGTTTTGTGTCACTCTCCCGTACTATCTAATTTCAATGACTTATAACTTGTAAATTTATCACCAGATTTCAATGATTTCATTCATTTTAGAATTTTTAAGACATACATATTTCATAAAAATTAAAAATAAAAATAGGTCAAATACCCTATTAAAATTGTTTCTGAAACAGGTAATAAATAAGCCTCCATAACTTACATCCTCTCCTAATTCACTGGCAACTCGCTCAGCGAGACCGATGGCAGCCACTCGCCTCGGCTCGGACACTACCGCTGTCATGCTGGCTCCATAGTGGCGCAGGACAGCGGCTGGCACGCGAGTCGACTTGCCGCACCCAGCTGCCCCTACTATGACCACTACGCGATTGTTATCGAGCGTTGAGGTTATTTGTTCACTGAAAAAATAATTTATAATAAAATATTAAGGGAAGGAATGACTTACGGCCTACGAATGATAAAAAACGTAACAAAATTTATTAAAGGAAGGAATGAGTTAGTGCCTCTTTCACAATATCTGAATAAACACAATCGTTGAATATTATCTTACTAATATTATAAAGCAAAAGTTTGTGCAAATATTTTGGTCTTTGCTAGAAGTAAAATAAATCGCTGCCCTGATTTGGATGAAATTTAGTACACAAATAAAAAAAATGCCGACGTTAGCCTGTTTGTGAGGTAAACGGACTGCTAACACGAATATCCGCAGGTTGCAAACCCAAGGGCACGAAACTTTGATTTTTCTAAAGTTATGTAAATTATTGGTTGTTTTAACGGTGAAGAAAAATATCGTGAGGAAACCTGCATTTCTCAGAATTTCTCTCTAAGAATTTTGAGAGAATGTAAAGTTTCCTAATCTACACTAGGCCAGGGCGGTGAACTAAGGCCTAATCCCTCTCAGTAATAGACGAGGCCCGTGCTCAGCAGTGGGCAAGTATATAATATAGGGCTGATATTATTGTACACAAATTAACCATCTTCTTAATTAACATATTAGAATACCTATATCTCAGAAAAGTAGACTAACGACGACACAATACAGTAAGGGATCTCTTTTTAATCACCTTCCAAAAAACGCGGAGGTTTTCATGTCATTTACCTAACTTAAGGGCATTACATACATATCATTCTTGTGCTGTTGTAAATAAGAACTATTTTCGAATGATATTTCATTACCCTCCTTTCAATTTACAATATTCACTTACGATGTAGAAAATAGAAACTCAGACTGACACGAAAACGAATTTCATCGTGCATTGTGACACACTGACACACTTTCGCGTCACAGATCGAAAGTGAACGATATCGGGAGTGAGCGAAAGTGAAACGTCATTTACGTCATACGCGTCGTTTGACGTTACCCGCGTCACGCGCGTTTGACGTCACGAGGCGTCACGCGCGTCGTTTGACGTCAATAGGCGTCAACGAAAGCGAGAGTTCGCTTTCGGTTTCTACGCGTGACGTGTTTGGGAACACTAATGTTAAATGTGAAAGTGTTAGTCATTGCACATTCACTGGTGACGGATTTAGACTGTCTCGGTGGCGTGGTATTAGGATACGACTGCTGTGAGGTCTTGGGTTCGATCACATCGTTGACATTAAATTTTTCTTAGTATCATATACCAAATTCTTGAGACTATTTAAATAATTTATAAAACGGTTTTAATATATTTACCTAAACAGGTTCTTTAATAGATTTATATTTGAAATAAAATTATTCAACGGATTTATCGCGGATTTATGTTTAGTCACGGGGCCCTATTCCGTCTACGGAGGAAAATCCGTCTTTCTGTAAGTAAAACCATTCTCATCGAAGACCTTATAGGTAGAAAGTCAAACCCCTTATTGAACTATAGAACGCCTATCAAAGCTGTCCGATTAGAATGCCCGTATTGCAATAAGACGGATATGAAAAGACAGTTTGCAGCCTTCATTAAAATAAATAAAATATTTTATTTATCACGTAGGTGAACAAAGTTCTACTTATACGTCAAAACAATTCATAAGAATAATAATTATTATTTCTGAATAACATTATCACTAGAAGGAGCGGAAAAACCCGAAAACACTCTCATAGTATTATTTAATTATCGAATATTCGTGTCCCTTTTCAATTTCCACACTACCATTTTTAACGGATTTATACCTAGAAATACAAAACTATAATAATATCAACCCTGTATACTGTCCCTCTGCTGCACGGGCCTCCTCTACTACTGAGAGGGATTAGGCCTTAGTCCACCACGCTGGCCTAGTGCGGATTCGTAGATTTCACACACCATAAAAATTACCATAAAAATATAATGAATTTCTAAGGCATGCAGGTTTCCTCACGATGTTTTCCTTCACCGTTAAAGCAAGCGATAATTCACAAAGAATACACACATAATCTTAGAAAAGTCAGGTGTGCCCTTGGGATTTGAACCTGATATATTCGTCCGGCAGTCCGCTCCACAACAAACCAGGCTATCGCTGCTTGAAATATAGAACTGGTATTCTCAAAATCCAGGACACGGTTCACTTATGAAAGGCCATGTCACGACCTTGGCACAATATCGACAAGAGTCTGGCATTGTCCTATTTCGCAGTTACTTGCCCTTGTGACCGAATTATTGTTTAAGACTTACCGGTGTGTTTTGACTGCGAAAAGTACTTATTGATTGATCTATAGGTATATTTTATGTTCAGTATTTTATGAACCGGTAACGGCGTAAATTATTTTCGCCTCGAGCTATGAAAAACATTCGTTACAATCTATTAGTGAAAAATTACTTTAAATTTATTAAAAAACTATTTTACTCAAAAAGAAGAAGGAAAAAACAGTTGTTCATATTCCACCTTTTTTAATTATTGTAATATTATTATCATACCAATGTTTTATAGTTTTTATTACTTTATGAATCTTTCGGCGTAAATTATTTTCATTACATACATAGTTCACAGTCGTTAGTTTAAAAAAAATATAAAAAAAAAAATCATATCACCTCTTTTAAAATTATTGTAACCCAATTCTCACACCAACATTTTCATACACGTGACCTTTCACCAATAACCTAGAACCGAACCGGCACAACAAAAGCAGGACAAGCGAGGTCACGACCGCGGCCGGTATTCCCGTCCTAATTCCCGGCACATGACCGCGATTCCGGGACCCGAGGTCGCGCGACCTTGACCCCTTCGCACTTTTGGAGTTCGCGAGTTTGAGGTCACTAGTGTGTGGGGTTATTTGAAGGACAGCACTATTTTTTTTTTGATGATTTGTTTGTGAATTAATGTAAAAAAAAACTGTATTATTTTAATAGGGTATGTTTAAATAAGTAATTTTACGCACTCTAAATCGACTATTTCTACTCTAAGAAAATTCGTTGCAGCGGCAACATCATACTTTCAGTCAGAAATATACTTACGCACACGCCATATTCGCATTAAACTACAAAATGATCAAAAAATAAAAAAACTGGAAACTGGAATTTTGGCGTAAATATTCATTATCAATGGATGATTTTTGGTACAATGTCATCAAAGGTGAAGACGAATATGTGGTTACATTTAGTAACGCAATGTCAAAATGACCCCGTATATTTTATTAATATTTTTATGTTTAACTTGGACAAAAATATTTACACATAAATAAAAAATCCGAACAGGGTTTTAGAGAGTTCATTAAAACTCGTATATAAGTTTAAACTTGACAAACTTAACTTGGCTATTCAATCCCTAAATACAGTTATTGCACCAACCGCGCATAATAAGTTTGTAATAGCAAATTCGTTCCTTTTTTGTTATTGAAAATATATACATTGAAGTACATATTTACGGTTGCAGATTTTTCCTTAATACATGTGCTGTAAGGCATCGCTTCTTGCCAAGTTTCATAATTCTAGGTCAAAGGAAATACCCTAAAGGTATTGATTCTCTTGTGAAATCGCAAAATGTGTGACATAAATGGTCATATAATTTGATCGCGTTGACTTACTTACTTTTGTATTTTTGCTCACAACATCACAGCTGAAAGAGACCGTAAACCCGAATTTTTGACATAAACTTCAACTTTATATAGGTATCTACAATGACTTTTTACAAATAGACGCGTCATACACTAACAACATTGCGCACAAAAACAGCACATTATTTACTATACTCACAGCCCTAGCGGCTCGCATTGATACAGCCAAGGGGGCCCGAGTGTGCCCGAATGGGCCCGAGCGTCGACCGCCCCGTCGCCATGACAGTCGAATAAAATGCATTTATTATTTAAAAAATAAGTTAAATAGTGTATACTTAGTACTAAATGGTATGAAACGTTTTTTTCATTCAAAGTTGGAGTATAATTTGTACATCGTCTAAAAATACAGGAAGGCAATTTATTTATAAAAATACAAAAAGTTAGTAAGCCGCCTAGCCGCGACTGTGGTTGCAGGTTGACTAAGTGAATGTCGGGTAATTACCTTGCTTTCATCTTGCCAGTATTGAGCTCGGACAACGTATCTATGTAATAAAAACATCTTAGGGAATCTACACGTTCTTGAAAATAAGGATGACATGACAGACAGACGGACAACAAAGTGATCCTATAAAAGTTCCTTTTGATAACCTCTGGGTGATGCAGAGTTCAACAAAATAGGCAGGTGATAAAAAAATCTATGGGAAAAAAATACTAAAAACAATATAGCATAAAAATGCAATTATAATTAATGACACGGATACACTCAATAAACATAATAAACAAATTTACAATATAACCCCTTATTCATAGACGCTATTTATCTAAGGACGGAGCATTGCTGTGATAACAAATCTATTTTTTGTTGTTTCTCAGCTTTGTTGATTTGACAGCTTGCTGTTTCTCAGCTTTGTTCATCTGACAGCCAACTAGATTCAAGTTGTATATCAATATTAGCCAATCACAACGGTCCTATGTCTACGCACTGCGAAGGCTGCCATGCCGTCAGCACTGAGAAACAGACTTGTTATCACAGCAATGCTCCGTCCTTAGATAAATAACGTTTATGAATAGGGCGTAAATATATATACACAAATATTAATCTATATATATTAAAACGAATCCCTATTTCCCTTGGTCACGCCATCACGCGTGAACAGCTGGACCGATTTCACTATTTTTTTTCTTATGTTTGTTATTGTCAGGAGAAGGTTCTTGTGAAAGAAAAACTTGCGCGAAACAATTTAAGAAAACTTAACGACAATATTAATTTTACATAACTGTCAATTGTTTGAAATAACTGTCAGCGATTGACAGAATGCGCGCTGCAAATTCATAGTTAAGACGGGACAACGTCTGTCGGGTCAACTAGTCTATACTTCTATACTTATAATAAATCTGTAGAGAGGTCAATTCTGTACATGAAATATATTTCCAAAATAAAATAACTATCAGGGGGTGATTAGGGATCGATACTGATGCCAAAAATGCAATTAGTAAAATTTTTGTCTGTCTGTCTGTCTGTATAACCGTTATAGAAACAAAAACTACTCGACGGATTTTAACGAAACTTGGTACAATTATTTGTCATACTCCTGTTCTGGTTATAGTATACTTTTCATCACGCTACAATTAATAGGAGCAGAGCAGTGAAGGGAAATGTTGGGAAAACGGGAGAAGTTACTCCATTTTTTAAGCTTCCGTCGCGTGTGCAACCTTAATGGTTAAAGCTACACAGAAATCAAGTATGACGGAAATGTTCTCCTTAAAATTATGCAATAAATATCCCACGACAGCATATGTCTATCTTTTATGGTTGACTCACAATAACACGTGTAACTCCCGATAGCTTAGCAGTTCGAAGCTTTCTCATTATATTTGTCTACTCCTACGTTTATAACACTCTCAGTCATCCCTTAATAAAAAAGTTAACATTATTAAATATTCCATAAAAAGAATCATAGAAATCGGTATAGAAACACCAAAGTTATACATGAAATACGCTAATAATAAGCCATCATGCGTGAATACTGAATCATGCTATAAGGATTATTTTTGTATATATATAAGGTCGCGAACGCACAGGCAGGCGGCTTGCTTGGCACCTAGAGGCTAGCGAATCACCTAGCGAGTAGCTTCGTAAAACGAACATTCTCGAACGTTCGCGACCGGCTCCATTTTTGAAGTCCGAAATCCACGCGGGCGAAGCTGTGGGCGGAAGCTAGTAATATATAAATCTATACTTACGCATACTCGTCAATCGGCAGAGGTGTTAGCTCTTCATTGTATTTATCAAATATCCTCTCCAACGCTCTCTCCCGCCTCTGTATGGCTGATTGTGTAGGCGGTGTTATATATTTGCCAAAGACTGGGTGTACATTCGTTTTTGTTTCTAAAAATAAATGATAGGGTCAGTCCATAATGACATGGCATATAACATGCCTACTACGTTTATATGTAATTATTGGTTAAGAGACGTTTATAATGTCGTATAACAATGTCTTTAGTACTTTGTGGTACTCTGAATGATATTGGTATTTGATGCTATTCTTACAAATGATATTTCTATGTATAAGAAATATCGTTTGTAAGATATTTTTATCTATTTCTATGCACATATACTAAGTAGACTGTTTCAAAATACTTTATTTGATCCTCCATACCTGATATATCTGTTTCTTCTGCCATTGAATCAGCATCATTCTCCGAGAAATCGTCTGTAACAATATACTCATGTATATAATTTATCTTTAACATAACTCTCTCAGTAGTTTTTAAATGCATAGCATTGTTTATATAATAATATCAGTCCTGTATTATATACTGTCCCAGAGTTGGGTTCCGGCCTCCTTTACTACTGATAGGGAATAGGCCTTAGTCCACCACGCTGGCCTAGTGCAGATTGGTAGACTTCATTAAGGCGTAATCCCTTTCAGTAGAAGAGGAAGCCCGTGCCCAACAGTGGGACAGTACTACAGGGCTGATATTATTATTATTAAACATTTTCATAGAACAAATACCTTCATCAATAGTAGAATCTTTGTTTAAAGCCACCGGGCTAACTGATAACCTTTGCCTCGCCTCTTTGAATGTGTCTTCGTAAATGTCCCCTGAAACAATAACAAAAATAAAATGTTATTGGAGCGAGACTGGTTCAAACAGGTTGGTCATGCCACGCCCATGCACAGGTGGCCTTTGTCGCGGCCCTAGACACACAGTTAAGTGTGTATATCTCATGATTGCCAATTCACATTGAGGTCTATAAGGGCTCGTGAACAATCCCAAGAGGTTTCCATATCCTTCCCCCAGATATCCCCTCCCAACTTTCCTCCAGGAACCTGCAGTTGCTAAGCCCGGGGGATTCCAGTATCCCATTCGCGGGTTTCTCCCAGTGTTGACTGAGGGGTCCGATTTATAAAACACAGGTGCTTTTAGCAATGGCCTCCGCACCAATGGCTATCCTGTGGTAGATAAATGATCTTTTTGGCTGTGTTGAAGGTATTCATGATTAATCTATTGTTGTTGTTCATACATAATTGCCATATAGGCGTAAATTTTTTCATCTCATCTTCCAGTTTTAAATAAATACATTGTTGGCAGCTGTGTCCATTGTAGGGAGAGACTATGGTTTACTACTTTGATTACAGGACACTTATTTTGCTTCCTTCACCTTCATTATTCTTTTTATACATTCAGGGTTCTTATGAATTATGAACAAAAATGCTAGTATGCGAAGGTATTTGATGGTAAGTATTAAAATATGGGCTTCCCCAAAGATTTTCAGATTGACCTATTGGAAACGGACCGCATCCAGCGTCCTGCGACTTTTATGACGTCATCTGTCCACCTTGTGGATGGACATCTGATGATGATGATTCAAATATGAGTACTCACTTATTCTACTTTCATATTCAGTCCATATCTTCTCAATCCGTTCTGCTGATTTATCACTGATAGTAACTCGTATCTGCTCATTGAGTGTACTCCGTAGATCATTGAGAACTTTCTTGTCATACACTGGTGTTCCATTTTGATCTATTCTATTGTTTATATACAACCAGTGTAGGGCCAGCGTGGCTGCTTTCTCTTGCGCTTGACGTTTTGATATTGCTGTGCTGGAAATTTGAAAATGATTGTTATTGCTGGTGGTAGGGTATATTTTATATCCTCCCTGATAGCGACCAATGTACACAAGGTGTTAAAACTCACTAGTGGAACACGTACCCCATTCCACTTACCAATAGGTGCAGTGGGGTCACTTTACCATGAAAGTATTAAAAAAACATTGGAGTAATTTTTTGCGATATGTAGACTTTAATTTTTTTTAAGGATTTGGAAGTAACAGCGTTATAAGAATCATAAAATAATTTCTCTAGTTATACTATAGGATTTGCTGGAACACCTTCCTACAAATTCATCAATATCAAAAAGTTTGATTAAAAAAAACTCAAATTCGTTGCCTCTGCATATGATTTAGTCAACATTGTTTTTTTTATTGCCTTAGTAGCTATGTGTAGATTCTAACACTGTTTTCTAGCATTGGCCTAACAGAATGAGCTGACATTATCCTAGTCACACACAGCCAAAATCCTGGTTTAAAAAAAGACTGTCTTTTTTTAATTGCCTTTGTGTGCAAACAAGCGAACGGTCCGCAGATGTTAACCAGCATTCGCCGTCCATGGACTAAAGCAATGCCAGAGGCACAGCCAAGCCATTGCCTACCAGGAATGTTCTTATTCCAGTTACACAGTTGGACCTTTATTGCAATAGAGGACTTTAATAAAGACGTTAGCAAAACTAATTGAGGGGCCATTCAAGTATTACGTAACGCAATTTGGAGGAGAGGGAGGTCTTGTAAAACGTTACGATACGTTACAGGGGTGGGAGGGGAGTCTCGTACAACGCGTTATGTAACGTTGTTTTTTTTTATTTAAAACAATAACAAAGGTATTTACGCGACTTTCAGGTATCTTGTGTAAAATAATTGTGAATATTAGAAAAAAAATAGAAATTTAGAGTTACATAACTTTTGGAGGGGGGCGTACTGGAAAATGTTACGGCGCGTTACATGGGAGGACGGGGGGTTCAGAAATCTTAAAAAATTGCGTTACGTAATACTTGAACGGCCCCTAATATAAAATTCAGTCAAATTACCTATTACCTCTCAAATTTAATTTTCTCAGGCCACGTAAACACATAAGTACAGTGCCAATCATTGTTTTGAATAGCCTTCTTCTTCTTTCCTTTCCCTTTTGGTGTGACCACATTCTGCTTGAATTGTATTTCAAATATTTTATCAGGTGTTTTTGTCTGTAGTTCGTTCAGAGTCACTCTTGGTTGTGGAAATATTTCTGTTAGTTTCTTTAACTCTGTAATAAAATATTATTATAATTATATATTTGAAATGGTTTTTGATAATAGCAACATTTAAATAAAAATAATGTTATATAATGACACTATTACAAAAGTATTATAAATTTGAAGACTATTGGACAATACTATACTATACAAAATTACTTCCATTAGGTACTAGAGGTATATAACATTAGGTTAATATTAAAATAAGTATCAAACATAAAAATGAAAAGTATAGTGTAAAACTATAACCAAAATAAAATCATACCTTTTTCATGTCTCAACACTTCAGATGCATCTGGCGGTTCTTTGCAGTAACATCTTTGGTTTATTAAATTATATAGTATTCTTTGTGAACGGTTTTCATTAAAAATAGTAAAATATGATGATCTATTACAAATAATACCTGAAAATTATTAGTTTGTATTTATTATGTGTGATTTTGATTATCTATACTAATTACAATGCTATTGTTTATGTTTTTTACTAAATCACATGTGATTGACTGAATGGATTAAGAGGAAATTGGGCACAGAGATAAAACATAGATTTTTGCATAATGTACACTTGTTTTAAAAAAAATATGTTTAAATATTGGAAATAAAGAACCGACTGGACAATTACTTAGCTGCAAATGAAAACCTGTAGTAATAGCGAGATACGGGCATTATCAGTTGTTTCAACTGCCTGCCTGATGTATATAATAATAATAATAAAAAGATCACAGTTTAATGGGACCCAGACTACTTTTATTCCAAGAAATCAAATAGTGACTTTTGTCCTGGTAAAACTCATTCAATCAGTGAACCTTTGAGCAAAAGCTAGTGTACTATTTTTTAATAGGCTTTAAAGAAAGTAACTTGCATGAAATAAAGAATAGATACATTTATTTCTGTCATTATATAAGTGTCCAAAAAGCTATTCTGTTCATGTTGGAAAGACCCTAATCTATATTGATCTGGCCATATTGAGCCGAAGTTCGTAACCCACTAGTAGGTAGCCTTCAGGTTGTAATTTTTCAAGGGTTGCAAGCACCTAAAGCGTCACCCAAAAATCTGGTGTGTTTGTATAAGCCAACCTTTGTCATGCTAACAAACGTAATTCGGGTAAAAAAAAGTTGGAAAGAGCTGTTATTATTAGCTCATGTAATTGGCAATATGTAACTTAAATTACAATTAAAAACCTTACAAGATTTTGTAGTTTGAAGTTTATGGTAGGTAGTATTGCTATTCATTATGAGCAGTTATTGCTTACCATCAGATGAAGAACTGGTGTCATCATTTAATACATAGTCAGTTTTATATTCTTCAAAATTATTCAAGAACTTATGTTGGTATTTGTTTTTTTTTTATTTCATAACTAAATACTTAACCTAACATTTATTTCACATGAGTTAGAACTTACCATTGTAATTTCGTAATTGATTGCTTAAATTAAAAATATTCTCAGTCACTAAAAACTTCTTCTTTAAACAGGCTCGCAATGTAAAAAAGTTTCGTAACATCATTTTAGTCAATATAACCTAAAAATATTCAGTTAACACTGTTGATTTGTGGGACAATTTCTTATCCAGAATTAATTCCTCGAAGACTTATTTCATAAATACTGTCTATCTTTGTCCAAAAATTTTCGAATTTCACATGTTTCGGTAAATACCCGGCTTAAATGTCACTGTCAAGTGTCACATGCCAAATATGAGTTCTGTTTTCTATATTGGTTAGGAAATATAACATCAAATATTGGTTTCTTCATAATATGAAATATACTTATATAGGTATCGTTGCGAAATTTTTAATGTTAAAAATATTGTATCATAATATGTTTGATTAGTCCGCAAAAAATGTTTTTGATCATTGTGCTTCGGAAATTTCCTGGACCTTGAACGCTAACTTTATGTGTGAGAATGACGTTTTCTAACGATAAACTTATCGATAGCATGTGTCATTTTTATAGATTTTCTATTGATTTTAACGGTTGTAGAAAAATAGGCTTGTGTATTACGTGCACAGTATAACTTTCGCTCTAGAGTCTCAGGTTTGATTCTCGGATGGAACGAAATGTTATTGAATATTTTTTCTATTGAACAAAATGTTATTGGATATTTTATCTATTGGACGAAATGTTATTCGATATTTTTTCTATTGGACGAAATGCTATTGAATATTGTTTCTATAGGTAGATAGGTACTATGTACCATCCACTACCATTCGGCTAGTAGCTCGCTTGTTTGATTCAGTCGGGCTGATTTACAGGACGTAGTAGGAACAGATTACAAAAGTATCTATAGGTTATCACCTAATTTACAACTCATTCACTCACTTAGCTAAGAATCAGCTACTAAATAAATTAAATATTTGCATAATGCGTTTCCAGACACATTTTGCCTACATCTATGTTTATTGTTTACAAGCTTTTAATATCCCAATGACAGCTTTAAAACATTATCGCAACGACTTTTGACCTTATCGGATATCTTTAAATGTTTATTACAGAGTTATCACCTCGGTGGCGTAGTTGTAATGCGGTACAACTGCAGTGCTGAGGTCTCGGGTTCGAACCCCGGATCAGGCAGCGATACTGGGTTTTTGTATTCAGTATCAGCCTGGAATCTGGAATTTGTGCTCGGTATGGCGATACGCTCGCCATCTATCGCATCATTGGATGGAATACTTACGGTGACAAGTGGGTCCACCAGATACCTCTGCCTACCCTTTCGGGGATAAAAGATGTGTTTGTGTATGTTCTGTGCAGCAGTAGAAAACACGTCAATAAAACAGGTTTTTACCGCCAATAGGTATTTAATAGGTTTTTAATGTCTTTAAAAAAATACAAATGTTTTCCTCCTACTAAAACTGTAGAGAGATAAATATAAAACATAGTTATGTATAAATAAGACTTAAGATCTTTACTCATCGAAACACATTATAAATATGAAGTGCTGTTATAGAACCTATAGGAAAATTATGACGACATATTGATGTAGTTCAACAAAAAATATTCAAGACACGATCATTAACTCGAAATAGTTATAAACGTGATAATATGTATCACGGATGACTGTTCAAGACACCCCGGTCTCCATTAAAAAAAATACCAACCGCACTAAATCAAACAAGTTGTCCAAATTTAAATTTGATTTTCGAATTATCGAACAATATTAGTGTTGACCTTTTTGCTAAACTGCGTCTTAAAAATAATCAGTACACAGTGGGTTTAGAGTAAATGCCACTAAATATCACAGAGTAAGTAGTTTTTTCCATGATGAAGTACAGGAAAGGTCTGTTAGCATGGAAGGAGGGGGTCGAAATCCTGTCTGCGAAGCTCGCTGTGGTCGCCGCTGACGCCACAGTACCAGCCTCGGTAACTTCTATATCAGCTTTGTGCACAATAGCGGATACGAAGATATTATCCTTAGAAACTCGTTGGAAACTGGCTAAATCAGGCTGGAATATATCGTACACCCCCATATCGTTCAGCGGTTTGTTTAGCACCAAATTGGTACTGATGTGGAACCTCGGAATTTTCACATCTATGTCTTCTAAACCGAAGTATTCTGCATCCGTTTGCAACTTCTTGAAGACGTCCTTCAAGCTTATTACAGCTAGGTTTTTGTACATGTCGTCGATTTTCGTATTGGGATGAGGAAGGAAAATTAACATTGAATATTTCTTTGTATCTCCGTAAGGCAATTCAATGGCAAACGCCTTCAAGTCACGTATGTTTGAGAAGGGAATCTGTGCCTTCTGATACATCATGTTAACACTCCCTATAACTTCTTTATTTTCGTTATAAAATGGTTCTAAAACCGTGTCGGATTTGTTGAAAGGTGTCGCCCAAAGCCCTTTAAATGATATCACGTTGGTCAACAGCATCCTCGATTCTTGGAAGTCGTCTGATTGGAGTACGTTCGAGACTCGGCCGCCAGATTTTTCTATGTACGTATTAGCAATCCTTGCTGAGTTCGGATCGCCGAAATCAAGCACTTTGATAGCAGCACTGAAGTCTTTTTGAAGCCGTAGCCTAAAGTCTGGATACACGTTGAAATCATTGTCCAGGAACACAAAGTTCTTGCTGGTCAGAGCCACGGCGTTCGACGAAGGATCGAGTACGACGTTGGTTAAACTTTTGTAACCTTCTGTTAACGTGTCTGGGTTTTTCGGCAGTATGAACGCACGGCTAAGTTGTTTGTAACTGTTACCGGTGGCACCCAAAGCGATTCCAGTCATTAGAGTCCAAATTCCGAATGGAGATATCACAACATGGCCGCCGGTTTGCAACTGCGTGTGGTAAAGAAGTTCAATGCTAAAATTCCGTGGTCGCTCGTAAAAATCCACATCACAGTAACACGCGCCGAAAAATAACACGAATATCGCGCACTTCATCATCATTCGAGCGAGCCTCGTCGCGTACTGAGCAGTTTCCACAGAATGAGTATGCGACTAATTTATACATATTACTTTAATCACAATAACAAGTGATTGTAGCCTTTATATTTTATGTAATAAGGATGTTATTTACTGTGCAAGTGGTGTTTAAGTTTAATAAGATTGTAAAGTCGTGGAACCAGTATTCGTCATAGCTTGGTGAATCTTATACATTTCGTGTCTTGTTTTAGGGTACCGTAATAAGATTGTAAGTTTTGAAGCGCCAGTTTTTCGTTATGTATGTTAGTTTACCTCTAGCTATTTCAAGATACATATTGAGTGATGTAGGCTCCGCTACGTCTCTGGCAATAGCAATGTCTACGGCTTGTGACATTTAAATTAGGACGACACCTAAGGTCATCTGCCTTTTTTTGTAATAAAGTCCTACGCAAGCAGAGGATACGTTCAGGTTATGGGCCATTTTCCCATATCTGGATGTGGACTAAACCTCACGGTTGTCTTAGACGTATGAGCGACTCCTTGGTTACCTAATACTCTCAGATTACCCAAGAAATTGAGTCTCCGTCATACCACCTATAAAATCAGCATTACCTATTTCATTTTCAGGATTAATTGAAATCATAAGGGACATCCCCCACCGTTCACGGCGTCGGGAGCTGACGTTTTGCTAATTTCCCATGTTTGTTTATTGCGTGACCAGGAAAATAAAACACTTCTCCACGTCGTGCCAAAATTAAATCTTGTATTAACACCGTTTACTTTAAAACGAAAGCTTAAATGGCGTCTGCCGGGCAGTTTTTTATTTTTCTGTTAATGTTTTATGGAACAAATTTCTTGGCTATGTTAACTATAAAACAAAAAAGCAGTTCAGAAATAGGCTTTCTTCCATACATAATACGGTCCAGGGTATTGTATGGGTAAAGAATTGACCACCGGGGCGGCTTCAAAGTAGGCCTTCTTCCATGCATAACACGGTCTAGGGTGGGTAAGGAATTAACCATCGATTACAAAATATTAAGAAACTGTGCAACACCATCACTTATTATCTAGGCAATAAAGTTCTTATCGGGATACATTAACCCCACTCATAAGGGAAGCCCCCGGCGCGGTGTCAGACAGAAGATCAAGTGCAATGTTTAATTTATAGCGAGATTACTAAGTATATTGTGTGCTTATTTTTTTTCAATTATCCTCAAACAATAAATATTAGGTATACTGTACTTGTGGAATTTTCGATTATACATATATTGTGGTTATTCTATGATAGACTTCCTTAATTCTTATCTAATTAACACTGGTTTAATTAACATCACCAAGATTTAATTAAAAGTGGAGGCCATAATATTTCTATGTGAAGACAAACATTTTGAATCAAGAGTCTTAATGAGGCGATCATCTCTTTTTTCACTTCTGCAACTTGATTAGAGGTATAGTCTAAAGAGTAAGTCGGCATATATCTTGTATTCACTTGGATTTTCTGTCTAATCTCCTAACCTCGTGGACATAATAATCGCAAAAAATGTTGTGGTCAAGGCAGTCTTTACCCAGGAGTGCAATGGGTGCAGAGACTAAGGGAGGCGGAAATCGAACGCCCGTAAAAAAAATCGCCGTAAAAGTAAGTGGCCATGTTTTTTACTGAACCTTATAAAAATAGGGAATATATTGTTTTTTTGTTACTGAAGGGGGCTTAGGCAGAATTTCTCGTCCACGAAGGTTAGGTAAGCTTTAGGCCAATAAGGTTTAAGCAGCCCTGATTGTATTGAACTTACGTTTTATAAAATCAACCCACGCTTTGTCAGTTTTTTATACTAGTTTGTTATAATGAATTATATCGTATTCTTTATTTTTCAAATTAATTCTTTTTAATCTAGAAGATTGAATGACTAGTGGAATAGTGTTTTGTTTGAATTTTAATGAAGCTTTATTTTATCACTAGTTTCCGCCTGCAGCTTCGCCCGCGTTGATTTTGGACTTCAAAAATGGAGGAGGTGCTCAATAGGGGACCGGCCTATGCTTGATTTTGTCCATTATTCTATATATAATGGTTAATAATATGAAAAAGAAGTACTCCTGCGAAAACTGCATAAAAATTGGTTAAAAAATGAGCGAGTAATTCATATTTAAAATATTGTAATGTGCAGAAGTGGGCGCGATGTGGGGATATCGCTACATCTCTTTCTTTCGCACGCGTCGTAATTCCCGATGACGTCACATGTGGATATTTCGTCTCTTTTCTGTTTCTTGTTAATTACCCCTTCCACCGAAATTCATAGACTTATAACTTGTTGCTTTTTTACCGGATTTTAAAAATTCCTTCTGTGTTATAATTTATATTATGTAAATATTTGATAAAAGTAAAGAACAAAAATGAGTCGGGTACCCTATTTGTCGGGATGTTTTTTTAATGTATGGTGGTATGCAGGTGGTCCGATTGTCCGGTCAGGGTCTGATGATGGGATCCTGGTGAAATCGAAGGAAGCATATAGCATGATTCAGTATTCACGCGTGATGGCTTATTATTAGCGTATTTCATGTATAACTTTGGTGTTTCTATACCGATTTCTATGATTCTTTTTGATGGAATATTTAATAATGTTAACTTTTTAATTAGGGATGACTGAGAGTGTTATAAACGTAAGAGTAGACAAATATAATGAGAAAGCTTCGAACTGCTAAGCTATCGGGAGTTACACGTGTTATTGTGAGTCAACCATAAAAGATAGATATATGCTGTCGTGGGATATTTTTTACATAATTTTAAGTAGAACATTTCCGTCATACATGATTTCTGTGTAGCTTTAACAATTAAGGTTGCACACGCGACGGAAGCTTAAAAAATGGAGTAACTTCTCCCGTTTTCCCAACATTTCCCTTCACTGCTCTGCTCCTATTAATTGTAGCGTGATAAAAAGTATACTATAACCAGCACAGGTGTATGACAAATAATTGTACCAAGTTTCGTTAAAATCCGTCGAGTAGTTTTTGTTTCTATAACGGTTATACAGACAGACAGACAGACAGACAGACAGACAAAAATTTTACTAATTGCATTTTTGGCATCAGTATCGATCCCTAATCACCCCCTGATAGTTATTTTGGAAATATATTTCATGTACAGAATTGACCTCTCTACAGATTTATTATAAGTATACAGATTTATTATAAGTAGAGAAGATAAAGAACCAGTTAGAAATATCCATAATAGTTTTGTTGCGTTTTAAAAATACCGGAGACAAAAGAGGTATTTGATAAATGAAAGCCATTACAATATTATTATTTTTTCTAAAGTTACTTATTTACATTTTTATATATATTTCAAAAATAACAATGTATATAAAAATATTAAAAAAATAATCAACCTCCGAGGGCGAAGCTCAAGACCCAAGCCACCGGCGGTTATGGCTTCAAAGTAAGGAATCTCCTCATAATGCGCGCCGTGTCCAGGAATACTGCCTTCTGCATCTGGCCTCCGACCCAACGGCCACTTGGAAGAAATATTATTAGTTTTTAATTATATTTATTTATATGAATATTACTTATTGTTATGGTCGGCTTCAGGATCAACGGACCCTTGCCAACGTGTAGCATTCTACGTGTTAAAATAAAATCACCAAACAATCAACTGCGCTCCAAAATTCAAATTGCCGCTGCTTAGAAAGCCGCTTAGCTAAAATAGGAAAGACCTGGTCACGTCAGTCATATGCCTGACGAGTTTTAGGCCAGAGTTGCCAGTTTGTGCCTGATACGCCTCTTGGGCGTCGAGGTAGAAAAGAGATGACGGGACCAACTAGACTCATTTAAAAATAACTGGGTCTCTACAGCGCTGGATCGTGATTCCTGGAAAGATCTTGGGAAATGCCTTCGCCAAACGTTATATTATAGGCTAAAATAACACAATAATATATTTACCAGTTATTTTATTTATAATAATAAACCAAAACCAAAACCAATAAGAGATTTGACAGACATTAGTGACTAAAAATAAATTATTTAAATTTTTGCATGACAAATGTTATTACTGTTTGAACGATTATCTTGATGATGTTAATGTATAGAATGTATTCTGTCTTCTGAATGATGAATGTAAGAATGTTAAATTGTTGTATGCTATTATAGCGGGTCATAGCTGTACTGTAATATAAATGTATAACACCTTAATCCTACCTGTGTACCACAATAAATATAATAAATAAAATAAAAAAAAATATATACCTACAGGTCTACAGGGACTGAAAGTCCACAATTTTATTATACTAACCCATGTATCACTATGTATATTTGTATAAAAATACTGGATAAGTGTGAGTTAGACCTGTGCACTGAAGGTTCATACAAAATTGCAGATAAGGTTTCTAAGTAATAAGTATATAGGTTCAAACTTGACAAACTTAACTTTGCCGTTCGATCATTAAACACAGATATTTCTGCAACCGCAAATAATAAATTTGTAAAGCAGTTTCGCTTTTTTTGTTATTCAAGTACATTTTACAGTTTGAAGATTGTTGACATGTGCTGTAAGGCATTGCTTCTTGCCAAATTTCATGATACTAGTTCAACAGGAAGTAGGTACACTAAAAGTTTTGAGTCCCTTTAAAATCCATTAAAATATGCAAGTATATGGGACATTAATAGTCATATATTGTGATCGCATTGACTTATAAGTTTGATTTTTTCATAGCTAAAAAAGACCGTAAGCTCAAGTATGTGATATCAATATCAACCCGATACCTCTAGAGGTTCTTGAAAATAAGGGTCGTGACAAACAGACAAAAAAGTAAGCCTGGAGTTTCTTTCTGCCTTACTTCTTCGGGTAGTCATCGCTTAGGTAGCTAGTGAAAGACTGGTAGGTTAGCTAGGCTAGGGCTCATGTCCTCACCGGTGAGAATCGCGACGCGTTAGCCTTATATTTCCCCCTACTTGCCAGCCCGAGCTGGCTACTTTGTTTTACCTTATGCCTTATATTCCATAAAAATAATATTCTTAATTTAAAATGTCCGTAGTTATATGAGTAATCTTAACTGTTATTTAGAAAAAATAATAATTATCCTTATGAATTGTTTTGACGTATCATAAGTGCAACTTTGTACTACGTGATAAATAAAGTATTTTATTTTATTTTCGAGGTACGAAACCCTGAAAACAAAGAAAACAAAACGCATTACGCCTTTAGGGATAACCCTAAAAGTGTAGGCAAAAATGCAATTAGGGTACTCTCTTTTCGCCGTGTGTTCCGTCCCATGATATGCAAAGGGTCATACGAATCACCATATCATCATATCATACTTTTGTCTGTTTTAATACAAATATCGGGCACAAATTCTTTTGCGATATTTAATAGAAAAACTCGAAACTTTTCCCTACCTGGGATTCGAACATAAGACATTAGAGCGGTATTGCACTGCGCACGCAATACAACCATGCCACCGGCAGTCTCAAACTACAAATATCTATATTTTTCAATTAATATTACAAGGAAGATAAACACGCATCCAAAGGTCAAATCAAATGCATCATGATTAAGACAGAGGTACACAACATGATGGATTGTCATTTGGTTTGAAGGTCATTAGCAATGGATGTTATCGTTCTTTAAGTATAAGGAGAGAAGGTTTATTTGGATTGTGGAAGGCTTATAATAATGCAAGAGTGACAACTGAGAATCGCAATAGCAAATATAACCATTTTACGTTGGTTTATCTTAGCAGAATTAGAAGGAACTGACTATAAGATGTCTAATGAATTACTAGGCGTTATGAGCTTTAACAACTTTGGGTGGATATTGATTTGAAAATATCATCAATCTTGACTCTTAAGCATAATATTTTTCCGGAGTTTTCAATAAAGGTTTATAATCTTAATTTTCCATCCGATCCCAAGAAAGAACCAATGAAAAAGTTATTTTTAGCTTACTATAATACCTAAGGTACTGTTTTAATTAATGTTAGAAAAAAAAGATTTTATATTTTCATCTTGCAAAAAATTTTAAGTGATAAATAATCATGGTACCCCGTTTATTTTTTCTTAAGGGGTTTATTAGATTTTTTTACTAAAAACATGGAGTATGAGATATTATTTATAATTCAATTTGTGTAATAAATATAACATACATTGTAATAGTGAGACGGAGTTTTGTAAGCATGTCAAAACAAACTTTGTTCTAATTGGTCTATTTTAAGCGATGGATCGAAAAAAGCGACGTGGATCAATTATTTGAATTAGTAACTTCATCAATCAATCATATATTAAGCGCAGCACAGATGCTGTATGGTTGAACTAATTTCTTATGAATATGCTACCCAGACTTTTCGGCTCAGGATTAACCCGGAGTTTTCAATAGTGTGTCCAATATGGCCATAGGCTAAACCCCTATCACATCATGGGACGGAACATACATGGTGAAAGGAGGTCGCCGTGATTTTACGAGTTTTTTTTTAACCAAATACACTTACTTGGTACTTGGTTCACTTGTTTTGTCAATCCAATACTTGAACTACTTGTGGGCCACGTCCAAATGCATTTAGCTTTTTTTGCGCTAATCTAATAAAAATTCAAACAAATTTATAATCTATTAACAAACAATTTAACCATACATTTTTTAGCGCTAATTTCAGAAAAAAAATAATTATAATATCTCTAGAATTAGCTATCCTTTTAACTATAGAAATTATACATTTACAGAATGCTATTCTATTTTTATTTTTTGTATACGTAATACAGAGCCGCAAATATAATGTATGTACGTCAATGGCCGTAAACAGAAGTTAGCTCTATAAAATACGTGTTTTACGGGGTAAATATAGGAAAAATTCATTCATGCAAAGCGGATTTGCCCGACCTTGATAGTAAGAAACGTAATTACATTTCCTTAGTCATTATAAATCCCTATGATCTACGTCAATGCCTAAACGTTGGCATAGCGTTTTGCTTCCTTTGCCAGACTAATATTATATTCTCAATTCCAAGTAAGTATTAATAGTATCATGAGGAATTTATGAAGAGATAGCTTTTGCTCGCGGTTTCGCCCGCGTAAGGGAGTATTCCGTGATATTTTTTTCCAACTTACTTGATATGTATCGTTATATTATGACCAAATAACATAAAATCAATATAAATTGTAGTCTATGTATTATTTCGATGTATAACTAATATTACTGTAAAGTTTCATCCAAATTCGTTCAGTAGTTTTTTCGTGAAAGAGGAACAAACATATATCGATACATCCATCCTCACAAACTTTCGCATTTATATTATTAGGATGTTAACATTTTTAGGGACCCGTGCTTAAAAGAGAAAGCCTCTTATGATCATTTTAATGTCCGTCTGTCTGTTTGCCAAGAGACAATTTCTCAGGAACGCATTGAGGCATGGAGTTGAAATTTACATCAAATTCTCGAGTATACAGTCACTTTCAGCTGTGAAAATAACAATCTTGTATGTCAACGCGATCAAAAGATATGACCTTTATGTCACATACTTTGCAATTTCACAAGGAAATAACACTTATAGGTGTACCGTTGATCTACAATCATGCGATTTGTTAAGAAGCCAATGCCTTACAACACATGTAAAGGATAAATTTGAAAAATGTGTACTTTATTAAAAAAAGAAAGCGTATTTACTATTACAAACTTATTATTTGCGGTTGGTGAAATAACCGTGTCTAAGGATCTAACGGTAAATTTAATTTTGTCAAGTAACCTAGTTAGCCGTATTGTTTGTTGTATTGGAAGCGTTAGTGCACGAATACAACAAGCACTTAACTGTTTTTCTTTCGGGTCGAATGGTAAATTTTGTTGATATCTCATACGTATTATATACTTCATACATAATATGACGCCTTTTTTGTTTTTAGGGGTGGGTAGAGATATCTACCACACATTTCATATTAATGTATTAGGGGACATTTTGCTATTAAAGGCATAGTTCTAGTCTAAATGAGCAGAAAAACCACATAAATAAAAATCCCAATCTGGGTATAGAAAACCCGTATATACACGGCGTAACTGTAAGATGGCATGACGAATATAAGACCATGATGCAAGATCTCCAATAATTTTGTACGATTTTTGGGAACTAAAAAAATTTTAACAAATTACATTGATATAGATTTATCATATTAAGACCCCATTCGATTAATTTGCCACGAGCCCTATATGGTATTGCGGATAAATTTGAAACTCAGCCCTCAGGAGTCCGTGAGACTTATTTATTTATTTATTAAAGAAATGCCAACAGTCTATAGGTAAATATTAACTACTCTTTTATTACAATTTCTTATATCTTATGACAGAGTTTTCATAACACAATATATTACCTGATATGTACACCCATAATAGGCATTTATACCATTCACAACAGCAAGAGGTATAGACATTCGCTTATGTTAAAGAAACCGTGTATTCGTTAACAAAAGGGAAGGAAGTAAGTGATACTTATTAGGTAAGTAGGTTATTACTATGTTAATATGGAAGTAGCATCCGTATAACAATCTAAGGAGGTCGAATTTTGGTTCATTGTTCTGGGGCCTTGACTCGAACAATGCTCGATTTAACATCTTAGTAGCATAGAATTTTAGACGTTAAGGGCATTTATTTGGAAAGGAGAATGAACAGCATATTATAAAGTATTAATTAAACAAGTAACTGTTGTAAGGTTAGTGTAAGCTGGGCGTACCCGGTACGAGTACGACTATCCTTGAGAGTCAGGATTCGAATCCCGGGTCGTGCAGATAAACAATTGTGACTGGGTTTTACAACTTAAAAAATACTCTGTCGCAATTCGGGGTCAGGAAGTGCCTCGGAAAGCACGTAAAGCTGTTGGTCTTGCGCCTGATTTCCCTTCGGTGAAGTTGGATGGCCGTCTCACAGGACGATGAGAGCGAAGGTATAGAAAGTGCGCCTGTGAATTGCGCACACACATATTATGCACTAAAATATCTGATTTTCGTTGAGATTGACCGCCGTGGTTGAAATATCGGCTAGTAGAAATTCATTCAATTAAAAAAGCACATAATTATGCATTGGTACAGCCAAATTGTAGACGAAATATCTGTCCATACCATAAATGGCATGAGGTCCTTTAACCAGAGCGTGAAAAAGCAATTGCAGGCCGGAATAAAATCATAATTGTGACTATCAAGGGATTTCGTCCCTGCCCGATTGACGTTCTCCTTGGAGTTTTGTTCTTGCATTAGGCGCTGTCAAGTCATCCTTTCTTAATATCATTTGCGAAGTGGTCTTTCCACCGCTTATCTTGTTACCTGCGACAGCTACACCGTTAGGTTTACGGTTATTTTAACCCTCCCCACGCGGTTATATTTTGATACCATAAATATAATGTGGCTTTATTGTATCAATCTTGTTTTAAAAAATGCTGATACGTCATACGATTATTAGGCGCCCATTAAAACTGTTAGATCACATTTGACGAGCCGAGTATGTTCTATGGACTACCTAGAAAGAACTAACAGTCGTACCCCCTAATTCATAGACGTTTTTTTATCTAAGGACGGAGTAAAGCTGTGATAGCCATGCCGTTAGCACTGTGAAACACACTTGTTATCACAGCTGTACTCCGTTCTTAGATAAAAAAGTCTATGAATAAGGGGGTTACTCTATAACATCTCTTTTAAACCAGGATCTTCTTTGGAAATCCCCTGCTGAACATTGGACACTCCTAAAGATTTCCAGATCAACCTGTTAGAAGCAGCTTGCTCTCAGCAGGTTCCAGGAACCTTTACAAGGTCGTCTCTCTACTTTGTAGGAAGACGCCCAAAGCTGCGTTCACTCAGGGTCAGAAAATATTCAGTACCTACATATATGAAGGTGATAGAGTCTCTGGGAGCATTAGTATGCCATAAAGTAATATATTCAATAAAGGGTTTCTTAAATTTTTTCAACATCTCTGTCCACCCCGTAACCACGAAGGTGTCTTCGAAACGTCGGGAGACAATCATAATATAAAAAACAGCGATAAAATCCGAAAAATAGTTTTATTACAATGTCTAACATTCGTGTGAATAAAAGAAATCATTTTGTTATTTTTTTAAATTTTCTCGTAACATTAAATTCCTGTTCGTGAATTACACCCTCAGTAAACGGTTAAGGTATTCATTTGCACATGGTTGAGACTCGGGACATATTTGTGTTACTTTATCCTGTTCACACGCATTAAGAGCATGAGCAGAATTGAATGTTTACTTTGATAAGGGTTTGGGAATCCCATCCGACACTTTGCATAAATTAGGTACTTTTTTATTCGTTTGAACTTGGCAAGGATCTAAATGACGCATGTCCTCAACGCGTGCGAAACTTCAAGCAAAATCTAGTACTAAGGTCAGGGAGCCTAATTCTAACATAATTAACCAGTGTAACTACTGAACATAATAAGACTTAAACATCTCATCTCTTAGGATGGTGAGCGCAGTGAAATACCAAACAATAATTTGTAATTCAAGGTGTTGGATGGTGCTTCTACTGTTTATGGGCGGTCGTATCGCTTACCATCAGGCGAACGGCAAGCGCGTCTCATCATACAAAGCAATAAAATAATAATATCTCAAATAGGTTAGCCCATATTTCACATGATTTTTTTTTGTTGTCAATACGAAGGTTTTACGCTATGAAGAGTTTAATACTTTTTAATACAGTCCTAATATTTAATTTAGCTATATTAGCATAAGCTGCTTTTTAAAATTTTGACTGGACGGTTTTTCCATCCAAAATAAGGAAAACCAATCATATCAGACCATCATAAATGTCGATCTAACTCTATCAAGGACGGAATTAAAACACAAAAATCACTTTACCTTCCAAGATGTAGGCAGGGGTGCAACTAGGATAGCCACTTTTCGCCATGTATCTTCCCTACCAAGATATTATACGGGGCGAGCCTATCAACATGTCAAGGGAAAATTCCAGATTCCAGGCTGATGGTGAGTAGAAAAATTCATCTCTCAATCATTCATCATTTTTATGACCTTATATTCTATCACGTCTTTATTCTAGTCTTTATTTAGTCCTACTTAGGGAACAGATCATAGTGACTTCGCTGTCAATAAAACCGAATAAGTACTAGTTGGATTCGCGCAGCGAGGGTTCCGTACAAACTTGTAGGTAAGGTATCTAAGTATATAAATTCCAGCTTGACAAACTTAATCCTAACCTTCGAGCCTTAGCCACCGTTATTGCACCAACCGCAAATATTAAGTTGGTAATAGTAAATTCGTTTCTTTTTGTTATTAAAGTACTTATATACTTACTTAGGTATTCAGATTTTTAAGAAATAGCTTTTTCCCAAATTTTATGATTCTTAGTACAGGAAGACCCTACAGGTTTTGATCACTTGTGAAATCGTAAAATATACGAAATAAACGGTCATATCTTTTGATCGCGTTGACTTACAAGTTTGATTAATTCACAACTGAAAGAGACCGTAGACTCGAGTATTTGATATATTACACTAGATACCCCTACGCGTTCCTGAGAAAAGGAATTTTGACAGACAGATGGGCAACAAAATGATCCTTTAAGTATTCCTTGTAAGAGTACACAGGCGCTGACATATAACACATCGGTCAATGAGTCCCGAGCCTAATATATAAATTACGCTGTTACGGATAAATACTACCGATTTTCAAAAATTACTGACCTCTATGTAACGCATGTCAAAATTTCATAAACATTTAACAATTTGTAAAAAAGTTACAGTGATTTTAGTGATGCTACTTTGAGTGTCTCTAAAACAATGGACGAAAAAGAATTTCGAGTGTTGATTAAACATTGTTTTCCAATAGGAAAATATACCGTTGAAACAAAATTTTGGCTCGAATAATGTTATGAGATCTCTGCTCCATCAAAAGCAACAGTTAAACGTTGGTTTGCTGAATTTAAACGTGGGCATACAGACACCAATGATGCTGAACGCTCAGGACGTCCAAATGAGGTTGTGATTCCAAATAACATAAAAAAGTACACAAAATCGTTTTGAAAGATAGTAAAGTGATGTTACAGGAGATAGCCGACATTCTAAAGATATATAAAAGGCAATGCATTTGTCATTTTGCAGGAACATTTGTCCATGAGAAAACTCTGTTCAAAGTGGGTACCGCGTTTGCTCACCGTTGACCAAAAGCATCAACGTGTTGAAGAATCAGAGTGCTGTTTGGAGGTTTAAGGCGAAATAAAACGGATTTTTTCTTGCAATATGTGACAACGGATGAAACCTGGATCTACCACTACACTCCAAAGTCAAAACGGCAGTCAATTGAATGGACGGCAACCGACGAAAGGCGTCCAAAGCGACCAGAAACACAAATGTCAGCTGGCAAGGTTATGGCTTCCGTGTTTTGAGATGCGCAAGTTATAATATGCATTGACTATCTTCAGAAGGGAGAAAGGATCAATAGCGAATATTATATGGCATAAATGGTGCGTCTGAAGCATGAAATCGCGAAAAAACGGCCTCAAATGCAAATGAAAAAAGTGCTTTTCCATCGTCGCCATAATTGCAAAACTGCATGAATTAAAGATTGAGTTGATGTCTCACCCACCATATTCTCTAGTTTTGGCTCCCAGCTTCTATTACCTGTTTGCTAAACTGAAAAAAATGCTTTCCAGAAAAAAAAATGGCCCAAATGGAGAGGAGATCGCTGAAACTGAAGCGTATTTTGAAGGGTTAGACAAATCGTTTTATAGGAAGGGTATAGAAATTTTAGAGAAGCGCTGGATTGATTGTATCACCTTTGAAGGAGACTATCTTGATAAATAAAAAGGAATTAGGTTAAAAAAAATTTTTTTTCTTACTTAGGCTCGAGACTTATTGACCGATGTAATAATAATATCAGCCCTGTATTATACACTTGCCCACTACTGAGCACGGGCCTCCTCTACTACTGAGAGGGATTAGGCCTTAGTCCACCACACTGGCCTAGTGCGGATTGGTAGACTTCACACACCTTCGAAATTCCTGTAGAGAACTTCTCAGATGTGCAGGTTTCCTCACGATGTTTTCCTTCACCGTTAAAGCGAACGATAAATTCACAAAGAATACACACATGATTTTTTAGAAAAGTCAGAGGTGTGTGCCCTTGGGATTTGAACCTGCGGACATTCGTCTCGGCAGTCCGTTCCACACCCAACTAGGCTATCGCCGCTATCGCTGACATACTTCTTGTATACGGGCAAAACCAAGTGACCCTACTACATCAGTTGGTAAACAAAGTCCAGGTAGGATGTCGACTGACGAGAGATCATTATCACTTACCAGTCCACACAATTTAAATGTCATCGCACCCAATTCTTAATAGAATAACAAGGGAGCGGCATTATGCAAATAATAACAGTTATGCAAATAATTAATGGTTGTAATTTGTTATAGTATTTAAAAATGAAATGTGTAACTGGAGAAACATATGAGTTTTGGAAAAGTTTCTGGGTTATAAAATAATTGTCTGTTAACGATATTTATAGGTAATTATCTAATAGGGCAATAAATACTTATTTAGATGCGAAATGCACGGGCGAGGCCAAGTTAAGTATCGGAGAGGCTTCAAAAATAAAACAAATGTGCATTGAACGATGATCTTATTTATATGAAAAAAAGTAACAGAAGTTTATCAGCCCTTAATGTTTAAAATCAATTTTAGTTGAACAATTTTTATTTTGGTTTTGGGGGGAGGCTTAAATCCCTAACCTCTGTAATATGTTATATCCAATATGTTATATCCATGATATGAATTGTAGGTATATTCCTCATTTCATACAGTCACAAAGCAAGCAAACCGCTTGCCTGATGCAAGCGATGCGGCTACCCAAACGCAGTAGCAATACCATTCGAACTTTGGAGTAATACGAAGCATCATGTGTCATTCCACAAGGTTTGTCAACAAACAAACAACAACAAAAAACAAATAGTACTCTTTATTGTCAGCCTGAGAGGTCAGAATTCCCGAAAGATAAGGCAGGGGTACAACCATTCGACACTTCACTGTTTTATTTAATAGGCGCAGAAGCCGTATGCTTTTTAGAGAATTACGTTATGTTATATAATAAGGCCTTTAATTCCAATTCTTATCCCGTAACCTTACGTTTTATTTCTGATTGAATCACACTCATAACTTGCGCAACGTATACATGGAAACTAAAACCATACGTTCATATCAAAATATGCTGCCATGAGATCAATATTGCGACCGCTAAATCTCATAAGCTTAGCAAATGGCATTTGTGGTTTTAGCGCCAACTATATTTTCACATTGTAAAAAGGCATAAAGATGTGTGTCTAGACATTTAGTTCTTAAATTAGTTCAATACTAACAACGCTAGATGGCGTTAATATTCTTTAATGTAGCACACTTGCGGCTGCGCAACGTAATGATCCGTGTTCCATCAGTGATACAAAATGTCATTAGTTGATGTATATAGTATTATATTTATAATATTATATATAACATGTAGTGAAGTCAGTCTTAACACAAAATTATCGTCGCGTAAATAAGTTTGTGGAGTAAAAGAATTACAATACGCTTTCTAAAAAAATATGGTCTGGAAACATTTTTTTTTATCACGTCCTGTAGCTTATACCTTACACTGATTTTGAAAAGAGCAACACCAGTGTTTCTTGCCCGTTCTTCTCTGGTGAGAACTGCTTTCCCAACTGGTGGTAGAGTTACTATTGACGGAATCTAAATAATGTATAAGATTTTACAGGTTCTATTCATTTCAATATCCTTACTGTGATGTTTACAGAAGACGACTTCCACAAGTTATTTTTGCGTTGTAAACAATCACGGCAAGTTATTCTATAAATAAAGCGGGACTTGCAGCAAATGCATGTGAACTGTTGAATTATTGCCGCTAGTTATGGATAGAAATATAGCATCTGGAAATTCTGCGCGATATATCACTGCAAGAACTTGCTAGTATAAACTTAGTATAAGAATGTCGAAGGTATGTGAAGTCCACTAGGCCATTGTGGTGAACTAAGGCCTAAAACCTTGACTTCCAATCTGAGGTTTCGGGTTCGATTCCCGAGTCGGGCAAGTAATTTTGGGTTTTTATTCTCACTATCACGGAATTTTACCAGATATGGTGATAGCCTAGTTACCTATCCCATCATGGAACGGAACACACACGGCGAAAAGAGACTGCTCTAACTCTGCTTATCCCTTTGGAGACAGAGTGATGTGTTCTTGTAATAAACAAACAAACTTTCACATTATAATAATAAGTTGACCTTATTATTGCAAACTTCGACCATGTTATTCTACTTAAAACTTTATTTCGTTGTGCATTATGTAAAAATTATGTAAGCATTATATTTATTTTAATACAAAATCGCTTTGTTATTGTAATTGTCACGTAAGCGATTGCCTGGGACGTAATCAGGAGAAACATTGGGGGTCATATGTTTGATTTTAGCTGATCTTACTCTCTATCGTCTCCTATATTATCGATGTATTCTTACTTAGTATTATAAAAGTTTGTCTGCCTTGGTGACGTTGTAATTGTACATGATGCGGATACGGCTACCGCGCTGAAGGCCTGGGTTCGCATCCCGGGTCGGGACAAAATAATTGACTTGGTTTTTCCATCTTAATAAATATTCGGTCGCAGCTCAGAGTCAGGAAGTTGGCGGTGTGATATACTCATGTCACGTAAAGCCGTTGGTCCTGCGCCTGATCTCTCTCCGGTCATGTTGGATTGCCGTCTTAACTCTTAGCACTAGCAACTTAAATATTCGTCTCATCATTTAGTAATAAAAAAGAGAAACCAAAAGATCACAAGTAGGCTCATGACATTGTACAGCGTTTCCTGTATAATAAAATGATGAATAAGTCCAACATCAAGCAAAATAAATAGATATTTTTTACTTAAAAATTATGAAATAGCATAATCTATATTAACTAAATTGCTAATTTTATAAGCAGTAGATTGATAGTAATTTCAACTAAAATCTGACCGATAATTAATGCATTAAAATTTGATATTAGCAACTTAAAGCGGTCGTTTAATGAGGCGTGTGTAATTAGAAGAGTTAATTATATTATATTAATCGTAATTAGTTTAGGGAGTCCGCGTGGTGTCTAAATAAGGCGAATAATTATAATTAAAATGAAAAAAATGTATAGAAGTATGACCAATAATTGTTTCTTTAAAATATTACTTTGAAAGGACATGCAAAACATTACTGGTATTAAGATATATTAGAGTCCGCTCGGATAGCGACATGTATAGAAGTATGACTTATAATTGTTACTTTAAAATATTACTTTGAAGGGACATGCAAAACATTACTGGTATTAAGATATATTAGAGTCCGCTCGGATAGCGACATGTATAGAAGTATGACTTATAATTGTTACTTTAAAATATTACTTTGAAGGGACATGCAAAACATTACTGGTATTAAGATACATTTTAATCCGCCCGCATAGCGACAACTGCATACGAGGTCTTAAAACCCTCCATAGTGGCCGACGTAAATGTGTAGCACTTCGAGATCAGTGTACATCTGGTTCAAACAGGCCGGCATAATTGTGTCGACTAACGCGGTGTAAATCTTATATAATCAGTCGATATTTTTTTCTGGAGCCACATCACTTAACATTGGCAGTGCGATCTCACTGCTGTGCCCGTTAAAAAAAAGGAATTCTATAGTGAGAGACACAATAGGGGACCGGCCTATGCATGATTTTGTACATTATTCTATATGTAATGGTTAATAATAAGAAAAAGAAGCACTCCTGCGAAAACTGCATAAAAATTGGTTAAAGAATGAGCGAGTAATTCATATTTAAAATATTGTAACGTGCAGAAGTGGGTGCGATGTGGGGATATCGCTTCATCTCTATCTTTCGCACGCATCGTAACTCCCTATGACGTCACATGTGGATATTTCGTCTCTTTTCTGTTTCTTGTCAATTACCCCTTCTCCCGAAATTCAAAGGCTTATAGCTTGTTGATTTTTTACTTGATTTTAATGACTCCTTCTGTTTTATAATTTATATGATGTAAATATTTGATAATAGTAAAGATCAAAAATGAGTCCGGTACCCTATTCTTTACATTGACAAAGGGAGACAAGCTTGGTCTCCACCTTTCTAGGGCCCCTCTACCTACAATTGATTGTAAAAGATTTGGATTGAAATGTTAATGATAATTGCTTTTCAAAGGGCATTGAGAGACCAGTTTCTTGGTTTCAACTTTCTTTTATATTGCTAGGACTTTAACTTTTAACATTATAGCTATGGGCAACAACAAGGATTGATAATGGAAGTGTTTTGAATCTATACTAATATATAAAACTGAAGAATTTGTTTGTTTATTTGAACGCACTAACCTCTGGAACTACTAAATTGATATTGGATTTTTTTCTCTAATAGGAAGCTACTTTATTTTTAAGGATTATTGTTTACTTTTTTTATGTGAAAAACTTTTCACACGAGCGGACCCGCACGCAAAAGCTAGTTAAATATAAAATTATGAACAACAAACAATCTATTCCAGTAATTAGTACAGAAATGTTCCATGTATAATCATTCCTGTTTATTTCCGCATACAAGCATCTGTTTTAATTTGTTAGAATATATTTTTTTACTTCTACCGTCACACAGCAGCGTTATATTTTGAAACGGAATCTTTAAATCGTTGTTGTTATAGGGTTTTTATACTGTCTTTTATGTTCTGTCAGTAAAGGCAAAATTTGGATATACCCACACTACCGTACTAACTCCGGACCCGATATAGCAGTATTAAACGCAACGCAGAGTGTCAGTCTTACACGATATCATAGCAGGTAAGAATGAAAGGCATAACGGAGAACACTGCCTATAACAGTTCGAATAAAAAAAAATATAACCCTATGCATGAAGTTCTCAAGTTATAGCTATAGAAAATTCTAAAATCTACACCTTGATCAACACTTTCTACAAATGTCACTTATTCCAATGTTTTTAAATTTAATTACTGATTTGCAAAGATAAATAAATATAGGGAATTATAGAAAATTGGTAAAGCATAAGTTATAGGGGACATGACCCCCCACTCCTTCCTAACTCCATACCCACCATGACATCACATTAATAAAAAAGTTTTTAAACAGTCGTGACCGTGCGAATATAATGGTTTTAGTTAATTTTCAACAATTACCCTTGACCGAGGAAGATCCGCGTTCTCAGTACTTATGTCAAACGATTATAGACTTTATTAATATTGTGTTTTGTAGGTGACGCTTTAGGTATCCTGGTATAAAAGTTCCATTGAATATAGTGGCGGATTTGCAGTGCTAGCCGTTCTAGACCCGAGGCTATGTGCCGCCCCTTTCTCAGCACCTAAAATAGTGATTTAGGAAGATTACAATCATAAGGTACGCGAGCCGTTATTACAAGATACTTTGCATTTGAGTTATTTCGTGTAATCACCGTTTGGACCGTTTTACCGCTCTTATCTTCTATCTAGCCGCGCTAGGCTCAGGCCTACTGCCTTAAGGCAAATCTGCCACTGATTGTATATCTTACTGGGATTAAAAGAAGTGTCCGTGTTTGCTAAATGACATCTATATCCCTTGAGCGATTTTGGTACCTATTTCCAACAAATCTTAAGGCCCTATAATTACAGCTAGAAAAGAATATGTAACCGCACTAAAATCCGAAAAATAGATTAATTTTAATGTCTAACATCCGCGTAAACATAAGAAATCATTATGGAGCAAATTATTAACAGCTACAACAAAGGTTTTTTTTGAGTATCGGATCCCGCAGTCGACACCTCGGGAAACTCAAGAATGGGATACTGGAATACCCTGGCTTAGGGACTGCAGGCTCCTGGAGGAACGTTGGGAGAGGATAGATGGGAAAGAAGTGTGGGGGAATGAGACGGAATCATCTTAGAATAGTGTTGAGTATCGGACCCCGCAGTCGACACCTCGGGAAACTCACAAATGGCATACTGGAATCCCTAGGCTTAGCGACTGAGGCTCCTGGAGGAACGTTGGGAGAGGATAGCTGGGAAGGAAGTGTGGAAAGAGAAAGAATCATCTTAGAATAGGCGAAGGGGAAAAGGCCAGGAAAGGTTCGCGTACCCTTATAGGCCTCAATGTGAATTGGCAACCATGAGGTATACACGCTTAACTGTGTGTCTAGGGCCGCGACAAAGGTCCCCGTGCATAGACGTGAATTTGGTGTGTAGACCTAGCGCATAAGAAATGCCTTTTGGGGAACCAAAGAACCAGCAAACATAGGTTAAGTACATTCTACAAGAATTTTCAAATAGAAAGGCATAATTGTGTCGACTGACGAGGGGTTCTTTAGCCAGTCGACTGTCTGAACCCTACTCCAAGTACCATAAGGTGCAGTGAGGCCAGTTTACCGTTGTCGTAAAAAATAGAGGTTATGTTATTTATATTATGTAAGCATGGCGTAATCTGTCTCTGCGGCGATAGCCTAGTTGGTTGTGGAACGGATTTCCGAGACGAATGTCCGCATATTCAAATCCCAAGGCCACACACCTCTGACTTTTCTAAAAAATCATGTGTGTATTCTTTGTGAATTATTGCTTGCTTCAACGGTGAGAAAAACATCGTGAGGAAACCTGCATACCTGAGAAATTATCTATAGGATTTTTCGAGGGTGTGTGAAGTCTACCAACCCGCTCTAGGCCAGCGTGGTGGATTAAGGCCTAATCCCTCTCAGTAGTAGAGGAGGCCCGTGCCCAACAGTGGGATAGTATATAATACAGGGCTGATATTATTATTATTTTAAGCATGGCGTCTACAATCAAGCTGGCTTGTCCCAGTTGATTGCCAAATGTTTCCACACGAAGATTTATAACCTCAAATTAGATATGTCATCGTGGATTTATTATTAAAATATTGAAAACATCATGTCCACCTTGAATTAATAAAATCAGTAAAAGATATTTTTTTATTGCTTTGAATGACGAGACGAGCTTGCTGTTCGCCTGATAGTAAGCGATACGACCGCACATAAACAGTAGAAACACCATCCAACACCTTGAATTACAAAGTATTGTTTGGTATACCGCTGCGCTCGCCATCCTGAGACATGAGATGTTAAGTCTCATTATGTCCAGTCCACTGGCTACAATGTCCTTCAAATCGGAACATAACAGTGACTACACACTGCTGCTTGGCTGCTCCCATATGGCCTACCACCAATACAATTGATATTGTTTTAAAACATGAATTATACAAAAACCTATTTCGCTATTATACCTGCCCCCTATAATGTGGCATTATAAAAAAGAAACGAACGTGCGTATCACTTTATTGTGATTGGTCAAAAGACCAACGCATTAACCACATGTTAATCTATCAACCTATCAATGATAGGACACTTTTGTTTAAAATCCGTGCTGCATTAAAACTGGCTGATCTAGTTGATCCCTTGAGTTTAAAATGCCTTCTTAGTTCATTATTTTGTTTCCAATTTTGCTATGGAGGGAATGGAAATTAAATATTTCCAACTCCTCCCTATCTTTTAATTTGATTCATTCCGTTACGGAATAATGCGAAATTAGTTATTCCTGAGACTCGCCGAGCTTCACCGCTCGGTGTCTTTATGTTTACCACAGCTGATCCTGGCATACAAGAGCTATATTTATACCTATATAAATTATGACTATGCTTTTTAATTAAATTATGTATCATTGTAAAAGGTTACGATGGGGTTTCTATGTCTGCTAAAGATAAAAAAAAACCCACCATATAAACTAACATTAACAGCTACCTACGCCAAAGACAAAACCGTGAACATAAAAACAATCACTAACATTTTTCATACATTCTCTCCAAAAACCCTACTGGCACAGCGTAAAGATTGTTTTGATACACGCATTGTTCTATAACCTTTGTTAAGTAGAGGTCAAACATCAACTTAACTATTGACCTTAGTTGAGATCACGGTTATTAAAGATGGTAGAACAGTTTCATTTACAAAATAGCTACTCGTAATATTTACAAGACCGTCGCCAGCCGATGGCCAATAAGAAAAATGGCCAATAAGTTTATATGGACAATAAGAAAAGTATGAATTGTAGCTAAGTCAAGAGCACATGTTCTTCCCGCTTTAACAAACATAGATCACGTAATTGACTGTACGAAACATTAGGAATGGAATTGGTGCATTCATTCGAGTAACGATGTACGGCAATGATCGATCAAGCAAAAGTCAAAGACTTAGAACTTTGGTTTCTTGACATTTAGCATTTTTTTAGAATCTCTATGGGTGAGGAGGCAGCTGCCTCTCCTGCCCCCCCATGGCGACGTCCTTGAATATCATCAAGGTGGACAGACGGCTTTATAAAGGCCGAAAGTACTCGCTGTGTGACGTGAACTGTGAACTGTGAACGGCAAGCTCGTCTCGTCATTCAATGGAAAAAAATACATTACAAGATTGTGTTGATTGAGAGATTTGGCAAAACTAACATATGTTATAAATAGATCAGCGAATAGCGATGTCAAATTTCTAGATGACCTAAGCTATAAGAATCGCGTGGGTTCTTATAATTAAGAACGTGCCATATTAAAAGTGAAATCGTTTGAAATAAATTTCTCTGACCAGCCCACATTTTGGTTAGGTCATTTTTATAATAATATATACTAAAATAAAATATCTGTCTGTTACCGTCTTAGGATTACACTACTGAACAGATTTTGATAAAATTTCGCACAAATAGAAAAAGGATATAGACTTTTTCAATATTTATCATTTCGTAATTCTAGAAAATATAAATATAAATTTAAATGTTTTTGTTTGTCAGAATCCAAATGAACTTCGGAATGGTTTTGTATATAGGGTCATTTTGACCATATGTTAATAAATGAAATCACATACTCGTCATTACTTCTGCTAACATTGTACCGAAAATCGTCAAGGAATATCGAATATTTTTACTAAAATTATAATATTAGTTTTCTAACTTTTTGACTATTTTGTAGTTTATAAATATAGCGTTTCGATCGTCAAGGAATAACGAATATTTTTACCAAAATCTAAATATTAGTTTTCTGACTTTTTGATCATTTTGTATTTTAGTACGAATATAGCGTGTGCGTGTATTTATGACTATAAGTGTGATGTTGCCGCTGCGACGAATTCTCTTAGTAGTATAAACTTGTTAATTAATGACATTTATTTTGTTCGAGCATACTTTTTTATTTGACATCTAAGTTCGAGTAACTTATTGCAGTGTTATTTGCAAGAAGATAAGTATTTGGTTTCATTTAGCAACACGATGTCAATATGAGACTATGTACTGCGTCATACAGGTCAAGTCCTTAGCATATTTATTTTTGTCAATGAAAGATCTTTCTCACGAACAGAGCCACGGGTAAATCCTAGTATCAAAATACTTTCCAGTTTAAATTTGGAATTTACGTGCTGGGTTTTTTTATGTCTGACGTATTTTCTACGATCTAAAATAAAATAAAGTTTTTGTAATTTTTTTTTCTATTGGCACTATCCTATCCTACTTCAACTTCATAAATGCGAAAGTTTGTGAGGATGTATGTATGTATGTTTGTTCCTCTTTCACGATGAAAGTACTGAACGGATTTAGATGAAACTTTACACCAATATTGGTTATACATCAGATAGCACATAGGCTACAATTTAAAATGATTTTGTGTAATTTGGTCATAATATAACGATACATATCAATGACTGCCTCGGTGGCGTAGTTGTATTGCACGTCCGGTACAATAGCGCTCTGAGGTCCTGGATTCGAATCCCGGGTCGGGCAAAGTGATATTTGGGTTTTTCTGCTCAGTATCAGCCCGGAGTCTGGAATTTGTGCCCGATATGGCGATAGGCTCGCCCCCTATCACATCATGGGACGGAACATACTTGGCGAAAAGTGGGTGCCCTAGTTGCGCCTCTGCATACCCCTTCGGGGATAAAATGCGTGATGTTATGTATGTTATGTATGTATGTATCAAATAAGTAGGAAAAATATTATCCCGGAAAACTCCGTCACGCGATCGGAGCCGCAAGCAAAAGTTAGTCGTGATAGTAATATAATAATGGAATAATCGGATATAGATTTGTTAGGATTTAAAGAATTTGAAGGCGCTGAATGTCTTTTGGAGAAGCTACCTCTAACTTTTAGTGAAGATACCATCTGGAGCGAATAAGTTCGTATTTTACTGAAAATTCAAACCATTCATATATTATCACCTCTGACGTTTAAATTTTCGAGGCAATTTATCGTTTACGACAAACATCCAAGGTTCATTGCTCAGTGCAGGAAAAATGCCTCAGTACCGGAAAGAGACGTGATATATCTACTAAACTTGTTTTAATCGGATCGTTTGCGATAATGCGGTATTAGTCATGAAGACCTTCATTAGCGTAGCGTGAACTATAGACGTGGGTGAAGTCACATCAGCGACCCCTCTTTTCATTCGTTCCCGAGATCTACCCAATAAAATTATCTTACCAAACACGACATACCTATTTATGAAAAAAAGCAGCGATAGCCTAGTTGGTTGTGGAACGGACTGTCGAGACGAATGTCCGCAGGTTCAAATCCCAAGGGGCACACACCTCTGACTTTTCTAACAAATTATGTGTGTATTCTTTGTGAATTATCACTTGCTTTAACGGTGAAGGAAAACATCGTGAGGAAACCTGCATACCTGAGAAATTCTCTATAGGAATTTTCGAGGGTGTGTGAAGTCTACCAATCCGCACTGGGCCAGCGCGGTGGACTAAGGCCTATTCCCTCTCAGTAGTAGAGGAGGCCCGAGCTCAACAGTAGGACAGTATATAATACAGGGCTGATATTATTATTATTATACCTATTTATGATAGTGAAAAAATATAAATGTGCGGTGGATGAATATTAAAAGCATATAGATTTGAAAAATTGCACTTAAAGAGGCCTCGCGAGGCCTTCGTGGGCAAGGGTCCATTTCGCCGACGCATAGCTACGCCACTGAAGACCTCACGCCGCTTACCAGCTACCACTCGGAAATAACTGCCAGTTCTACAAAAGATTCAAGTGTAAAGATTTCCATAGATTTTCCATTCTGTGAACTGTGAAGTCATTTTGTTATAATGGAAATATGTTGATGGGTCGAATGTGTTATTTGCGTCATTTCATTTCCTTCTATCAAATATCAGTAGATTTTATTAAAGGGGAGAGAGCCAAATGAAAGATTATTACACCAGTTTAAATATTTTGTTTGATTTAAAATAGCTTTATTTTTAAAAGATTTTGTATATTTGTTTGGTATATGAGTAAAGTGAAAAAAGTGGACAATTAATATTTCCAACTCCTCCCTATCTTTCTATTTGATTAAGTTAGTTGTGGGACAGACATATTAGTTTTCCCTGAGACTCGCCGAGCTTCACCGCTCGGTGTCATAATGCGTGCCACTGCTGATCCTGGCTTACAGGAGTTGTAGTCAGTGTGAGGGCGTAAAAGCCTCTATATGAGTAAGTGGTTTCATTTAGTAACACATTTAGGACGATTAACACATCACTCCACCCGTGACCGTGAAGGCTGCAAAGTCTTCGAAACGTAGCGAGAAAATGATAACAAAAATCCCGGTAAAATTCGTAAAATAGTTTCATTGTTGCTAAGTTTTGTTTAACATTGGGAAGGCAGAGGCGCAACTACTGCACCCACAATTCGCCGTGTGTTTCACATCTCAGGATAGGAGGACAGCATAATTCCAAACTCCGGGCTGATATTGAGCAGAAAGACTCAATTAGACTATTACACACTGACTTCAGCAAGAAGAAGAAGGTGCAATAAAACGTCATAATGAGAAAAAAATAAAACATGCACGTCGAATTGATAATCTCCTCCTTTTTTTAAAGTCGGTTAAAATTCCAAAGGAGAATGAAATCCGGAATTATATAAGCGTACGAAATTTGCAAAAATGTATAATATGCGGAACGTTTTTAGTTGAATTTCATTTATGTTAATAATTATGTAGATAATCATGAGAAAAATGTACAATAGCATCCGAAAGAATGACCTTGTGTTTGTAGTTTTGTTATTCTCACTAGGTATTGCTTGCTATTCTGCCCGTGTGGGTGACTTTAGGGAATTATCTCATTGTCTATTTTTCTGGAAAAAATGGGACCAATTTTACTAACCTCTTATTTAAGTTGATCGAGACTCCTCCCGCTTTGTAATTTGAAGGAATATGTTTCAATGAGTATTTACCAAAATATATATATATTCGTGTTGCCATCCGTGTTGCCGATTCCTTGACATGTTACGTTTACTGATACCATGATTACGTGATGTATTATTCGTATCGTACACGCATATGAGCAGCGAGGGTCTAGTTGGGTGTGGAACGGACTACCGAGACGAATGTCCGCAAGTTCAAAACCCAAGGGCACACATCTGACTTTTCTAAAATTATGTGTAGTCTTTGTGAATTATCGTTCGCTTTAACAGCGAAGGAAAACATCGAGAGGAAACCTGTACACTCAACAAATTCTCAATAGCCAATTTGTCACTAATTAACAATAGTTATTATCCTTATGCTTTATCAGGGGGGTCTCGGAGGGAGGCGAGGTCTGCTGTTCAATACCTAGCTCCTTTGTATTTCTGATTATAATTACTAGATGTTTTGTGCAAAACTATTACTATGGTAATTATAAAGTCATTTATGTACTGACAATACGGGCGGGGTACAATAATTACATCATAATAGCATTTACATAGATAATGCATGGAAAATACCACAAGGCAGTTCATTCATCTATCGTATGCTGTGGAGAAGAGTGATGTTTTCACCAGGAATTTCAAAAGGATCTCAGGAACTTCTGATTCGAATTAAAATATTCAGTTTTAGATGTCCCTTTTATCTTTTTTTGTTATAGCGCAGGGTCGTGATTCATGGAAGGATCTTGGAAAGCCCTTTGCCCAACATTGGGACATTATAGGCTGATATTGCTACTACAATCCCTTTTATCGAGGAAGGTTATAAACTATATAATATCACGCTATGACCAATATCAGCGAAACATCAATGAATATTGTCACAAAAACGAAAAAAAATATTTGGTACTATAACACAAAAAAATACCAAAAACATGGATGGTCTTGCTAAAAACGGGCTTTCTTAGGTCACACTTCCAATAGGACATTTAGATATTATTTTGAATTGCAGATATTTTTTCGACGGTTGGTCGGCTGGATACGAATTTTGTTTCAGAGTAAACCACCGTGAAGAAGCTACATTTCGAATGGTGAGTGAGATTTCCCGAAGCTCAATCCTTTCGGGTCTTCCTTCATTGTAACTCCTTTTTGTGAGACTTGCGGGGCATCTAGAATTCTTTAGGTATTGTGTTATGGAATGGAGATAAAAAAATACGATATTAAGCAACTACTTTTGCGGAATCCATTAAATCCAATTTTATTTACAAAAAACAAGGACATAAATAAAAATAATGCTTCGTCAAATCATCTTTCATCGCGTTTATTTCCGTATATACAAGTCACGCGAATCGTTTAACAACGTATCAACACGCTCAATAATAATTCATGCAAATTCTTAGTTAATTTTATGTAGAATTAGGCTTAGTTTACATAAGTATTTCCCGTCTGCGAGAGACGAGAGTAAATTATCTCGTCGAGAATAATCTTGTCGTTTCGTTTTACAATAATTAATTTGCTATGCATTATTTTTTATAAAATATAAAACTTGAAAATAATGTGTTAATTGAAAGCAAGGAGCCATAACAACACCAAGTATTTTATTTTTGAGTCTTAAATTACAATGAGACGTAAATCACAGCGTGCGACTTAAATTTCCTCTAATTCTTAATTCTATCAGCGAGAAACTTATGTAAACCAAGCTTAACAATGAAATTATCCACTGAGATCCAGTCACAATGTTCAAAGACTCACGCAAACGTTAGCTCTCACACAACTGAAGGTTCACTGTACACACCAGCAAAGAGGACGATACCGGTACTCCTTTCGAGTATCAGAAACACAAACTCCCTATTAGCTTCAAACCTTGGCCCAAGGATTCTATCTTCCAAACCCGCTATAGTTGCTGCAGCAGCCACCGTACCTTCCTCTGTCACTTCCAATTCCACGTTTTGTACTGTTGATGAAACGAATAGGGGGCTGGTAGAAACTCCTGGTAATTCCGCTCTCTGCGGATCGAATATTGACACAATCCCTGTGTATTGCATGGGACGTATTAGATCTGATTGGGCGGACATGAAGAACCTTGGTACGTATGTGTCGACGTTACGCTCTTCCTCTGAGAGGAATGTTGTTAGCCAATGCGGTTTCCGTTCAGTCGGTTTCGACGCTAGATTCTCTAGTAATTGCTTGATTGGCATCCCTTCGTAAGGCAGAAGTAGTAGCATTGAGTATCGCGCGTCGTTGCCATAAGTCATTTCTAGCACTTGAGCCCCAATTTCCTCCACATCTGCATGTCTATGCGGTGCCTTGTGGTACATCATATTAACACGTCCAATAGTCCTTCCTTGAGAGTTCTGGAACTCAGCTTGTTTCGTATGCGTTGGATCGAACGGATGAGTCCAGTTAGCTTTGAAGTACAAAGCGTCCACTAAAACCATTCGTAGATTATCCAGATTCTGTGGCTTTACTGCGTCAATGATTTTCCCTTCTGTAGCAGTGCATATATAGTAATTTATATCTCCTGCCAACTTGGTCGTGTTACTAGGGTCAACAGAGTAAACATCGGTGCTGTACAAATTCGCTGACCTACAAAACTCCGGATGGATTTCCAAAGAACAATCGGAGAACATCGCGGACTGTCCGATCAAGGTCAAATCTCTGCTATTATGCTTCAAGATGTCCTTCACTGATAGATGTAGGTTTTGCGTCGCCCGCAGATCGTTGGGTAGTCCAAGGACATTCAGTAGCTCCGAGAACGTCTGGCCTGAAGATCCTTCCGTGAGAAGAGAGAAGAGACTCCACACAGACAACGGTGCGACCGCGACGTTCTTCGTTCCAAAGCTTTCTTGAAACTGGTAAGTGTTATGAAGCAGTCCAAATGAGAAATGATTGACAGCATTGTTAGGATTTCCCACATTCGGCGCGCCGCACGCCAAACCTACTACAATTAATAAAGTCCACATTCTCATGGGACGGGTGTTGCTCACGGTGTTTACAATTTAACTGGTTAAGAAACGTATCGTGTCCGATTTAATACTATGTGAATGCGTTGTAGACAGTGAGCTGCCGAGGTCGGATGCTGCTGAATGGTGTTTTGTTTTAAATTGTTTTTATGAGCATTGTTGTTCATTGGCGACATTTTATAGCTAGCTTCGTTTATTATTTTTTAATGTTTGAAAATTTTTGCATATTGTTTTTTTGTTATCATGGGATCTTTATTTGTTATAAATCAATCATGTTGTGCCCTTGCAACAAATACATAGAATATTATGGCTTGGAAATAAATATTATAGCCGCCACATTAAGAAATATGCCTACATTGTATGGTCGTAAATAAATTAAGTAACTTTTGTCTTGGAAGTTCATAAATATTTAACAGTATGCTCAAGAAATTGTATGCATACGTTTCCTTAATAAAGGAATAACGAGTCCATCGTGTTTGTTTTTATAACTTAGCCCAATGCCACAGGCATCATTACTAAACTAGTAGTTCCAGTCATCTACTTTAAGTTATGCCTACTACTTTGTTAAAATCTTATGTCGTAGTAGTCGGAAGTATAACTAAGGCATCCACTTTTTGCGATGAATGTCCCGTCCCATGATGTGATAGGAGGTGAGCCTATCGCCTGAGATAAATTTTAGACTTCCAGAATCACTTTACTCGATGTGGCATACGAATTGTGACCTTAGAATGGTGTCGTATTGCGAACGCAATATAGGGAGGTAATATAATATATAAATATAATAATAATATCAGCCCTGTATTATATACTTGCCCACTGCTGAGCACGGGCCTCCTCTACTACTGAGAGGGATTAGGCCTTAGTCCACCACGCTGGCCTAGTGCGGATTGGTAGACTTCACACACCTTCGAAATTCCTATAGATAACTTCTCAGATGTGCAGGGTTCCTCACGATGTTTTCCTTCACCGTTAAAGCGAACGATAAATTCACAAAGAATACACACATGATTTTTTAGAAAAGTCAGAGGTGTGTGCCCTTGGGATTTGAACCTGCGGACATTCGTCTCGGCAGTCCGTTCTACACCCAACTAGGCTATCGCCGCTATTATAAATATAAGAAACATAGGAATTAGTGTACGATACAACGATACTTTTTTTTTGCTTTGAATGATTAGACGAGCTTGCCGTTCGCCTGATGGTAAGCGATACCAACGCCTATCATCATTTCAGCTGGGAATAGTTCACTGCTCGACATAGGCCTCCTCCATTGAGCGCCACAGGGACCGGTTCTGGGCCGCCCTCATCCATCGGACTCTGACGACGCTCACCAGGTCGTCGGTCCATCTCGTGGGGGGCCTGCCTATGCTGCGTCTTCCGTTTCGTAGTCGCCACTCCAGAACTTTTCCGTCCCAACGGCCATAAATGAACGCCTATAAACAGTAGAAACACCATCAATTACCTTGAACTACAAAGTATTGTTTGGTATTCCATGAGATGTTGAGTGTTATTATGTCCAGTAGTTACACTGGCTACGGTGTATAGAGATTAGCTTCCTTTCACATCATGAGACGGAATATACATGGCGAAAAGTGGGTGCCTGGTTGCACCTCTGCCTACTCTTTCGGGTATGAAGACGTAATCTGTGTCTATCTTGTATATAGTATTTAGTTTTTGGTCTCAACATTACGTTTTTGTCTAAATTTTCAACTAGTTTTTGTTTTTACCTTTTCTTTGTTGTTAAATTTGTTTCTAGGAACGTAATTTAACTATTTTAAACTGCACTTTGTTTTTATTATTCTTAGAATGGTTTTATATTTTTAAATTCGCAATTTCCTGTGATTTTGTTACAAGCGTCGTCTCAATATATTTTTAACTTCCTAAATATGATACATTTTAAAATGATCTATAAAAATTATCTTTTCCACTTATCATTGTTTCGAGACATTTTTTTTTTCTTTCTTTTTTTTGTTAAAAATATATTCTGGCGTTCATGATAAGGTTTTTCTTAGAAAATAATTCTCTAGTTTTATTGTTATGGCCATTTTTATCAACGGATATCTAAACAGGTTCACATTTGTTATATTCATTGTGTTTTTTTTAAATTTTGAATTCTAGACAGGTTATGTAAGTTTTTTCTGGTTTAACCTTGTTTCTTTGGCTATTTTTAGCATAGAATCTTGTAAGGAATACGTGTAAGGTTCAAGCCATTTCGAATAATTTTACAGTTATATCAGTAACAATATTCACTTTGATAGAACAAAACAAATCAGATTTTTATATACAAATGATTAACAATCATTTTTAAAAACGATCCCAATGCCTTTTTTCGTTTAATTTCAAAAATGGATCAATCAGAATAAAGGTTTTTTTGACATGCTTACAAATGACTTATTTAAATTGATTGTTTCTCGAAATCAGATCGAATATTTAGATTGATTAAAATACTTAATTATTTTTACATGTCCAGCTCTTAGACTATGTAGTTTTGTGAAGCGCAAAATTAATTTATAATAATAATTTAGTTTTATTATGTTATCGAAAACAGTATAAGAAATATTTCTATGATATACTATGCTTTCCGTTATCAATGGAATTTATTTCATATGTTCACGTTTAGATCTTGAAGGGTAGGCAGAGTAGTCAACATTTCGTCAAGTTTATTGTCCTATGACATTAGATATTCCACTCCCATGAAATTATTTTAGTAGAATAGAAAAATCTGTTGTAAATATAAAATGAGCTGTCTGATTTTATAATCAAAGGGACTTTATTGATTTTAATTTATACAGTATTTTTTTTGCTGTGATTTTTTTAATAACTTGCACAGCAAAGTGACGCCACTGCACCTTAAAGTGGAGTGGAGTCCAATAGAATGTCGACTGACGAGAGATGATTACCCCTCGACAGTCGACACAATTATGCCGGCATGTTGGAACCGGATATACAGGCTGATGCTGAAAACCACACACTAACGTGGGCCATTATGGGCACCATTGACGTATATTCTATAGTCACGAACGTCCACATAAACTATTTGCTCAAAATCTGAACTAAAATGGCAACCTGTTATAACCTATTTATTCACTTGAACAACAGATAATGTTACTTATTTGATTAATATTTTTTATTCACATCCAGGTTTGCACTTAGACTCACGTTTTTATATTATGAGCCACTCCGTGCACAACCAAAAGCATCAATATTGATACCATGCTAAAATCAGTTTGAATGGATTGCAGTTCAATTCAATTGAACTCGATGAATGTTCGGAACGCTAAATCTAGTACGTAGTACATATATAGCGATGGTCTACGCCTTAGCTCACCACGCTGGTCTAGTGTGGTGTCAAATGCGATTCTCTATCAAAAATATAAAAAACAATTCTAAAACCGGTTTCCATCTCGCATATTACAGGTAATTACAACAAAAATTCGAATTTTTAATTGATCTTACGTAAGTCGTCGCAAAAAATGTGGAAAAATATATTCTTAAATGAGTCTAGTGTTTGCTGGTGGTGGATATGTTTTATATCCGCTCGGATAGTGAACGTACACAATATGTTAAAACGCCATAGTGGCCCTCGTAAGTATGTCGCGTTTCGGGATCAGTATCAAGAGGCCGGCATAATTGTGTCGACTGACCGGGGGTAATCATCTCTCGTCAGAAAAGTCAGTCGCAATTATTTTTGGCCCGACCCGGGATTCGAACCCAGGATCGCAGCGAGCCAGTCGTACCCGTACCGTGTACGCTAGTACGCCACTTAGGCAGTTTAATATCCTACCACCAGCAAGTGTGTTAGTTGCTAGTCTAATGACTTAAAAATAACTGTCTTATTCTTACCTCGCCAAATGAAAGGCTAGCTTTTGCTCGCGGCTTCGCCTCTGTGAAGGAGTTATCCGGGGCACATTTTTTTTCCGACTTACTTGATATGTATTATTATATTATGACAAAATTCCACAAAATCATTATAAATTGTAGCCTATGTGTTATTCTGATATATAAAAAATATAACTGTAAAGTTTCATCCAAATCCATTCAGTAGTTTTTTCGTGAAAGAGGAACAAACATACATACACACAAACTTTCGCATTTATAATATTAGTAGGATGGATCTTGACAACATAAATATTTATGACTATAATTAAATCATTATTTAAAATTCTACAGTGAAACATTAAGAATCCAGTTTGAAGTTACAATCATTGTTCAACCAGTGGTGTTCCAAGGACGAAGGGCACACATTTTAATGTGAAGAAATAATTTAAATTTTATCGCGTACTAGCGACCCGCTCCGGCTTCGCACGGGTGCAATGCTGACTATTTAATGGATTTTATTATTATACATATAAACCTTCCTCTTGAATCACTCCATCTATTAAAATAAACCGCATCAAAATCCGTTGCGTACCTAGTTTTAAAGATTTAAGTACACATAGGGACAGAGAAAGCGACTTTGTTTTATACTATGTAGTCATAGCGTATGAACTGGGTGAGTGTTGATTTCCCTCGCTCATAAATAGTCACAATACTAGAAGAAACATAGATCTGCTGCTTTAAAGGAAAAAAGTTTTAATTTAATTAGTAAAGTAACAATATTTCAATCCAATCACATCACATGTGGGTACGGTAGATTTGTGGTTTTCGATTGAGGTTTCAAGCGGATTTGTAAATTGAGTTCTGGAGCCATTTTTTTATTACTTGAATGACGAGACGAGCGTTTATGAGCAGTCGTATCGCTATCAGGCGAGAAGCACGCTTGTCTCCTCAATCAAATACAATAAAGAAATAAAATTATATTATGTACTTAAAGCTTTTGCTAACAGCTCCGTTCGTGTGTAAAAGTTTTTCCGGGAGAAAAGCCCCGTTGTATATTTCGCGAGATTAAATGGAGTCTATATTTAAGTTAGAATTTTAATATTACGAAGGCGAATACTGCATTTAATTGTATGCAGTAGTTTTAGAACAATGCGTGTACAAACATACAGACAGACAGAAATTCTAAAAACTTTTGTTTTGGCTTCTGTAGCTCTAATATCTGTCAGGTACAGACATTGGCCTGTTACAACTTAATTATATGTAAAGATATTGTAGACATTTTTTATCCCGAAAAATGCCGCACGTGAATCCACCAACAAAAGTTAGTGCAGACTTCTCCAAATATATAACTCATCAAATTAGCGATCTCCAGATCCCTCTCAAAGCCGTATAAATAGAAAATTACGGAACTACCAACAACCTTTGTCCTTGTCTTTTATACCAAACGAAAGAGACGGAAGATTAGTGAACGTAAACCATAAAGGTAGTGAACCAAGGCTAAGTGCATCTTGAGAGTCGATCAGCTGTTGTACTTGATTGTATTGATTTGGTAGACATACTCACGCCTTTACAACCGCAGGGGTAGGCAGTGTAACTGGTGTGACTTCGCCATGTATATTCTGTCTGATAGGCGAGCCTATCGTCCTATCGGGCACAAATTCCAGACTCCACATTTATTTTAAGCCGGCTCGGCGAAGCAATTCCGTTGCACCTGATAGGTGGTGGTCACCCCACCCTAGATCCCAATCTAGATATTGTCAAAACGAGAGATGATAATCCCTCACCAGTTGACGCGATTATGCTGGGTTGATAAGCTGTAGAACAATTTTTCTTTACTCGATCGAGAGTCGAAATCGAAACAATATGGCACTCGCACTATAAAAGTAAAAAGAACAAATTAAATAAGACAATTTGCACGTTCGTTTCAACACAGCCGGTTGGGATACATTAGTATTGTGTTTTATCAACGTGGGAATCAACTAGAAGGCCTACAAATACGCATGTAAACGCATGCAGAATGTTCTAGATACGTCTAATGACGTAGTCGTCTGGGTTTAGCCTAGATAATGAGAGTGCGTGAGGGTTCGTCTGGGTTTAACCTAGAAAGAGTTGGGAACCCGTGTGGCCAAACCATCATCCTAAACTTAACCTAACATCTATCACGGGATTCTACAAAGCCTTTTTTTATTGATTTGGATGATGAGAAGAGCGTGCCGGTCGCCTTTGGTAAGCAACAAGCCTATATACAGTAGCATCACTACAGAAGTTAGAACTTTGAATTACAATTTCGGGGCACTCTACTACGCTCATCATACTGAGATAAAATATGTTAAGACCCACAATGCCCAGTAATTACGTTACAATGTCCCTCAGATCGAACCCAACAATGGATGCAGACTATTGCTTGGCCGTAGAATAAGACACTGCAGTGGTATCTATCTAGATGGCCCCTCGCATACGAGAGACCTACAATCAGTATTGAACCTTCTAACGATGTTTACCGTGCGGCTTCCGATTAGTCACCTCTCATGCCTGGCATGGGTTGAGGAATTATCCAACGCGTCTAGTTCACAGGGAAACCAGACTTGTTATCACAGCAATGCTCCGTCCTGAGATAAATAACGTCTATGAATAAGAAGGTAATGGTATAAAAAATCATAGTAGCATGACTCACATTTGTAGTTCACTATAAAAATTCTTGAAACACTTTATCACGCGTTTACCTGTTAGGAAAATTATGCGGAAATGTATGCAATTTGTATTCAAAGGATAACAACTTTGAATCGAATTATTTTTTCGCATCACGACTGCATTTACGAGTAGGCACGTGTTATAAGTTGTTTTGTTGTTAAATATTTCTTAAGTTTACGCGACTAATAATATAATAATATCAACCCTGTATTATAGACTGTCGCACTGCTGGGCACGGGCTTCCTTTACAACTGAGAGGGATTAGGCCTTAGTCTATCACGCCGGCCTAGTGCGGATTGATAGACTTCATACACCCTTAAAAATCCTTTAGAGAACTCGGTATGCAGGTTTCCTCACGATATTTTCCGTTACCGTTAAAGCAAGCGATAATTCACAAAGATATAATAATCTTCATTTTAGCCCAGACTGTTTCGGTGGCGTAGTTGTACTGCATGCGTGGCACGGCAGCGCTCTGAGGTCCTGGGTTTGACTCGCGGGTCGGACAAAGTGATATTTGGGTTTTACTGCTCACTATCAATCCGGAGCCTGGAATTTGTGCCTGATATGGCGACAGGCTCGCCCCCTATCTCAGCATGGGACGGAACACACTTGCTGAAAAGTGGGTGCCCTGGTTGCGCCGCTGAATACCCCTTAGGGGATAAATTCGTGATAATGTGTGTGTGCGTATATTAGCCTCATGCTGTGAAGTTAATAGTGATCGAATTACGACTATAGATAATTACTGTTAAACGACGAAGCCAGTGCGGCTTTGCTGGTATTTCACAAATCTAAATATTCCTTTACTTACATGATTTTAATTTGACTATAATACAAATCACAGATCCATTTACGTCCCATGACGTCATGACTTATTATCATAACGAAGGTCGTAGCAAATTACAGCAATAGCCGCCATTATAGAACCATCCGTATGTGACGCAGTAAATACTAGATCGTAATTTGGTGTTAAAGCGTTCCTGCAGTCAACAGTGGGAAACCTGCGAAGGGATATTGGAAGCCATGGACACCGCCAAGATTAGTTTAAGGGAGCTGCATCTGCAAGTACGCACTATTGTACTAAAACTATTCTTCTCTTCACATTAAAATGTTGTGCCCTGTGTGTGGAACACCACTGGTTGAACAGTGATTGTAACTTCAAACTGGATTTTTAATGTTTCACCGTAGAATTTTAAATAATGACTTAATTATAGTCATAAATATTTATAAGTTCTCAAATTCCATCCTACTAATATTATAAATGCGAAAGTTTGTGAGGATGGATGTATGAATGTATGTTTGTTCCTCTTTCACAAAAAAACTACGGAACGAATTTGGATGAAACTTTACAGTAATATTGGTTGTATATCAGAATAACACATGAGGTACAATTTATAATAATTTTGTGTAATTTGGTTATTATATAACGATACATATCAAGTAAGTCGGAAAAAAAATATCCCGGAAAACTTCTTCACGCGAGTGAAGCCGCGACCAAAAGCTAGTACTACATAATCTATGAATTATTTTTTACAAATTTCAATCGCGCGCTTTTTGAAAGTGCTTTTACATACAAAATAATTATGCTAATGGCACTTAGGGGTTTTAGGGAAACATCGGCTTTCGCGGTATGGTATTTATGAATCGGTTTTACCCATGCTCCTACGCACCCAACGCACTATAAGCATCTACTAAAACACTTAAATAATTTCTGGATATTAGATTTCATCAAAGTTGTTTTTAATTAAAAAATCATCAATTCATGGCCATAATGAATTCCAAATCACATGAGGCCCAAATACCGGGGTTTCAAAAACACTTTTTCAAACGCAACGATTCGCATTACCATATTCGTGAGTATACGGGCATTTGACACAATGGGACGCAGGTATGCCGTAAAGAACGAGCACGAAGGTAAAATTTAGGTTATATCAGACTTGTATATTTATACTAAGGGCTTTCATGATTCCTGAGAGATTTTTTTTTCTCTTCTCACTTTATCATGCACTGTTGTCTTTACCCTAAGCTGATTGAAAAAAGCAACACCAGAGTTTCTTGCCCGTTCTTCTCTGGTGAAAACTGCTTTCCGAACTGGTGGTAGAGTTAATATTGACGGAATCTAAATAATGTATAACATTTTACAGATTCAAATAAATGATTTCATTTCATTACTACCCACTTGATAGCTTCCTATTAAGACTGTTAAGGTCCTGGTTAATCAAAAAATAAAAAAAAAAAATTGTCACTTTAGAGACGTGTGGCTTGGGTTTTGCATCTGCGTCTCGACAGTCCGTTCCGCTCCGAAAAAGGCTGTCGTCGCAATATTATCTATACATATTATAAAACAAAGTCCCCAGAAGCTAACTATCTGTATGTTATCGATTTTCTAAAATCTACTGAACGGATTTTTATGAAATTTGTTATGGACATACTTTAAGACCATAAGAAGGTTATAGGCTACTTTCTATCTCGGGGAAATATATAGTAGGATTTTTATCCCGGAAAACTCCTTCACACAGGCGAAGCCGCGAGAAAAAAAAGTAAACAATAAAAACAATTAAATCATGATTATCTCGACAATTCGTGGATTGGTTCCTTTTGATATAACTGCAATTATTTAATATTCTACTGACCTACATAACGACGAAGATTGTGCTGTGATTGGTTATCCGAATACGCCGAAAGCGGTATGCATTTTGCATGTGCGATATACTACATTTTACTTATAATACGAGTGTTCTTTACTGCATTGTCTATTGAGACCGGGCTGTATGTATTATTATTTTGGTTTGAAATTAATTCAATTCAATTCAATTTTTAGTATTAAAATTATTACATACACTTCAATACGTTTGACATACACACATTTATATTCTCTTGTTTGTGGGTACAGTCTGTGGTAAAACTGAGAAAAAAATGATAATCCTCTTTGTTTTCAGTAGTACTATGAATGATTTTTGATCTATATATCAATAACTGAAGAAATTTTTTTTACCGCCTTTTAGGTAAGCATATTGCGCGCACGAAGAAGTGTGGGATGTGACATATGATGATGATGATGATGATGATGATGATGATGTCTGATAAAGTTCAAATAGGCAATCATTGTGGGAAAATGAAATTGATGTATAATATGTGTAACAAATATATTAAATTTGACGAGCGAATTCGACTATTTGACGACGTATAGTTATTATTATTTTGTATATTAAACTACGTTGTTGTGTATTAGCGCCATCTTACATCAAGTGGTGGGACTAAAATGGAAACAAGTTGATTATCTAGGTATTTTAGTACGTAGTACTTCGTATTTCGAATAGATGGCGGTATAAGTTATTAATCGCGAAATTCGCTATGACAAGTTATTTAGAGCCTTTGTCATAAAATTACTGATATAAAAAGAAATATTTTTCGTAGTTAATTATATATATTGCTCGTAAAATTTAAAAGACGTTAACAATTCCCTATCACATGATACGTTCATTTAGAACTGCGTAATGAACTTAACCAATATGGCCGAAATTTATCACGTTAATTATTCGAAGTAAACACGTAATTATAACGTGGTTTGTTATCAATATGCGATACAATAGCGTCTGCGGTTAATTAAATTGGTAACATGGTTACGACAGCTAGTTACGCCAATGAAATTCAAGGGACGAAATTGTGGTAAACAAGTTAGTAGATTGTAGAATAAAATTATTTGTAATTTGTTACGTATTTATGTTTATATTTTAAGATGATTATTAATGGAATTTTATTTAAATACAGGCAACCAATTTCCTAGAACATGTGCTGAAAGTAGGTAGTCTGATTGTAAAAGAACGACGTTCATATAAAAATTTACATTATTAAAGGAATCGCTGGTCGTAAGGTTGAACTAAGCTCTTTTCTTTAATACGCCAACCGTCATTTCCTGGAAACAGAACAAGCATAGCTCTATATCATAAGGTCGTTGCAAGAAATATAAAAATCCCTTATTTTGTTTGAAGTGCAGAAAAATAATAAAATAATTAGGAAGTACATCCCAAAAGAATAATAATATAAATATTTTAATACCAATAACCACAACAAAAAAAAAAGCACATTGACATTCATGAAAGCAGCTATGACAAAAAGTTATTTTGCTTGACAATTAATAGTTTCAAAATTGTACACAGAGCTACATTAAAGGCTTTAGTCTTAAAATATAATCTCCAAATCAAATATTTCTGTTGGCGCGAACAACAGCGCGCGAGTACACATCGTACATAATATATGTAGCGCACTACGGTGCTCTTGTGGTTGTTAATTAAACCATAACATTGTTCGTGTATTCATAATAATATTGATGTTCCTCGGGCGGGTTACAGATTTGCGCTATGTTTTATAAGAAATTCAGAAACATGAATATTATTATTAGATTTTAAATTCTTAGCGCTTGGGTAGGTACTGCTAAAATGTTTTTGTTCTGCTATATTTATTTAGACATTGTAGCCGTCTGGCTACGAGACGAGCGAGTTACTCGTCTGAAGGTAAGCAAATAGAGGATCCACAGCACCAACATCATCCAAATTTTGAACATTCGTGACTTTGTATAAGCATTTCATGACATTATAAATCTCTCGTCATCCTGAGATAGATGTTATGTCTCATAAAGTCGATTTACCTATCTTACTAGCTATATCCTTACTTCATAATTTTATCTTCTTCCTCCTCATTATTATGTTTAAGCTTTTAATTAAATATGTTATTAGTGATAAATGTTGTGTTCACATATCAGATGCTGTACTTTATTGCTTCTTTTGTATTGAATGATGTAATATGTAGTGCTGTTGGTGTACCTTAATAAATAAATAAATCCTTTAAATCGAAACAACGTGGTATAATGTGCTAAGCGGTAAAAATAGACAATGCAAACCCAACAAATTTCATAGTTTTATAACTTATTTATTATTGCGTGGTATTGACAATTATTCTTTTACCATTAAACTTTGCAAGACAAATAAAAATTTTTTTTTTTGAAGTAGTCAACTATATAAAACTATCGTGGTGACTAGTGAGGGAAAATGATCTTTTTTCAGTCGACACTATAACTATTTCACTTACCATTAGGTGCTGTTGGGACATTTTGACGTGGCCATAGAAAAAAAAACATAATAAAACCCAGCCTTGTGCGTACTCTAAACCAAATATTCTTAGTTAATAACTAAATCAATTTTCTTTACAAATTGCGTATAATATAGCAGTGTCTTATGCCGGCGTCCCGTTACGATATAATGAGCTGGTAGCAATTATGATGTCGGCATTATTAATTGCTTTCCTCCGCCGGCATCCATTCTACGACTTATTTATGTAACGGCTTCGGGTCGGATAACAGAATAAGTTGCCATTTTGTAATTGTACAAAATAGTAGATTAAGGGCTTATTTCAAAATTTTCAAGTAAGATTTATCTTCCAGTAAGTATAAGCCAGTTAATGCTGAATGCAGTCTTTTGTTATTATTTATTTGGGAACTTGCCTTTTGCATTCGGTCGCCATATATTGCATTTATAATATTAGTAAGATAGAGCTCTTTACTGATTATCTTTACTTATTCGAAGGTATGTGAAGTATACCAACCCGCACTAGGCCAACGTGGTGGACTGAGGCTAAACTCTCAGTAGCAGAGGATACCCGTGTCCAGCACTGGGACAGTATAATACAGGGCTGATATTATTATTTATTATTATTTTCTTATTGCTTTTAATGACGTGACGAGCTTGCCATTTGCTTGATGGTAAACGATACGACCGCCCATAAACAGTAGAAACACCATCCAACACCTTGAATTACAAAGTATTGTTTGGTATTCCACTGCGCTCGCCATCCTGAGACATGAGATGTTAAGTCTCATTATGTTCAGTAGTTACACTGGCTACAATGAATGTAATTACATTCTAAAGATGTCAGTGTTAGCACGATAAATGTGTTTATTATTTAGTCGTGGTGGAAGCCAGTTTGTTTCATAGTGACATAGTTGTCTCAAAAGCAATCAACACGTCCCAATCTAGTACAGACAGTCCTACCGTGGGAGCGTCTCAGGTGTCCAGTTATCCGCTGTCACACCTACAAAGGAATTATTATCTTGTGTTTAGGATCAGTGGGACGTATTCAGTTTGGGAGGTAAATTGTGTAGATTTTATTATTGTACGCGAGATAAGAATAAGAATGTTAGTATATTTGATGCGAGCTTTAGCCTGCAGCTCCGTCTGTGTGATTGTCTCTCATATGAGAGAGTCTGCTTGGGTAGGTACCACTACAATGCCTATTTCTGCTGCTAAGCAGCAGTGTGTAGTCAGTGTTGTGTTCCGGTTTGCAGGATATTGTAGCCAGTGTAACTACTGGACATAATGAGACTTAACATTTCACGTCTCTCTGGCCTTTGAAATTAAAAATACTGTCTTAGCCGTAGCTAAGCTGTACACATCACAATTTCAACCGGGAATCGTCCACTGCTGGACATAGGCCTCCCTCATTGAGCGCCACAGGGACCGGTTCTGAGCCGCCCTCATCCATCGGACTCCGGCGACCCTCACCAGGTCGGTCCATCTCGTGGGGGACCTGTCTACGCTGCGACTTCCGGTTTGTGGTCGCCACTCCAGAACTTTTCCGCCCCAACGGCCATCAGTTCTACCAGCTATGTGTCCTGCCCACTGCCACTTGAGTTTCGCAACTCTAACACTGATTGACAACTTAAACAAGCGTAAAAATTTAAACGCAAATATGAGTATCAATGATTTTTGAAATGTAAAACAAATCCCTTAAATATAGTATGAAAATTTATATTGAAATATTGGTGTAATTAATTTGCATATTTATTAAGTTTATTTTTCTTTGACATTGGATCCAAAGAGTTCCAGACTACACTAAAATACAATTTAGATGTAGAATAATTTCTTTATTATCATGCGTGGGTCAAGCCCTCCTATGATACTAAATCCGTCTCAACAAGGATATAAGAAAATTAAACCTCTTTTCTCACATATTAGTGTTTTCGAATTGAATACGTTTTGTTTTTTTACCTTTTTTATATGGAAAGTTATTAAATGGCTTATCTTATGTATAGCGTTTATGTATAGATGGGCTTAACCGGCGTCTCTCGACTTTTTAAACTTAAGAAAACAAAAAGAGAAAGAATAATATATTTTATGTTACAACAATAAAAAGTTAACTAACGGCGTATGAAGTCCTAATGAAAGACCATTGATATCTGAGGGATTTACAAGAATTTTCGAAAGTATCCAAAATCACTTTCCTCGGCCCGGAATCGAACCTGAGAACAAGCAGTCGTGCCGCGCAGTAACCACCGAGGTTTCTGGATATTAAATTCCTTAAAAAATTCAATATATGAACAATTTAATATCCAGAGATACTCGGAGCTCGGGCACAGGCGTGGAATCACTTGCTGGACACCGGTGGGGTTTGGAACACCGCTACTATGAAACTAAATTGCTAGTGTTATTAATATAATATTTAGGTTGCATAATTGTGCTGGTGGTAGGATATATGTACATATTTTACATATAATAAAGAAATATGGATACTCTTTGAAAAAACACCCTGTATATGTCGTATTTATTTTAAATTATAGATCTTTAATGGTAGGTTGTTACATCTATATATATAAAAATGAATCCCTATTTCCCTTGGTCACGCCATCACGCGTGAACGGCTGGACCGATTTCACATTTTTTTTATTGTGTTGGTTATTGTCAGGAGAAGGTTCTGATGAAAGAAAAAAATAAAAAAATTACGTGGAAATTAGAAAATTTAAGAAAACTTAACGAAAATATTAATTTTATATAACTGTTAATTGTTTGAAATAACTGTCAACGATTGACAGAATGTGCGCTGCAAATTCATAGTTAAGACGGGACAACGTCTGTCGGGTCAATTAGTATTTTATTAATATTGACATTCTCTCGAAAGGTCTGATTTTTTAATCCAGGGAATATATTTATTTCGGAAAATCCTTTTCATGTGAGCAGAGTTGCAGGCAAAAACTAGTATAATATACATCTTTCTGTTCTTTGCTTATCACGGCGTGTGTAAATAAATGATTTATATAAAATCAAACTAAAACAGCCTTTATCGAGAACCACTAGTACAGCATCGAATCTTCATATCGCACCGTATTGCAGTGACTAGGTGTAAGATACGGACTCCTAGTTCAGAATATTTCCGTAAAATGTTACGGTTATACTCAGGTTTGTTACTTTACTAGTGTAGGACGCTTCGTTTGAATGTATTTTTAGGGTATTTTTTGCTGTTTTATTGTGGAATGAGTGATAGCGTCGCTGTAAATTGTTTTTATTTAAATTTTATGTATTTGTGGCCAGCAAAGGGTAGGATATCGCTTTTTGATACGATGGAAAAGTAGGCTGTCGACGAAAATTTATAAATGAACAATATCTGGGATCAGTGACGGCCTTAAACGACGCAAGGCCCCAGGCGTACGCAAAGCACGATGCAAGGTCCTGTGTGGAATAAAAAATATTCTCCGATTTTAACAGTGTCCTCGGTAAAATTGTAAAAAAGTCCTCCAAGGCACCGCGCGCTGTTCGCCCTCTCTAAGGCCGCTTCTGCCTGAGATAATCTAATGGTGGCAGCTATCACCTCCCTAAATGTTGTATTACTTAGTATTATTATGTTTTGAGTTATTTCGATTATATAAAAATTTATTTGCTCCAAACTCATGGGATTTGTCTTCTCTTTACTCCTACTAGCAGGATGTTTATCCGACCGGATATCAAACAAAGTGTAAAATCCGCCATAGTGTCGAGTTCCATATCCTTGTGTACCTCTGATTTCAAGCAGGCATAATTCTATGGGTCATCAGGTCGACACTATCCAGACCTATCTTCATTTACCATCCCCCTCAAGACAATTCTTGTGCGTTCGGTCTCCACAAAGAAAGCACGCCCATGAGGATATTTGGCGTGGCCCTAGGTACACAGTCAAGTGTGTATACCTCATGATTGCTAATTTACATTTAGGCGTATGGGGGCTCGCGATCATAATCCATTGAGGCCTAAGACGGTTCCTTTCCTTCGCCCACACTTCCTTCCTTTTCCAACTTTCTTCCAGTTGCCTGCAGTTACTAAGCCGAGGTATTCCAGTATTCCATTCGCAGTCTTCTCCGGTTTTGAGTAGGGCAATTTTGTCGAGTTCGTATGAAGCCAATATTCCATCCGTGCGGTATACAAAAATACTTTCATTGCTTTGAATGACGAAACGAGCTTGCTGTTCGCCTGATGGTAAGCGATACGACCGCCCATAAACAGTAAAATCACCTTTCAACACCTTCCTTGAATTATAAAGTACTTTGGTACTCCACTGTGGGCGCCATCCTGAGACAAGATGTTAAGTCTCACTATGTTCAGTAGTTACTGGCAACAATGTCCTTCAAACCGGAGCACAACAGTAACTACACACTGCTGCGTGGCAGCAGAAATAGATATTGCGGTGGTGCCTACCCAGGCAGACTTTCACATATGAGAGACCTACCACCAGTAAAATATATAATACTTGTAGACCAATTATCATTTAATGCAGATATTTACTCATTCCTTACCAAAATTATTAACTTAAACCTTAACATGTCCAAACAACAAAAAACGATTCATACTAAAAAAAACCCAAAGAAAATTCGTTCACAAAATTATTTCCATCCATTTTGTCCGCAGTTTACCGATGAGATACGATTGCTCGGTACATTAACTCCGAGCCGCGGTTTTGTTCGCTCTTCCACGCCGTTGCTAAGATAATCTTGGCTCGGTTGTGTACTGTGTTTATTTTAAAAGCGGAGACATGTTTAAGAATTTTGAACCTCTACTAGGGAGAGGTGGAGGGTGAAGACTTAAGCTCTCTTTTTAGTAGAGACAATGGGACAGCACCAAACTTTATAATTTTTTTTTATACGAGCTCGGGAAAAAGACCTCATTGCACCTTATGGTAAGTATAGTGTGATCCAATAGAATGATTGACGAGAGATGATTACCCCTTAACAGTCGACACAATTATGTCGGCCTGTTGGAACTGGATATACACAGGCTGATCCCGGAACGCGACACTTACATGGGCCACTATGGTGGGTTTTAAAACCTTATGTACGGTGGTCGCTATCCGGGCAAATACAAAATATATCCTACCAATAGCTAACTCTTTGAAGGTCTCCAAAATTATGACAGTATTAAATAGTTATTAATTCACTTATATTTGAATTAACTTACCGTAGGAAGTTCTTTCACTGATTTTAAATGCAATGATCCTAAATAAATAAGGTTAGGAGGGGCAGGACGATTATTATCGTAAATAGGGAAGGTATTCAAAAACAATGTGAACGGACGACCTGGCTAAGGTCGCAGGAAGTCGCTGGATGCAGGCCGCTTCCAACAGGTCGACGTGGAGATCCTTGGGGGAGGCCTATGTTCAGCATTGGACTTCCTGTAGCTGAGATGAATGAATGAATTCAAAAACACCATTGAAACAAGATCTTCAAGTTCTTCCACTTTAGGAGCGTCTTTCCCAAACTTGTTTCTTAACCTTTCATTTTCCATATGCCATAGCAAAACCTCCACCATCTAAATTCGGGTGCATATCAACATTGAATGTGTTTTATAAAGTACGCCGCTCGGCTTTCAAGGGTAGCATTGCCTATAATCAGACGACGTCTGATCCGATCGTGACAAAACTGCACAGGATCATGCTAACTAAGCTGTAGAATACCTATCCGATCGTGACAAAACTGCACTGGATCATGCTAACTAAGCTGTAGATTACCTATCCGATCGTGACAAAACTGCACTGGATCATGCTAACTAAGCTGTAGATTACCTATCCGATCGTGACAAAACTGCACAGGATCATGCTAACTAAGCTGTAGATTACCTATCCGATCGTGACAAAACTGCACTGGATCATGCTAACTAAGCTGTAGATTACCTATCCGATCGTGACAAAACTGCACAGGATCATGCTAACTAAGCTGTAGAATACCTATCCGATCGTGACAAAACTGCACTGGATCATGCTAACTAAGCTGTAGATTACCTATCCGATCGTGACAAAACTGCACAGGATCATGCTAACTAAGCTGTAGACTATCTAAGAATTTCATTCATAGTTTTAGTTATTTCGGAATCCTTAGGTAACATATTTGATTTATATAGACAATTTTTCCTATAGCCAGATGACTTCTGGTAGTCCAATCAGTATCAAACTTCACAGAATATCGCTAGCTAAGCTGAAGATTACTTAAAAACATTATTCATCTTTCTTATCGTTTTGGAGACCATAGGGAAACATACACGCATTGATTTATAGACAAGTCGATCACTTGATGCTTTGTTTTCGGATTTAAAACGTAACATAGATTTTTTGGAACTAGAAATCAAACCAAGAATTTTATATTTTACTATGTACTAATAACATAGCATTTATATTGAGTTAGATATATTTATAAACCGCAAAATAAGCCGTCTCGGCGCGCGGTCTTTGCTCGTACAACATCACGAATAGTTTCTCCTGTAAAATGCCTCGCGAATTTGCTATTAAATAACAGATAAGCGGGTAGACGACGTCTTTCATAACGGCGTAGAGTAATTTATGATAGAGACAGTCGTTTTGAATTTAGTTTGAATAAATGTTGGTGTTTGTTGATTTAAAGTATCATAACAACGGACCTGTCCAGTTAATACGTAGCAAAAAAATTACATGAGCGTCCGTGTCGTCTCATTGTGATTGGTTGAGATACTAACACGTGAGTCACGTTGTCTCTCGACCAATCACAGTCGACATAATCAAACGATACTGACCTTCGTGTCGTGTTTTTACACTTCTTTCGAGGGGGGCAGGGTGATTTGTACATATTAAAATTAAGGAATATGCTTTTTGCTTCAGTAAATGGCTTCTTTGATAAAACCGAACTAAATACTAATAAGATTTATACTGTGTACTTAAGTATATGCAGGGTTAAAATTTATCTTATTGTAAATCTAGGATCAGGCTTATGTGCCACATTTTGTTGGAATCCATTCGCTGATTTCTGTGTTTACATTTTAAAATTCCAAACATATGTACAGATTTTTAATTTGTGATATTAGGCGAAGATAATTTAGATTCAATCAACCAAATCACTTCGTTATATCCATCTATTAATTTTGTAAAACAATTTTATTTCTCAATATGTTATATTATTTTTTGGTTTTAGTGGATTTTGAAAGCGGTATAATTTTTTATTTTTTGATTTTTTGTGTTAGTAAAAATCAGTATACGTTTAGGGCATCATAGTTGACGACATCAAATTAAGAGTTTTCTGATGTATCTCCGAAGTCAAGAGTCCGACAATAATGAATAAAAAATAGAATCATCAGATAACAAATAGAAAAAAAAATGTCGAATTGAGAACCTCCTCCTTTTTTAAAGTCGGTAATAAAATAGCTCTGACTTGCCCTACTCTGCACACTTGAAGGGTTGGTATAAATAGGATAGTCTTCACGAGGTTTCTGCAAAACTCTTTGATATTCGCAGATGTTTTCAGCGTTTAATTACCCCTGTCATGAATCCGTCAGCTGCAACAGTTATTTTTGGCAAGTTAGTCTCACTTAAAATCGGCGATAGCCTAGTTGGGTGTGGAACGGACTGCCGAGACGAATATCCACAGGTAAATCACAAGGGCACACACCTCTAACTTTTCTAAAAATTATGTGTGTATTCTTTGTGAATTATCGCTTGCTTTAACCGTAAAGGAAAATATCGTAAGGAAAACTGCATACTTGAGAAGTTCTTTATAGGAATTTTGACGCACTAGGCCAGCGTGGTGGACTAAAGCCATACTATCAGTAGCAGAGGAGACCCGTGCCCAGCAATTGGACAGTATATATAATACAGGACTGATATTATTATTATATAACTTAGTGTTTTTATACACGAATAAATAGGTCAGCTGAGAAGTGATGACCACGGATAATGAGCCATAATACCATAAAAACGTACTGCGAAACACAAAAGATCAAACGCATATCACGACTTATACCTAAAAGTACAGGCGGAACTACTAGACCATTGATTACCAAAATGGTCCAGGTAGACCACCAGGGTCCATGGGACTCTCGACGGCGGGCTACGCCTCGAATGGGAGTTCACGTTTTGTAAGCGAGGGTCCAGGTAAATTATCTGGTTTTATTAGTAAAGAACTAAAATGTTGACTTGACTTCACCTATCAATAATAATAATTTATTTCCAAAACAAAAATTATTACCTATTAATGTAAGCAGATATTTTAAGAAGCTCAGTAGTTTATGAGAAAAAGTTTAGGAACCTCTGTACTAGGCCCATTTCTCACCAAGAATATTCCATCCCATGATGATCGGAGCGAGCCGAGCGTGTATCATGATTCGAAACTAAAGTATAAAGCCTAACATGTACCAATATATAAATTTGCATGCTGCAGTCTCCTATAATTAAAGAAGCACGTCACATTGCTAATTGTAAAAATGCTACGACATTGTTTTTATTATATGCCGTGTATTCTTCGTTGGAGGTCCATAAAAAAAATAAATAAATAAATAAACATTACATATAAGGCGATCTGTAATAATGATCGGAGCGGGCCGAGCACACACCATGATCCGAAACTAATGTATAAAGCTTAACATGTACCAATATATAAATTTGCATGCTGTGGTTTCCTATACTTGAAGATGCACGTCATATTGTTAATTGTAAAAATGCTACATTATTTTTATTATATGCCGTGTATTCTTCGTTAGAGGTCCTTAAATAAATAAATAAACATTATATACCAGGCGATCTGTAATAATGATCGGAGCGGGCCGAGCACGCACAATGATCCGAAACTAAAATATAAAGGTTAACATTATAGGTATATACAAGGCGATCTGTACAGCGAGCGTTAAAAAGTAACCTAACACGATGTATTTTCTAGTATGACATACAGACATAAATAAAGCCAGGCCCGTCGGTAGTACACGACGTAACCTAAATATACGGGCAACTGACGTCTCACGATACGGGTAAAGGCGAGTGCACACTGTTCCTGACGTCAGTTCGTATTTTCGACAGAACTTGTGAATCAATTCTCGGTTAAGGCGTGTGTATAATGTTATTTTTTTTCAAATACAGACTCCGCAGCAACGCTGGGAGAAACAAGCAAACGGCATACTTAATCTCCCGGCTTAACGACTGCAGGATCCTGGAGGAAGAGAGGAAGAGGAGAAAAAGGCGGGGAAGCGAAGGGGAAGGAAGGGGAAATAGGATGGGCGGAGTGAAGTGCGACAGAAAATGATCGCGGTCCCTTATAGGCCTTAATGTGATACCAACCAAGAGGTACAGACACTGCACTGTGTGCATAGGGCCGCGACAAATGTCCCCCCATGCATGGGCGTGCATTTGGGGTATAATGTATTTTGACTGGTTCGGTGGTGTAGTTGTAATGCGTATGCGATAAGAATACGACTACCGCTGATTGAATTTGAAGCCTGGATCAAAATTAATAGTGACTGGGTTTTTCATTATAAAAATTACTCAGTGACATCTCGGAGTCAAAAATGTTGGCGGTGTGATACCGTACTTCGGAAAACACGTAAAGTCGTATGTCCTGCTTCTGATCTCTCTCCGGTCGAGACGATTGCCGTCTCACGGGACTATGAGAGTGAAGTGAATTGTGTATTGCGCACACATTTGTACACTATAATATATCCTGTGTATCTGGTTGATTTCTGTCGAGATTGACCGCCGTAGCCGAAATTCGACTAGAGCGGATTCATTATGTACATAGCCTTCATCTCAGACGCTTTCAGCGTAGTTGTAAATGTAGTGTTTTTGTCGGATGTTAAAATTTAGTTTACATTCGTCAATATTACTATTTTCAGAACTTTACACGTCAAGCAAGAGATTCGCTCATAATTTTATTTTTTTTTAAAGAGTTTAAAGCTATCAACCTTTTTTACCGACTTTATAAAAGGTTCACAATTCGACTGTATGTTTTTTTTTAACAGAGAGACCGACTCCAAAGTTGATAACCAGTATATAGGTATTATTTATTTTTGGGTATTTTAGTGGTTTTTGAAGGCGGTAAAATTTTTTGTTAATTTTTTTTATTCCGTTACAAACTCTGACGTCAGTAATCAACTAATTGTGAACATGCCTTAAAACGATACCGGCTTTTAGTTAGACTTGAAAATAACACCAGCTATTGCCCGTGTACGCGATTTTGTCCTTAGGGAGAGTCAAAACTATCCCATGTTGCTACGTTATTTAAACTGAAAGCTTGGAGAGATTGGACGTGTGGTAGGTAAAATCAACTCTACATGATGTTGAATTGATCATGTAGAGATGATGATTTTTGTTTAATATAGTGGCTTATTTGATGATAAGTGATGAGTGTACTTAAACATTATACATACATACATACATAGTATCACGCCTCTATTCCATAGGTTTAGGCAGAGACTATGGATTTCCATTTTGCACGATTCTGGCATACTTCTCTCGCTTCATCCACTTTCATAAATCTTTACATGCATTCCGGGTCAGGGTACTTTTCACCTGGATTTTACTAAGAATATAAGATATTTGACATTCGAAGGTTTGGTTCGAAAAATTTCATATAACCACAGTAATACATTGCTGGCTTTCAAAGTTAAGATGATTTCTTCTCTTGAACATGTGGGATTCATTGTTGGTATTAAATACCAAGAGTGCAAAGATTGTAACTGTTTATTGTCTGTTTAAATATAAGAGAATCATAATGACGACAAGTTGCGCGTGCGCGTGTTTGCCGGAGAATGTGTGTAGTGTTGCGGGAATGCTACCGGGGTTGCTAGATAAATATGGTTCGTTGGTATGGTTGCTAGATAAATGCCACAAATTCAAATTATAATTAATATAATTAAATTAATGAATTTAAGGGTGTGTGAAGTCTACCAATCCGCACTAGGCCAGCGTGGTGGACTAATGCCTAATCCCTCTCAGTAGTAGAGGAGGCCCGTGCTCAGCAGTGGGCAAGTATATAATACAGGGCTGATATTATTATTATTGTTAATAAGATTTTTATAGAAGTGATAAGACGAGCAAAACGCTCGCCTGACAGTTTAAGAGACGTGATCGACAGCTGAACCAAAGCATGAAATTCGCCTGTACCATTATATCTAGTATTCTCAGACGTACCATAGCACGTTACTTCTAAACAAAACACTTCACCGTAGAGTACATAAAGTGTAAGATACGAAACATAAAGTACATTAAAGCAAATATTTGTACCAAGTGGCGATAGGTTGGCAACGAAACAAATAGCAAACAAACAGATCGACAGCACGGCTCGGGGAAATTGAATCGCGTGGAAAAGTCACGTTTTATTATCAAATACATTTTCTTTGTTCTTCGCTATTGGTATTGGAGTTTGAGAGTACATATATCAGACCTAAATTATATAAGTAATAGAAGAGGCCTGTCTCTCTCTTGGACACGGGCCTCTTCTATTACTGAGAGGGATTAGGCTTTGGTCCACCATGCTTATAATGCGGATTCGTATATTTCACATACCCTGAAGATTTTAGAGAATTTCTCAGGTATGCAGATTTCCTCAGTGTTTTCTTTCACAGTTAAAGCAATAGATTATTTACAAAGAATACAAGTTTGAGATACGGAATCCTAAAAATGGAATTTTCGCACGAAATAGGACGAAGTAAACATTTTTAATATAATCCCGCCTGTAGATAAGGGTGTTTGACATACGGTCTAAGCCAGTCATATGTTTCTAGCTTGTTCTTTCCAAGCAGGAATTATTGTAGGTTTTGCACGCGGCTTCGTGTGGAATTGCGTTTAACTTCAAAACTTTAAATAGCATTTTCGTCGTCGGAGTAGAAACTAAATAACTTAAGGTTTAAGTAACTTTATTCTCAAAAACTACGTTTTATTTTATGAGATATACAATATTAGAAGTAGAAAATTTCTTAATTTTAAGTTTTTAGAAGATCACGCATTTATTTCGTTGAATTTTGGGCATTATTAATAAATCAGACTTAATTTTATAGCGGTTAGTTTTATATTGTATAATTAATTACCTCCTTAGTTAAGCATAACCAAACCAAAATTTATGTTGCATTATAAAAATAACATCAAGTTGTCTAGTTTTGCTATTACCTACTATGATTTAACGTAACTATTTTTTATTTCTTTGAATAACGAGACGAGCTTGCTGTTCGCCTGATAGAAAGTGATAAACAGTAGAAACACCATCCAACACCTAGAATTAAAAAGTATTGTTTGGTATTCCACTGCGCTCGCCATCCTGAGACGTGAGAGTCTCATTATGTCCAGCAGTTATACTGGCTACAATGTCTTTCAAACCGGAATACAATAGTGACTACACAATGCTGCTTGGCGGCATAAATAGACCTTTACTAGTGGTAGGCCTCTCATATGTGAATCCACCTGGGTAGGTAAGTACCACTGCAATGTCTATTTCTGTCACCAAGCAGCAGTCTGTAATCAGTGTTGTGTTTCAGTTTGAAGGACGTTAGAGCCAGTGTAATTATTGGACATAATAAGATTTAACATCTCATGTCTAGAGATGGCGAGCGCAGTGAAATATACAATACTTTGTAATTCAAGGTGTCGGATGGAGTGTCTACTGTTTATGGGCGGTCGTATCGCTTACCATCAGGCGAATTCATATTTCATAAAAGAAATTTGACAGGAATCGGGTTATATGTATCCTTCACCACTGCATTCCATTTACAGCAAGCGTCTAACTCTCACTTTATTGTAATAAATATTTTACTTTTCATTCGCGCAATAATTGAATTATCATTTCATTTATTTACAACCATTTCAAATACCCAATCTCCAACCGGGATGAATCAGTTCTGACTGAACAATTAACTTAGATCGGGCCTTCTATAATTACATACATATTGGTCTCACAATATTTCATGCGTGAATTTTAGTTTCAAATGTGTATCTGGGTCGTGTCCAGTGCAGGCAATTTGTATTGACGTTGCCGCGGGAGGCGACAGGGCGATATACGTTTGATATATCCAGAGTTCTATGATTATAGTACGGACATTGGAAAGTTTTGCGCAAATGCGATGGTTACTCAATTTACAGTGAACACTGACGTATAATATATACACACGAACGTCCGTATAAACTATTTCTTCAAAATCTAAACTAAAATGGCAATCAAAACGTCACTGTTATAATATATTTACTTGAAACACAAATAATTTTATTTTTTTGACTAATAATAGTTATTAAAATTTAGGTTTACACTTAGACTAGAGTTCTTATATGATGAGCGCCACTCCGTACACAACCAAAAGCTGTCAATATTGGCCATACTAAAGTCAGTTTCAATGGATTTCAGTTCAATTCAGTTGAACACATTTAGTTCGGAACGCCAAATCTAGTACGTAGTACATAATATCGATGACCGTGAAATAACAAAACATCCTAAAATACCTATTTCACACACAAACATCACGCATTTGTCCACGAAGAATGCAGGGGAGCAACCAGTTCACCAAGTTGGCCAAGCGTGTTCCGTCCTATGATGTGATAGCGAGCCTATCGCCATATCGGACACAAATTTTAGACTCTGGACTGATATTGCGCACAAAAGCCTAATATAGCTATTTCATCATATCACATCAATATAGCTGTTTCATATTTTTTCATGTCAAGATTTTGCACGTTTTTAATGTACATATAGTTTCTGTAAATATGTTATTTTTTATTATAATCTAAGGACGCTGTGACATCTTGTCACATGGACATTTCAAATAAGACAACGACTTAGTACTTTCTGCCAAGTGGTAATAACTTTTGAAGCAAAGATTGGGACCTGAGGTCCGGTCCATAACTAACTATAATATTTAATATCTGAGTTTATCATATTCTATATTTTTTTCTTGACGTATAAATGCAGGCACAGACAGCCATAAAAATAGCTAAATGAATTAAAAACTTTGAATCGTCTATGCATGATAGAGGCACCTATATGCATAGTCGTATCGTCCAAAGTACGTTACTATTAAGATAATAGTATTCTGTCACTCAAAATTCAGAAATATTACGATTTTGATGACTTATTGTAATATCGAAAATGTTCTCACCAAAGCGTAATGGCTGATTTAGAACAGAGAAAATGCAAATTAATATTTGCATATTTCTTGTACTTTACATAATTTAAAGGGCTTGGTAATTTGCAAGTTATTTTGAATCGGTATCATTCCATATTATAAAACAAATTCCCCGCCGCGTTAGTCCTTGAACGCGATAAACTCAAAAATTACTGAACGTATTTCGATGAAATTTGCCATGGAGATAGTTTGAGGTCCTGGGAAGGCCTTAGATAAGTTGAAATGGTGTAGGTTGTAATAATTTGGCTTCTTTTGCTCTAATAAACACCCCATATTAGTTATTCTTGAATATCTATAATGTACAGGCATCGATTTGTGACGATTTTATTATATACTAGTTCTCCAACCCTGCTTTACACGGATAGCGCTAATTATCTATGCATGGCTTCTGGTGGGCCCATTACTACCAAAATTGACAAGTTTACCCATTGGACACATCTGAAGATTGCCTATAAATTTTATTGAAATCGAACTCTTGACAGGTTCACCCGCAGGGCTTACTAGAAGAAGATAGAATGTCTTAAAAATTCATTCAAATCGATCTCACCACTTTTGACTCCATAGGAAATGTTACACACATTCATCTATATATATAAAAATGAATCCCTATTTCCCCTGGTCACGTCATCACTCGTGAACGGCTGGACCCATTTCACTATTTTTTTTTATGTGTTTGTTATTGTCAGGAGAAGGTTTTTATGAAACAAAAAATCAAAAATTGCGCGGAAATTTGAAAATTTAAGAAAACTTAACGAAAATATTAATTTTATATAACTGTCAGCGATTGACAGAGCGCGCGCTGCAAATTCATAGTTAAGACGGGACACCGTCTGTCGGGTCAACTAGTTTTTATATAATATTCCAGGATAGAAATTCAAAATAGGTTTAGTAAAACTTGTTTGACGAATATACAACGCGTTAACGCAACTTTGACAACTGAGACGTTCATAACACACACATAAATTGTTTCCCGTGGAGCGCGAAATGATGATGACTAAGGAAAAAATATAGGTGGGCGAGGACGGGGCTCGAAAAATCCAAGATCCAGGACTGATTTGCGCGTTCAAATAAACTATTCAGCCTCATATATGTAAGATCGGGGCACAGAAATAATATTAAACACCTTTACAACTTTAAATTAAATTATTTATTGCTCAACACCTTTCACCTTACATCGTTTTTCAAAGAGAGCGCGCCATCTTGCGCTTACTTTATTTTAATTCCGCCCATACACCAAGGAAGGCGAATCATTCAGCCTACATATATTAGTATAGGTAAGATAAAAAAAAACCCTCAATAAAAATCAACGGTGGTTTGAAACATCGCGGCCATACACTCTGGGAAATCTAGTGACGTGAAGTACAATATTCGGATTATATTCGGACTGCACTGATAACTCTGATATGAGTTGCGGTTTGTGGAACTGATGTCGAATTTCTGTTTCGGTCAGCCATCTACAGCACTGTTCAGCATATTCTTATGTATCTTACTTCTTATTAATGTTATAAAGGTGAGTGTGTGAAAATGTTTTAATGTTTGTTTGAGGTAAACACAGGAGCTGAACAGATTTGGAAGAAATTTGGCATACGGGTAGAGTATTCTTTTAGGGCAAAGCAAAGTGACTGCATCTCATGGTAAGTGGAGTGGGGTCTTATAGAATGTCGAATGACAAAATATGGTACTCCTATTGTGTCTTTTATGCGCGCACGCGAGCACATTTATCCAATAATAAAATCTGTTACACCATAAAGGTTATAGACAAATATAACAAATGATTTAAGGGCCTATTTTAACAAACATTATATTGTCACGCTTGTATTTTGTAGAGATAAGTAAACTGGGAGATAGACCGAACATATGTCGGAATTTGGTATCTGTCTGGCCTTAAAAGACAAAGGCGTGAGCATAGTATTCTACTCTTAGTTGGATTGTGTCCATAACAGAATGAATATTAATTATTTCTACGAAACGCCATCTACCGTAGCAATTAGTAAACAAGTTTCCCGAAAATCAATATAGATGGCGTTGTTCAGTAACAGGTAGATGTTAGGTCCCCTGAGAAATTTGCTTTGTGTACCGCATATTGTCTTCAATATACAAGGAAGGTATACGTTAATTGTGGGGAAGACTAATTAGATTATTTTAGGCTTTGTTCGGCATGATTTAAGATTGGGGTAAGAGTGTTTGCGTAATTTGTTTTGTTATATTTTCCGTTTTATAACCTTCATTAACGTGGTTAGAATGAGATAAAATAATTTATTTAGGGCTTTTGCTTGTGGTGTATTGTGAAAAAAAAAGGGATAATAAGACGGCAACATTATTGTCAGATTGTAAATGATTTCTTATGATTCAGTAAACGGGACAAGTCGTGAACATAGATAGTAAGTGGTGGGTGCCAGTATCGTATGTACAAATTGGACGAAAGAAAGTAGCCTAATTCCACGTGTTTGAGCCAATCGACAACCAGGGTGGACTAAGGAAGCAATCTCGCGAAACAGCGGCGCTTACTTACTTACTTTTTTATTTTTCTACGGGCAGTGCTAAGTGACCGCACCGCACCTGATGGCAAGTGAAGTGGGGTCCAGAATGTCGACTGACGATGATGATTGTCCTTCGATAGAACCAACTTCAAATATACCACCGAAGCCCAGCCCAGGATTTATGGCGGGGCAAGCCGGGGCGCATACCCCGGGCGGTGAATTCAGAGGGCGAAAAATTCAAACTGTTCAGATGATAGTACTGAGACATCCAGAACATTACACATATAAATAATTATTGCCAGCGAGGCGCGAAATGATGATTTTGACAAAGTTAACAATATAGGTGGTCGAGGACGGCATTATCCAGATTTTGCCCCGCCTCAAAAAAAAAAAACAAGATCCGGGATTGCCGAAGCCATAGATCCATATTTTCGACAATGTACTCTCCAAAGCCGCGAACAAAACTAATTAATTCCAGTTTCAATGTACATTTATTAAGCGACAACTAGTCCACCATAAACTATTGTTTCAGTTAAGTTTGCAAAGCGCGGTAAATCACAACTAAGTTGTTGACTAATTCAAAGTTCCAGTGTTATTGAATCCTAACTGGTTTAGTGAGTAAGACTTTAAATAACAGGTCAGGGGCTCTAAATAAATATTAAACCATTCTTTAGTACTAAATTTACGATGTTTTTTTTTATGTCATTAGAAGGAATTAAACGGCGATAGCATAGTTGGTTGTGGAACGGACTGCTGAGATGAATGGCAGGTTCAAATCCCAAGGACACACAATCCTGACTTCTATAAAGCGATGTGTATTTTTGTGTATTATCGCTTGCTTTATCTGTGAAGGAAAACATCGTGAGGAAACCTGCATACCTGAGAAATTTTCTATAAGAATTTTGAGAGAGTTCGAAGGCTACCAATCCGCACTAGGCTAGCATGGTGGACTAAGGCCTAATCTATCTCAGTAGTAGAGAAGGCCCGTGCCCAGCATTGGGACTGTATATAATATAGGACTGATTGATTATTATTATAATGGAAATTCGGGGACGTAGTTGTTTTGTGGTACGTTGCCGCGTTGAGGTCTCAGGCTCTATCCCCGGGTCGGGTAAAGTGAAGTATCAAATTGGAGTCTATAATTTGTGTCCAGTCTATGCTCCTTATAGGACGGAATAATTATGATAAAGTGGATACACCAGTTGCGATTCTGTCTACCCTTTTAGGGTTAAAAGGTGTGAGTATTATGATAAAGGAACAGTCGCGACTACTAAATTAGTCGAAAGTTCTAGTAACTTAAGGAAATATTATTGAATAAAATTTTGAGTTATGTGTTTACTCGTCACGCTCTAATAGTTTGGATGTTATAACTTATTTTATTAGTCATTATAAAAAAAAAATCGGAACGTGTGCAGAAAATTAAAATGTAAAATACCGTAATAAATCAAAAAAACAGTTTTATAATGCCTAACATTCGCGTTAACAAAATTAGGATAGAATTTCTGGGTTATTATATCTGCTATTTTATCCGAAAAACACAGTGAGGCGTTTGTTTTGTGAAATTCTACACGTGCGAACTTATATACTAACAAAGTATACAAACGTTACATACGTATTCTGCTAAATCCATTTCTCCGAAACTAAACCCTCCATCAAATATTATTTGTAGCTCAAACAATAACAAGGCATACAAACTTTTCTCATGTTGTTACTTCATTATAAAGAAAACAAAACGCGTACAGGCGAAACGCTATCTCGCTGGGAGGGGAAATTATTAAGTTTCAGCTTTGTTTGCCAATAAATTAACAAGTTTCCACGAAGACGGGCCAAGTTTTTGAATAACATTAATTTTAACGAAGCCCACAGAATGTTCTATATTAATGAGTGCAAGTTGTACATGTATTTATTATAAACTTTATAGGTTAAGCCGTGACAGGAGAGGCTTGGGAACTGTCGCGCAGCGCGGAGAGTTCTACTACTGCACTACACATAACGGCACTCAGCTATACCCCGCGTGGGTGACAGCGCGGAGAGCGCTCGTCTACTGCACTACACATAACAGCACTCGGCTATACGCCGCGTCGGTATCAGCGCAGAGAGCGCTCGTCTACTGCACTACACATAACAGCACTCAGCTATACGCCACGTCGATGGAAGCGCGAAGAACGCTCGTTTACCTAACTCAGCCAATTGTTAAGGACACACTATCAGCCTCCAGGGAAAGGAATAAGGAGTACAAGGTGAAATAAGTTGATTATTGGCTCTTCCACTCATATGACACCCTGATGATCGAAGATCGTACAAAAAATAATTCAAGTTATACATAAATGTCTACAACACAATTCTAATCCTTCGCAAACAAATATACGCTTTCAATAAACAAACGTTTCCCAGATCCCCGTTTAATATTCCCTGTACATAACAGAAGTACTGTACCTATGCAAATAACTTGTTTGGAACAATTAAGTTATTGTCAAGTCGCAACACTTAGCTGACAGTTACAACTTCATTTCAACTTGCTGTAACTTAGTTAAGTTGGTAGCTCTTCATTCATACCCTGAATACATATTGTATGACTTAAGTCTGTTTTGATGCAAGTCTGCGAGAAAGGAACAATTTACGTACAGTGGGTATTGTATAAATGTATTTAGGGTACCTTTCTAACAAGGAATAGTTTAAAAATAATGGGTAAACCTCAGTATCAGAAGACTGACAAAGATGGTATAAAAGTTGAGTGTGGGTGGAAGAGCCGACAGGCATGAACCGCACAGGCCGTTTGAATAAAAAAATCTTTATTTGGAATAATACGGGATTTTTTAAAACACAATGTTCGATAATATTAGCATTAGTTGGGTAATAGTGAGATATCTGATCAAAAGTCATATTTAAAACTATCCTGAGTTGATATGAATGCATGAGAAGATAATAAATGTGAAAGAAGCGTAGAAATATGTCAAATAATTAACTATATATCGTTATCGCGGTTTTAATATTTTAGTTTTCTCCCGACATTTCGAAGACTGCAGCCTACGTGGTCACGGGAGGGACTGATGTGATGGTCATTCACAAAGTCAGTTACAATATCTACCTAAATTTTTTGGGATAAAGTTTGATTTTCACTACAAACCATCTTTAGAAAAATATAGAAGTTTTATTTCGTATGTGTAAACGAAAGGCGGCTGGGTACGTTATCTTCGTGACATTATCGTGGAATGGTATTCTGTATGCCAATTTCATTGTCTGGAACGCGATGTGACACGTTAATTGCGTGTTACGTGCTGTCAAAATAACGTATGGTACAGAGAATAAGGTACAGGTAAATTTTTATCAGAGTACACTGGAACTTTACCAGTGAGAAACATGCGAACTAAGCGAGAAGCTAATCACAAAAAAGTTCATTAATTAGAATATGTTAACTTGTTTGACATATAAATCTGGGGCCTTATTCTCTATCTCGCACGTTATTTTAACAGTGCGTAACAACCACGTAACACAACGCGTCATGTTTAGGACTATAGAAATTTGTCTTACAGAATACCATTTCACGCACATTTCTCGAAGATAACATGACACGGCCGCGTTACGTGGCTACACTATCATACAGAATAAGGGCTCTGGTTTGACGGAAACCCAATTCGAATCCTTTGATAAATTATTTGTCTAGATGGAGTGGCGCGTTTCAATGACCCTAAAACCAATAGGCCAACGAGTATAAGCTAATGTGCGTCGCAGCCATTGACGTATATTCTATAGACACGAATGCCCATATAAACTAATTGTTCAAAATCTGAACTAAAATGGCAACCAAATCGTCACTGTTATAACTTATTTATTCACTTGAACGACAAATAAGTTTACTTATTTGACTAATATTTTTAATTCACATCCAAGTTTACACTTAGACTCGAGTTTCTATATTATAAGCGGCGCTTTGTACACAACCACTAGTTGTAAATATTGACCATACTAAAGTCAGTTTGAATGGATTGCAGTTCAATTCAGTTGAACACAGTGAATTCTCGGAACGTCAAATCTTTTTGCAATCGCCCTGGGCTTCGTGTCGATTGTTTTTGCTTTCGTCCGGGGTCTCGCGTCGATTAAGGCTAATTAAGCTAAGCTACTAATAGGTTCGCCAATCATTTTCTTTGCCGCATCGCCGCCGTTTTGGTCTCTTGATGCTTAGCAATAACACTCTCTAAAATTACTTTCAAATTAGAGAAAGAAACTCTTGCTGGTGGTAGGATATATTCTATATTCCTCCCGGATAGCGACCGACGTACACAAAGTGCGCAGTAGTGGCCCACGTAACTGTGTCGTATTCCTGGATCAGCCTGAGTATATCTGGGCCCTTATTCTGTATGATAGTGTAAACGCGTAACGCGGCCGTGTCATGTTATCTTCGAGAAATGTGCGTGGAATGGTATTCTGTAAGCCAAATTTCTATAGTCCTAAACATGACGCGTTGTGTTACGTGCTTGTTACGCACTGTTAAAATAACGTGCGGGATAGAGAATAAGGCCCCAGTCAACATTACTAATCAGTAATCAGTAATCTGTGTAGTCAACGCGGTAGTATTATACCTAGTAAGTAGTAACATACGAAAGACCTAGTAAATCACATTATCATAACTGGCTGAAAATATCTTTTATTTTTTTAAATTATAAACGGATATAAATTCTAGAACAATACAAATTCAAATATTCAAAACCAATTCTAAAATACCAAGTAATCACATCGTGTCATTATTATAAACTACCGCATCAACGAATAAATTCGAGAACAATTCAAATTCAAATTTGAAAACAATCTCCCGTATTTCCATAATCAATAAATCCAGATGTTCTCTGTACCTGAATCGATAGGGTTGCCTTTGACGTGACGTCATTAGTGATACCCAATGCGCACTCCAATTAACTCGTCTCAATACGGGGGCTGAATGAAAGATTGTTTATGCGGTTTTTTCATTGATTTTGTCTTTATGATACAGGTAGGACTTAGGTTTTAGAAATAAAAATAGTATATTTTGTAATTATAAATATCAATCAAACTTGGGGAAATATTCTAATCAATTTAAAAATTTGTATAATATTCTGTAACTTCGCCTATCATATCATGGGACGGAAATGACACAAGTCTGAGTACACTAGTTGCTTATCGTTTTAGTTTATAAAGACATTTGGATGTTTGAGTACAAACAAAGAACAGATTACGAACAAATTTCGCAAATACAATAAACTCTGTCCTGGATTGACGTATGCTAATTAATGTAATATTAAGTATTTGATCCTGATATGGCGATAGGCTCGCCTTCTGTCTCATCATGAGACGGACTACAGACGATGTCAAGTTATTGTAATAAGTGCGTCACCAACTCCTTCAGGAATGGAACAAAAGTGAAGTTCGTAAATGCGTGCTCGTGTGAGCATCTCTCTCTCTCTATCTTTGTGTGTGTGTGTGTGCGTGTATGTGTGCATGAGTGCGTGTATGTATGCGTAATCTAAAGCAACAAATCATATTTTATATTTTTATAATATATCAGCTATTACCAAAACATTGACTAGTTTGAATAAATAAAGTCGACCCGATAACGTCTGTCAGCCGACGCTCTAATTTACTACTGAATAGAATACAATTTACGGTGTCGCATACAGACGCGCTCCGTCTCCGTATATTGGTAGAGTTGAATATTATTGCTTTTCTATCGACTACATTAAAATTACCTAATGAGAGATATGAATTACCTAATAACATGGATATATATGTACGACGTACTAGATTTGGCGTTTCGAAAATTCACTGTTTTCAACTGAATTGAACTGCAATCCATTCAACTGACTTTAGTATGGCCAATATTGACAGCTTGTGGTTGTGTATGGAGTGGTAACTATTGGACATAATAAGACTTAACATCTCTTTTCTCAGGATGGCGAGCGCAGTGGAATACCAAACAATACTTACATTAATTCAAGGTGTTGGTGGTGTTTCTGCTATTTATGGGCGGTTGTATCGCTTACCATCAGGCGAACGGCAAGCTCGTCTCGTCATTCAAAGTAATAAAAGAAAAAAAACATCAGTGACTGTACACTGCAGCTTGGCGGCAGAAATACATTGCGGGGGTACCTACCCAGGCGGATTCTCACATATAAGATACCTACCACCAGTAAAAGTTATTTCGTCTCACTCACAAAGTTTTCGAGAGTATTTTGAGGTTAGCGCGAATTCGCGGGCAATTGCTATCTGCAAAACTCGGCGTGTCTGTACCTCCATTTTATTTAACTTTTTCATAAACTTCGCAGGAAGCATGGATTACGAAATGAAATAGTTTTTTTTTTTATTTTACAGAATCACCGTATCTCACGTTTTATTGTGTTCTTTATTCGAATTTATGAAATTAAAAAAAGAAGCGTACATAAACTTTTTAACGTTTTGAACCCTAAATTCTTTAGTTTAAGTATTTATTTGAAGTAAATATGTTCGTGTATGTAATATTTTTGTCTTTTTTTTATAAAGGTTGGTTATTTATTTTTATGTCTAATTTGTAATCGTAAACAAAAACAATTAGCAGAAATGTGAAATTCATTGTGATCATTTAGAAGACATAAAAAATGTATAGAACGAAAGAGCTCCTACATAATAGAAGAAAGTTGATTGCAGTTGTAAAAAATGTGTTAAAAGGAATTTTATTTCGAGATCTTGTTGGATTTGTTTAATACTAAACTTTGTACGTGACTTTGCCTGAAATCTTGGTTATGCGCATAGCGATATAATTTGAAGTACTTCTTAAAAATGCAGATAATGTCAAATATAGTTAATTATTAGAAGTATTGAAAAATAGTTAACGAAAATAGACCAATAAGATTAGTTTGTTTGACCAAATAACTTTCAACACAAAAGTTTCTTTCCTTCTTTTCGTTTCTCTTTTTTTATTATGCACCTGCCTCTTTTTGATTATGCACCTACCTCCGCCCTCTTTCCACCCCAAGGTTGACTGGGAATGAATTCCACATCATTAAGTCCGGCTGTATTAAAAAAAAACAATCAAATTCTCAATTTTCAAATTTCGAAATTCAATACATAAAAATACCAGAAAAAGAATAGCCACGTTCGAATTTCAAAATATTCTGTATAAATCGTTTTGATATTCAAAGAGATTGCAAGATCGAGTATTCGCATATCAAAACGAATCTGCGCGGCGTCGTCGGCTCGCGTTGGATTCGACAAGACAAGCAGATGTCCAATCTACATAATGTCGGTGGGATGGGCTCGTACGATACTGAAAGATGCAAAATATGTATTTATTTTTTATAAAAACCTAAATAAAAAAATCAAAAATCTTTTTAATTTGATTTTTGTGTATGTTGTTGTGCTAATATCGCACCCGTGACCTAACTCAAAAGAGACGATTTGTGGGAAACAAATAAAAAAGATCTGAAAGAATTAAGAAGGCAGTAAATAGACCGGTCGTCGAAAGTGCGAATCTGTTTATATTATATAATTTTGTATTTTTCTTGTCATAGGGTTATAGAGCATGCTTTGGAAGGTCGATTTTTAACTTAACAAATCAGAAAATATATAAATTTTCATTTAGGTCACTTTAGTATTAGTTCTAAGGGTGAAATATGTTGTTATTGTAAGCATATTGTTATTTAACGAGTCGTTAGTGGTACAATCTGTAGTCTTACCCACGAGATGCTATGAATTTAAATTACAAAGTATGATAATCTTTATGTACATTTAGATCTATCATTTTTGACTTGAGCTGATATATAAGTAAAATATTTAGTTTAATTTTTACTACTGCTTGGTTGACGACTTCTTTAGTCTATAAAAACGATTAAAGCAATAAAAATCGACATTATATAGTTACATATAAAAGCATAGCATCGCTCGGACTCAATGGAGTGCAAACCCAATTTATATAGACTCAATTCGCGTAATCCTGATAATGGATGAAGATTCCGTGGAGCGTCTCGAGATTGTTACAGATTTCTGTTCAATTATCTATAGATTTCCTTTATTCAAATGTGGTTTAAAAAAATTGCATAAATTTACGCGAATTTCTTTCTTATTTCTATCTAACTTTATCCGTTGGGATGTTGTCCATTGCCTATAAGGGTGTTTTTCCTTTGTAAAAATTTACAATTTTTGTATTGTTATTTTAGTTCTTTTTATACTAACATGGTAAGACTTCATTGCACCTGATAGTAACTGGGTTCTAATAGAATGTCGACAGACGATTACCCCTCGACAGTTGATACAATTATGCCGGCCTGTTGGAAACGAATATACACATATTGAAGAGACGAAGGAATCGGTAAAATACGTAGAATAAATTTAGACGTCATCTTAGTTTCGCTTCAGCTGTTAACCACTAATAAACCATTGACAGAACCAATGCAGCTTTCAAGGTATCAATATAAATGATAGTTGTATACCCAGATCAATGTTGTATAGTAGGACAGTAGTACAGTGTTTAAGCGGCGATAGCTTAGTTGGGTGTGCAACGGACTGGTTCATGGACATCGTGAGGATTCCTCACGATGTTTTCCTTCACCGTTAAAGTGAACAATAAATTCACAAAGAATACACACATGATTTTTTAGAAAAATCAGAGGTGTGTGCGCTTGGGATTTGAACCTGCGGACATTCGTCTCGGCAGTCCGTTCCACACCCAACTAGGCTATCGCCACTAGCTAAAATAATATTTAATGCCATTGATTTAATATAAAGAATGGTAACGGAAAGGCAATCTTAACGTTAACAGATAAGATCAGTATTTAATCGGTCAGAAACGAGAATTATCACAACAAATCCATAATCAGTGCCCATGATAATATTACACAACACTGCAACGTGTAGTTTGGTCATTTGGTAGTAATTATCTAATGATAAGGAAATACCGATAGATTTTTAATAATTGTGGTTATTTTGTGAAGTAAACATGGCTAAGAAGGGCAAAGAAAAGAGTGATGCTGTCAAAGGCGAAAGAAAAGAAAAGAAAAGTGCCAAGAAAGTGGGAGCTAGTGATAAAAGTAGTTTTAGTGTAAGTGTTTAGGATATAAAAGTGTTAAAGTGAACCTATTTTTCGGATATTTTCGTGGTTTGCATGTGTAATTTGCTCCCGACATATACTCTATACTGTAGAAACATTTTGATTTTTTTCTACATTTTTAATTATTTCTTTTCAGATTCTAAAATATTTCTTCGTGGCATTAATAATAGCTAAAATAGCAATGTACTCCATATTTCTGTACAACGTTTACGTGAAATTTACACATGTCCCAGACCTTCCCAATGTGGACTTGAATAAATGGTGGGGGCCTAATGTAACGCAGGAAGTCGATACTTCAATCAGACCTTATAGGATTGTGTTTTCTGATGCAGTAAGTATGTTTGGATCGATGTAACTCAAAAGCCTTGCTTCATCATCACCAGTCATATTTTTTATATGGGCAAAGTGACCCCACTGATCCTGATGGTAAGTGGAGTAGAGTCCTTTAGAATGTCGACTGACGAGAGATCACCCCCTCGACAGTCGACACAATTATGCCGGCGTGTTGGAAGCGGATTTATACAGGCTGATCCCGGAACGCGAAACGCTTGCATGGCCCACCCTTAAAGATTTCCAATCAGATTCTTAACACTCCCACTCATGCCTTTTACACACTTTTCAACATGTGTTCCATCCCATGATGTGATAGAGGCGAGCCTATTCCAGCCTCCAGGATGATATTGAGCGGAGAGATCGCAATATCAGTGACTCGGGATTCGAACCTGCAGGCTCAGAGAGTAAATTGTACCGTCATATGTATCAAACTAAAGTATAGGCCCCTTATAGAGATAAAATGCAATACTCTCTTAAAAATTATCTGCAATGAACAAACCTTAATATGTAATAATATGTGTCTACACCTCAATTTTTCATATAATCTAGACCTTGTAGAAATATAAATATAGAGTGGGAACAACCAACGCAGTAATGTTTAACTCATAAGCATTTTATGAAGCTTTAAAACTCATTAAAATTACCTCAGAATGTCGGCATTTATTTTAAAATGTACATACGCAAATTTAGGTCTTCCCTCGTCGAGAATAAAGACGGAAATTTTGCACACTTTGTCGAGCTTATATCCGTCCCATGATGTGATAGGCCGATACACATATTTTTCAAATGGAAATATTCACATTGATTTGTCTTTTCTGATATGGAAATCAACCCAGGTCTTTGCAATTCATGTCACAACTATCTGCATCCACTAGATGATTGAGTCAATTTATTAATGTAAAATATTGTATGTATAATTTTGCACGTATTTTTGCATTTAAATTCTTACTAAAAATTTTAAAGACACAAAAGTATCGTCTTTGTCCCAACAGTAGACATTCGATTACATTATTTTTCTGTTTACAGATGGAAACAGAACTCCGAGCGCTATTCGAAGACTACCGTAATATTATTAAAAAAACAAAGAGTTTCGAAGTCGCCGGTTGGACGTACGGCGTTAACTCGGAGGCGTTCGCACAATTCTTCTCCCATTGGCTATTCAAATACGAATTTAGTAAGAGAGCTAAATTCTTGAATAAATTTAATCATTTTATTACAAACGTACAAGGATTAGATATACATTTTGTTCATGTTAAACCTGAAGTAGATAAAAATGTAAAGGTAAGTTAGCTTCGCTTATCTTATATAAAATGTGTATTAATAGCGCGGAGGGCGCTCGTCTACTGCATTACACATAACAGCACTCGGCTATACGCCGCGTCGGTGACAGAGCAGAGAGCGCTCATCTACTGCACTACACATAACAGCACTCGGCTATACGCCGCGTCGGTGACAGCGCGGAGAGCGCTCGTCTACTGCACGACACATAACAGCACTTGGCTATACGCCGCGTCGGTGACAGCGCGGAGAGCGCTCGTCTACTGTACTACACATAACAGCACTCGGCTATACGCCGCGTCGGTGACAGCGCGGAGAGCGCTCGTCTACTGCACGACACATAACAGCACTCGGCTATACGCCGCGTCGGTGACAGCGCAGAGAGCGCTCGTCTACTGCACGACACATAACAGCACTCGGCTACACGCCGCGTCGGTGACAGCGCGGACAGCGCTCGTCTACTGCACGACACATAACAGCACTCGGCTATACGCCGCGTCGGTGACAGCGCGGAGAGCGCTCGTCTACTGCACGACACATAACAGCACTTGGCTATACGCCGCGTCGGTGACAGCGCGGAGAGCGCTCGTCTACTGTACTACACATAACAGCACTCGGCTATACGCCGCGTCGGTGACAGCGCGGAGAGCGCTCGTCTACTGCACGACACATAACAGCACTCGGCTATACGCCGCGTCGGTGACAGCGCGGAGAGCGCTCGTCTACTGTACTACACATAACAGCACTCGGCTATACATATAATACTATATCTTATTATTATTATTGTGTCTATTCCTATTTTGCTTTCATCAGGTTTATCCTCTATTGCTTCTGCATGGGTGGCCAGGGTCTGTAAGGGAATTTTTCGAGGCAATCCCACTCCTCACATCTCCACGGCCCGGTTACGATTTTGTATTTGAAGTCATCGCGCCGAGTTTGCCTGGATTTATTTATTCTCAGGTAAGTTTAATACTAAACTTTGCCAGAAATTTGCGAAGGGTCGATATATCCGGATGCTGTCGGCTTCCCTTTATGTAGAATTTATGTTGAAACTAATTATTATTAGAACGATTTGAAAACCGCATTAACGCATATTAGTACCTATATGCAGTGTCAGGTTCAGAGGGTCTACATCAAAAACGAAATCCGTTTCGGATGACAGATCGCACATTTTGTTACTACAAAATGTTACGGATTCGATCGGTTCATCACAATATTTCAGACATGAAATTTTTAAGAACTTACACCATCCCTTTTTAAAACCATCTGCGAGGATAAAGTTCCACTGCTTTCTCCAAAAAAATATACGGGGAATCGATTCTACCACTAACTTAAGCTACAGAACGGTGACGAATCCAAAGTAATTTGGTAGTAAAGTTAAATCTGAAGTTCGTCGTTTTTTCGTTTCGAACCGACGTTTCGACGTTCGTTTTTCGAAGTAGACCCTCAGTTTCGAAAAAAATCTCCTTTCGCCACTGTTGTCACATAATTCATAATATTTGTTTATTAGCTGGGTATTTTATTTATGTTGTACATACCCGCATGGTATTCGTAGAATTATTTATGTTTTTGATTATATTTGTTGTTATTCTATTTTAAAGTTTAACATCCTGACAAATAATTAATTACTGGATAAAAATATTTTTGAAAGTGTATTTTTTTGTCGTTTAATTATTTTTTTGTCTACACCGTACATAAATACCCGTGTGTGGTTAAACTCGTCCGATATAATATAAATTAATATAATAATGCCATGTCCATACGAGATAGTTATGCAAACAGTGTTTTTGCAGCTTTATTAAATTCTCTCGTACAAGTTATTTTATGAATTAATTTTTGTAACTGGAATTTTATTGATATCATATTTTTGAATTATATTCTGAAATGAGTCGTTAAATCTGTCGAATTTAGTAAACAAAATATCCTGAATTTTAATATTTAATACAAAAATGTGAAAGTTATTGATCTTGTCTGCATATTTAGAACTTAGCAGTTATGTAAGTTACTTAAATAGTTCTTTAATATTAAAAATCTTTGGAACATTTCAGGCACCAACAAAACCTGGACTACATCCTTACCAATCAGCTATAATTTTACGAAACCTGATGCAAAGAATCGGCTTCAAACACTACTTTGTTCAAGGCGGTGGCTTTGGCCATACAATTGGATCCAACTTGGCAACGCTTTTCCCAAATGAAGTGTTGGGTTTCCATACCAACTATCCAGCGAATTTATCAAAATTATCTATACTGACTTGGTTATTGGGAGCTATTTGGCCAACGTTGGTGATGGAAAATGTCAATGGACTCTATCCTTTGACGGATAAGGTCGCAAATTTCTTGGAGGAATCTGGATACACACATTTGCAAAGGACAAAGCCAGATACTATTGGTAAGACCAATATTTCTTATTTACTTCATACGTGCTGTAAAGTGGATTGTCGTCCTGATAGAGTATCGACTGACGACAGATGATCCTTCGCCAATCAAACCTGGATACTCGGGCTGATCTCAATACGCGACACTTACGTGAGACACTATGGCGGGTTTCATACCTTGTGTACGATTGCTATCTGGGCGGATTTAGATCATTTCATCCACGAAGACGCGTCCCACTACTTCCCTAATCGCTTAGTGTGCGTAAGCAGCATGAGTGTACATGTGTGCACTATACATGCACACTACGATGGATAGTGTCAAGACTGAGGCTTGAATCAGTCCCCTTAGCCCGAAACACCCCCGCTAAAAAAGAAGTGAGGCGCTTCTTCGTGAATGAACTGACCGACACAAATACTTTATCATTAGCAGTTACATGCAATCCCCCTTATTCATAAACGTTTTTTATCTAAGGACAGGGTAAAGCTGTGATAACAAATCTGTTTCTCAATGCTGACGGCATAGCAGCCTTCGCAGTGCGTAGCCATAGGTTCAGACTTGTTATCACAGCTTTACTCCGCACTTAGATAAAAAAACTTCTATGAATAAGGGGGAATGAGTTTACCACTTCAACTCCAGGTATAGCACTTCAAGACTCTCCAGTGGGGCTAGCGGCGTATATTGTAGAGAAATTTGTGATCTTCACCGACCCCGCTCTGAAGAACACGATAGAAAGAAGCATAGATAAGTATTATGATCTAGACAAATTACTGGATAACGTCATGCTGTATTGGGTGTCTGGGAGTATTACCACATCGATGAGGATGTTTAAGGAATCTGCTGGTGGGTTGGGAGATGATTTTGATGAGTAAGTGTTTGAAGGTTTTTTATTATCATTCTTTCTGCTTTGAATTGTTTGATTGTTTCGTTCTTAATCATTTCCGTTTTGTTTATACCTGATGTAATTATTGGCCGTGTTTTATATATTTTATAAATAGCTTCTTTGATTAAATCTTCTCTTGGAGGAACAAGATACAAGCAAAATGGTTCAGAATAGTGATTTTCAAATTTATATATACCTAACCACTCTGCAGAAATTATTAATAACTAGGATGAAACAAGTAAACTTCAAAAATATATGTTTAAGCAAAAGACTACTTAATAGCAAAGAATTATTAACTCATAAACACCTAATACTAAGAAAATCATAAATATGTAAAGGGTTGAAACCCTTTAAAGTACTAGTTAAGGAACTTAGTTATAACCTTATATACAACGTAAAAATAAATATAACGTTTAGCACGCACACCATGACATTCGAGATTATACGCTAGTTTGTTGGCGTTTTTATTCCTTCTTTATAAAATTTTTATTCATCTTTGTTTTTTTTTTTTGAAAATTTAATGTGTCATGGTGTTGTGCAAATAAGTGTTTTTGTATTTCTATTTGTATAATCAAACATATACATAAAGAAATCTTCTTTTTAGGATACCCACTCCAGTACCGACCTGGGTCCTCAAATGCAAGCATGAGCCTATCCAATTCCCAGACTTTATGCTGCGTTGGAAATATCCAAACCTTGCTGGCAGCACTAGAGTAGACTTTGGTGGCCAATTCGCTGCTTTCGAAAGACCAGAAGAATTTACTGCTAATGTTTTTAAAGCTGTCAAAGCGTTTGTGGAGGTTAAAAAATAAAGTATTTATGTCAGTAATGTTTTTTTTTATGAAGTTATGACCGAAATGTGTACAGAATTGTAGATGAACAAATCTTCGGCCAGTTTTTTTTTATCGGAAATTCACTATAAAAATGTATATTGAGACCCGAAGTATAAAATTTAATTATTTCAAATTAATTTGTAGATTTAAAATGTACAGCTACTGTTGCTGTTATTTAAAGCTAGTATTTGAACGTTGCGCTAAATGAAAATGAATTCTATTTTGAATATCAAAAAGATAAAAGTTAGTAAGTCTGCAAATTTGTAGAGGTTTATTTCAACTACAAAGGTTTACTAAGGCTAATTAAGGGTAGGTTATCTTTAAGTAAAATAGAGTTTATTAATTGATTTGTTATTTTAGACACAATCGTAATCAAATTGCAAACACAAGAGGAACATGACAGTTTCTCCAACTAAATTGTTAAACTAAGTTAGGCCGCCATGTTGTATCTCGTGCAAAACGTTGATCGCGTCTGCGTTGAATCTTATTCCTCGAAAAGATTTCCACGCTGACGGAGCTGCGAACAAAATCAAGTTATTTACAAAACGGTTTAACGACAAATTGAATGTATTTAGTGGAAGTAGGATAGTACTGCGCAGTAAACTCAGAAACAGCTAAACGGATTCGGATGGAATTTGGCACATGCACAGACCATGTCCTGAATCAACACGTAGTTACTTTTATTTTGGTAATTTATTTCTGTGAGAAATAAAAAAAAATATATTTGATTTTTTAGTTACATGGCTTGACGTCATACATATGGTGTTATGAATTGCCACAGAGATTTAGCGTCTTTTGTATTTTTCATGCAGCCAAATACTCGAGCAATACTTAGTGTACAATAAAATCTTTATTTAGAACCTTATTTAAATACACAAAAACAATGGCTCGAATACACGCACTTGCAAAAGACAAAGCCGTATGCCAATTTTATTGTTTACTAGCTTCCGCCCGCAGCTTCGCCCGCGTGGATTTCGGGTTTCAAAAATGTAGAAGGTGCTCAATTTGTCGGGATGTTTTTTTAATTTATGGTGGTATGCAGGTGGTCCGATTGTCCGGTCAGGGTCTGATGATGGGATCCTGGTGAAATCGAAGGAACTTTTAACCATTAAGGTTGCACACGAATTGACGGAAGCTTAAAAAATGGAGTAACTTCTCCCGTTTTCCCAACATTTTCCATCACTGCTATGCTCTTATTAATTGTAGCGTGATGAAAAGTATACTATAACCAGCTCAGGAGTATGAAAAATAATTGTACCAAGTTAAGTTAAAATCCGTCGAGTAGTTTTTGTTTCTATAACGGTTATACAGACAGACAGACAAAAATTTTACTAATTGCATTTTTGGCATCAGTGTCGATCCCTAATCACCCCCAGTTATTTTGGAAATATATTTCATGTACAGAATTGACCTCTCTACAGATTTATTATAAGTATAGATATGCAAAAGTAGCTCAAAAATTGTCCATAACGAAAACATGCATTTTAAAGTAAGACAAAAGAAATAATATCGTGAAGCCAACCAAATAACTAATGATATATTAAATTTTGTGACTGTTCAATTTAGTCGGGTCCGCGATATCACTTTTGTTGAGTTTCAGAACGCGACATTACATTATTATATTCTGTGCTCCAACGCACACTGCTTTGATGTTAGGAACACACCTACATTGCTTAGACAACAGTTAACTTTATACAATAGCAATAAAGCTCAAATTGACTCTACGTATTAGTTAGAAAACGTTTGTATGGGAAATAGAAAAATGCTGTTTTGAGGATTTTCCCGGCAGTTATTCGAATTTTTCTCACCTTTTAAACCTTCCCTAGACCTCCACGAATAATTCAAGACCAAGATAAGATAAATCCGTTCAGCCGTTCTCGAGTTTTAGCGAGACTAACGAACAGCAATTCATTTTTATATATATATAGATATAAAATGATGTTGACCTAACACCGCATTAGTAATTATACTCTATCGACTTGTTACAAAACAATTTAAAAAGCAAACCTGTCAAAAATATTACTCAAAATATTCTGTGAAGTAATACGTTTTTCACGCAATTAGTGGTAACACCCGACATTGCACAAAAAGTAAAAAAATCGCAGACAGCGGCGCGACGGCCATGATTCAATTTGCAGACGCCGCCGCCGCATCCTAGTTTATTGTTTATTGGGATCGCTTTAACAGCTATTAAATGTAAACAGAATCGATTTTTAAATATAACGTTATAAAAAGGAATCAATAGTTTTTGGAATTTGAAAATGGAACGTCTCAACATGTCGACAATAAATTTCTTGCTTTATTACTTTTTTGTCATTTTTTGAAAATCGAAATGTACAAATATTCTAGTTTTTTTAATAAATAAATTTATGTTTAAGGTTTGAAAATCAAAAAGGTTTTATATATTGTAAATATGGAAATCGAAATGTTGAAACAAAGTTGATATTGCAAACATTCGGGTACATTGTTTATTGCGGTTTCAATAGCTTGTATAAAATAATATTGAGCGCATGAAATATATTTTGAAATGGAAATCTATTTTGTTGTTTTCGAATAATCAAAATGTAATCGAATGATCTCATGTTTAGAATTCGAAAATTGAAAAATTGTGTTTATGAAAATATACTTATTATATTTAAATGTAAATTTGAAAATTGATTCAGCCAGGACGATAAATAAATTAAAAAATTGTGATACAATTTGCATAATAAGTGGATTTCGAAATCGAAATGTGTTTTTTAAATATAAATTAAACTAATGAACAAATCTTACCTCTGTACTACAATAATCATTTTATACATAATAAATGGTGACAGACCGATGTTTGTACATTATAATTATTAAAGGAAAACTAATATGAGGATCTTTATTAGAGCAACAGAAGCCAAAACAAGTTTTCAGAATTGTTATTTGTCTTTCTGTATTTTGTACACGCATCAAGAAAAAACTACTGCATGGTATTGAATGCAGTTTTCATCCACATATTGTCAGAGGTCTAACTTAAAATATAGACAATATATAAAGCGGGAGTTATACCCCAAAAAACCTTTTTAACGGGCGAGTAAAAGCTAGTAATAAACAAAAACAAACCATAGTCCAGCTTATTAAAGTTTCTATTAATTTGAAAATGCACGAAATGCAGTTACAATAAACAAAATACTCGCGTTTATCATACGCATGTGTTGAATAAGGCTGGGTACTGCGCAGTTTTACTAACTTTTCTGGCGAAATTATCTCTCTTTAGATGAGGTTCCGTATATTGTTAAGAACTGAAGCGATTTTTACTAAAATAAAAAAGAAAACTATCACGGGGCCCTTATTCTGTATGATAGTGTAAACGCGTAACGCGGCCGTGTCATGTTATCTTCGAGAAATGTACGTGGAATGGTATTCTGTAAGCCAAATTTCTATAGTCCTAAACATGATGCGTTGTGTTACGTGCTTGTTACACACTGTTTAAATAACGTGCGGGATAGAGAATAATGCCCCTGACTACAAAAATACTTTCACAAACAATGACGTTAAACATAAGAAATCATTATGCAAACAATGATGTTTTACAAATAGACGCGTCATAGCCTAACAAAATTGCACATAAAAACAGCGCAGTATTTACTATAGTCACATACTAGTACAGCCTAGCAGCTCGCATTGGAACGAGTTCGCCCCGTCGCCACGACAGTCGTATAAAATGCATTTATTAGTTAAAAAATAAGTTAAATAGTCTATACTTATTACTAACGTATGACATTGCGGTGGTACCCAGGCGGACTCTCACATATGAGAGACCTATCACCAGTATACAAGTATCTTTGGCAATGATAAATAGTTTACACCAGGCAAGCATAACACAAAAGAACATCTACGGAATCGAGTGTTGCCAAAAACATGTAACAAATCGCCACACAGATCCCTAAAAGACCAGGCAGAGCGTTAACCGCGTCCTCAGTTCAACTTGATTCTACCACAAGTATACAAGTTCACTGATAAATAAATCGCTTATACCAGGCGAGCATAACACAAAAGAATATCTACGAAATCGAGTGTTGCCAAAAACATCTAACTAAATGCCAGACAGATCCCTAAAAGACCAGGCAGAGCGTTAACCGCGTCCTCAGTTCAACTTGATTCCACCGCGCTGGCTCGATCCGCCACGCCCGGCTGCCGTTTGCAACGCTTTTTTTAAAACGTTGAAAAATATCTCGTGTATTATTTTTTAATCTGCCTTGTCGAAATGAGATATTAAGTGGTCTCGTGTGGGATTCGTAATTTAAATATTGAATTATACTGGTTGCATGTGGTGAATATTTATTTTTTTATTTGTGTCATTCGATTTGTTCTTAATTTAAATATTTATGTTTTTTATTTTGTAATATGCAGCCATATTTTGAAAAAGGAATACAAAACGTGTTGAGATTTGATATTGTATTAATTATTGCTATATTGGCCGGCTTAACAAGTGCAATTAAAACTGAATTGCCCCAAATCGTGAACTAAAATAAACATTTCAATCTATAGGCACACTATTTCCATATTTGTAAAATCAAATCTAAACCTATGCCCTATTCTTATTTTTAATTATTAAACAAAACTGCATCTGACCCAAGAATCGAATCCCTACTAACCTCATCCCACTTCACACCATTGCGCTTTCAGTTCCAATTAATATTAATCATGTTGGAATCGATTTGGGAATTTCCTGACTCATTAACCGATAAACGATTTGTAATTAAAATACCACAGTTACTGCATACCATTATGGTTGAAAAATAAAAAAATTCATTTATTAAATACAGGGGTGATTTTTACATTGTATTCATAAATGAAACTTTTTCTTTTATCAAATAAAATAAAGGGTTATTTCGTGTTAATAAATGAAACTAAACTCGTCTGTACTTGCTAACATTGTGCCAAAAATCATCCAAGAATAACGAATATTTTCAAGAAAAATCTCGGTTTTATTTTTGTAATCTTTTAATCATTTTGTAGCTTAGTACGAATTTAATGCATATGTAGGTGTATTTTTGACTGAAAGTGTGATGTTGTTGCTGTGACGAACTCTTCAAGTACCTAGTAGTAGCATTGGGGCTCTGAGGTCCTGGGTTCGAGTTACCAGTTGGGAAAACGGGTGATTTTCTAGGATATGGTTATACCTCGGGTTATTACATCGTAGGATGCTACAGACATGGCGAAAATTGCTGCTGAACACTTCTGCCTACTCCTTTGGGGATAAAGGCGTGATGTGTGTACGATATTATAAAAAAATATCTACTTATATATAATTCATGTAGGACATATAAGGACTGCCTCGGTGGCATAGTTGTACTGCATGCGCGGTACGGCAGCGCTCTGAGGTCCTGGGTTCGAATCCCGGGTTGGGCAAAGTGATAATTGGGTTTTTCTGCTCAATATCAGCCCTGAGTCTGGATTTGTGCCCGAAATGGCGATAGTCTCGCCCCCTATCACATTCTGGGACGGAACACACTCGGCGAAAAGTGGGTGCCCTAGTTGCACCTCTACATACCCCTTCGGGGATAAAATGCGTGATGATGTGTGTGTGTGTATATATAAGGTATATTGGTGTAAGTTTGAATAAGACAGTTAGTTCAAATTACTATTAAATATGATGAAATAGCCTAATACGGACATATCCTGAAGTGCCATTGTGTAATTACCACAAATCTGTAACCAATTAATTTTCGTCAATGTTTAGCACACATATCCGAAATTACCCTCGTCCGAACTTACCCATATTTAGGTGACTCACTTGTCCGTTACCTCATAAGATGATTCCAGAGTAATACCAACATGTTCCAGTTCTGTCAGATTAGAATGAGGAGAGGTTTCTTCAACCCACTTCCGTTCAGTATTTGTGAGGCAAATGATTCGTACGATTGTTCCCCCGGACACATTTACAACTGTACTGGGTGGGACGGATTTGGATTTATTGGGGCCCATGACCCTCATATTATTATTCTTAGACATTTAACTTTAGATTGTGTTTTAACGAAAAATAGGAGTTTACTATTCATCTACCTATATTTGAATTGTCGAGCTGCAGTAGACACAATATTAATGATGGGGAACGTTATGTTAAAAAACGGACACTGACGTCATCAGAGAGCAAAGCCAGTCGTCTATTTTACACAAATAAATGACGAAAGAATCAAGCTGTATTGGTGGTAAGTCTCTTATATGTGTGAGTCCGCGTGGGTAGGTACCACCGCAGTGTCTATTTCTGCCGCCAAGCAGCAGTGTGTAGTCACTGTTGTGTTGAGGTTTGAAGAATATTGTAGCTAGTGTAACTATTGAACATAATAAGACTTAACATGTCATGTCTTAGAATGACGAGCGCTGTGGAATACTATACAATACTTTGAAAAAACCTTTGAAATGGTAACCTTTTCGGTCCCAGCCTACTTGAAAAGTGAAATAGGCGTAATGATATGTTAAAACATTGGCTACAATAAAAATTAGGATACAATTCCACAATAAACTTAAACTATTAATTTCAAACGTCATACAAGTTAACACTAGCAAGACGCGAGCGTTTACGCCGCTCCGGCCGAAATTAAAGTGGCAACGACTAAGAGCGCAGAAACATTTTTGTATGAGACACGAAATGAAATTAAAGTGCTGTGTTCTAGAAATAATAACAGTAATCCTTCTTAATATTTTGAACGTAAGGTTGGGTAGATGTTTTGATGATTGTGTGTAGTGACCTGTAGGTAATTTTTAAATAAAGTGAGAAAGATATAATGTCGCAGCATACGTGATATCCATACTGCCGTGGTAAACGCAAAGGCGGTATGTCAGGGAAACCTTATTTTTAGATAATCGAAGTTTTGTAAATATAGTTTTGTATGTAAAAGTGAGATAGAGAAACTCCTTTAAATTTTTTTTAACAAGTTCTAAACAAGATACCGTTATTTAGGTAAGTGCTTTGGATGGGTATTTCTTTAAGCTATCTGACGACATAAAAATCATGATTTTGATTTTTTTCAGATACCGCTTTTGAGCTTAGCACGGCAGCATACTAATATTATAAAGTTACTAACGTAAAGCTCGTATCGCCATTCAAGCATTAAAAAAATGGCTAACAATCATGTCTTTGACTATTTTTAAACATTAAAAACGATATAAAATGTACTATTTATTGTTTACATTCATAGTGTTCACACTCGTCTATTTAAAAATAAATTTAAATTAACAAATTGCAGTCGCATTTCGACCGCCGCGCCGGACAATTTCAATTGACCCCCAATTATATCCGATTCCGGCCCAGTTCTATCTGAATTGTTAATTTTTTTATACAGCTGGCAACAGAACGGATCAAATCTAACACGAGTTTGTTTTCTTGTGTACTTTAGATGTATTAGTTTTTATGTACTTTTAATATATTTTCACTAGCACTGGGTGAAAGTATAGTCCCCATACTGTATTAATTATTATAACAGAGTATAACTTCATTTATAAATACGATAATTATAATTTACTAGTTGACCCGACATACGTTGTCCTGTCTTAACTATGTATGCACGCGCGCATTCTGTCAATCGCTGACAGTTATTTCAAACCACTGACAGTTATGTAAAATTAATATTGTCGTTAAGTTTTCTTAAATTTTCTAATTTTCCGTGCAATTTTTTTATTTTTTTCTTTCATAAGAACCTTCTCCTGACAATAACAAACACAACAAAAAAAATAATTGTGAAATCGCTCCAGCCGTTCACGCGTGATGGCGTGACCAAGGGAAATAAGGATTCATTTTTATATATATAGATAATGCTGGCCTCTGTCGCTTATCTTGGGAGAGGAATGTCCAGCAATGGTGTGCAACGTGATGATAATGATAGATGATAGTTGTGGAGACATTCGAGTGACTTGGTAGAAGTTAAATTAAACAAATAAACACAATTATGGAACGCATTAACTTGACTCCTTAACTAGAAGTCTCGACCTCTGTTTACCAAACAATACTTTGTAATTCACGGTTTCAGATGATGTTTCTATTGTTTACGGGCGGTCGTATCGCTTACCATCAGGCGAACGGCAAGCTCGTCTCGTCATTCATTTCAAGTATGATTCACCAATCTCTACTAGACGCAAAGCAACTTTATTCAACTTCCCTAACTATCCTTGATCAACGGAAAAGAAAATTATATTCTCATTTCAAAATGTTAAAATTCAAATTTTCTAAGAAAGTACTGTCGGTATTCTTGTGGCGGGTCCATCAGCCGGAAAAAGTGAACTGGTATGTATAAATTTAAATAAACTCCGGTACAAAAATGATGCCCGTAATCCGTCTACAGTAGAGACCGACGCTGTCATAATTTGTCCCGGAATTTGAGAGGAGGATAGGCGGATTTTGTGATATAATTTTGTAGTATCAAGAGAGCGAGCAAGCGCTCACCGTATGTAAATCATGGTATCTGTACACCAATTTTAGATGATCAGAAATTCTTGGATTTGGATGTTTCACAGACTATGACCTAAACGAGGCACGAAAATTAAAAGCTCATTTATTTATTACTTTCATAACACTCACAATTACATGGTTCATCATCATAGAAGTTGTTTTTGTTTTTATATATTTTATCTGTAGTTAAAAATAAGTTTTTTATTATTAAATATTATGTATAGCGTTAGCATTTTGATGTTACATAAAAATATGCTTCTCGCTAAGTGCTATGGCGAATGTTATGTACGCCGTACTTGTACAATTAGTTACTATAATAATTGTGTAATTCTAGTGTAGTTATGTGAACTGTGACTATATGTAAAACGTGGCAGTATTAATAAATAAATAAATAAGTTTATAATATTTATGTTTACCTACTTACAATATTTTGTAAAGGATGATCAAGGATCTTTATTGATATAATAATATTTACCGTCTAAAGATATTAAAGTCATCAAATATTAAAAACAAAATTGCCATTCCATAATTCAAGATTCCAAGCGACCCAGTAACAACCGCGCTCCGAGCCGGTTCCTGAAAAATGAATACGAATTAATTCGGGAAAATTAAAATTCTTTAACGGGGATGCCGAGGATTATTCCTTGCCGCCGCGCCCTGTAATGGCCGTGATTTTTACAAGGAGACGGATCACAAAGGAGATTCGTTACAAGTTATAATGAGTTCGTATTTAGAACTCCTGGTGAGTTATGGCGCCCTGGTACCTCGGCTGTGATTGCTCGTTAGTTTAATTGCGGATTATTGTGGTAGGCACTTTGGTAAGTACCGTACAAGTAATGACAGCATCGACGGGCTACTTGCTCGTCTTCTCGATTAATTGATTATTCGTGTATAGTGTCCTCTGGGTCGGTAGATTGTACTGAACATCATGTACCTAGATTGGTTGGCGTATGCTTTACAAAATCGTCTTATTTTAACAATGAAGTGATTTTTTTTTATTGCTTGAAATGACGACACGAGCTTGCCGTTCGCCTGATGGCAACCGATACGACCGCCCATAAACAGTAGATACACCATCCAATACCTTGAATTACAGTATTGTTTGGTATTCCAATGCGCTCGCTTGAGACATGAGATGTTAAGTCTTATTATATTTAGTAGTTGCACTGGCTAGAATGTCCTTCAAACTGGAACACAACAGTGACTAGACACTGCTTAGCGGCAGAATAGACATTGCGGTGGTATCTACGCAGGCGAACTCTCACATATGAGAGACCTATCACCAGTGTTTCTACGTATTATGACCTGATAGTAACTACCGTTTAGTCGTTTGTTAATTTTTCGTCGCTAAAATAATGCCTATCTGTCTTACACCCCATTTTGAATAAAAGATTCAAATCTTAATCTTCGATCAGGACAACCAATCAAAATAGGTAATTTCTAAGCATACCAGAAAAACTTTATTCTAATTCGTTGATTTTCGCGAGAGATTGAAAAAAAAAACGATTTGTTAAAAACGGTGGTTAATGAATACACCGTCTTATCTCGGAACGTGACGCAACGAATAATTGTAGCTTATTTAGATTTTGAGATAATTTATATTAGAACTTCACGCAAATTACTAAAAACAAGATCGTCCTATTGTGGGTCTTCTGAATATTATGTTTTATGTGCGTATAACAGTGGCTTTCAAATTGCACTTTAACATATTAGTTCACAAATGATAAATTTATCAATAAGTTATGAGACCTCATTGGACATTATAACCTATATTTATAAATTAACATCTGAATAGCCCTTCATTCAACTTCTTTAATTTCCGTCTTTATTTGCCGTCAAAATGAAAGACTAAGATGGTTTGGGCATTTGGAGAGGATGGATGATAGACTGACAAAGAGGGTTTATAAGGCGAATGTGGATGGAAGAGTCGACAGGGGTCGACCGCTCCGAACCTTCGAATGTCAGATATCTGACATTTTTAGTAAAGGACAAGTCAAAAGTACCTTGAATCAGCGGGAATACATGAAAAGAGTGATGAAGTTGGAGGAAGCGCGAGAAGTATACCAGAATCGTGCGAAGTGACAATCCATAGTCTCTGCCTACCCCCATGGGATAGAAGCGTGATACTACGTATGTAAAGTGAAAGACAACAATTCATAGTCGAACATTTAAAAATCGTCAAACAAGTAGACACGAGTTAAGTTTACCGCAGCCTCGTGAATAATCCGTGCGATCAGTATGGCTTAATGATGTACGCCCCTGTAATTTACCGACATATAGGATTCGCATTCCCGTTAATGCAAACTTAATTGATCCACATAATTAATATTAGCGATTCAAGCGGCAATAGCCTAGTTGGATGTGGAACGGACTGCCAAGACGAATGTCCGCAGGTTCAAATCCCAAGGGCACACTTCTGACTTTTCTAAAATCATGTGTGTATTCTTTGTGAATTTATCGATCGCTTTAACGGTGAAGGAAAACATCGTGAGGAAACCTGCACATCTGAGAAGTTCTCTATAGGAATTTCGAAGGTGTGTGAAGTCTACCAATCCGCACAAGGCCAGCGTGGTGGACTAAGGCCTAATCCCTCTCTGAAGTAGAGGAGGCCCGTGCTCAGCAGTGGGCAAGTATATAATACAGGGCTGATAATATAATTAATATTATGTATGCGAAGGTTGGAAAAATAATGATTTCTTATGTTTACGCGAATGTTAGACATTGAAATAAAATTATTGCGGATGTGGGCGGAGCCCGTCCCGTGAACACGAAGGCTGCTTTGAAATGCCGGGAGAAAATTATAATATGATAAACTGCAATAAAATCCATAAACAAATGTTTGAGTAAATGCCAAAATTTATGAACGGATTTGTGGTAGTACATAGGAAGACAATATTTTGGATTACCGGAAGGGCTATGTATTTCCACGGGTGAAATTGCAAGCAAAGGTAGTCTATATATAAATATTTGTATATACATATAAAAAAAAAATCTATTTCCGTTAGTCACGTCATAACCTGAGAACGACTTACCGATTTCAATTAATTATTTTTTTAAATGTTATATATTGTAAAAAGTTCTTACAGAAAGATAGATTAAGAAAATTGCGCAGAGAAATTAAAGAAAACTCAACGACTATTTCAACTTCGCTCGTTTGATGGATGTGAATTTAGCATACAGCTGTATTGCTTTCCTCACGATGTTTTTCTTTTTTTTATTGCTTAGAATGACAAGACGAGCTTGCTGTTTGATTAATGGTAAACGATACGATCGCCCATAAACAGTAGAGACGTTATCCAACACCTTGAATATAAAGTAGGTATTGTTTGGTATTCCACTGCGCTCGTCATCCTGAAACATGTAATTCAAAGTATTGGATCGTGTTTCTATTGTTCATGGCCGGTCGTTTACCATCAGGCGAACAGCTAGCGATCTAGCGTTCTTCCAAATAGCATCAACTGCACTAACCTCACTGCGAACACCTCTTACCTCCCTGACTGGTCGTATTACGTATGCGATGGCGTTTAATATTAATGTACCAGCTCCAATATGTAAATTGATTGATAAACAGATATTATGCTTGTGTACTGTGTAACCAAATCACAGGATGCATTGTCTACTGTTGGTTGGTTTAAATTTAAACTAGTTGCACTCGACTGCCGGTGGCGTAGTTGTACTGCATGCGTGGTACGACAGCGCTATGAGGTCCTGGGTTCGAATCCCGGATCGGGCAAAGTCATATTTAGGATTTTCTATTCAGTATCAGAATCTAGAATTTGTGGCCGATATGGCGATAGGCTCGCCCCCAATCACATCATGGGACGGAACTTATTTGGGTGCCCTGACTGCCTCTGCATACCCCTTCGGGGATAAATGCGTGATGTTATGTGTGTTGTTATGCTGGTGGCTTTACCCGCGATGGATTTGCTTTGGTTAATTAAAAAAGTAAAGCAGAAATACAAGAGGCGGCTAGCCTTCCACAGTGAAGGGGGACTTGAAGAAGAAGTAAAGCGACGATAGCCTAGTTGGGTGTGGAACGGCCTGCCGAAACGATGTCCGCAGGTTTAGATCCCAAGGGCACATACCTCTGAATTTTCTAAAATGTTATGTGTACTCTTTGTGGAATTATCGCTTGCTTTAACGGTGAGGGAAAAATCGTGAGGATATTTGCATACCTGAGAAGTTATCTATAGGAATTTTGAGGGTGTGTGAAGTCTACCAATCCGGACTAGGCCAGCGTGGTGGACTAAGGCCTAATCCTTCTCAGTAGTAGAGGAGGCCCGTGCCCAGCAGTGGGACAGTATATAATACAAGGCTGATATTATTATTAAAACAGGATCCTAAGTCAGGAATATTTTTTTTCTCCCATTCATTTTTATACATTACAAAATTCCAATTTTTTGAACTCAATTACATTTAAGACATCGTCTTCATACAATCTGGTTTTCAATTCATTGGCCTATATATTACAAAGTTTCCAGGCATCTGGCTTGGAAACCTTTTACCTAGATTGAATTCAAGAGACTACTGTTTTATCTTCCCTTATAGCTTTTACATTGTCAGCGAATTTAGAAATATCTATGTTTTCTATACGGGAATGGTAAATGACTTCAAATAAAAGCTGTGATAGCCTAGTTGGTTGTAAAACGGATTACCTTGACGAATATCCGCAGGTTCAAATCCTAAAGGTACACACCTCTGACTTTTCTAAAAAAATATGTGTGTATTCTTTGAGAATTGTCGCTTGCTTTAACGGTGAAGGAAAATATCGTGAGGAAACCTGCATATCTGATAAGTTCTGTATGGGAATTTCGAGGGTGTGTGAAGTCTACCAATCCGCACTAGGCCAGCGTGGTGTACTAAGACCAAATTCCTCTCAGTACTAAAGGAGGTCCGTGCCCAGCAGTGGGACATTGTATAATACAGGGCTGATATTATTATTATTAAAGGACTTTCCACCTGATGTTGAAGGAGTACTTAAAGAAAGAAAACTACGTTTATTGCGGTAACTCACATTAAACATATAAGTATAAACAGAAGTTATACCTAATTATAGTAATTTAAAATAAAAGAAAAATAAAACGATGACACTGAAACCTAACAGGTATAAATAGGCAATGTTACCTTTGAACAGTTGCGTGAGTTCGCGATTGGATACAACGTCGACTGAAGAGATGTTTATCCTACGCTCGCTATGAGTCGCTACAATTATGCTGGCCTTTTTATAGCATGAGTAGCTCGGCTCAACCGGGGTAATTCCACACGGTTATTGAAGGTCTTATGGATATCCAACGTGAAAGGACAGCTGTCATGTTTGGTACATTTCCACAACCCTGGAAATCCCTCCTTAGTTGTTCCTGAGATTAGCGCATTCAAACAAACTCTTCAGCTTTATATGATTCCTTCATAATCGAATTTTGGCTACGGCGGCCAATCTCAACGGAGATTAGCCAAGTATGTAAGACATATTATAGTGCACAGGTGTGTGCAATGCACAAGCACTCTCTGTTCCTTCGCTCTCATAGTCTGGTAAGACGGCCATCCGACGTGACCGGAGAGAGATCAGGCGCAGGACCAACGCCTTTACGTACTTTCCGAGGCGCAGGAGTATCAAACCACCAACTTCCTGACTTCGAGTTGCGACTGTGTAATTTTTAAGATGGAAAAATTTTGTCACAATTATTTTAGCCCGACCCAGGATTCGAACCCAGGACTGGGTTAGTCGATTCATACCGTGTACAATTACAATTACGCCACCAAGACAATCAAGCTTTATACAGTGTCATTTTGACATTGCGTTACTTATTAATGAAACCACATACTCGACTTCATCTTTGCTAATATCCAAGAATCATCCATTAATAACGAATATTTTCACCAAAAATCTTAGTTTTCGTTTTTAGATTTTTTGATAATTTTGTAGTTTAATGCGAATATGGTGTGTGCGTGAGTGTATATTTGACTGAAAGTGTGATGTTGCTGCTGCGACAAATTCTCTTAGAGTAGTAGTAGTGGCATTAGAGTGCTTAAAATGAAAATTACTTTTTAGTAATATTTATTTTGCTCGAAAACACTTTTTTATTTTACATCTACGGCTCAAGTTATTAACTAGTTAAGTTTTTGTTAACTAGTTTAACTTATTGTAAAGTGTATTTCCAAGTAGATAAAGTAGGTTTCATTTAGTAACGCAATGTCAAAATGACTCTATATTAGTATAGATTAGATATACCCTTAATACAATTTCTATATTGCCAACAATACAATTTCGAATGAATCCCATGCATGCCTAGCAACTAATTTACCACATTACACAACCGGGTTTGTAAAAACATTGGATTTCTGCGCAATGACGCATCCTTTACAAATGCTCTGTCTCTTTCCAACTTCCAAACAAAGGTAGGAGTGAGAGAGATGGAACGTAGTCATAATCTGTCAACAAGTACACGCTAATTGCACACTCGGCTTGTGCTAGCATGGCCATGGTTTTGGGATTTGGAGGATTTTTTGAAAATAGGAATTAGAGGATTATTTTGAGGTGAATGTATGGGTAATTTGCAACTGACCAACGAGACGTTTTAGGATTTATGGTGAAAGGTATGGAAACCTTAATTATATGTTCGTCTGTCGAGTCTATCATGTTCCTGTAAATAAAACTGTTGTACAGTCAGCCATAAAAGCAGCTGAACAAATTTACAATTTTAAACTTTAGAGTGCTTGTAAAGAATAGTTTTTCACTAAAATAAACTTTGAAGGGTTTGATTTTTTAGATACAGAAATAAACCATATTTCGATTAAAGTTAATTCGCGGGGGCGTTTGAAGTTTGGGATTTTTTAGCTACTTTTGTCGCTGACTGTACATTTCTTTAAGCGAAGCATCCTACAATTTATTTATTTTAAATTTGTCATTTTTTACAAGTAGATGACCGAGACGACCAAGCCGTTCACCTGCAAGTAACTCGTCTTCCCATTAACAGTAGCAATACCAGTTGTACCACATTAGATATTATTTCTCATAATGCCTAGTTCAAATCAAATTAAAATGTTGTTCAACCGGAATACAGTTGCCAGTGGCATGATAAGGAGTATTCCGGTTTTTCGACTTTCTTAGTATGTATCATTATATGATAACCAAATTACACAAAATCATTATAAATTGTAGCCTATGTTTTATTCTGATGTATAACCAATATTACTGTAAAGTTTCATCCAAATCAGTTCAGTACTTTTTTCGTGAAAGAGGAACAAACATACATCCTCACAAACTTTCGCATGTATAATATTAAGAGGATCATGCCAACAATGGGAATCCTCATTCAGCTCTTTATTGCAGTATAGCGCAACCAATACTGCAACGTTGATTTTCTATGAGGGACCCAGGTTACATACGTGCAGTAAGTCGATCTTTAAGTCTATTTAGTAATATTATCCAAGATATAAAGTAATTTATTCAAGACTGAGCTCATTCTGCGTAGATCGGACCGCCAATAGCTAAAACAATTTAAAATTTTGTATAATTGTAATGAGGTAGATATTGTTACTGTATTTTCGGATGACCTACAACTCATTCCCTCGACCATGAAGGCTGCACTTCGAAAATTATAATATTATAATTAACATAAAAAAACCGCGATAAAATTCGTAAAATAGTTTTATTTCAATATTATATTCCATTTCTAACGATGAAGGAAAACATCGTGAGGAAACCTGCATACCTAAGAAATTCTCTATAGGAATTTTGAGGGTGTGTCAAGTCTACTATTCCGCACTAGGCCCGCGTGGTAGACTAAGGCCTTATCCCTCTCTATAGTAGAGGAGGCCCGTGCCCAGCAGTGGGACAGTGTATAATATAGGGCTAATATAATATATGGTCGCTCATTATGGGCCTTATCAGAAGGCTGAAGGACACCCAGAGGGCAATGGAGAGGGCTATGCTCAGAGTTTCCTTGCGGGATCAAATCAGAAATGAGAAAATCCTTAGGAGAACCAAAGTAACCGACATAGCTCTTAGAGTTGCGAAACTCAACTAGCAGTGGGCAGGACACATAGCTCGTAGAACTGATGGCCGTTGGGGCGGAAAAGTTCTGGAGTGGCGACCACGGAAGACGCAGCGTAGACAGGCCCCCCACGAGATGGACTGACCTGATGAGGGTCGCCGGAGTCCGATGGATGAGGGTGGCACAGAACCTGTCCCAGTGGCGCTCAATGGAGGCCTATGTCCAGCAGTAGACGATTCCCGGCTGAAATGATGATGAATATTATTTTTTATTATCCATTCGTAATGCTTGTCGCCGCACACTCAGCGCGGAGCCACCTCCTTAATTAGACGGTTTATTAGTGATTCAACCATGCGCATCCTAACAAATATGTAGTAAGTATTTTATTTTTTAGCCCCTTTCTGCTGTATGATGTGCTTTGTTATATAAAGAACTTGTTCCAGTATTGTTTCAAATCTGTTTTGAATTTTGCTTTTAGCAGATTTGTTTTTAGCTGGGGAATTAGTTGACTATGTAAAGTTTGGTATATTATGTTTTATGTACATTTTAAGTCAAGTGGCCTAGTTCTGTGAGTTCGTTTTTGAATGACATTGTATTTAGTGTTTTTGCTGAAAATCAAGTTATATTAGGGACAGCGATGTGAAGCAATTTAGTTTCTCTTTAAATTGCGATATCAGTTGAGACGTTGTCAAAGTAAAATTAGCTCCTTAAGCTCACTATTTAAATAAATAACAACATCTCAAATGATAGGTTAAATATTTTTATACGCGCCGAGTAAAGTGACCCCACTACACTTGATGGTAAGTGGAGTGGGGTCCAATAAGTCGACTGATGAGAGAGGATTACCCCTTGACCCTTGGCACAATTATGCCGGTCTGTTGGAACCCGATATACTTATACACAGACTGATCCCGGAACGCGATACACTAACGTGGGCCACTATAGCGGGTTTTAACTCTTATGTACGGCGGTCGCTATCCGAGCGGATATAAAATATATCCTACCATTAGCAAATTCTAATAGTAAATCTAAAGCTGGTATGTTAGTGAAAGAGGTCAAAGTAAGGCTTTCCCATTCATAGTTGCGGGTTGGTGCGGACTTGACTATAGTCGAAAGACTTGCTCGCCTGTATTATTTTTAGTTTTATTAAATTATTCATCTGAAGCGTGATTTTTGCTATCGTTACTTGCAGTTTCTGATGTCGCACATCTGCAAAAACAGACTCATAACAACAATAAAACATTTCTAAGAGTCCTACGTATACTAGTACTAGCGCAATAAAACAATTTGTATACCTCAATATTTCAAAATTTCAAACAATTCTGTTGACCTATGGCAAATGTAGAAAGTTTAGAATTTTAAAATCGCTCTTCTTTAAAGTTGTGTTTTTGCAGTTGTACTAGTACATGAAGGACCCGTCGATTTGTGAAAAATACATATAAATAGAGGTACATTTCTTTTAACATCTTGACATTACATCTAAAAATTGAATCAAAATTTAGTTATTAATGGAATCAGATTGCCTATTTCACTTTTATTAGAATCTATAAACAAAATTATCACACAAACTATCTTCCAGTATTTTTATAACATTAAAAATACACAGTTACTAAAACATTTCCTGTACAATACCTTCATTAAACTCCAAGCAAAGCAATCGAGTTTTGAAGAAGATAATCTTTAGATTCTAATAATATTGTACACTGTTCAGAAATCGCTTCCCCGCGGGGACTAACTTTCCTCGAAGTAATTTCACCATTTAAACCGACTGAGCATAGACTACAACCGATTGAATCCTTTGAAGCCGCAGCGGCGTTAAACAATTTAGTATTACTTAAATTGTTTTGTCTGAATTTGTTATACATTAAGATTACATGGAGTGCAGTTTTGTTTTAAGTCATATAACGAAGAGAAAATACTGCATAACTGAAACCAACGTTTGGTTATACATCGCATAAATGTGTGCGGAGAGCGCTCTTCTACTGCACTACACATAACAGCAGTCGACTATACGTCTCGTCGGTGACAGCGCGGAGAGCGCTCGTCTACTGCACTACCCATAACAGCACTCGGCTATACGCCGCGTCGGTGACAGCGCGGAGAGCGCTCGTCTACTGCACTACACATAACAGTACTCGGCTATACGCCGCGTCGGTGACAGCGCGGGGAGCGCTCGTCTACTGCACTACACATAACAGTACTCGGCTATACGCCGCGTCGGTGACAGCGCGGAGAGCGCTCGTCTACTGGATTACACATAACAGCACTCGGCTATATGCTGCGTCGGTGACAGCGCGGGGAGCGCTCGTCTACTGCACTACACATAACAGTACTCGGCTATACGCCGCGTCGGTGACAGCGCGGAGAGCGCTCGTCTACTGGATTACACATAACAGCATTCGGCTATATGCCGCGTCGGTGATAGTGCCAAGAGCTCTTGTTTACTGCACTACACATAACAGCATTCGGCTATATGCCGCGTCGGTGATAGTGCCAAGAGCTCTTGTTTACTGCACTACACATAACAGCATTCGGCTATATGCCGCGTCGGTATAAGCGCGAAGAGCGCTCGTCTACTGCACTACATATTACAGCACTCGGGTATAAGCCACGTCGGTGACAGCGCGGAGAGTGCTCGTCTACTGCACTACACAACAACACTCGACTAAACGCTGCGTTAGTGACAGCGTGTAAATATATTTTACTACATTTGATAAACTCAGTCTTACCGCAAGAGAAATCAAACCGCCATTCTCCAAGGACCGATCGCCTTATCAATAGGGATGATACTGTCAATCTGCAACACTTTGTAGGGGACAACGGCAGCCGGAGACAGCCGAGCGCGCTTTTAAATCGGAATTGAATTCGTATTGAATCCACTCTCTGTATTCGGATGAGGCGCGGCGCTCGCTTATTCGATTTGTTGCCGGTACGAGATTTGAGTTTGTAAGACTCTAACGCGCGATTTATGAATGATGGATGCGGTGGTTATCTATTCTGATTTTATTTTTCTTTAAACCTGAGACTAGACTATAAGACTAATACGAATTTAAATATATATTGTCTGTTACGATTTCAATCACTGAACCGATAATAATGACTAGTAAAATGGAATTATCTTGAATCCCAAGGAATGGCGTTGGATTCTTTTTTGATTTGGTTGTTAACAACGTAGTTTATAAAGGTCAGGTCACATCGCCAACCCACGTCTAATTTTACATAATCATTTAACAGACCAATGTTATATGATTGATCGATGATTGCCTTCAAGATTGTTAATCCTCAACTCGGCCCTTCTCTTTAATGCCCTTGTTATTTATTTGCGGAAATATTTTGTATACCTATGTAACGTCAAATAAGTGATGTATAATATGATTTAGTTGATTTAAAAAAAATACTTATGATTTCCCGTTCCGTAAAGCCAATGTAACATTAGTGTTGATCTATGATTGCGATAAGCGAAGTGCAGTAGTGTTTTAAACTTGAATCCCAAGGAATGGCGTTGGATTCTTTTTTATACATTTATTAAAATCCGAATTCTATGCGAATGAAGCAGTCAGTAACAACTAGTCCCACAATATCCAATCAACTAAGTACATATCTTTGTGTACATAATAATTACTGTGACTCTCTCTAAAATGTAGCAAATACTTTTCTGTGTACTCGACTTTAAAATATAGTATAATATAAAGATATAAAAATTATTTTGGAATAATCTTTAAAGTAACCTTAGAATTATATGTTTGGTTGAAGTGTGTTCGGATGGTGTTGGCACTCTTTATAGGCAGTCAAGGCTGTCATAGCTTGCTCGTACCATCATTTATTTCTAAAAGGTAGAAGTACCAACCTGATCAAGCTAGCTGGTAAATAGCTGTGCATTGTAGAGGCTCTACCAAATCAATACGTACATAACTATCTCGCCCCTATCCCATAGGGATAGACAGAACCTATGTATTGCCACTTTGCACGATTCTGGTATACTTCTCTCGCTTCCTCCACCTTCATCGATCTTTTCATGCATTCTGGTTGGTTCAGGATACTTCTGACCTGACCTTTACTAAGAATATCAGATATCTGACATTCGAAGGTACGGCGCGGTCGACCCCTACAAATAAAACTAATTAATACACAAAAAGAACATCCATGCGTTTCGTAACTCGATGTTAAATTCGAAATCCTCTCCCGGGAAGCTCTATTCAATACTAGACTTTGAAACTAGATGTTTAAGAATAACTGTAGTTTGAGACAAAGGTTGTTCTGATTATGTAATGTTTGAGCAGATAACGTATATTTTTGTTTTTTATAGAGTTGCGAAACTCGAGTGGCAGTGGGCAGGACACATAGCTCGTAGAACTGATGGCCGTTGAGGCGAAAAAGTTCTGGAGTGGCAACCACGGAAGACGCAACGTAGGCAACCCCCACGAGATGGACTAACCTGGTGAGGGTCGCCGGAGTCCGATGGATGAGGGCGGACCAGAACCGGTCCCTGTGGCGCTCAATGGAGGAGGCCTATGTCCAGCAGAGGACGATTTCGGGCTGATATGATAATATTTTTTTGTTTATGTAAGTATTTGATGTGGTATATAGATTTATAAACTAGCTTTTACTCATAGCTCCGTTCGCGTGACAGTATATTAAAAGTCCCGCTATATATTTTCTTAGAATAAAGAGTAGCCTATGTCCTTCCCAGAGTTTTAAACCATCTCCTTTATACAATAGTACTAATCCGTAGATTTGTAATATTAGTACTTACTTAATTCACTATCCTTAGTCCTAGACCTCTAGTATTACTAATTTCCAACAACGAGCTTTCAAAAACAAAGATCAAACACAATTAAATCTAGGATTCGCAAGAAAATAAAAAAATCAAAATAAAATATGAGAATTTTCAAAGGAAAAGACGTAATGAAAGTTCTTTTTACCTGTTTGTACAATAAAGGGTTAATTTTTCCGCCAACTTTGCTAGGCATTTGTATGAACGCAAAACAATATAGCACTTAATAAAAACTCCTTATTTTGTACGTCACTGGCGGGTAGACCTTGCGATCGGTTTGCAAAATGTCAGACATGACCGCCATTTTGAATAAATTGGATTTTATTACTATTAACTCGAGTTCTTATTTTAAAATTGGAATTTTAAATTGTTATTGGCCTTAGACACGACATATTAAATAAATACTTCGATTTATAAATTCGAATTTCGAATATATCTTTCCAACCATCTATATTCACATTATAAATGCGAAAGTAACTCTGTTAGTTTTCACGGTTGAACTGCATGATGGCAACATGACAGATGAAATCAATTTCGCCTGCACCTGATGGTAAGTGGAGTAGGGTCCATTAAAATGTCGACTGATGAGAGACGATTACGCCTTGATAATCGATTTAATTATGCCGGCCTGTTAGATTCGGATATACACTGGCTGAACCCGGAATGCGACAAACTTACGTGGACCACTATGGCGAGTTTTAACACCATGTGTACGCCGCTATCCGGGCGAATATAAAACATATCCTACCACCAGCAAACCTGCATGCTAATCCAGAATACGGTCTATGTGTTTCAGGATTTACTTCTAACAAACGGTTTAAATAAAATCATTTATAAGAAAGAGTAAGGTAGTATGTAAAAAATATATTAGCCATTATAAAATTCTCCCGACGAGTTAACGATCGCAAGTAACATAGCTATTAGCACAAAGCCACCGGCGAAGCAAGGGGAATGTAAAACAATGGCTATTTGTTTGCCGGGGCCCAAGTTTCATCCCTTACACAATATAGCTCTTACCACGTTGGTTTCGCTCATTCATTCAACCCGTACATTAAGCCTTAAAAGCTGTTCCACATTTTACGGTGCGTGCTTTACGTTTACTAATTTATTAAGTTTTTATTGGAATTTGTGTTCCATACGGTGATATACGTATCATATCACTGGATGGAATATATTGATATATATTATAGACACGAACGTCCATATAAAATATTTGTTCAAAATCTGAACTAAAATGGCAACCAAAACGTCACTGTTATAACCTATTTATTCTTTTGAACAACATTTTTTTTTTTACAATTTTTATTTATTTGACTAATATTTTTGATCCAAATCCAGGTTTACACTTAAAATCGAGTCGTCAATATTGACCATACTAAAATCAGTTTGAATGGATTGTAGTTCAATTCAGTTGAACCCAGTGAATGTTCGGAACGCAAAATCTAGTACGTAGTACATATATATCGATGACATATATATTAGTCAAACGCAAACATCGCTAAAGTAAAGCCAAAACTAGCAGCAACTTCTATCGCTATCAATGAAGAAACATTTGTTAACATAATTATTTTATTTTAATAATTTTAAAATCGCATCTGAATCAGTCGTACACCTGTCCACACAGCGAGATGCATTAAGAGATATCACTATCACAGTAGACAATGGTTTATTGTTGTCCGGGGTATACGCGTTCGATCATCCACTTCTTGATACAATTGCTAATGCAAAGGATAATGAATGGATTGATCCCTGTTGTTTATGTACTCCTGGTACTTAGACGAGGGGATGGTATATAAATTATGTGTTTCATGTATCATTGATTGTTAGGACTGGGGTAGTACCTCGGTCTTACAATCAAAGTGATTTAACTCTTGGCTATAATTGGTAAAACTGCCGAGGTTTTACAAATCCCCAAGCCCATACTTACTTTTTTTTTGCTTAAGACGGCATCACATTTGTCGTTCCTTTGTCACTTGTGTTCAAGTTTAGTGAATGATTTAATTTTCTTTTTTAAATTTCTATTACTAAAACTAACCACTAACTAAAGTATTATTCAAGTAAATTTTTTTGTTATTTTTTTTTCTAACATCGGCCAGCAAAGTAGTAAGTGGATGGTGATCCACACAGCTGTTAAGGTGTTAACAGCTGTATTAATATTCAACTAAGACACGCTCTCAAGTGCGATCCTAGTTGAGATGCTGTCAAGTTAAGGTACATTGTAAGACTGTTACTATTTAATAAATAGATATCAACAACATCCCAAATGATATCTAAAGATATGACACAGAACGGATTATGATAGCTGAGTTTAATGTAATTATTTCCTATCACAACATGGGACGGAACACACTTAGTGAATAATTATTGGTGTTATAGTTGCGTATCCCTCTGCATACCCTTTCGGGGATATTTGCGTGATGTGAGGATTTAGTTATTGTTCTTGGTTTGTTTAACAGCGTCAACTTAGATGACAACAGACGCTCAAATAACGTTCAACAAAGCATCTTACCTAACTAAAAGTTTAAATTGGGGACTTTATGAAGTGAAACTTGTTCAGGATCGTTGTAATTTGAAATTTGATCAAACGAAATTGCGACACGATATTTTAAAAAGGAACAATGTTCAAACAGCCTGCATGCATTTTGCATCCTTTTATTCTTTTGTTAGTATGTGTTTATTACATCGATGACTGCTAAGTAAACCACATCCAACTAAGCTATCGCCGCTTTTAAATGATCTTCCTTCTAGATGTTTCTGTAGAAATATCTATCAAACTAACTCGGCACAAAGCCGTCGCGCCGGGAGTTATCAGCCGTCCAAAGTTGGAGCGACCGCTATCGATTATTGGAAATTCACTTTTATGTGTTAATAATTGACATTTGAAACGATAGCGTCAACCAACTTCAGTTGTTTCTCTTAAAGTGTGTGCCGGTTTAGTCGTTAATGTTCATTTTTCTTTACTTGCTACATTTTTGTGGCCAATATTAGATTTGCCGTTATAACTGCACGTTGGCCACGTATCCTGAACATTGAAATATGGTTTGATAATTTTGGGGAAAATCGGTTAACAAAAATATAGCTTTTTGGGCCCAGAAGCGTTTTATTCGATTAATGGTAAGCGATACGACCGCCCATAAACCGCAAACACCATCCAACACCTTGAATTACAAAGTATTGTATGGTATTTAATGATGATTCCACTGCGCTCGCTATTCTGATACATGAGACGTTAAGTCTCACTATGCCTAGTAGTTACACTGGCTACAATGTCCCTCAAACCGGAAAACAAAAGTGACTACACACTGCTGCTTGGCGGCAGAAATAGACATTGCGTTGGATCCTATCCAGGCGGATTCTCACATATGAGAGACCTACCACCAGGTAATTAGTCATTAGTCATTAGCTATTTAGTAATTTTGTTACCTATTTCGTTCCTATTCAACCGAATGTAGGTCATTTGAATATATTCCCAAAATCGAACGGGCAATCGAGTGTGCTAACATGCACAACGTGATATATTGCTGTGATTTGCATTAACCCGAAATTACCGCGCGCGGAACGGCTATTTACTGATTTCAATTCAGCAAATTATGTGGGATTGTGGCAAAGAAAATTGACGAATTGAAATTTTTCAAAATAAAATGCTTTATTCGTCGCGTAGGCGAACATAGTTGCACTTATGATAAGCCAAGGTACATGAGAATATTTAATTATTACGCCAATTAAGTCGATAATAAAACTACAGACATTTTATATTGAACATAAAAACATATGAGAGTACAAAGTAAACAAAGAAGCCAGCTCGGGCTGGCATGAAAGAAGAAATAAAAAAGATGTATATAATCTTAATAAGGATAAAGGGAGGAACGCGTCGCGATCCTCACCGGTGAGGACGATAGGGCCCTAACCTAGCTAACCTACCAGCCTTTCACTAGCTATACACACACAATAAAAAAACAATTTACTTAAAATTCTAGTATGCTCTGACAAATAGCACATGGCTAAAACCCATGGCTTTAAAATTTGTGCCGATTGTTTTTATTCTACAATTGTAGTAAAGGTTACAGATTTATTACAAAGTAAATGTTTAAAATAAGCTATGTTATAAGTTTGATGATATTTAGGTTCCACATATTTATATGTATGTTTGACCGACAGACGTTGTTCTGTCATAACTATGAATATTTAATTCGAATTGGTATAATAAAAAATAATATTCTAAAACATAGTGTTTATTATTGTAATGTTCTACATTCACAAATGATGTTATTGAGATATATTATGAAATTAACAATAAAACAAAATAATTTCTTTAAATTATCCTTATTTCTATACTTGGATTAAATTAAATAATTCTATTACGAAAACTAAATACATAGTCTTGACCCGTAGTTGATTATAATTTGTGAGTTATTCTTACGTCTCCTGTGAATACTGTGAAGATTCTTATTTCTAGTATATAGGCTTGTGTTTGACCTCTCGCCTGATAGTAAGTGATGATATGGTTTACGGTGCACGCTTGCCTAGAAAATACCTATTCACTCGTGATTTGAAGAAGCCCGGTTATTATTATCGGATGTACGATAATGCAATGATCATGACGTCATGACATATGATAGTAAATATTTTATCCTCATTACAGAAAGTCGCCGTAATTGCCCTGCAGACGATATCAACTTGTCCAAAAACTTAATTTATCAGTTTCATAGTTCGATAGTGTTTTACGGTAATAATTTGACAGCGTCTGCCCGGCGCCTAATGTAGATTATCAGTGGTGTGTCTAAAGTAAAGCTGAGATCCAATGCAATATAAGCTTTACACGAAACATAAGTAGGTATGAATTTCGTTGCCCAACTATAAAAATAACACTTTCATAGCAATTCATTAACACCATTTTCTATTGGATTTCTAACAAAACTACCATAATTATAATAATCTTCAATTTCTTGCAAAGTTTTGCCTTTCGTTTCTGGAACACATCGCCATACGATCACCATACATACCAGAGCATTAACAGCGTACACTAAGAAGGTACCCCACAGACCTACATATAGCATCAGATACGGAGAAATCTTCAAAGAAGATGCATGAAGTAAGCAAAGTAATATCACGTATACAGCTCCTCCCAACCCTCTATGTTTAACTGGCATTAGTTCAGCTGGTATCACAAATGCTACGGTAGTCATTCCTAAACTCATAAACAACATAAAACCTACAACACAATACAGGCTTAACATCGAATTACTAGGCAATAATCCGATAGATTGTAAATATGTAACAATTGATGCGGAAACCAAGAAAACTGTAGAAGTAATACCGCTAAATAATAAAACAGTTTTGTTACTGAAATTTTTTAAAAGAAACGTTGTAGTCAATATGCCTATATACAAAATTATGTTTATAGAAATCATACCGTACTTTGCTGCTGCCGAGTTACTTGTAGCTCTTTGAAGGATATCTGGACCATATATGAAAATAACCATAATACCACTCCAATAGAACGCGCATAAGATTACAAAAGTGTGAAAGCATGGTACATAAAAATCTCTGCTTATTATTTGCTTCAATAAAACCCTCGCACTGGCTTTGGGCTTCACTGATCCTCTTTGAGCATTCAATAGTTCTTTCAGCTCCTTCTGTGAGATATCGTCCGTCCCTCGCAGCCATTTGAAGGCTTTCTCGCATTTCGTATATTCCCCTTTGTAGGCCAGCCACGATGGAGACTCTGGCCAAGCACAGCTCGTTACAAAAGCTACTATTATAGGAACACTCATAATGATAGTAACGGTCTTCCAATGAAGGTATCTGGCGATAATTCCAATTACGGCCATGCCGAAGGTTTGGTTGATGGCGTAAAAAGACATAGAGATCATTCTATATTTGGGGGCAATCATTTCACTGATGGTATAGAAACTGACGATGATAAGACTGTTGCTGGCAAGGCCGTGGAAGCACTCTGCGATGATTATAGTCATCACGTTTTTGGAGATGTAGGTCAGGATCCAGCCAGTGATGATCAGGAAGCAGCATAAGAGGAATGATAGTTTTCTACCCTTCCATTGCATTATAGTTGGCATTGCTATGCTTGGTATTCCTGCGAGTCCGTGCGTTGAACCTGAAAAATAGAAGCATGGTATTTTTAAGGAAGATCCAATTTAACGATAAGTTTATAATATGACAAAATATTACTAAAAGTAACCATAATAAAAATAATATGTAAGATGGAAGTCATCTGATCCAAGCATATCTATTACATTGTATCCAACTCCATGAATATCTAACGACCATAGGCAGTCGCGATAACTTCACCATGGTGATCTTTTTCAAAGAATAAAGTTAGACGATCTGTAAATGAAGTTAAATTCCTTCTAACCGAATTTCGACCACGACGGCTAATTTCAACAAAGATCGGCCTGGTACGTAGAAGATATTGTATGCACAAGTGTGTGCAATACACAGGTGAATTATCTGTTTTTATACTTTTATTGTACCGTAAGACGGCAATCCGACACGACCGGAGAGGGATTAGGCGCAGGAGCAACAGCTTTACATGCTTTCCAAGGCACGGGGTTATCACACCGCCGACTTCTTGACCCCGAGTTGCGATTTAGTGATTTTTAGGATGGAAAAATTCAGTCACAATTATTTTTCGCCCGACCCGTGATTCGAACCTAGTACCTCAGCGTGACGACGATGAACAATTACAAAGGTATTCAACCAGTAAATAAGGTAGGTATAACGCAGAAGGCTAAAGTAAGAGACTCAAGGTATGCAATTTCAATAATTAGTAGAACTTTTTTTTATATTGCTTTGTATGATGAGATGAGCTTGTGGTTCGCCTGATGGTAACCGATGCCATCATCCATAAACAGTAGAAACACCATCCGACACCTTGAATTACAAAGTATTGTTTAATTTTCCACTGCGCTCGCCATCCTGAGACATGAAATATTAGTCTTATTATTTCTAGTAGTTATACTGGCTACAATGATCTTCAAACTGAAACACAACAGTGACTACACACTACTGCTTGGCAGTAGAATTAGGCATTGCGGTGGTACCTACCCAGGCAGACCCACATATGAGAAACCTACCACTACCACATGTTAAGTTTTATTATAATACGTACAGTAGTTACACTGGCTACAATGTTTAGGACAATATACTTATATTAGAATTATTATTATTTATATAGGAATCGTATTCAGGCAAGCCATGAGAATTAGTATTACCGATCCAAGACGCCATATGTATATCTACTTGTATCGTGGTATCGTTGGCCTTGAACTGCTCCAAGATGACGTTAGGGAATCCTACTACACCGCCTATTGAAATCGCTGCCAGCTGCGGGGCGCTGGCCACGAACATCTGGAAGAACAACGAAAAATAGATTTCTCATTTATAATTTTGTTGTTAATATGTGACTGTCTTGCTGAGGTTTGGAATTTTATCTTCGGGTACAGAGACTTTCCCGCCCTCAAACCCACTACTACAACTCCTGTAAGCCAGGATCGGCAGTGGCACGCATTATGACACCGAGCAGTGAAGCTCGGCGAGTCTCAGGGAAAACTAATATGTCATTATCCCGCAACGAAATTAATCAAATAGAAAGATAGGGAGGAGTTGGAAATATTAATTGTCCACTTCCCTACAGAGCAATTGATCTTCAATTGAGCAGCTTTGATCTTCGGGTAAAGTGATATTAAGTTTTTCTGCTTAGTATCAGTCTGGAGTTTGGAAATGTTTACCTCATGAAAATACCAAACGAATTATGAATCTATTGCTGCGTAATGAAGATATAATTTTCTTCACTACCTTCCTTAATAATAATATGTGTAATAAACCACTCCTGTATTGTATACTGCCCATTGCTGAGCACGGGTTTTCTCTACGACTGACACAACTACCTTCGTTCATCTGGCTGGCATGGTGCAGGCGGCAGATTTCGACTGAGATAAGAGATGTTAAGTCTTATTATGTCCAGTAGTTACGCTAGCTACAATATCCTTCAAACCGGAACACAACAGTGACTATACACGGCTGCTTGGCGGCAGAAATAGATATTGCGGTGATAAATACCCAGACGGAGTCTCACGTATGAGAGACCTACCACCCGGTGTCGAGTCTTAGGAATCAAAGTTTACTTTACTTACTTGTCTTAAAATTGGCGAATCCATTGGTAAATTATTGAAACACAAATTCAATCAAATATAAAACCAAAATTGCCTGAACTCAGAAATAAAATATAGATGAATTAGCAGAAATAAAATAACTGCATCTATTAAGAATTGAAAATAATACGTCGTCACGTTAGTTAATCAAAAACATGTAAGATCTTAATTCTCCGGTGAGTTCGTGACATAAGGAAGCAAGATATAATACAAAATTTAGGGGTCTGTAGTCAACGAGGACCTTTATAAATTTCAATATGAAATTGAGTTTTTATTTGGCTGCCTCGATGGCGATAGGTCCAGCGCTTTGATATCACAAATGCGTGTACCTGGCCGGGCAAAGGGATATTGGGGCTTTTTGTTAAATATCATCCCAAAGTCAGGAGATTGTCTACATGATATGGACTAGCCCCATCACAACATAAGACATTACATATGGTGAAAAGTAGATGCAATACTGGCGCCTCTGTCTACCCTTTTGGGGATATAAGGTGTGAGCGTGCGCATTTTTTGATTGCTGGTACTGAACCTTATATTATAAGGTATATTGTTAGAAACATAGGACTTCAGAATGAGAATTCTTAAGAGGTGCCATCATCCACTTTGTTGTTCTAACAAGATATCCCGGAGCCATTCCGTATGCGTCGAAATAGGCCATTGCGGGTTTTGGTTGGTATGCTGGTGTAGGGTATACAGGGTTAGGGACTCGGTCCAATGCTCGCTGGGATGATATACTCCCGAGTGTCGACTTTGGGCCGTAAGACCGGTAAAACCAAGATAACCATTCCACTCACCCACCAAGTGGTGCTAGCAATAACGCCTTTTTTACCCGCGAAAAATATGGTTGTTTGGACTTCTTCGTCTTTTCATTTTATAAAGAACTCTACGTGTATGTTTTCTTTATCCTCTTTTCACATGACATGAGTTTTAAAAATAATTACTTGTAATAAAGACAAGACAATGTACTTTGAGCAGAGTAATAAAATGTGAGCTGTTATTTTTATGTATCCGTCATTTGAACATATATTTTTTTTACATTCACTTTAAAAGGGCCAGTTTCACAAGTTTAAGTAAATTTATTTTGCAATTCTCATATTAAACATATAAATTAGGTAGTACTCAATTTATTACCATTTATTTGGGAGCATTGATTAGAACGTGACTTTTGTATTTGGTAGGCTTATACATGAGTATATATTTAAACTCACCGTAGTACCCCACGTAACCGTCGCGTTTCGGGATCAGCCTATGTACATCTAGTTCCAACGCCGGCAGAATAGGGGACCGGCCTATGCTTGATTTTGTCCATTATTCTATATGTAATGGTTAATAATACGAAAAAGAAGCACTGCTGCGAAAACTGCATAAAAATTGGTTAAAAAATGAGCAAGTAATTCATATTTAAAATATTGTAATGTGCAGAAGTGGGTGCGATGTGGGGATATCGCTTCATCTCTTTCTTTCACACGCGTCGTAATTCCCGATGACGTCACATGTGGATATTTCGTCTCTTTTCTGTTTCTTGTTAATTACCCCTTCCACTGAAATTCAAAGACTTATAACTTGTTGATTTTTTACCGGATTTTAAAAATTCCTTCTGTGTTATAATTTATATTATGTAAATATTTGATAAAAGTAAAGAATAAGATAAGAACAAAAATGAGTCCGGTACCCTATTGTGTCGACTGTCGAGGGGTACTCATCTCTCGTCAGTCAACATTCGATTGGACCTCCACTTACCATCAGGTGCAGTAGGGTCACTATGCTGTGAACGGGTAAAAAAATGTTGTGGTGCTACTGTTATGGGTAGACTTTCCAGCCCTCACACCCACCACTACAACTCCTGTAAGCTAGGATCAGCAGTGGCACGCGTTATGACACCGAGCAGTGAAGCTCGGCGAGTCTCAGGGAAAACTAATGTCATTATCCCGCAACGAATTTAATCAAATAGAAAGATAGGGAGGTTGGAAATATTAATTGTCCACTGTTATGGGTAGTCGTCTTATCACCAAGCGAGTTTGCTCGTCTCGTCATATATTCTATAAAAAATACGGAACCCATATTCTCGTAAAGGTTGTTCTCCGGTTACATAAAGCTGTTAATATACTTTGTGTGTAAGTATTTATTTAGTGATCAAAATAAAATATTCATTTTGTTTTACGTAGGCTGAAATTTTATTTGTCTTTATACATTTTAATGTCATACAAGCTGCTTGTTTGATAATTTGTACGTGGTAAAGTGACCCAGTTAAACATAATAGGGTCTTTGACTATGTTTCATTTTGTGCATTTTTTTATATGTATCAGCAATTAGTACAAAAAAGAAATTCTTCTGTGAACTAAACTAAAATTCAATAAGAAATGAGGCAGTAATTGAAATTTTAAATAGGGCTATATACAACAGTGGGCTTGGAGTGGATATATCGCCCCATCTCTTTCTTTCGCACGCATTGTTATACCCGCTGTCGTCACATGCAAGTTTTTTCTTCTTCCTGTTTTTTTGACATTCGTCCCTTCTACCTAATTTTAATGGCTAAAACATGTGGATTTTTCACCAGATTTCAATGATTTTTTCTGTTTTAAAATTTATACAATATAAAAAATACGACCTAGGTATTTTATAAAAATCTTGAAAAATAATATTCAAATACCCTATTGTAAATGGAATAGGGTCCGGATAGTGTCGACTGACGCAAGATGATTACTCCTCACTAGTCGGCATAATTATGCCGGCCCGTGTACACCGGATATGCACAGGATGATCATGGAATGCTATATAAGTAAGTGGACTACTATGGCGCATTTTAAACCCGAGTGGTCGCAACCCGGGCGAATACTGATAATCCTACCAGAACTACATACAATTACAACCCTATTTCAACACAATAAGATTGTTTTTTTAATTTCTCATCGTAGCTTTTTGTAAGGAGCGTATGCGCAATATTTTAGGTCTTGACTGTTACTCGTATGATGCTACATCTCACGACAGCCTATAAATAAAAAATAAAAATGTTTATTGATCACGTAAGCGAACATAGTTGTACCGTCAGCAAAAAAGTAGCAGCACCAATTAAAATTTTTAAGTCGCTTTTAAACTTTATACGGTTTACATAATTTTAGATAAGGAACAAAAAAGAATATTGCGATAGAAGCCACTGTGTAGAAGAGTTTTTAAAGTTATGAATTCTTTCGGCTACTTTTGTTGCTGACTGTACTTTGATAAGTCTTAATAAATCGTATGTGTAATTAGTGCATGCATTTAGGACTGATGGTAGGTCTCTTATATGTGAGAGTTCGCCTGGCTAGGCACCAACGCAATGTCTATTTCTGCCGCCAAGCAGCAGTGTGTAGTCATTATTGTATTCCGGTTTGAAGGACATTGTAGCCAGTGTAACTACTGGACATAATTAGACTTAACATCTCATATTTCAGGATGGCGAGCGCAGTGGAATACCAAACACTACTACTATGTAATTCAAGGCGTTGGGTGGTGTTTCTAATGTCTATGGGCGATCGTATCGCTTACCATCAGATGAACGGCAAACTCGTCTAGTCATTCAAAGCAATAAAAAAAGGCCTGTTTTAAAAGTTACAAATAAATATTTGTTAGTTATCATATTAAACAATTAATGGAGATAGTACTAATTTCATTGCTAATTATTTGGTGGAATAAATTGAAGTGCGACTTTTGTATTTGGTTGGCTTATACATGTGACGAGTAGAATTTAAAAAAGTAACATTCAAAGTGCCCCTATAATTATGTATAAAGAAAGACGGGTATTGCGACGGGAAAGGTCAAGGACAAAAGACCTCTAGGAGGTCGAAACCCGAACAGCTGGAGATCCCCATTAGCACCGCCCTTCATCAGGCGACGGATCGTATCAACTAGAAATAATTTTCGAAACGCAGAAGGAGTCACGATTCTTAGTAACGGGAGAAAGATTAAGAAGAAGATAAGAAGATAATTGAGTGTTGTGTACTCCTATAATTGGTACACACATCAAAATGTGGCTTTACTACTTTTATATTATAAACAAAAAATGTGTACTGTTGGAGAACTTTATTTAAATAAATAAATAATATGATTGGGCGTATATTGCCTTCACTCTAATGAACGCTTATAAGACCCGTAAGAAATAGCGATTAAGAATATTGCACTATACATTAATATTTGTTTATAAAGCCCAAACACCCAAATTAGATTTAAATGTAAAAGATCAAATAAAAATACAATAATAATAACAATGAAAACTCACGCGGAATTGATATATCCAGCCCACCGCTCACGCCGCCCCAAGGGACTAGCGGGACGTGTGCGGGGCCGCGGAGTGGGGAAGAGCGTGCTTGCAACGGTAAGCAGTAGAAGTAGGTATCAAGGAGTGACGGTCATGCGCCGAATGTTTATTAATACAAAAAACAACCTTGATGCAATTTTAATATGTTTTTAGGATAAAATATAACATATTATGTTCCAAATTAGTGAATTGGATTATGCTACTGATTCTCGACAAACTAATTTCGGGTTTGTAATATACTAAAAATAATGTATAACAGAGTTTAAAAAATAACAAATGTATTTTTTCAGTTCAAATATTTCTACATTATACATATTTGAGTTTAATATGTTTGTTAATTATGAAAACACCAAGCAATTATGTACCATCTACCGAGTTCTAAGTGTTATTGTGTCTGCTTTATTTTTAAATATTTTGTTTAAAGCTGTATTTTTTATTCTTTTGCATGTAATAATAGTTATAGTGAAAATTTCAATTAAAAAAAAATCAAACAGTATGGTTTTTTAATTATATATACATTTGTTAAGATAGTTTGTCCACCCGAATAGCTACCACAGTACACAAAGTTTTAACCAGCCATAGCGGTCGCATTCCGGATTCATTAGCAGTACACAAGATATTAAAACCCGCCATAGTAGCCCACGTAAGTGCGTCGCGTTCCGGGATCAGCCTGTGTATATCCGGTTCCAATAGTTATAATTGTGTCGACTATCTGTACATCTGGTTCCAACAGGCCGGCATAATTATGTCGACTGTCGAGGGGTAATCTTTCGTCATTTGAAATTCCATTGGACCCCACTCCACTTACCATCAGGTGGAGTGGGGTCACTTTGCTGTCCCCGTATAAAAAAGAAAAGTATTTATTGGATATAAAAATATTTCTTTTACAGACCTTTATTATCCCAATGAGTTTTTCATCAACAAGGAACATTATTTTTAATTTTGTAATAAAAAAATACAAGACTTTTCTTTTAATTTAAGTAATAAAAAAATACATTAAATTTATTTTAAATTATTGTTTAAATAATAAGTTCCCCTAATTGTTTTGAGCAAAATATTTGAAATTAGAGAACTCATTTGAATTTTTTCTTCAAAAACTGGGCTAGGGAAGTTAAAAATAAAAACAATGGTCATGCGTCAGTGGTTGTTGTCACAAGTGTTCAATGATTGGATAACTTCTACATGATATTCATTTACATATGTCGCACTTGAGTGAAATATCTTACCTACGTATGAATTTCGACAGGTGACAATATATTTACAATATTCATTTTATAAGCCATCTTCCATTTTCAATTTTCTTTTCCAACAATAATAAAATGCTTTAATCATCACGTAGGCGAACACAGTTGCACTTATGATAAGTCAAGGTACATGAGAATATTTAATTATTACTTAATTAAAGTAGCTTATATAAACAAAGACAATTTATATTGAAAATAAAATAAATGAAAAATATAGTAAACAAAGAAGCCAGCTCGGGCTGGCAGGAAAGAAGAAATAAAATGATGTAAGTATATATGTAATTTTAAATAAACAATACGGGAGAAACGCGTCGCGATCCTCACCGATAAGGACAATAAAAGCCCTAACCTAGCTAACCTACCAGCTTTTCACTAACTACCTAAGCGATGACTCCCCGAAGAAGAAAGATAGAAAGAAACAGTAAACAATAATAATAGCTCTAGAATTTTTAAAGGCGTTTTGGCGTCAGACTCTCCAAATTGCTGTGGAGCATCGATATATATATATATATATATATATATATATATATATATATATATATATATATATATATATATATATATATATATATATATATATATATATATATATATATATATATATATATATGTACTAGAATCTAGATTTGGTGTTCCGAACGTTCACTGTGTTCAACTGAATTGAACTGTCATCCATTCAAACTGATTTTAGTATGGTCAATATTGATGCTTGTGGTTCTATACGGAGTGGCGCTCAATATAAAACGCGAGTCTAAGTGTAAACCTGGATTTGAATAAAAAGGATTAGTCAAATAAGTAATAAAATTATTTGTAGTTCGAGTGAATAAATAGGTTATAACAGTGACGTTTTGATTGCCATTTTAGTTCAGATTTTGAACAAATAGTTTATATGGATGGATGTTCGTGTCTATAGAATATAATTCAATGCGATCAGCAATATCTCCCGGTAAAATACAAATAATTAGAATTATATAGATACAGGCTATTCGTGAAATTTGAAAAAATAGGATGCGAATAAAAACATTTAAAATAATAAAAAAATTCAAAGTGAACGCAATAAAGTATTATGTGATATACAATTAGATTTGTTACAAAATGGACATAGAACCTTATAATAATAAGCTAGCAATTCAAAATCGCAAAACCAGGCACCAACTTTCGTCAATAGTTTACATTGCATCTAATCATATAATGAAAATGCCGTAATTATGTAGATAACAACACATGTAGGTTTATAGTGTAGTTGTCGTAAAATAACCTGTTTTTACATTATTGTAATTACATTTATATTATTTACAGTTATATTTATAACGGTACATTACAAACTTGTAATTTGATGTGAATTCATGACTTTATAATACTTAAACATTAGAGCATAGATAATAAATAAAAACTCATAGAGCAATAACCACATTCTTCTTTTAACAAAAAAATTTAAACGAAAAATTTGAAAATGGAAGTCGTGTTCGAAATTCAATTTTAAGTTCATGCAAAATGAACATATCGCCATTTTTACGACAGGTGAGTAGTGTTTTGTATCACTTGTCGGTTAGATCGACATTGTATATTTGGTTTTAACTTTCGTTGAAAAATGTCGATATTTTGAATGTGAGTTTTAGTGTTAACATTTAAAAAGATATACGCTATATGAGACGTACAATCAGCTACAAAAGTATCTGAACGAATTAAATATTTCAAATACCTTTAAACTTTTGTATCATGTTAATTATAACTTATCAATAATGTTTTTTTTAATAAAATTTTAAAAGGTTTACTTATAGGTTAGGTTTATTTTAGATAAAGAAAAAAGTATATTTCGATTGAAGTTAATATGTAGAAGCGTTTTGAAGTTTTGAATTTGTTCAGATATTTTGTGGTTGACTGTACATGTAATTAAACAGGGTGACTTTTTGAGACTGGGCAGTTAATTTAACCATTTTAACTAGAAGATTTTCTTCTAAGAAGACTGTCCATCATCTTTAAATACCTTAAGATCTACATTCACAAATATTGATAAAAATGCTCAATCAACAAGATTATGGACAATTTACGCAAAAAAAAAAAATAATACCACGTGATTCCGTTGCTCATAAGGATCATAAGGAAATGGACAATTTATACAAAAATAAAATTAATGCCACGCGATTCTGTTACTTATAAGGATCAAACTCCAAATCAAATCCCTGAATTACCATCAAGTACAGAGATACACTTTGTCAAGCTGGTAAAAGAATATAGTACACTGCCTGAAATAACCCTTATTTCCAGGTGTTCGTAGCCAGTTCTCCGCAGCTGGCAGCATTCTCTGTGGGTGGTATCACTGGATTTCCTACTGTGCTACTCCAACAGCTCAAGGGAAACGACAGCTCTATACGTATAGACTTGGACACTTCTTCATGGATTGGTAATTAGTTTCTGTTTAAAAACGAGGACCAGGTCTTTCCTGATGATAACCACGACTGTCTATAAACAGTAGCTACATTACGCGACCTTTGGAGTACAAAAAATGGGGGCATTGAACTAATTATTAAAATAATCTTCTATCTATTATATAAAAATGAATCCCTATTTCTCTTGGTCACGCCATCACGCGTGAACGACTGGACCGATTTCATTAATTTTGTTTTTTGATGTATTTGTTATTGTCAAGAGAAGGTTCTTATGAAAGAAAAAAATAAGGAAGTTTAGCGGAACGTTAGAAAATTTAAGAAAAGTTAACTTCAACGATTGACAGAATGTGCGCTGCAAATTCATAATTAAGCGACGATAGCCTAGTTGGGTATGGAACGGTCTGCCAAGACGAATGTCCGCAGGTTCAAATCCAAAGGGCATACACCTCTGACTTTTCTAAAATCATGTGTGTATTCTTTGTGAATTTATCGTTCGCTTTAACGGTGAAGGAAAACATCGTGAGGAAACCTGCACATCTGAGAAGTTTCTCTACAGGAATTTCGAAGGTGTGTGAAGTCTACCAATCCGCACTAGGCCAGCGTGGTGGACTAAGGCCTAATCCCTCTCAGTAGTAGAGGAGGCCCGTGCTCAGCAGTGGGCAAGTATTATAATACAGGGCTGATATTATTATTATTATTATTAACGTCTGTCGGCTCAGCTAGTAACCTTTATGATGATGTCATAATAATTTAAATTAGTTTAAAAAGAACTTTTTTTTTCCAGCATCGGTCCACGGAATCGCCGGCATACCATGTCTTCTTGTTTCCCTAATAATGCAATGGAAGGGACGAAAACTGGCTTTTATCTTGAGCACTCTGCTGATCATCATCGGCTGGTCATTAATGCTGATAGCGAAGACAGCCAACGGAATCATCGTAGCCGAATCATTCCAAGGCCTTGGAGGAAATAGCATCATCATAGTCAGCCTTCTCACCATCAGTGAAATGGTCGCTCCCAAACTTCGTCCCCTTTCTTTGGTTCTCTTTGCAGTCATGCAGATTCTGGGTTTGATTGTCATATCTTTGATAGGCTATTGTCTACACTGGAAAACTATAAGTCTGGTGTTGTTGGTACCAATCGTGTTGGCCTTGTTAATGTCTTGTACGTGGCCCGAATCGCCCTCGTGGTTGGCTTGCAAGGGAGAATTTGAAAGATGCGAGAGAGCCTTTCACTGGCTAAGGGGTGACAGCGCAGACGCTCAAAATGAATTGACAGCATTACTAAAAGCTCAGAAGACGGCCCTATGTAAAAATAGAGAAGTTAAAATAGCTTTCTTTCAAAGAATTCGAAGACGCGATTTTTATTTACCATGTTTTCATATTTTTGTAATAGTAGGCACGTTATACTGGAGTGGTTCTGTAGCCTTATATATTTATACAGTGCAAGTAATCCAAAATACAGCAGGAATCACTAATGATTTTCTACCGATAGCATTAACTGATAGTGTGATGATGTTTGCTTGTTTGGCATCAATAGTTTTAGTAAGAAGATTCGAGAACAAAACTATTTTCGTTATAAGTGGTATTGGATGTTCAATTTCATTAATATCATCAGCAATAGCATACTATTTACAAAAATGTGGAGTACTACCAGCCTCATATATAACTTGGTTTCTTTTATTAGTTTATAGCCTGTTTTGTACATCAGGTTTAGTAAATATAGCTTTTAATGTATCTGCAGAATTGATGCCAGTAAAGCACCGCGGTATTGGTGGAGTTTTCTATACTCTTTCAATGGCAGTGTTGTATACTTCTTCAATCAAAGCAGCTCCTTATTTATTTGTTTATATAGATTATTGGGGTGCCTTTTTAGTGTATGCTTCTGTGAATACCTTAGGAACATTGTTTATTTGGAAATATGTTCCAGAGACAAAGAACAGGACCTTGCAGGAAATTGAAGAATATTATAACCACGGCGATTTCGATAAATATGATCCAAATGTTAAAGAACAGTTTGTTAATGCGTGATTTAATATAACGTTTGAGATGCGATATGATCTTCTATTTTATTTTAGACTTACTTTTGCCTGTGGCTTCTCCCGTCAGAAACATTAACATTTCTTTTATGAATTTTGAGTACCACCTGGGACCTTACGACTTACGATTATGCTAGACGTATCACGCACGCAGAATGATTACGACACCGAGACACATCGAGGCCAATCATTCATGCCGAGTTAATTCTAATTTCTACATACTATAGATAGCGATATATTTAAAATTGTTTTAAAACTGACATCAAATTTAATATATTCTGTTTACATTTCTTTTTGTTTTAAAGCAAGTTCTACCTAGATGTATGCCGAGTAACATAGCAGTGTACAATAAATGGTCGACAATTTAAAAATTACTGACATTAAAATGAATATTTGTTGTGTCTACATATTTTTTTATTTAAAGTAAGTTGTGACCATGAAATTATGTGCGATTCGAAATATTTTAAAACATTTTACGGAATTTTACAAAGGTGTTCTTACGCATTAATATTTTGTGAGAATTTTTGCATTTTTTTAGTCTAGCTAAATATAAGTATCGGTAGATTTAAACGACTAATTATTTATTTAGTTAGCAGTATTGTGGACAATTTAAACTCATTAATGGTACGGAAATCGTGTACAAGTGAAGGTAAATAAGATTTAGAAAGGTAAGGAGAAAACCCATATACAACATACATTTACACTTTGCTGGTGGTTGGATATATTTTATATCCACCTGGATAGCGAACACCGTACACAAGGTGTTAAAACCCGCCATAGTGGCCCACATAAGTGTCGCGTTCCAGGATCAGCCTGTGTACATCTGGTTCCAATAGATATAATTGTGTCGATTGTCGAGGAGTAATCATCTCTCGTGAATCGACATTCTATTGGACCTTACTCCACTTGCCAACAGATGCAGTGGGGTCACTATTTTGTGCCCGTATAAAAATAAAATAACTAGACATGTTTTGTACGATATGACAATCTATTGGAAAGAAAGAAAAAATACCAAGAAAGCAACGCAAGTCCACTTATGTAAATACGTGTCTTTTCCTTAGGTTTTCTTTAAAATAAAATGTCTCAATGATTTTAACCAAGAATTTGAATATTATGTGGTTTTTAAGCGGCGATAGCCTAGTTGGGTGTGGAACGGACTGCCGAGACGAATGTCCGTAGGTTCAAATCTCAAGGGCACACACCTCTGTCTTCTCTAAAAAATCATGTGTGTATTCTTTGTGAATTTATCGTTCGCTTTAACGGTGAAGGGAAACATCGTGAGGAAACCTGCACATCTGAGAAGTTCTCTATAGGAATTTCGAAGGTTTGTGAAGTCTACCAATCCGCACTAGGCCAGCGTGGTGGACTAAGGCCTAATCCCTCTCAGTAGTAGAGGAGGCCTGTGCTCAGCAGTGGGCAAGTATATAATACAGGAATGATATTATTATTATTATTGTGTTTTTTTAAGAAAGCAAACACTGAACCCGGATCCTTAAAAACTACGTTCAGCTGTAAAACATAAAAGAGAAGAAAAAAATGAACATACCTTTTTTGAGACAAGTAAGTTAAACGTACTGTCACTTTATAAGTTATAAACTGGCCAGTAAAATAAGAAACCTCCCTATGCTCTAGTAAAATGTAAAACTAATTTCTTGTAATGACAACGTTAACTTTAAAACGTAAACGTACTGCTCCTAATGCAGGTCTTTCAATTTCCTGGTCAGGCTTTACTAATGATGTCTTGTGTTTACGGAGGCCACATTGACGTGCAAGAATGAAATTGAAGAAGCAATTTTGCAGGCCGGCATGACTGCCGACCGTCCATTGTACCATTGTATCTTTGGCTATCTTGGCAAAATTATCCTTTTACTTTAAAAAAAAATGATTGGCAGTTGTAATATATTTTGTTGTCATCCTAACTTATGTAGTAACAAAATGGGGATGCTTCTAGTGTGATTATTATACAAGTGTATACTTATTTAATTACACAGAATTGATATTTTCTTGATTCATAAATATGAAGATTATTAAACTGACTTCATTGTGCTTTATAAAACGGAGTGCAAGGAGCAACTATCTGCTCTTGTGATGGAGCTCCAGGGATGCTTGTATCTTTGGCTCTTTCTAGGGGCTTCATGTCACTTAACATCAGGTGCAGTAAAGCTACAGAGAAACAATAAAAAAAAACCTTTTTCAAGATATTGGTGGCCAGTTCCCCGCAGCTCGCAGCGATATCCGTCGGCGGAGCAATTGGGTTTCCAAGCGTCCTTCTAGAACAACTGAAAACTAATGACAGTTCTATACAATTGGAAATGGAACTGTCGACGTGGATTGGTAAATAATTTCTTATGTATTTAAGGACGGGTTATAAAGTGCTTTTAGATACTAAGCCAGACAGATGGTCAACAAAGTGGTCCTATATGGGTTCATTTGAGGTAGAAAACCCTTACAACTAAGGTCAGTGGAAAGTAGTGTTTGGGTCCCGGGACGTCGCTTGTCCCAAAGTCCCAGGACTTTTCGTAATTTTAGTTGTCTCGAGTCCCGGGACTTTCGAGTCGAGACTCGAGATGAGACAGAGTGTGTCTCGGGACTTTGAAATTTTCGGGAATACCCAAACCCTAGTGGAAACCCAATATCACTTAATATGGTGATGTTGAGTTCTTTTACTCAGTATCAAACCAAAGCTTGTAATGTATTCCCGATATGGCGATCACTTACTGAGATATACGGGAAAAAATGGGTGCACTAGTTACGCCTCTACCTTTAAGAGATAAAGGCGTTAGTGCATGCTGACTATCAAGAAATTACAAAATAAACACATTAATAAATGACTAGATATTTGTTATGCTAAACATTAATATGAATGGAAATCTATTTCAGGATCGAGCCACGGCTTTGCAGGAATACCGAGCATCCTCATGCCGACATTAATGCAATGGAAGGGCCGAAAAATGTCTTACTTCATAAGCTGCCTCTTCATCTTTATTGGTTGGCTACTGATCTACTTCTCCGAGAACGTTATCACAATCATCATCGGCGAGTGCTTCCAGGGTTTGGGAAATAACAGTCTTGTTGTCGCCACCTTCAATTCTCTCAGCGAAATGCTAGACCCCAAGTTCAGAATCATTGCAATGTCAATATACATTAACAACGAAGCTCTTGGAGTAAGCGTTGCCAGTATTATTGGGAGATACCTTCATTGGAATACAGTCAGTATCGCTATGAGCATACCGATCACTTTAGCGCTCATTATTGGATTTCTCTGGCCTGAATCACCATCATGGCTTGCATACAAAGGAGATTATGTTAAATGTGAAGAAGCTTTTTTATGGCTTCGTGGATCTAGCGAGGACTCACAGAAAGAACTAAAAGAATTACTGAGAGCTCAGAAAGAAATGTATATAGCGAACAGAAAATCCAAGGTTACATTGAAAAAATTGGGGACGCAAATAACTAGCAGGGATTTTTACATGCCGCTTTTCCAAAGCTTTGTTATATTATGCTCTGTATACGGTAGTGGTATTTTAGTCGTTATAGTATATGGCATTGACATGATGCAGAAAGCAACAAAAAACTCATCAGCGACCCATTTCGGCATGATTATAATTTTCGTGAGTATATATTTAGGATCTCTGGTTTCAATATTCCTGATGAAATTTTTCAAAAACATAACCGTTTATATGACCAGCGGTGTTTTCGCTGCTACCTTTATGCTAGGAGCTTCTGTTGTGACATTCTTGCAGTCTGTGAGCGTTGTATCAGAGGAGTCTTTATTGTGTTTGTTCTTTATTATATTCTTTGTTGCTTCTACATCTATGGGGATATCCACAACTGGTTATTGTTTAGCTGCTGAAGTAATGCCGGTTAAGCATAGAGGTCTTGGTGGAGCCACGTATATAATTCAAGTATGCATATTACATTCTGTTATATTAAAATTTTCTCCTTATTTAATCTTATATATGAATTTGTGGGCCACGTTTATGTTGTTCAGTGTAATAGAATATGTATGTATGATTTATGTGTGGAAAAATGTACCAGAAACGAAAGGTAGGACGCTACAAGAAATCGAAGATTTTTATAATCATGGTCGGTTTGTTACTAGGAGTGGTGAGATAGAAGAGGAATGTTTAGCTCGAGAGTAAATAAGTTACTAGGGCTTTAGAAACTATTTTTCTTTGGCATGAGATTTCTGTTATAAACGGGTAATAAACATGAGAATAAATATAATTTACTGAATTTGGGTTTTATGTTTTTTACCTTTAATATTGCGTAAATTAACTATCGAGCTGTCTTAGGGTCTCGTACCTCTAAAGAAACCTTTATAGGATCACTTGTTCGTCTGTCTGGATGTCAAGAGCCTTTTTCTCAAAAACACGTGACGCTAACATTTTGAAATTTATATAAAATACTTTTTTCCGACATGCTTACAAATGAGCTATTTTGATTGGTTCATTCTCGAAATCAGATTGAAGATTAGGATCTTTTATTGAAAATGGCCGTAGGTCGTATATTTTCGAGTACTTTGCGACTTTACATGGGAATCAAAACCTAGAGTGTATTTTCCGTTGACATAGAATCCTAAAATTTGGCAACTGGCAAAGTCTATAGCATATAATGTAAAGAAAAATAATCTGAAAATAGTAAATACGTAATTTAGGAAAATAAAAAGCGAATTTACTTGACTAACTTAATATTTGCGGTTGATCCAATAACCGTGTCTGCAGATCGAATGGCGAAGTTAAGTTTGTCAAGTTTGAACTCACACATATTATATACTAATTCAAATTCAAATTAAATTTTTTATTGCATATTTTATTTATAACTTTCTTTCATTTATTTCGTACCTCACTTAGATACCTTATCTACAAATCGTAAGGAATCCTTAATGCGCAAGTCCAACTCCCACTTGTCCGGTTTTTTAATAATTCTTTCACTAATAGTGATATATAAGTACTGTCGCAATACTTAATTTGGCCGCTTGGAACCCTGGAAAAAGCTAAGTCTCAAACAATTGCTATTTGTATATTAGTTTAGAATAAATTAGTTTACTGGTGGTAGGTCTCTCATATGTGAGAATCCGCCTGGGTAGAAACCACCCCAATGTCTATTTCTGCCACCGAGCAGCAGTGCGTAGCCACAATTGTGTTCCGGTTTGAAGGACATTGTAGCCAGTGTAACTATTAGACATAATAAGACCAAACAATACTTTGTAATTCAAGGCGTTACTTGGTGTTTCTACTGTTTATGGGCGGTCGTATCGCTTACCATCAGGCGAACGGCTTGCTCGTCTCGTCATTCAAAGCAATAAAAAAAAGTAAATGATTCTGAGCTGTCAGGAGCAAACCTGGCTGCTACAGGAACGAGGTATGTAGTGGTCACCACATACGTAAGTATACATTTTTTTAATAAGACCCCAGTTCTTACATAGTCACGGGCAAGTTGGTCCTCTAAAAAGCAATCATTACTATCAAAATGAAATTATTTTTCGAATTTTACCGCGACTTTTTAAATTGTATGCCTTCATGGTCACATGTAGTCCGTAAAGTCAAAGTTACAATAACAACCTACATTTTATAATATTATCGTTTTTTCTTTAACTTTTGATGTCAGTCCGATTTACGAAGAATGAACTCACAGTGTTTTGAAGTCTGGCAGCCAGTCTTTTGGGTCACGATTTAAGTAAATGTGGAATAGGATCCCAGGTTTACGCAAGCTACCAAAGGTCTTTCCTGTTGATATTCGGGTGTTTTTAAATTTCAATAGCCTCGCGATTTATCCTAGGCAGGAATCAGTATTCTTTGGTAAGAATTAATGGATTGTATAGACGCAGATAAAGATAAAGATAAATCTTTACATCCAACCATACCTATCAGAAGAATTAGAGGCACTCAAAACCATTAAGAAAAGGAATAGGGATCCGCTCACCATATGCAATGCCGTGATCGCAAGCAGTACGTTTGCTTTTCAATTTTTTTTTTACAGTTTTATTAAGAGACCAGAATATATTTCGCCTTCTGGTAAGCAAAAGGCCCTTAAATAGTTTCAACACCTTAGATTAAATCTGCCTGGCACTCTAATTCAGTTTTTTGGAAGGTTATTTTAATGCAAATATGGGAAAAACTTGGGACAGTAAATACCACAATCTTGAAACACAAAGTGAACGAATGTACGCATAATATGTTAAAAGTCAAAATATTTGTAATTTAAAATGGTAATGACTAATTAAACAGTCTGCCCATCATACGTAGGTGTGACGCATGAGGTACAAACGAATGTGGACACAGCTTGTGTAGTAGGGTTCTTGCACCCGCCAACATTGTAGACTATAATGTTTTTTTTTTATTATATTACGTTTCAAAGCGGCGATATTCTAGTTGGTTGGGGAACGGACTGCCGAGACGATTGTCCGCAGGTTCAAATCCCAAGGGCATACACCTCTGACTTTTCTAAAAAATTATGTGTGTATTCTTTGTGAATTATCGCTTGCTTTAACGGTGAAGGAAAACATCGTGAGGAAACCTGCATACCTGAGAAATTCTCTATTAGGAATTTTCGAGGGTGTGTGAAGCCTACCAACCCGCACTAGGCCAGCGTGGTGGACTAAGGCCTAATCCCTCTCAGTAGTAGAGGCGGCCCGTGCTCAGCAGTGGGACAGTATATATACAGGCCTGATATTATTATTACGTTTTCACGATGTTTGAAAATAAACACCGGTTTACAGAACAGTCTCACTTATAACCTGTTTCAGCGTTAAGAGGTGGTTAAGAATAGGGATTGCAATCCCGCAGCTCCTTCAATCTCGCGGGATCGACATGCCGGACCGATCGATCCCGCGGGATGCCGCATTATTGTTATTATGTTTTAAAACCGAATTAAATTAAACTCTAGGTTTTCTTTAAAAACCAACTTTTATTCAAAAAGTCTTACATTATGCACCAAGAGTTGACTATAGACCTTTCTTTTGTATGGACTTGGCATTTGTTATTTTAGTTTATGTTCTTTTAATTAGTTGTACCTCAATAATTCTTATGTTATGGGGGAGAAATGTTATGTATATTATAATTGGCAGGTTTAGACCTATCACAATAAAGACGTTAGTGCGTTTTTAACTGTCAACGAGTTTGTATGAAATAATTACATGTCTAACAAGTGGCATTGTGACTATTTACGAATTTTTATTACGTTCTAAGACACTGTTAAGATAATATTGTTAATCTAGTGGCGGAAACTCACCGTTAAACAAACCAAATCATACAAACATTATAAATGCGAAAGTTTGTAATGATGTATGTTCCTCTTTCACTAAAAAACTATTCAACGGATTTTGATAAAACTTTACAGTAATATTCGTTATATATCAGAATAACACATTGACTACAATTTGTAATGATTTTGTGTAATTTGGTCATAATATAATGATTCATATCAAGTAAGTCGAAAAAAATGGTATCTTGGTGTACGCTACCTAAACCGTTGGATTTAAACAAAGATGATGTACCGTAGGATTGTTTATCTTAAATAGCTCTAAACAAAAGTCCGCGACAGCATATATCTACCTTTTATGTGGAAGCCACTATGACAAAAATAGTGAGCCATAAATATAATTAAATCAGATACTTTTTAGTGGGACTTTTATCCCGGAAAATTCTTCACGCGAGTGAAGCCGCCTGCAAAAGCTAGTGAATCTATATGTTCGAAGCAAGTTAATTATACAAGGCACAGGCTGATGCTACAGAAAATATTTTAATAAATTTAATTATAAGATAAATATTACAACGGATCTTTTGCACCTGCTACAAAGTACAAAGCAGCACAAAAAGTGGATATTATTTGCCTATACGGAGGATCTTCATTACCTACAATGAAGTTTGTACAAAGGCGACAGATGTCGACATATTTTTCGATTCCCTTAATAGCTTCATAAACAAATGTAGAAGTTTTTTTAATGGCAAATTATAATATTTATATCGTATTCCTCTGTTGTCTGCTAGTTAAGCTAAGTATGTAATTTTCTTAAGCAGTATGAGGAGTCTTTATTAAGGCAACAGAAGCCAAAACAACAGTTTTTACATTTGTCTTTATATTTGTACATGCATCACGCAAAAACTGCTGCATAGATTTGAATGCAGTTTTCACCAATGTATTTCTAGAGGGTTAACTTAAAATATAGTCTCCTACTTCATTCTGGGAACATACAAAATAAGACCTTTATCGTTGAAATACGTTTTAACGAGGCGGAGCCGCGTGAAATACCTATAATAACAATAATATCAGCCCTGTATTATATACTTGCCCACTGCTGAGCACGGGCCTCCTCTACTACTGAGAGGGATTAGGCCTCAGTCCACCACGCTGGCCTAGTGCGGATTGGTAGACTTCACACAACTTCGAAATTCCTATAGAGGACTTCTCAGATGTGCAGGTTTCCTCACGATGTTTTCCTTCACCCTTAAAGCGAACGATAAATTCACAAAGAATACACACATGATTTTTTAGAAAAGTCAGTGAAATACCTAGTACTGCTTAAAACGAAATGTATGGAATGGAAAATATTAATAGGTAAATTGCAGCGTCGCATCGGCGCATTGAGTCAGATGGGTATATGTCACGTGTCGTTGACAATCGAATAGTTGTGGCAGCTGTTTAACAGTTTTAGTTAGTAAATATAATATAAGTACTACTCATTTGCATTCTACATTTTTTTTGCTTTGAATGTCGAGACGAGTTTGCCGTTCGCCTGATGGTAAACGATACGGCCGCCCATAAGCAATAGAAACATCATCCAACACCTTAAATTACAAAGTATTGTTTGGTATTCTACTGCGCTCGCTACTCTGAGACATGAGATGTTAAGTCTTATTATGTCTAGTAGTGACTAAACACTTGCTGCTTAGCAGTGTTATTACGGGGTAATTTTGACATAGCGTTACTATATGAAACCACATATTCGCCTTCAATCACGCGGGCGGAGTTGCGAGCAGAAGCCATTAAAAAGAGAGAGCAAATTTAATTTGACCTATTAGAATTAAAAAGCTAAATAATCATTGTTAACAGTATTTTTATTGTGTTTACCAGTTTTAGCCTTGCTTATGTTAAGAGACGGCCGTTACGTTAAGACGTCGCGCAAACTTCGAATTTAGCTAAAGCCGCTCATGTTCATGGTATATTTTACGTATAGAGTGTATATTTTCTAGGAAAAAAAAATTACAGCGTCTGCGCAGTGCGTTCTTTGGTCACGTTTTTAACAAAAATAAACCGTAAAATAATATAACATTATATATATTAACGAGTTATTAATTTATTATACATGAGAACACACGTAATCGACATTGCTATTGGTGCTGAGGTCTCGGGTTCGATCCCCAGGTCGGGCAATGATATTTTGTTTTTACACTTTGTATTTATATTTTTATTCTAGTCCGGAGTCTCGACATTGTCTCCAATATTTTTTATTAATTTATTAATTTCAAATACAGACTTAGGAGGCATACAGTATATATATTTGCTAATGGCACACAAACTAAGCTACGCTTGTATCTTGGGCTGCCATAATAAAAGTAACCATATAAGTTATCAGCGCCTTAATGTGGAGATAGACTTTCCCACATCATATGACGGAATAAACATGGCGGAAAGTGGATGCATCGGTAGCGCTTGTTCAATCCTTCGGGGATTAAAGGCATGAGTGTGTGTACATATGTATATAAAAATGAATCCCTATTTTCCTTGGTCACGCTATCACGCGTGAACGGCTGGACCGATTTCACTATTTTTTTTTTTGTTGTGTTTGTTATTGTCAGAGAAGGTTCTTATGAAAGAAAAAAATCAAACATTGTGCAGTAAATTAGAAAATTTAAGAAAACTTAACGAAAATATTAATTTTATATAACTGTCAATTGTTTGAAATAACTGTCAGCGATTGACAGAATGCGCAAATTCATAGTTAAGACGGGACAACGTCTGTCGGGTCAGCTAGTGTTTAAATACATATAAAATATTTTTTGGAGTCTGTGCCTAATTTGAATTGGATATTGTAAAAGGAACGGACTGCCGATGCCGACGGATGTTCGCAGGTTCAAAACCCAAGGACACGCACCACTGACTTTTCTAACATTACGTGTGTATTATTTATGAATTATCGCTTGCTTTAACGGTGAAGGAAAACATCGTAAAGAAACTAGCATGCTATAGAAGTTTACAGTAAGAATTTCGAGGGTGTGTGAAGTCTACCAACCCGCACTAGGCCAGCGTGGTGGACTAAGGCCTAATCCCTCTCAGTAGTAGAGGAGGCCCGTGCAGCAGTGAGATAGTATATAACATACGTCAACAAAACGTATATTATTTATTTATGTACAACGTTTTTGTACATAAATATTTCATAGCCTATAAATACTTAGCTTGGCTAGCGATTTACATTAAGCATTAACTTCAATTAGTCTCTCGCAAATAGATGAAAATAAAAAAAAACATTATCGAACATAGAATTTCCTTCTTTTTAAAGTCGGTTAAAAATAGACGACGCACTTGTGTTGCAAGAGTAGGTAAGTTAATTATACTTTTATAAACGAAAATGTGTTTTCCAAAAAATTATATGGAAATTTCACACTCTTGAATAAATAATGTATTCTTCATCCGATGATATGTCGATGACAGTTTTGTCTGTATGTTTTTCGTGTTTACTATGTTAAGTTTATTCATAAGAATTTAAATAACCTTATATTTTTATGCACAACATCACGTATTTATACTCGAAGGTTAGCAGAGACGCAACCAGAGCACCCACTTTTCGCCTAGTGTGTATCTCCTATGATGTGATAGGGGGTGAGTCTATTATCATATCGGGCACAAATTGCAGAGTCCGGGCTGATACTGATCAGAATAAACCCAAATATCACTTTGCCCGACCCAGGGCCCGAACCCAGGATATCAAAGCGCTGCCGTTCCGCGCATGTAGTACAACACCACAAAGGCAGTCAAATCTGTCTTATATTTTTGTACGGGCACTTCAAAGCGACTCCTGCATATGATGGTAAATGGAGTAGGTCAAGATAGTGTCTGACGAGAGATGATAACTCCACACCAGTTGCTACAATTATGTAGACCAGCGTGGAGAACTAAGGCCTAAACCCTCTCAGTAGTAGAGGTCTATGCCCAGCAGAGAGACAATATAATACAAAGCTGACGTTATTAGAATCGTGAAAAATATGAATAATGACCGCTGCCCCTAGGGATAATTGTATAATTGAGAGATAGTATACTCAGCAGATAGCAATCAATTCTATGTCTGGGCGTCACTTCACTTACCACAAGGTACGATTAAGGTTGCCAACCATACTGTAATACGTAGTATTGGATTATATTTTGGTTTTGCATATTATATACTGTTGAAGAAATATATTGAACGCAAAATACTATATTTTTGATACCTAATTTTCACAAAGCCTTCATTTTGAAATGTATATAGACGCACCTTTACATTAACTTTTGACTTATGTAATAGAGTGTATCGAAATGCTGATTATGCGAAATGAAATATTTATATAGAAATAAATAGGTATAACATATTGTATTGTATATTTTTTTAAATAATAACCTTTATTTCAGTGTGATATATTTTTTGTAGGTTATTTTGGAAGATTTTATCTATGAAGTGTTGGCAACCCCAGGTGTAGTAATTAGTTTACATGCTAATACATAACAAAAGAAAATCACGACATAATATAACTATGCACGCCTACGTGATTAATAAAGATTTTTATTTTAGTTTCATTGTTTTTACAATGATGCTCCGCTAATAAACTTGTAAACACTATACAATAAACATAGATTTTTTTGAACGGATTCTGAAAGAAATATTTCGGATTTCAAGTTATTAATATTGACATAATCATGTTCATCGTCATTTCAACCGGGAATCGTTCACTGCTGGACATAGGCCTCCCCCATTGAGCGCCACAGAGCCCGGTTTTGGGCGCCCTCATCCATCGGACTCCGGAGCCCCTCACCATGTCGTCGGTCCATCTCGTGGGGGGCCTGCCTACCATGCGTCTCCCGGTTCGTGGTTGCCACTCCAGAACTTTCATTATGTTCATAATTAATTATTTTAAATCATATGAGTAAAACCGAAGTTAATTAATTCATGAGCGACGAAAAAGTTATTACTGGTGGTTGGCGGATGCATATACACGGGGAGAGTGTAGTGACTAACTTCAAACCATACAGAACAATACTGAACTATAGATGTAGTTAATAGGTGTCCTGTTCCAACAGGCATAATTGTGTCGACTGCCGAGTAATCATAACTCGTTAGTCGATATTGTATTGGATCCCACTCCACTTACCATCAGGTGTAATAGTGTCAAATTGCGTTGCACCCATAAAAAAACTGGTACTTAGAATGTGTTCAACAAACTCGACACAACTCCACTTCGTTTTATTGTGATTGGTTGAGATAAACACGTCACTAACGCATTGGTCTTCCAATCACAAACAAAATTAAAGGACCTACGAGTCGTTTTGACATAAGGGAGCAGAATGACTTATGTTTAGAAGTTTCTATATCCCCTAAAGGATATAGATTTAAAGACCAATTTGCCATAGTGCAAAAGTCCGTGAAAATATCTGGATGTTTGTAAGACGCAGACCTCTGAACCTCGAGCATTATCTCGAAAAAACTCAGACGAAATTTTATTCAGGTCTTTCACGATCGTAGCCGCGGGTAACACTTAGCAAGTAATAACTTTTATCTTAACTTTGACGTCGCTTCTCATGTGTCTTTAGCAAACAATTGATTTGTTCCGAACACATTGATGTCAATTCGCGAAATAAATGACATTTAGTAAATTGCGTCCCTGTGTTTGGACGTGGGTAATGTCTTGGTAGCATAAACAAAATGGATTCGCCTTTTTTGAGACAAGTAAGTTTACTTTTTATAGAAAGTTTTTTTTTTTATTATCGGACCTCGTAGTCAACCGGGCGAGACCTTCGAAGGGGATACTGGAATCCCTCGACTTAGCGACTGGAAGGCCCTGGAGGTAAGTTAGGAGGGAATATCTGTGGAAGGAAAAAGAATCTTATTAGTATGGGCGGAGGCATCAATATATATACTACGTACTGGATTTGGCGGTCCGAACATTCACTGTGTTCAATTGAATTGAACTGTCATCCATTCAAACTTAGAATGGTCAATATTGACAGCTTGTGGTTGTGTACGGAGTGGCGCTCATGATATAAGAACTCGAGTCTAAGTGAACCTGGATGTTTATACAAATTTTAGTCAAATAAGGAAAATTATTTGTTGTTCAACTGAATAAATAGGTTATACCTGACAGTGACGTTTTGGTTGCCATTTTAGTTCGGTTTTGAACAAATAGTTTATATGAACGTTCGTGTCTATAGAATATACGTCAATGGCAGCACGAATATCTTTTTTGTCGTATGATATTATCAAACTACTACAGACAGACACTTAAACATAAACTCACTCCAGACGAATTTTTAGAGTAATTCATGCAGGTATCTCTGGGAATTGTGAAACAGAAATCAAGTTAATCGTGATTATGTTGAAGTTACAATTGAAATGGTAGATAGGATCTGATGATATTGTTTAAGACTATTGTTATTGATATTTGTTATAGAACTGCTGACGGCCAATTAATTGATGGTAACAGCCAAAGTTAATGTTACTTTTGTCTCAATAGCGATGTTTATGTTTATATTAATACTATGGACGTTCGTGTCTATAGAATTAACGTCAATGGGCGGAGGGAAGAAGAAGAAACGTTCGTGAATCCTGACAGACCTCAATGTAGTTACAGTCAAGAGATATACACACTTAACTGTGTGTCTAGGGTCGTGACAAATGTCCCCATGCATGGGCGTGCATTCTGTGTGGAGACAGAACCCACAAGAATTGCGTTGGTAGGTTATACAAAGATTCAGTGTATCAAATAGTAAATTTAAACAGTATTGTAAAGTATTAAATAGCTAATATAGATGTTTACTCACAAAAGATGGTGAACGAATTCAAAATTGCAAATCGGTTTTAAACTTTCGTGTCCGTATAAATCGCTTTTTCTTAAACAAAATAAAATTCAAAGAGTTGACTTTATTTTAGATAAGAAAAAAATAATATTTCCTTTGAGGTTATTACGTAGAAGCGTTTTGAAATTGTTGAGCTACTTTTGCTGGCTGTACCATTTTATTACTATTTTCTGGGAGCATAGATTAGAGTGACTTTTGTATTTGGTCGGCTTATACATTTATGTGACGCGTAGCATTTACTCAGAAGTTGTGAAACAGTGCTGGCATCTTCCAAATCTTAAGTCTTATACAATGCTATTACCGACAGAGAGAGGGGGCGAGTCCCCAACGCTATATACACCCTACGCAGGGCTTACCAACTAAAACTACGCGGTGGCCTTCCGCGCATTAGGGACGGCTGCGGGCTTCCTCCGACTAGTGTCTAAGTCATCATCAATGATAACCCTAGCAACTCCTAAAACAATACACACATCCAGCATTTATCTCCGAAGGGGTATGCAAATGCGCAACTAGGGCACCTACTTTTTGCCAAGTGTGTTTCATCCCATGATATGATAGGTGGCGAGCCTATCGCCATATCGGGCACAAATTCTTGACTCCAGTTTGCTACTTAGCACAAAAAGTTAAATATCAGACCTCAGAGCGCTGCCGTACCGCAGTACAACTACGCCACCAAGGCACACAACTACATCGTGTAGAAACTCCTAATTTCATTCGAAACTACCACCACAATAATAAATGTGTTTTTTTTCAGCTGTTTATCGCAAGCTCGCCGCAGTTGGCCGCGTTCTCCGTCGGCGGTGTTAGCGGATTCTCAAACGTAATACTAGAACAGCTGAGAGCGAACGATAGTTCGATACCAATCGATTTCGAGATCGCTACGTGGATTGGTAATTATTTTTTATACTAGCATGGGAAAGTGAACTTTCTCCATCTGATGGTATGCTGTGTGAAGTCCAGGGTATCGACTAACGAAAGATTATCTTTGAATGACGAGACGAGCTTGCCGTTCGCCTGATGGTAAGCGATACGATAGCCCATAAACAATAGAAACACCATTCAACACCTTGAATTACAAAGTATTGTTTGGTATTCCACTGCGCTCATCATCCTGAGACATGAGATGTTAAGTCTTATTATGTCCAGTAGTTAACACTGTCTACAATGTCCTTCAAACCGGAACACAACAGAGACTACAATATGCTTGCGGCAGAAATAGACATTGCGGTAGTACCTACCCAGGCTGGATCTCGAATATGACAGGCCAATAAATTGACCAGTTCATTCTAAAGGGCACAGTTACAAATTTGGTTTAACAAAATTATTCTATAGTCAATAGTTAATGTATAAACTAGATTCGAAAGAACCTTCAATCAGCTATCCCCTTAATTCGGTAAAATAAGAAGAATAAAATAATATATAATAATATGTTCTGTCCTGATTGAAAGAGATAAAAATAAATTCTTATTATTATGATAATATTTAAATGCCGTGTAATAAGTGAGTAACGGCTATTATGAAAATAATATGGAATAATTAAAATTTCGTGGACATGTGTTTTGTGATGTTTCTAAATATTTTTAGACGTAATAACTCTTCAAATATTGACATAATTGTGACAACTGTCGAGGGGTAATCATCTCTCGTCAGTAATATTCTATTTGACCCCACTTCACTTACCAGGTGCAGAGGGGTCACTTTATAAAAAAAATTACGAGATGTTTTTTATAAATTTCACAAAATTTTTTCATGTTAAAAAATTAACAAAAAATTGTTGTAACCTTATGTTATTAATTCCTCGATGTGGCGATAGGCACGCTGTCCATCACATCATGGAACCAAATATAGGCGACAAATTGGTTCTCTGACTTTACTTACGCCTTCGATGATAAACTCGTGACATTTTGTGTTGTTTTGTTTATACTCAACTAACGACCCGCCCCGGCTTCGCACGGATGCAATGCTGACTATTTAATGGATGTTATTATTATACATATAAACCTTCCTCTTGAATCACTCTATCTATTAAAAAAACTGCATCAAAATCCGTTGCGTAGTTTTAAAGATTTAAGCATATACAGATAGGGACAGAGAAAGTGACTTTCTTTTATACTATGTAGTGATTCCTAAATTTCAGTAGATTAAAACCTATTGATTATCTTTTCCAGGATCGACACACGGCTTAGCTGGCATACCGAGCATCGCAATGCCCACAATAATGCAGTGGAGAGGCAGAAAATTCTCTTACATCATCAGCTGCCTTCTTATAATCACTGGATGGCTCCTTACCTACCTCGCCCAGAACGTCATGATGATAATCATCGGCGAATGTTTCCACGGACTGGGAAATAATAGCATAGTCATCGTCAGCCTCTGCACTATTAGTGAGATGGTCGATCCAAGATATAGAGCCATCTCGTTATCATTTTACACCATCAATCAAACACTAGGTATTACCATCTGTGGCGTCATGGGCAGGTATCTTCATTGGAAAACCGTCAGTATTATCATGAGCATACCGATTACAGTCGCTCTCCTTATGAGTTGTGTATGGCCAGAATCTCCATCATGGCTCGCGTATAAAGGGAAGTACGCTAAATGTGAGAAAACATTCAAATGGCTTAGAGGTTTTGATGAAGACTCAAGGAAAGAGCTAAAAGAACTAATGAGTGCACAAAAAGAATATTCTATTTCTGAAGGGAAGGCCAAGTTTGTGTTAAAAGATTTGTGGTTTCAAATAACTAGTAAGGACTTCTACGTTCCCTGCTTTCATACATTTGTTGTCTTAAGTGCGTTTTACTTTAGCGGACTTTTAGTAGTGTTAGTTTATGGCGTGGATATAATTCAAACAGTTACTAATAGTGCATTGACAGCTCGTTATGGTATAATTTCGATCCACATTTTTTCATACATAGGAGCCTTAAGTACTGCACTACATTTGAAATTATTTAAGAACAAAACTGTATTTTTAGCAACCGGGGTTACTTCATCTTTATTAATGTTTGGAGCATCTGTTGTTATATTATTACAATCTGTTGGTATATTATCTAATAATTCAACGATATCTGTATATTTCCTTGTTGGTTTCATGTTCTTTTTAAGTGCAGGAGTAAGTTCATTATCCTTTGGTGTTCCGAATGAATTAATGCCAGTAAAACACAGGGGTCTTGGTGGGGCTGTGTATATTATAATGTGTTGTATTTTACACACGTCTATTTTGAAATTGTCTCCGTACTTAATACTGTATATAGGATTGTGGGGAACATTCATGATGTTCAGTTTAATAGAAATGAGTAGTATTATTTATATTTGGAGATATATACCTGAAACTAAAGGGAGGACGTTACAAGAAATCGAAGATTTTTATAATGATGGATATTTTGTTACCAGTATTGTTGATGATGTTGAATGTTTAAATAAAAATAAGAATAAATTATGAAATTTATATGTTTGTTATAAATGTGATGGGGACGAGCCTGTCATTAATCCAAAACTAACCCGAAGCGGGGATAGCCTAGTTGGGTGTGGAACGGACTACCGAGACAAATGTCCATAGGTTCAAACCATGAGCATACACCTCTGACTTTTCCTAAAATAATATGTGTATTCTTTGTAAATTAATGCTTGCTTTAGTGGGGAAGAAAAACATCGCGAGATAATCTGTATACTTCAGAAGTTCTCTATAAGAATTTTTAGGGTGTTTGAAGTCTAGCAATCCACATTAGCACCGCATGGTGGATTAAGTCCTAATCCCTCTCAGTAGTAGAAGAGACCCGTGCTCAGCAGTGGGACATTATATTATACAGAGCTGATATTATTATAACCCGAAGCTCTAATTTTTAGCAACTGAAAGAACAAATGTTTTCATTTTAATCGATTAACCCACCGATTTAGCAGCATGTCTTCGAATATCAATCTTCAATCTAATTCCGAGAATTAAACAATAAAAATAACTCATTTGTAAGCATGTCAAATAGAACTGTGATCTGATTGGTCCATTTTGAAAATATATCAAAAAAAGGTATTGGGATCGTTTATTGAAAGTGCGAGTAGTATTAGAGGAGGCCCGTGCCCAACAGTGGGACAGTATATAATACAGGGCTGATATTATTGAAAGTGACGGTTAGATGTCGAATCTAAAACCTCTCAGCTCATAGCCAACGACAACAGACCAATGGTGATGGAAAAGCAATTTAAACATGCAAAATCACTGACAGACGTTTAAATACAAGTAATAACAAACAAAGCGCGAATTTGTAATGAAGTAGGCAACTCGAGGCGTTCATTCGTGCTTCGAATACTCCAATACTGAGTTGTGCCAATTACGTTTCTTGTTTGCAATAACTTTGATTGATTGAGAATTCTACTGTAACAGTTCAGACATTCTAAATTTGAATTATCTGATAATAAAGTGATTGAGGTGAGAAATGAAGGTTCATTTAGAGTAATAGTTTTGTTAATCGTTATATCGCACCACTGACTTGCAAAAATTCAAATACTGATCTATATAATATCAGTTACTGCTGGGCATGGGCCTCCTCGACTACTGAGAGGGATTAAGCCTTAGTGCACCGTGCTGGCCTAGTGCGGGTTGGTAGACTTCATACACTCTCATATTTCTTATAGAGAATTTCTCAGGTATGCAGGTTACCTTACGATATTTTTTATTCATCGCTAAAGCAACCGATGATTTAGTCCGTTCCAAATCTAATAAGGCTTTCGCCGCTTCTTTAGAGAATAAATAAAAACTGACCCATTTCTGTCAAATACAAATTAAATTTAGTTGAAACTGTTTATTTATATAATAAACAGCTACTTGACATTATTATAATTCATGTGTTACTAGACAGCGTCTATGCGATGCCTTAATTCAGTACCAAGTAATGACATTGATTTTCCAAAAATATACAAAGATATTTAATGAGACCGACTCGCAAACAAGAGACTCACCAACACCTCAAGTAATTACAACTAATACTCCAAAATCTATCTTACATATAATTTAGCAGTCGGCTTCAACCTTAACTTTGATTAGCAATTCATGAATTTTATTATCAACTTGCTTCAAGTTAAATTGAGTTTTCGTGTCACCTTATTACTTGTCTCCGGGAATCTTAAGCCGGACTTCGTTTTTTTACAGCTCCTTTCCTTGGCGGTACAAATGTTTTTTTCAAAGCCGTCTCTTTGATTGCTTCGTTTTATTCGAGAAATGGAATCGGAAAGTGTTTTCTGTTTTTATTTGCGTTGTTATTTTATGGTATTAGTCAAAACGGTCAAGTGGCAGCTTTGGACAGGTCCTGAATTCGATTCCCAAGTTTTGGCAGTATTTTTTTTCACATCAGATAGGCAAATGGTCATAAAAATTTAACAAAAATCTACATGCTAGAAATACTTGTTGCGTCAACCTATATAAATAGTATAATAATAATCATCATCATCAGCCGCAGGATGTCCATTGATGAACATGGGCCTCCACCAAACATTTCCAGGTCGACCTATTAGAAGCGGCCCGCATCCAGCGACCTTCTGTGACTTCCATTAGGTTACCTGACCATCTCGTGGGTAGACAATAAAATAATATCAATAATATCAGTCCTGTATTATATACTGCCCACTGCTAAGCACCGGCTTCTTCTACTACTGAAAGGGTTTAGGTATTAGTGCACCACGCTGGCCTAGTGTGGGTTGGCAGATGTTACAATCCTTCGAAATTCTTATGAAGAATTCTCGGGTTTGTAGGTTTTCCATCACCGTTCCAATGAATGTAAATTTGATACACCATACACACGTAACATAATAACGAACAAAATCGAAAACTTTGGGTTTTGACCTATATTCAAGTTGAATAAAGGTGGAAGTTAATTATTTATTTATTTATTTGGGAAACAAACAGAACAAATTATGACTAAAAATAAATGTTTTCTAAATCCAACACAGTTTCCACTAATAGGTAATACATACATTATAATAAAAATATGTATTTAAGCACTCTTGTGGCTTGCATTATTGTTCTTACATTATTATTTTAGCTCTGCAGCCTTCGTGGCCACTCGGCCGAGACCGCCCTATGATTATGAAGACTGCAATATCTTCGGAACGTCAAGACTAAAATTAAACTTATTGCGCAAGAAATCCATTTATTTCAGCAAACACAGAATAAACATACAAAACAGAATTCATTAATGAATTACATCGTTCCTTAATATTAAACCAACCTTAATATTTAATATTAGCCAACATGCTTATATAAATAATCCTCGCCAAATGAGCACATTTGAAATCAAACTAAAATTTAACATGTTTCGATCTGCGGCTTCCAAAATTGGATGTGTAATATGGCATCGTCTTCGCAGACTCGGTTTAGGATGTCTGCATAGCCACCGTTTTTCTATCACGCGTGTTAAACGTCGCAGGAACACGCTGGATTCACGCTTTTGAAAAGTCCATTTTTATGTTATTTATTAAACAATATACAAGAACATATTACATCAGTTCACAGCGGTCACTGCACTAGGCTCCAGGCCTGTATCGCAGTAGACCAAATAAGAATTAACAATATGCATATATTTTCATTTGAAATCATTTTTTTTTATAGATCTGAATTATAATGATACCAACTACTGTAACAAAAATCACACAATAAAGATTTGATTTGATTTGAATTCCCTTGCTCGATAAATGCAAAGGCTAAAGAATGTTGTAATTGCGTGGGGATCTTGCTTAAAAAACAAAAAGTTACATCATGATTTTACCCCTAAGGAGCAGCTAGCGCTGTAAATAGGATACCTTCTTTTCGCCGTGTGTGTTCCGCCCCATGATATGATAGGGAGCGAGCCTGTCGCAATATCGGGTACAGAAGGTGAATCCAATATTACTTTTCACTATCACCCTGACCGACCCGAAATTCGTATCCGGGTCCTCATAGTGGTGGTCATACAATTACGCCACAGAAGCAATCGATTTATTCTAGGCAATGTTAAAACTCATATGTATTTAAAATAGCTGATATTCTTAATATCCAAACATCTATATATAAAAGAAAGTGGTGTTAGTTACACTATTTATAACTCAAGAACGGCTGAACCGATTTGGCTGAAAATTGGTGGGGAGGTAGCTTAGAACCAGGAGACGGACATAGGATACTCTTTATCCCGGTCCCACGGGAACGTAACATAAAACGTGGTATAACCAAACGAAATTTGGTATGGAGATAGTTTAAGACCCTGGGAAAGTTGTAGGCTACTATCTTGGGAAAATATATAGTGGGACTTTTATCCCGGAAAACTCTTTCACGCGGGCGAAGCCGCGAGCAAAAGCTAGTATATTCATATAATGCAATTCGTAAGCAAAACTTCCACCCGCCACGCCTGTCAAGCGCCTAACGTTATGCCGTAGACGTTCATAATTCTCAGGACGAGTTAAATCTCATTTCGACGCAAATCAAATATTTAGCTGAGACGAACACGAACGTTCAAATTAATACCACGTATACGAATGAACATCGAGTGAGCAGCCATTTAGCTAGGGGCACCGAAGGATACTGAATATCCAAATATAGTTTGCTGATATATGTCTATACTATCAGTTATCTATGTATATAAAAATGAATCCCTATTTCCTTTGGTCACGCCATCACGCGTGAACGGCTGGACCGATAACACTATATTTTTTTGTTGTGTTTGTTATTGTCAGAAGAAGGATCTTATGAAAGAAAAAAAACAAAAAATTGCGTGGAAAATTAGAATATTTAAGAAACTTCACGAAAATATTAATTCTATATAACTGTTAATTGTTTGAAATAATTGTCAACGATTGAAAGAATGCGCGCTGCAAATTCATAGTTAAGAGGGGACAACGTCTGCCGGGTCAACTAGTTACTAATGAAAAAAAATAGAGTAAAAACCATTTTTATTTAAATGCTCTAAAAAAACTTTATCTAACCTGGTGGTAGGATATATTCTATATCCGCCCGGATAGCGACCACTGTACAAGGTGTTGGAACTCGCGTGGCTCACGCATGTGTGTCGCGTTCCGGGATCAGTCTGTGTATATCCGATTCAAACAAAACGGCATAATTGTGCCGACTGTCAAGGGATAATCATTATTTGTCAGTCGACATTCTATTGGACTCTACCACTTACCATCAGGTGCAGTAAGATCACATTGCAGTGCAACTATAAAAAAATGTTATTTTACTGATAGTTTAATCTTATCATAGTTCTTACTAATATAAATGCGATACTTTATGAATATGTGTTGTTAAAACTAAACTCAGAAATAGCTGAACGAAATCACATGAAATTTGGCACACTCATAGATCATGTCCTGGATTAACACATAAGCTTTTTATCTTGGTAACTTACTTTTAAATTGTTTAGGGATTGCTGTAGCGAGAAAGGCTATTAACGTGGGAAAAGCCGCTAACTACACCTAGTTGATTACAAAAGTAGAAGTTAAAGTAACAGCCAAAAGAATTGCCATAACATAAACATCGCAATGGAGACAAAGATAACATTAACTTTGGCTGTTACCATCAATGATTTGGTCGTCAGCAGTTCTATAACAAATATCAATAACAATAGTCTTAAACAATATCATCAGATCCTATCTACCATTTCAATTGTAACTTCAACATAATCACGATTAACTTGATTTCTGTTCCACAATTCCTAGAGTTAACAGTACCCCTAGCATGAATGGTAAAGAATTACTCCAAGAAATTGTCTGGAATGAGATAGTAGTTACACAATACTATACTTTAAAAAACAGATGGGTGCTGCCGATTTTTTACTTTTCTAAATATGCTCACTAGGCGTTATCAGAATTCCCAAGCAAAAACATTTTTATTTACGGCATTACAGGGTATACCCAATTCGTCTGGCGTAACTATTAATAAAACATAAAAATTTACAACTATATTCTATAACTATTTATAAAAATAAATTATCAAACAAAAAAAAAATGAAAACTAAGCATAACAAATATAAAACGTGAACCATAACTTAACGAATGCACATATACACTCACGCCTTTTAACTCCTAGAGGTAGACTAAGACCTAAAAGTGTACCCAGTTTGCTTCATGCGTTTTTCCTTCCATAATGTAGTAGGGGGCGAGCATATCGTCATATGGGATACAAATTCCAAACTCCAAACTGATAGTAGGGAAACCCAATATCGCTTTGCCTGACAAGGATCGAACCCGAAACTTTAGTACTGTAGTCGTTCTATAATACAACTACCACCGAAACAGTTAACGAATATCATTACGCAAATATTCGTGCTAGTGGCACAGTACAGTCAACCGCGCAAGTTTTGATTTGTAATTCATGAAATAGAAATGAGCTGGCTACGAAAGTTAGATCGACTTCCGTATCGCGTTGATGCCAATTTGCTGTCATCAGAATTGACTTATAACCTTATCTATGTGCAGTAAGACCTATATTCGCAAGTAATACGTGTTTAATGTAATTTATAGTTGAATAAATATTTTCTAAGCTTTTGGTTGTTTGATTTTTTGTGACGTCATTATGGATGAGGAAACATACTTTTGTTCACATCTCTGCCGCCGTTATTTCTCTGTTTAAAAGTATAAAAGTAGCCTACAGTATTCAGAGGACCAATATTGTAAGGATCAGGAGGGTCGGCAGAGTAACTCAACAAATAAGTTTGTTGGTTTGTCAAAAGACGCGGAATGGGTCATTGTTTTTTTTTTGCTTAAGTAGCTGTCAGTTATGGCCATACGCATATATAAAGAGGAAAAAACATGAAAAAGTAAAAAAAAAACAATCAACACGGTTATTCTGAAATAATAGTACACTCATTCATGACTATTCTTTTGACAATTTTACTTTTTTTGAAGGTGCGTTCCATTGTAGTAACATTTATGTTTCGAAAGGGTTCAATTTCAGTGAAGTTTTAAGTAAGACTAGCTTCCGCTCGCAGCTTCGCCCGCGTGGATTTCGGACTTCAAAAATGGAGCCGGTCGCGAACGTTCGAGAATGTTCGTTTTACGAAGCTACTCGCTAGGTGATTCGCTAGCCTCTAGGTGCCAAGCAAGCCGCCTGCCTGTGCCTGCCTGACCTTATATATATACAAAAATAATCCTTATAACATGATTCAGTATTCACGCATGATGGCTTATTATTAGCGTATTTCATGTATAACTTTGGTGTTTCTATACCGATTTCTATGATTCTTTTTTATGGAAATTTTAATAATGTTAACTTTTTTAATTAGGGATGACTGAGAGTGTTATAAACGTAAGAGTAGGCAAATATAATGAAAAAGCTTCGAACTGCTAAGCTATCGGGAGTTACACGTGTTATTGTGAGTCAACCATAAAAGATAGACATATGCTGTCGTGGGATATTTTTACATAATTTTAAGGAGAACATTTCCGTCATACATGATTTCTGTGTAGCTTTAACCATTAAGGTTGCACACGCGACGGAAGCTTAAAAAATTGAGTAACTTCTCCCGTTTTCCCAACATTTCCCTTCACTGCTCTGCTCCTATTAATTGTAGCGTGATGAAAAGTATACTATAACCAGCACAGGAGTATGACAAATAATTGTACCAAGTTTCGTTAAAATCCGTCGAGTAGTTTTTGTTTCTATAACGGTTATACAGACAGACAGACAGACAGACAGATAGACAAAAATTTTACTAATTGCATTTTTGGCATCAGTATCGATCCCTAATCACCCCCTGAAAGTTATTTTGGAAATATATTTCATGTACAGAATTGACCTCTCTACAGATTTATTATAAGTATAGATATAGATAAAATTACAAAAATCTCAAAACCGGATATCTTTAAAATGAATTTATTAAATTATTATTTATGGTAACTACTAAACATAATAAGACTTAACATCTCATGTCTCAGGATGGACAACGCAGTGGAATAAAAAGCAATACTTTGTAATTCAAGGTGTTAGTATTTCTACTGTTTATGGGCGGTCGTATAGCTTACCATCAGACGAACGGCAAGCTCGCTTTGCCATTTACAGCAAAAAAAAATATTTCCATTTACCATCAGTTGATTTACCATTAGCCACGTAGCTTTCTCTCGCTACACTATTGTATAAACAAACCATCGAACTGACTATGACATTATGTAAATTCCGAATTCGTGGTTTACATAATTCCAAATTATGTACTAGTAATTTGAAATTAATGGTTTTGGCAATTATTTCTCCATTTAGCGTGAATTCTGAACCATTACAATTGAACGAGCTTTGAAGCCGCAAATGTTTCGTGTGTAGACGCTGTTAGTTTACTCCATCTAGTTCTGCTATTCAGCAGTTTCCAGTTTGAGAGGCATTACGACCTAAATAGATAGACTTATAAATGTAAAGGATAAGGTTGGTTGTGTGTTTCATGATTTTTTATCTTGAGACATGAGATTTGTTGAACATAAATATAATGCTCTCACCATTGACGTATATTGTATAGACACGAACGTCCATATAAACTATTTGATCAAAATCTGAACTAAAATGGCAACCAAAACGTCACTGTTATAAACTATTTATTCACTTGAACAATAAATAACTTGTTTGACTAATATGTTTTATTTAAACCCAGCTTTACATTTAGACTCGAATTCTTATATCATGAGCGCCACTCTGTACACAACAAGAAGCTGTCAATATTGACCATACTAAAGTCAGTTTGAATAGATTGCAGTTCAATTCAGTTGAACACAGTGAATGTTCGGAACGCCAAATCTAGTACGTAGTATATTATCGATAGCTGTTACCTAGTTCTTCAACAGTAAGAGTAAAAGTATTTCTAGGATCTAATGAATCGATCACTTTGATTTCATTTTCAAATCAACGTCACTCGACTGCCAACCGTACTAACAGAACGCTGCCAACCGTACAAAAAACAACTTTAATATTAACGCCAAAACCATCAACATTTGAAATTTGGCACGACATACGTTCAATAGGAGAACAATTGCACAGAATATTACGCTTCACATTAAATTATGTATTCCCATTCAATAATGGACAGAATTAAATAATTCAATCTAAGTCTAAATCTTCTTGTACAATAGTTTTGAACAACATTACAGCGTTACTAGGCATTATGTAAGATCTAATATCTCGATATGTCAGAACAGTACATTGAAGGCTTTATACTTTAAACTTATACGCGGTTTTGTTACTGTTTTTGCGTAGCCCATGTTTTCAGATTGCATTTTACTCGGCTCGTTAACCAAGTTACGAGAAATCAATTCCCATCGAAATGTGATGCTAGAAATCAGCACAGGATGCTAAATCAATATCAGCTGTATTCTGAAGGACAAAAGGATAAGTATTATTTGTTCTCAAGTTGACGTCTATTCATTGTAATAAAATATCTGATCTGTTACGCTATACCAACAAACAATGTGAATATTCTTTGTAAACAAATATATCTCTCTATAAATATTAAAATAGACCTGATATTTTGTAATGTTTTGTTAGACCATTTCTCTATAGAATAATCTTTAGTATAAACAGAAAAATCTAAGTAAAAAATAATAAATTAGTTCGACAAGCGAGGAACAATCAGTTTTTTTTCAATCTATATTTTGACGCAACTTCACAGGAGGTGCAGAGAAGTTAATTTATCTAACTTTACTAAAATCATAAAGTGGAAAGGTTGTTTGTTTGTAATAATCACTAAAACTACTGAATCGATTTAGATTTTTTTTTCATTAATGGGAAGCTACATTATTCCTGAGTGCTATAGGCTACTTTTATCCCGGGAAAAATCTATCCCGATATATTTTTATGCGGGAAAAACCTACCGTATTCAAAAAGTAATCTTAGCTTTCAACAAGGATAATCAAATATTGCGTATTATATTTATAAAATTAACTCATCCTAATATCTAAATCAGAACTCAGCTCACTAACCCGCAATATCGTGATTACACTCAGGTATTGTAATTAAAAATTAATTACAATACCGCGCCGCTAATTACAAACATTGCTCCATACAGTTTCAAACGGGAGCTATCATTCGCAGCATCCAGAGCTTTAGTGGTTCGCGGACCGTCGGCAAGCGAGGGTGTATCGTGTCGTGTATTCCACCTCTCGTACTTTTTTTGCGAACTTTTAAATACTTTGTGAGTTTTTAATCGTTTGCAGTGGTGTGAGTGAATGAGGTAAGTTTTTTTTTAATTGTTTTTAGTATTGATGAGCAGTGGGTTGTTTAACAAGAAAGGGTAGTTGTAAAATAAATATAGAGGGATGATTTTAATACCGTACTTTACTATAAAAATGCAATGTAATAATACTGATATAAAATTAAATAAATATATTTTTGTTTTTTTTTTTTTTTTTTTTTTATAAGTTTCATACTCAAGTAGACAAGAGACACATGGAAATTTTAACATGGTGGTTCGTTGTGAGGAGTTCAGTGATTAGCAGTAACAAAACAGGCCGGCATAATTTAAGCGATTAAGATACGCAATGTCATTGGTAGATATTATATTTAGAGAAGCCCAGCAGGTTGTCAGATTAGCTGGTGAACATCCAACGTAGGCCAGCATAATTCTAGCGATTGCTGAGAGTTCAATCCCGTAGATATTTTATTTGTAGTTTTAACCCAGGTTGTCACTGCGATAAAAATGCAACCCTAACTTTATGTGAAATAAAGTGAAATATTGTATCACTTTGTATTCCATTCTCGCTTGAAGATAAATGTTTGTGGTCTGAAAATGTATAAGGTTTTGTTGGTTCGCTAGATCTTTATTCTATATCTTTTATTTGTAATAAATTTGTAACAGGCCGATGTCTGTACATTATGGATATTGAAAACAAAAGAACAATATGTGGAGCCTTTATAAGAGCAACAAACAGTTTTTAGAATTGGTACTTATCTGTATGTTTGTACACGCATCATGCAAAAACTACTGCATGGAATTGAATGCAGTTTTCAGCGATGCTTTACTAAAGGTCTAATTTGAAATACACCATTTTATGCAGGATAATATTTTTTCAAACGGGTGAAGCTGCGAGCAAAAGTAATCAAGGATAAATATATTTTGGGATTGTATGTATTAATTTTGGGTCATCTTAACTTTGTTGATAAAATGATTTATGAAACAATGATGGGAAGAGTAAGTTGTTTGTTTCAAGGTATTACGGCTTTGTAAAGTTAAATTAGCTTTGCTGGTGGATATATTTTATATCCTCTCGGGTAGCGACCACCGTACACAAGGTGTTAAAACCCGCCATAGGGGTTCACGTAAGTGTCGCGTTCTGAAATCAGCCTGTGTATATCTGGTTCCAACAGGCCGACATAACTGAGACGATTGTCGTGGGGTAATCATCTCTCATCATTCGGCATTCCATTGAACCACATACAGCCTTGCTCGATAAATGGGCTATTGAACACTAAAAGAATTTTTCAAAACTAACTAGTAGTTGCTGAGATTTACGCAATTAAACAAACTCTTTACCTTCATATAATAGTGTAGAAGTATAGAATGATAGATGGCCAAAACCGGTAGCAAAACATAGTCAATATGACAACAGAATCACAAGCTCAGGGGAAATTACTGGATACCAGCTAAATATATTTGATTTACGAGCCGCGAGTCGGGCATTTTGTTTTTTAATTTGTCACTTTTTTGATATATGGGAACACTTTACCAGTGGTCATACGTGTCAGGAAGACAAAGTGAGCAGGTCTCTAGAGAGTTACTCTGTACTTTTCAATTCATTTTTTCGTTACTATGAGATTTTCAGAATGAATGAGTATATTAATAATGATTTCTTATGTTTACACGAATGTTAGACATCGAAATGAAACTATTTTTGGGATTTTATAGCGGTTTTTTTATTAATATTTTCTCACAACGTTATATTGATGATAGATGATGAGATATTGTAACTCTGACTTTGCGGATGAACAACACCTCAGTCCCCCCGTGACCATGAAGGCTGCAAAGTCTTCGAAACGTCGGGAGAAAACGAAAATATAAAAAACCGCTATAGAATCCGAAAAGTAGTTTTATTTTAATGTCTAACATTCGCGTAAACTAGATATAAACAGTAGAAACAGCATAGCATTGGGTGGCATTTGTTTATAGCATCTTAAGATATTAAGTTATGAGTTATCATTGATATTTTTATGGGTACAGTGATCCTACTGCACCTGATGGTAAAATGATCAGAGATGTTATCCTTCACCAGTTGACACAATTATGTTGGCCTATTTAAATCCAGATGTACTATACAGCTATACAGGGTGATCTCGGAATACGACACTCGTGGGCCACTGGCGGATCTCACACCCTGTATATAACATTCGTTTTCTGTACACAAATACAGGGTCATTTTGACATTGCGTTACTAAATCAAACCACATACTCGTCTTCACCTTTGCTCACATTGTGCCAAAAATCATCCATTAATGACTAATATTTTCACCAAAAATCCTGGTTTTAGTTTTATAATTTTTTGATCTTTTGATTTGAGTGTATTTCTGACTGAAAGTGTTGCCGCTGCGACGCATTCTCTTAGTAGTAGTAATGGCTTTAGGGCGCATTAAATTAAAATTACTTTTTATTAGTATTTATTTTGTTCGAAACTTACACTTTTTTATTTTACAACCATGGCTCAAGTAACTTATTATAAAGTGTTATTTCAAAGTAGATAAGTATGTGGTTTCATTTAGTAACGCGATGTCAAAGTAACCCTGCATATATACTTCATCATTACCTTGATCATCCATGTATAAAAAAGTAAACCACGTACTGAAATGATATCATCAAAAAAGCCCGTACATCACACCGTCTTATCGTGTTGTTGCAAATGTGCGCTATATTTCACTGCGCCGACATTCATTCACGCAAGATACGGGACTAACACAACGTACTTTGTAAAGATACAAAGATCTTTTTTTGAAAAGTAGTTCTATTTTTAAATATTCATTTTTAAATAAAGAATTTTGTAGAACACGTTGTACTTTATAGTTACAAAAGAGTTTTGTTTAAGTTATCTTTTTTTTTAATATTTATTTATAAGGGTTATCACACATTTGGCTGTATAGTAGAAAAAATTACATTTAACAAACCTTAAAAATATGTAGTTCCTTCGTAAACTAAGTTTGTTCGCGACTTCGCACGCCTAAAAGACGTTCTTGAAATAAAAATCTCACTACCTTAAGGCGATACCTCAAGGTCCATTTTCATACATTTTGTTTCACCTTTAATCTGGGTAACTAAACAAGTATTGGCGTATTAATTTCGTCATATTATTTAATATGACGAAATTTTAAAGGCCGAAATATCCATGATTATTAATTATTTTTACGTTTTTCTTTCAACTGCGAGAACTAATCACTAACTAGACGTGAATTTAAATTCTTTACTTGCCAATACTTGTTTAGTTACCCAGATTAAAGGTGAAACAAAATGTATGAAAATGGACCTTGAGGTATCGCCTTAACATAAACTCTATGCATATTATAAAACAAATTCCCCTTTTCTGTCTGTCTGTATGTTATCGAGTTTTTGTTATCTATTTTTGCCATCTAGCAGCAGTGTGTAGTCACTATAAAGTTCCAGTTTGAAAGCTATTGTAGCCAGTGTAACTCCAGGACATAATAAAACTTAACATCTCATGTCTCAGGATAGCGGGCGCAGTGGAATACCAAACAATACTTTGTAATTCAAGGTGTTGGTGTTTCTACTGTTTATGGTCGTATCGCTTACCATCAGGCGAACGGCAACAAACAATAAAAAAGATTGTATCAACCACGAAAACAGTTAAATCATTGATAACATCAGTTCATCCCACTCCAGCCCAAGCGACATCTAGTGACCGCAAAATGAATTTTCCTTGTTGAATATTTTTCATTAAAACCTAGTTGGTATTTAGCTGGCTCACTATTATAATGTTCTATGTGATATTTATTGCAGATATTGTTTTTTTTTTGTAAGAGCCCGGAAAGTGACCACTGCACCTGATGGTAAGTGGAGTGGGGTCCCATAGAATGTCAACTAACGAGAGATGATTACCTCCTGGCAGTCGCCACAATTATGTCGGCCTGTCGGAGCCAGATATACACAAGCTGATCTTGGAACGCGACACTTACGTGGGCCACTATGACAGATTGAACACTTTGTCTACGGTGGTCGGTATCCGGGCAGATATAAAATATATCCTACCACCAGAAAATTATATAATATTTTAAATGATGAATTATATATTTTACATGATTTTCGTATTTATCAGTAAAAATTGGAATAATTCGAAACATAAATAAATGAACTACGAATTATTGTCTTTTATAATTTTTACCATCAAGAATAGCGTAAATATTTTTTTTACAAATGAAATAAAAATTAACATAGGTCCTTGTAGGCCAGCAATTTGTGGGTAAGAAATTTCCATAGTCCACGGACGCCTACAATGGATAATCGAGGGTGCGTGACGTCATTTAAAGGTACGAATCCCGATCGGGAGAGGGTATCGACCCCTAATTTGAGGTAATTGGGGTAGTTCATAAAATTATTTTGCGAATTATTTATATACAGTATATTGTACTGATGTTAATTATATCAAAGGTTATATTTATAAGATTAACTAGCTTTTGCTCGCGGCTTCCCCCGCGTGAAAAATTGTGATTATATTTTCCTGGGATAGAAAGTAGCCTATAACCTTCCCAGGGCCTTAAACTATCTCCATACCAAATTTCATAAAAATCCGTTCGGTAGATTTTGAGAAAATCGATAACACACTGACAGACAGAGAACAGGACTTTGTTATATAATATGTATAGATATTTAAATTAGGTTATTTACTTATGTCAGTTACAATCATAGGTTTAAAACATTTTTTATTAACAAATATTAGGAAGTGATTGAAAATATTTTCATGTAAATATTTTTAGACTGCCTCGGTAGCGCAGTTGTTATACGGTATACTGCTGAGGTCTTAAGTTCGATCCTTGGATTGAGCAAAGTGATATTGGGTTTTTCTACTTAGTGTCAGCCTGGAATCTGGGATTTGTCACATCATGGGGCGGAATACGCATGGTGAAAAGTGGGTGCAGTTGTGTCTCTGCCTACCTCGTCGGTGACTAAAGGCGTGTGTAATATTATCATTTATATATAAATATATTATGTACATACATAAATACCTAAATTCCCTTTAGAGAAAAGTTGAAAAGCAACTAGTGGTCACGGATTATTATTATTATTTTTTTTATTTAACAAAAGGCATAACACAGCACACAATCATGATAAAGAATACTTAAGCACTAAATTACAGATTAACAAGATCACAGCAAATCAGGTTTAGTTATAGAACTAAATCCATTTTATTTGAATGGAATTATTTGCACTAATTTTATTTATGGTATTTGCGGGGCGAATCAAGGATTCTAAATTTAAAATCCTAAGTTTACCGCCATTGGACGGGTATATTTTATTAGTGGTAGGTCTCTCATATGTGAGAGTCCGCCTGGGTAGGTACCACCGCAATGTCTATTGCAGCCAAACAGCAGAGTATAGTCACTGTTATGTTTCGGTTTGAAGGTCATTGTAGCCAGTGTAACTACTGAACATAATAAGACTTAACATCTCATGGCTCAGGATGGCGAGCGCAGTGGAATACCAAACAATACTTTGTTAAAGGTGTTGGATGGTGTTTCTACTGTTTATGAGCAGTCGTATCACTTACCATTGGGCGAATGGCAAGCTCGTCTCGTCATTAAAAGCAATAAAAAAATGTCTTCATTTTCATATGGCTTTTCATTTAAATCACTGAGAATTCACGAAATTTGGTCCATACTCTATATTAAAGGTAACTGTTTCACCTCCTAATTAATTTGCATTGCGTGGGGTACTCCCGTCCACTATCATTTTCGCCAAAAATTATGAGAAATTATTTGAAGCCAATTATTATAATCCACAATTATGTAGGTTAGTAACAAATTATTTTGTATTTTTATAAGCAAGTAGAAATAGAATTCAAAATCCAATAGCATGATATTATAACCGTAATTTCTGAGCAATAGGAAACAAATTATAATTATAATATGAATTGGGGACGTGTTGAAAATTATTATACTATTTTTTTTTTAATATTTCACGCAATGATTTTTTTGAGTACCTAACTGTTTCTTTTGTACCCTTTTTTCATTGGATCTTCATTTGCACTGAACAGAATCTTCGTCCCTTAAATAATTCACGAACTGACGTGAAAAAATTAAACGAACCATTCCTTTTTTGATATAAAGCAACTTGTCAAAGTATAACAAGCTATCTTACCCGCGTTACGATTGGTGACATCTGACAATCCAACAAATTGGCCGGCCGAAATAATAGTCTGTCACATTTGAATCGTTCTCTAAGAAGTATTTGCATGATATTTTTTCGATATCTGCTCGTGATACCTCGATGGTTGACGATCTATGATCGCTCGCGGCCAATCCCGTTTTATCGTTATAATATAAAATTATAATATCAGCCCTGTATTATATACTTGCCCACTGCTGAGCACGGGCCTCCTCTACTAATGAGAGGGATTAGGCCTTAGTCCACCACGCTCTCCTAGTGCGTATTGGTAGACTTCACACACCTTCGAAATTCCTATAGAGAACTTCTCAGATGTGCAGGTTTCCTCACGATGTTTTCCTTCACCGTTAAAGCGAACGATAAATTCACAAAGAATACACACATGATTTTTTAGAAAAGTCAGAGGTGTGTGCCCTTGGGATTTGAACCTGCGGACATTCGTCTCGGCAGTCCGTTCCACACCCAACTAGGCTATCGCCGCATTATCGTTTTATCGTTGTTATTCTTATTTTAAAAATGTTTGATTTTCGAACACTTCGATTTCGTTGTTTTGATTTATATATAAAGTTAGTGATTTTGCTTTTATAATTAAGTTATTCTCATGACTCAGTCTACTTTTGCATAAAACAAAAAAGCATGCGTAAAAACAATTGAATATGCAATTTCGAAAACGCCACGCGTTCAATAATGGAACAAGTTTAGAAAATGGAAATTTTCTATAGTGTAAAAAAAATCTTTTTGAGTTAGCATTTGGGTTTATTTAGCAATAAAAATGACAGCAGTTTTGTTGTTATTTTTATTATATACCTATACATTTATCGATTTAGATCTAGACAATATGTTTATAAAATTAGCCCTTTTTGAAATTGCATATTCAATTCAAAATCAACCTATTTCCAACCCTATCGACTAATTAGCACAAAATAATTTTGTTACAATTTATCATTCTTTTGACCCAATAATTCGCCCCCGTGGGCGGAAATCCAATTCCTCGCTATAATTAGATACCGCGGCCGCTCATAGCAAATTAACTTCATTAAGATCCCTGAACAAAATAACTTGATTTGTATCCTTATATTCAGCGGTATTTATAACTAACTGGATCGCAGTTTCTCCCAAGAATTCGTATTGTTAAAGCATTTTAAAATGTGGTTTCGGCAATAACAGATTCTATATGAATCTCGGTAACAAGTTGTTAGCGTCTGTGTGGTGCCTTAATACAACTATTTCAAACCTTACTTTTTTTTCTCCCGCAGTAAAAAATCATGGTATGGACGCCAATCTTGAACCTGGGGAGCAGAAGAATGATTATGTCGGACTCACCAGCCTTCTCCAATTATACCGTCATACCGACTAGAACCTGCGGTGGTGTGTCCCTTGCGTATTGAGCGGCGTTAAGGTTAACGCCACTGTAGAGGAACAGATGGTTGCGTTCCTCTATGGAAGGGGAAGATTTTCAGTCAGGCAGATGTTGCGCCTGACCGGCCTTGGCCCTTCCGACAGTTCCTATTCGGAGGTGGTATATATGCTGCACATTGCGCAAATTGTGCAAGCGTGATTCAGGATCGATGTCGCCATCTATCGTGATATCACTGCAGTTGTGTGTCACTGCATCGATCCTCTTGCAGTTCCGGCGATGTTGACGAGATGGCGGTGTATGCATCGATTGTACCGCCACACGTATGTGAAACGGTTCCGGGGAGTTGAGAGTGCTTCCGAATTCGCCGAAACTGTCTCACCACAATGACGCTACGCAACTCTTTTGGGGCTCAGAGGTCCCGATCTTTCGGCACCATTTTTCGAAATGAAGCCGCGTATTCTCCGATACGCAGCCACGACTCTCGATAGCCCCCTTTTAGTTGCCTCTTACGACAGACAGGAGATGGCGGAATTTCTTAATTACCCCAATACCACAGGGCTTGTTTCAAACCTTACATTTAAATACTTATGATCAAATATAAACCAAACCTATTCAAGAATACTATCCCATTTAACAATCTACAATGACCCAACTATATTTTGACCTTAGACTCTTGTTATCATTACGGGAGAATACCTCGGGTCCACGTCGTAAGCACGTCCTTAGGGCCAGTTACGTAGTTACTTTGCATGTAGTAAGCTAACTTGAGTGCCATTGTTGGTAAATTGTGGTAAAATATTAGTATTCGCTCGGATAGTGACCGTAAATAAGGTGCAAAATCTCCCTTAGTGACCCACGTAACGTGTTCTGTTATCAGCCTGTGTATTTAGATTCAAACATGCTGGAATAATAAGGTAATATATATTAAGAATCGAACGGAAAAAGAATTTTCAAAATCGCATAAATAAATAAGTTATAAAGGTATTAAATTTTGGTGAAAATATGACAGTATTAGCAAACTGTGACGTCACTGAGTGTCACCGGCTATGACGTTGCCTGTGTGGGAAAGAGATAGCGCGGTAACTCAAGACGCCTCACTTTGTTTACAACAATATTTAAAATATGAAGAACTGTTTTATTTATAACGATTTCTTGGTTTACGCGAATATTAGACAACGAACATGGCATTCATGACCACGGAGTGGACGATGATGGCTTGAAAGTCTTCGAAACGTCGGAAGAAAACATAATATAAAAAAATCGCGATAAAATTCGGAAAATATTTTTATTTTAACTGTTTTTTCTCCCTCAAACACACATTACGGAGCGACATATTCGTCAAATAACTACCAAACCCCTTAAATAAAGATTTAAAAAAGAAAGCACACATTATACACCACATTGGTGTCCCCGGCGTGATTCAGCCCAGACCTACGGCTGGCGGCAATTGGTTCTATCATTATAAAATCGATCTAATAGTATATAAAATCTAGGTGGAAATTTATTTGTTCTCCGACTCAATTATTTTTTAACTTTACTTAATAATTTGTTTTCTTTAAAATGTGAGTTTCTTTTATTTTTGTTATAATAATATCAGCCCTGTATTATATACTGTCCCACTGTTGGGCACAGGCCTCCTCTACTACTGAGAGAGATTAGGCCTTAGTCTACCACGCTGGCCTAGTGCGGATTGGTAGACTTCACACACCCTCGAAATTCCTTATTTTTGTTACTTTTTCCATTTTGTTTTAAATATTGTTCACTCCTTTCATACCATTGTTCTTTACTAGTGAAAACTTCACTGGATTTTGTAACACATTCTTTTGTTATTTACGTTTGATATTTCCTGCTTGTTTCCTAAACATTTAAAAAATATTTTTTTTATACTTGCACGTCAAAGTGACCCCACTGCACCTGATGGTAAGTAGAGTGGGTTCCAATAGAATATCGACTGACGAGAGACGGTTACCCTCGAAAATAAAATAAGAGTCATACAAAAAAAAAATATTAACTTCTCGAACAGATGCCTATTAGTTCTCACGAAAATATTATACACGACTTCTACTTCCCAAAATTTCCTTTATCTATAATTAACATCGCTTTCCCAAAGTACACAAAATTCTTCATTTAGATATAAACCACATCCTATTATGTGAATCACCTATTGGTGTACCAAGCTGGGAAAACTGTGTGCGCCGATACGATCGGACTCATGAATAAATTTGCAGAAGTTTATCCCAAGTTAAGAGTGGGATGCTGCAGGAATATCAGTTGAGGTTATTTTTGAATGAGGAATCAGAATAGGTTACTATTTATTTTGAAAAAAAATGATATCGTTTCAAATCGCTGCTGGTGGTAGGATATATTTTATATCCGTCCGGATAGCGACCACCATAAAAGGTGTTAAAACCCGCCGTAGTAGCGCAGGTAAGTGTGTCGCGCTCCGGGATCAGCCTGTGTATATTTAGTTCCAAGTTGTCCACTAAGTGTATCGGGATCAGCCTGTGTATTTCGGATTCAACAGGCCGGCATAATTGTGTCGACTGCCGAGGGGTAATCATCTCTCGTCAGTCGACGTTCTACTGGACCCCACTCCTCTTACCACCAGGGGCAGTAGGGTCACTTTGGTGTCTGTGCATAATTATTTGGGTTATAAATAACGGAATTCTGAGATAACAAGCATATACTATGAATTGAGAACGTTCTCTTGTTTTAAAGTCGGTTAAAAATGCTGATTACTTTCGTAATCTATACTTATAATAAAACAGCAATCCGGAGTGTGTTGAAGGAAAAGTAATAAAAAAAGAAGTGAGTGACTAAAAAGAGTAAGAGAATTTAAATCAGTGGTCTACATAATTCTTTTTGACTACATCGCGTGCGCGGTATGTCACTGCTCTGAGGTTCTGGGATCGAATATCGGGTTGGGCAAAGTATTATCTAAGTTTTTCTGCTCAGTATTAGTGCGGAGTCTCTTTTTTAATGGCGATAGGCTTGTACCTTTTTACATTATGGGACGGAAATATATAATAATAATATCAGCTCTGTATTATATACTGTCCCACTGTTGGGCACGGGCCTCCTCTACTACTGAGAGGGAATAGGCATTAGTCCACCACGCTGGCCTAGTGCGGGTTGGTAGACTTCACACACCCTCGAAAATTCCTAATAGAGTATTTCTCAGGTATGCAGGTTTCCTCACGATGTTTTCCTTCACCGTTAAAGTAAGCGATAATTTAAAAGGTTACACACATTTTTTTTTAGAAAAGTCGGAGGTGTGTGTCCATCGGATTTGAACCTGCGGACATTCGTCTCGGCAGTCCGTTCCACAACCAACTAGGCTATCGCGCACTTTTGGGACGGAAAGCACATAGCGAAAATTGGGTGCCCGGTTGTAACTCTACCTGCCTCTTCCGAGATAAAAGCGTGATGTGTGTGAGTTCTGAATATCTCAAAAAGAAGTTGTTTTAAATCCAACCCTTGCTTTAATTATGTGCCATATTTTATAAAATCTGCAGTTTCTGCGTTGACTCTTAACAAACAATCAAACATTTTCAAAATATATTTTTAATATTAATAAGCTAAAAATGTATATACCAAAGGGCAGAATTTCAAACAAGGAACACTGTGAAGTCATATGTTGCAAATTTTTTAAACGTAATTTTCTACAAATATATTTCATAGAAATAAGTTTTGGACATCCGCGTACGCTTTGTGAAACGAAATAATATCCCATGGCGCAATTGAACAATTTCCCCGAAAATCTGTTGTTTCAATACTGGGAAATAACTTTTATCTGGTAACACTTGATTGGAACGTTGGTATTTCATCATTAGTTTTTGAAGTATTCGTATTTTTTTAAATACACATTTCTAAATATGCTCTGTTTGAAATACTGCATATGTTTCACGAACACTTAAATGCTATTTAAACTACTAAATACACAATTCACGCTGCCAACTATAATAATAGTACCTTCTATTATATACTGCTCATACGAAGCACGGGCCTCATCTACTGGGAGAGTTTTAGGTCTTATACCAACATGGACCAGGTCCAATGGCGAAGTATGGGCCTTTGTTGCATGTCTGCCTACTCCTTTACATATAGACGTGATGAGCGTTAATAGTACATTTTGTAGAATGTAACCTTTGTTGTGACCAATATTCTTTTTAATGTGTTCTATTTTTGAAATTATATTTGAATGTTGTTGTTTGCCTTACGTATTTTACTCTGAAATAAACACTCGTGTCAATAACACATCTTTTTACTTAATTTTATAAATAACTCAGAACTTATACCAATTACTTACAACAGTATAATTATACTTGAACTATCCAAACTACAACTTGTATCCATAGTTTTGGAATTAAAATCCACTCATGTAGAAAAAGGGTTAGATGTAAACGTTACGATCAAAGTAAACTAATCCGGTCGTAAATCAAAGCGGTTTAAAAATATAGTTTCCATATTCTCTTTGATAACTGCGCATACACTTTTTATTTGTAGGTTGTTCTGGAAAATTGTGTTTTATGCGGAGACGACAAAGTGACCCCACTGCATCTGATGGTAAGTGGAGTGTGGTCCAATAGAACGTCGACTGATGATTACTCCTTGACAGTCGACACAATTATGCCTGTTGGAACCGTATATACACGGGCTGAGCCCGGAACGCGACACTTACGTGGGCCACTATGGCGGGTTTTAACACCTTGTGTACGGTGGTCGTTATCCGAGCGGATATAAAATATATCCTACCACCAGCAAAAGTAAAAACATACCGTCTTCGTAGTTGAAATTAAAATATATTGCACACTGCTTAAAGTCTAATGGTGGACGGCATCAATACGGTATGAAATTTACTATTTCATCTTCTAAATATATTAATTTTGTTTCAGGATAACATGGTTTGCTCTATTTGGAGACTTATCGTCGCTGCTATCTTCTTGAATACATGTAAGTATTAGAATTATTAGATGTTTAATTGACTATACAAGATGTTTATTATTCGGTGTTCGATAGTGGCTTTCGTAGCCCCCTTTCTTATTCCGAATGACGAGACGAGCAACTTGCTCGTCCGATGTTAAACGGTACGTGATACGACTCCCCGTAAACAATAGCAATATTATGTACACTAGATGTTTATTTGTTGAAGGTATTCGACTGGGTGGTGGCTTTTGTCTGCCCTTTTATCTTATTACGAATGACGAGATGAGCAACTTGCTCGTCCGATGTTAGCAATATACGATACGACTCCTCGTAAATAGTGATTGTAAAGCACTACGTGATTGGACGTGATGCATTGAAATGCCTAGTTACAACGTTAAATAACCTTTCATATTAAAATATCAATGGTTAATCTCTGCTTGGCATCAGAAATAGACACTATTGTAGTAGGATCAGGAAAATAACAAACTTTGTCATGTCGTCATATGAAACAATTTTTTGTGTGTTGACAACATTAAATTTAAAACGAAAAAGTCAAATCTCAATCTTCAATCAGACTCCGACAATGGACCAATCAAAATAATTCATTTGTAAACAAGTAAAACACTGTTTTGTGTGGTAAATTTTGGAGATAGATCGAAAAAAGCGATTAAGATCGTTTATCGCAAATGATGTATAGGTGAGATATAAAAAAGATATACTTATTTTTGAGATAGATCGGAAAAAGCGATTAAGATCGTTTATAGCAAATGGTGTATACGTGCGATATAAGTACTTATTTTTGAGAAAGATCGAAAAAAGCAATTGAGATCGTTTATAGCAAATAGTGTATACGTGTGATATAAGTACTTATTTTTGAGAAAGATCGAAAAAAGCAATTGAGATCGTTTATAGCAAATGACTTATAGGTGAGATATGCAAAAGATGCTTAATTTCAGTATTATGTGAGACCCAATATAATAAACGTTATGTATTAAATTAAAACAATTATACGCATTTTATCGCGGTTTATTATATTATAATTTTCTGTGAATAAAAATTGTTCACTGTGATCGAGAGGCCTCCGCGACGCGACGTCCTCGTAGTACTCGCCCCTGAGGATAACCTACTTAATAGGTCGAAACTGGTCGGCGATTCCGACTACTTTTTAAACGTGAGTAAAACCGTGTTGTTTTCGACTAATTTAATATGTCTCGCGTAAGTTTTATTATAATTTTCTTCCGCGAAGATTATAGTATTAATTTAATGTCTAACATTCGCGTAAACATAAGAAATTACTACACATTATGCAGCTAACAATACCGCTAAACAAGATCTAGTGAGTTTAGCTCTTGAGGTAAACCGTTCGGCCCTAAGGCGAATTGTTCCGTTATGAAAATGATATTAGTTTAATCTTACATTACAAGGCACATTGTTTATGAAAAATCTTTACTTATATTTTGGATTTTCTTGCCCGTTCTTCTCTGGTGGGAACTGCTTCCCAAACTATAGATAGAGTTAATATTGATAACACAAGTCGACAATAACAAAAATTTTTTTTGTGTTTCTGTTCTAATGCTTGAATTCTGATTCCAAACGTCGAAAAACACTCGGATATCCATTTTTAACTCTTAAAGTTTGCTTTTGTCTGATTTATGTTGATAAGTACGTTTTGAAGATTTTAATTGATTCTTATGAGCAATAGGCGGTAGCATTTTGATCATTTTAATTGCAAATTGTGAATTATGTCTAAACGGCAGTAGTGAGTGTTTACTAGTCTATTACTATTTAAAAAAAAGTATATTTGAGTTGTAACAACCGACTTTTATGTCGTACTTGGTTAGAAAATGGCACCAAGAAAGTGTAAACAGGATGTTGATTAATTCTGTTTTATTTGCGGTGAATTTATTAAAGTAAGAAGCAAAAAATTTGCTGCGGCAACGATTTTGAAGCATTGCGAAACCTATGAGGCTTATTATGACCTCAAAATACGGAATCAAGATAAAAAATAGGTGCCTCACGGTGCTTGTGTTAATTTCAAATTGGAAAATATAATGTAAAAGTGAAAGCAATAGTAGAGCCTAAATAAATATTAATGCTACCGTTACATATAAAGTTAGGGCTAATGAAGCAATCTGTGTAAGCTCTAGATCATAATTCTGAAGCTATTGAATATTTAAAGAGATTTTTTCCCAAATTATCTGAAGCTAAAGTTAAAACTGGTATTTTCGTTGGACCACAAATAAAACAAATACTGAGCAGCGATGATTTCACAAAATTCCTTATTGCTCATGAAAAATAATCCTGGAAGCGTCTGAAAGCAGTAGTCAATTGTTTTTTTTGGAAATCACAGTGTCGACAATTATGAAGAGTTCATTGAAACTATGCTTGAAAGTTTTAAATTGATGGGCTGCAGAATGTCCCATAAACTCCATATGCTACATGCTCACCTGGACAAATTTAAAGATAATATGGGTGCCTATTCAGAGGAGCAGGGAGAACGTTTTTACCAAGATGTGATGGACTTTGAACGACATTACGAAGGGCAGTACAACGACAGTATGATGGGAGATTACATTTGGGGATTAATACGCACACAAACATAAAAGATCCATTAAAAAAAAACATTTTTGAACATGATTTTTTGTTATTTTCCATTTGTTTGCTATTATTAGTCATAATTCTTGTATACAAAAGACTTTGATGTTCAATAAAAACTTTTTTATCGTAATTTTAAATAAAATTACAGAGAAAGTATAAAAATATGTATGTGTTTTATGAAACTCAGTAAAATTGCTCTAGTTTCTACAAAAGCAAACTTTGATCGGAACAGTTATTTTTTTATTTATTTGTAACATAGGAGAAACCAATATTTCATATTCAGGAGCCAGACTCAAAAATCGTGTTGACCGGTGTAATCTAAATAATGTATAACATTTTACAGATTCAAATAAATCATTTCATTTCATAGAGCTGAAGAGTTTATTTGAACGCGCTAATCTCATCATCATTGGCCGTAGGATGTCCACTAGGGTGGAGCGTCAATGTATGGAGAAAAAAAAAAGAGTTATCAAATCGATTTTGAACACCTGCGGAAAGTTGCATATGGCAAAATTATACGTAAATATATTTTTATTTTATTTTTTTGACATATTTTTTAGCCCTCCGCCTTAGCTCAAAGTTTAAAAAAATACATTAATTAAGATATTTTTTAAATCAGTACAAAATAACACCAAAATCTGTAAAATATTATATTTTAGCGTAAAGCTAAAATTAAAATACTAATACTAAACTAAACTGAATTCTTTATTGAGTGAAAAGCATGAAAAATCAATATGAAATTGAAAGCCAAAAATAACAAAATCGTGGAAAATTGGGTAAATTATTCAGATTTATTGTGTATTTTAAAATAGTTTTTTGTTTCAAAATATGGCATAATTCCGCGCGATTTTATTTTAGATCAAATAATCCATCTCTTGCCTTTTCATTACCTACCATAATTGATGCTTCAGTGACCATTTTTACACATCGCTCTACTGCTTGTGTATGACAAGGATAATCCGGCAACTCCATTATAGTATTGGAGTTTGATACCATCAGCTCTTTCAATTCCGTGGTACTGATGATATCCATTAACATATAACATCAGAGGACATGGAACTTGTAATTCGGTCCAAATAATCATATCAGTATAGTTTTTAGACTCAAAGTTTAACTTCGGAACTTTAAATATTCTTAGCTCAGATTGTTGATTTTTTTAGCTCCGATTATTCTCCTTCTACTTTTATATGCGGTCGGATATTGTACAGCATTGCTAAAAGTAGGTTTTTTAGGATATACATTAAATTAATTTGTTTATATAACAAGATCAATAACCTTTTTAACGTCAACGGTCAAACATCGAACAAATTCTATTTATTTGAAGATGTGGGTTGGTCGTTGTTTAAACGTACTTTCTTTCTTTATACAAAAGCAGACAGGGGTATAAACTTTTAAAATGTATTACATGAGTTTAATTAATTGAGAAGAAGGGTTTGATGACGCTACATAATATGTACTACTACTACTTAAGACTATATTATAGTCTTAAGATTCTGTTAGCCGTTGTTAACCACCTGAAATGAGCTATTATTCCTGGATTTCTGTTAGACAAGCCTTGAGAACATGAGCTGCTACTTATAGGTTGACATATTTGGTATTTCTAATCTGTACACAGATTATTTTCAGTTTCCTTCAGTAAAACAGGTATGTTTGACGGTATATTAGGAGAAAACTCAGTGACAAGAAAATCAGTAGTTTTCCAACACTTTCTCTATTGGCCCGGAATAGAGTTGAGGGCCGCTGGTTTCTCCATCTAATTTTATAAACAAATGCCGGAGGGTTTGTTCGTTCGCGTGTAGTAGACAAATAACCATTGCAGTGGTCTGCCTAATTACAAGAAAGACTTGGAAAAAAAATACAAGAGATGTACTGAACAATTGATGACAAAAAAGTTAGCCCAGAGTTTCTTTCTGCCTTTCTTCTTCGAGTAGTCATCACTTAGGTAGGTAGAGAAAGGCTGGTAGGTTAGGTAGGCTAGGGCTCATGTACTCGCCGGTGAGGATCGCGACGCGTTATCCTTTTATTTCTCCCTACCTGCCAGCCCGAGCTGGTTACTTCGGTTTGTACCTTGTATACATTACAAGTTTTATCCCTAATTTAAAATGTCCACAGTTACATAAGTAATTTTAATTGTTATTTAGAAATAATAATATTATAAATTGTTTTGACGTATCATAAGTGTAACTTTCTTCGCCTACGTGATAAATAAACTATTTTATTTTACTTCAATGTGAAACGATTTACCCCACCTTTCTAACCAGTGTTTGTAGCAGTTCCGTCGCATCCAATAGCTAACGGATTTGTTCAAATTTATATTATTTTTATAAAAAAACAACTGTTTTGATTCCGCTATGGTTTTTTCCCGCACCACACAACATAGTTATATGCCCTAAATAGTGTGATCCTGGCTCCATTATTAAAGAAATATGTTCTTTTGTAACCGCAATTACAGTTTATTTCGTCCGTATTGACGTTATGTTTTTCTTGCTTAGCTGTTAATTATTCAATGTACGGACTATTTATAAATATAAATATAGTGATTTAAGATATTATGAGTTACATAACAATATAAGAAATAATCACTTCTGACTTTATGATATATTTAAAAATATCTCGATTTGACGATTTTTCATGACCTTCAAACGTCGGTAGAGGGCTAAAAATAGGTTGCAATATTTTTTTAAATATTTTTTTCATGAAACTGAGTGTGATATGCAACTTTATAGTGCTATTCAACATCGAAAATATAAAAAAAAAAATTAACGCTCCACCCTAATGTCCACTGCTAAACATGGGCTTCCCCCAAAGATTTCTACATCGACCTATTGTAAGCGGCCCTTGATAGAAAGCTGCAGAATTAGTTTCGTTTGTTTGGACGCGCCAATCTCAAGAACTTTTAAATTGATTTTGAATTTACTAATAGGAAGCTACAGTACTTCAGCGTGCTATAGGCTACTTTTATTTCGAGATAATATTTATTGCGGAAAACTTTTTAACGCGAGCAGAACCTCAGGGAAGAGGTGGTATACTATAAATTCGTTATGGGTTCGAATAATAATATCAGCCTTGTATTATGTTCTGTCCCACTGTTGGGCACGGCAATATCATACTGTCCATCAAAAGGTTGAAAGAAGAAATTGTTTTCAGCGATAAGACCTCCTTGCCATGTCTTGTATTTTTTACCTTCTCTTTTTCTGTATTTTTTATTGGTTGTTAATAAAGAATTCTATCATTACTCCCTAGACTCAGACACGACCTGACCTTTAAACAAGAAGTATAAATATGGTTTACCTCAACGCTACTCAAGAGCCTTTACCGCAACTCACAAGCCCCTGACAGTACGCATCACAAACATCCAAGCCAAGAACAAACATTTGAACAAACGTTGGCTAATTGGAAGTAAACAGAGGCATAGATACCTTATAAGGTTCTATAAAGGATTGAACACACTCACAGAGGTTAGACAGAGGCACAACTAGTGGACTTACTTTTCGTCAAGTGTGCTCCATCCTATGTCATAGGTGGTGAGCCTACCGTCATATTAGGTACAACTTTTAGACTCGGTGTTAATACTGAGCAGAAAATCCTGCACTTTATTCGATCAGGGTTCAGAAGCTGAGATCTAAGCGCGATAGACGCAATACTACGCCATCGAGATAGACTTAAATAGGATAGAAATGTAGAAGAAAATATTGGGACTACAGAAGTATGATTTTATAGAACTCCTTAAGGCGATACCTCAAGGTTCATTTTCATACATTTTGTTTCACCTTTAATCTGGGTAACTAAATAAGTATTGGCAAGTAAAGAATTTAAATTCACGTCTAGTTAGTGATTAATTCTCGCAGTTGAAAGAAAAACGTAAAAATAATTAATAATCATGGATATTTCTGCCTTTAAAATTTCGTCATATTAAATTTTAAAGGCCGAAATATCCATGATTATTAATTATTTTTACGTTTTTCTTTCAACTGCGAGAATTAATCACTAACTAGACGTGAATTTAAATTCTTTACTTGCCAATACTTATTTAGTTACCCAGATTAAAGGTGAAACAAAATGTATGAAAATGGACCTTGAGGTATCGCCTTAAATTGTTAGTTCGTCTGATAGTTACCATAGTAATATGTCTACCGCCAAGCGACGTCGTGTAGTCACTGTTGTATTTTGTTATACGATCATGACAAAGTGACCCACACGATGGTAAGTGGAGTGGGGTCTTATAGAATGTCGACTATACGATATGATTACCCCTCGACAGTCGACACAATTATGCCGGCCTGTTGGAACTGGATATACACAGGCTGATCACGGAAAGTGACACACTGAAGTGAGCCACTTTGGAGGGCTTTAGATGTCCCGTTTTGAAAGAGACTGGTATAAAATATACAGCCCTATATTATATTAAACCAATGCGGGCTACGGACCCTCTATCACTGAGAGGGCTGTCTTAGTGCACAAATTGGCAAACTTCATATTGGAATAAGTCTTATGCAGAAATATTAGTATTTCTTTTTTTAATTGCTTCAAATGATAAGACGAGCTTGCCGTTTGCCTAATGGTAATACGACCACCCATAAACAATAATAACACCATCCAACACCTTCTTCAAGAATTACAAAGTATTGTTTGGTATTCCACTGCGCTTGCCATCCTAAGATGTGATGTTAAGTTTTATTATGTCCAGTAGTTACACTGGCTACAATGTCCTTCAAATCGGAACACAATAATGACTACACACTACTGCTTGGTGGCAGAAATAGACATTGCAGTGTTACCTACCCAAGCGGACTCTCACATATGAGAGACATACCACCAGGATGCATATATGTATGCTGTTTTTCTGTTGAAAAAAAAAATAGGTAATAAAACAATACCACAGAAGCTCGGCATTGCTCTGGCTAAAAATCCTGGACGCCATGATGAAATCAAATACAGCTCCCTCTATCCGCCTGCTTCCCCGCGGCCTGAATTTTAGGAATCCAGACCGCAATACCAGCTAAAACTAGGTGGAATATTACTGGAGGCTGGAATTTTTCTTGCGAATTCAGGATTTCTGCGAAATTATGTTTGTTGGTTATTAAAATTATTTACTTTAAACGTGTTTTGGATAATTTTAAAATTCGTGCATGATGACGAATTCTCATATTTGACTGAATACTCACATTGACTGTAAAATAATGTGGTTACTGTATAACATTACGAGTCAAATTTCGATCACATAGTTATTCACAGTATTGAATACAACACTAACGAATATATAGTCGCACATAAGTTTATTTTGATCTCGCACAAAAGATTAAGTTTATCTTGCCACTTGGAGTAGTAAAATATTCATTAAGATCTGTATTGATACGATACACCAGGTACCAGCAGAATTACCAGCTCCTTGGAGCAAAGCATATTGCTGAGCTGGGGCCTGATTGCGGCTGCAATATCTCACAAATGGATATGTACTTGTCTGTTGTCTATGTATATCTTAAGTTATACTGAGTGTTATTGGAGCCTAAATAAACTTTTTTATCTATCTATCTATCTCTATTCGCTTAGGTTAAAATTTATTTTATAACTTATCTGTCGACGAAAAATGAACTTAGTCCATCTATACAGTCCACATTAAAGTTTACAAAAGGGTGCAATTTTTAGAAAGGAAACCAGAAACAACATACAGTTTTATTAATGCACTAGCTTTTGCCCGCGGCTCCGCCCGCGTTATAAAGTTTTTCGGGCTAAAGTTTTCCGTTATAAAAGTCACGCTGTATAATTTCCTGGGAGCCTATGTTCTTCCCAGGGTCTCAAACTGTCTCCATACCAAATGTCATCTTAATACGTTGGGTAGTTTTTCAGTTTAACACGTTCAGGCAGACAGATGCAGCGGGGGACTTTGTTTTATAATATATTTTTGTAGAACTTTTTAAGAGGAACAATCCCGTCATACATCATTGTTGCATAACTTTAACCGTTTACGCAGCGCACGCAACGGAAGTTCTCAAAACTAATAATTTTTCCCCGTTATTGCAACATGTTTCATTACTGATCCGCTCCTATTGGTCATAGCGTGATGATATATAGCCTATAGCACTCCAGGAACAAAGGGCTATCCAACGCAAAAAGAATTTTTCAGTTTGGACCGGTAGTTCCTGAGATTAGCCATTACTGCTCCGCTCCTATTGGGTATAGCGTGATGATATATAGCCTATAGCACTCCACGAACAAAGGGCTATCCAACACAAAAATATTTTTTCAGTTCAAACCGGTAGTTCCTGAGATTAGCCATTACTGCTCCGCTCCTATTGGCCATAGCGTAATGATATATAGCCTATAGTACTTCACGAACAAAGGGCTATCCAACGCAAAAAGAATTTTTCAGTTTGGACCGGTAATTCCTGAGATTAGCCATTACTGCTCCGCTCCTATTGGGTATAGCGTGATGATATATAGCCTATAGCAATCCGCAAATAAAGAGCTATCCAACGCAAAAAGAATTTTTCAATTTGGACCGGTAGTTCCTGAGATTAGCCATTACTGCTCCGCTCCTATTGGGTATAGCGTGATGATATATAGCCTATAGCACTCCACGAACAAAGGGCTATCCAACGCAAAAAGAATTTTTCAGTTTGGACCGGTAGTTCCTGAGATTAGCGCGTTCAAACAAACAAACAAACAAACAAACAAACAAACAAACAAACTCTTCAGCTTTATATAATAGTATAGATAAATTCAGTCTGCAAATCGTTCTGATGATAATTAGATTCTTCATAAAGGGAAGCCGGCAGGAATCGAGTTATATGGACCTTACGTCACTATTGCCTTTAAACAATTGGACCAAATTCTGCTCCAGCCTGGAAGGGAAGATATTCTTAAAAGTAACGAGTAGGTACTGGTAGGGCCAAGTTTTTCTCACTGACTGTTAAAATGCTTGTTTCCAATGTTATATTATATTTAAAAAAATAATATTATGGCGCAATAAAATACACCTTATTTGAAAAAAGAAAAGAATGAAATCTGGTACAAATGAACTTTAAACAAGAAAGATAGAGTTTTTTATGATATTGGTCTCGAACCGAATTCCGCGCGGGCGCAGCAACAAGTAAAAGCTAGTGCAAAATAAATAGGGCGTGTAACTGACTCAGGGTCGAGTTGCACCTGGCAACTAACAAAGAGGTAAATTGTTTAAACAATTTCAAACAACGTGCGAATACTAAAATAATCGCTCACCGGCCACTCTAATTACTTGGGACCGACTGCATTTAGTTTTGGCGCGGTTTCGAATGTTTGAGGGTAGAGAAATTAACTCCGGTGAAAAGTCGATCTGTGGAAAAAGATAAAATTACACAAAACAAAAAACTATCAACACGCCTTTATACAAGCGGCGATAGCCTAGTTGGGTGTGGAACGGACTGCCGAGACGAATGTCCGCAGATTCAAATCCCAAGCACACAACTCTGACTTTTCTAAAAAATCATGTATGTATTCTTTGTGAATTTATCGTTCGCTTTAACGGCGAAGGAAAACATCGTGAGGAAACCTGCACATCTGAGAAGTTCTCTATAGGAATTTCGAGGGTGTGTGAAGTCTACCAATCCGCACTAGGCCAGCGTGGTGGACTAAGGCCTAATCCTTCTCAGTAGTAGAGGAGGCCCGTGCTCAGCAGCGGGCAAGTATATAATACAGGGCTGATATTATTATTTATTATACGCCTTAGGAAGGTGTAAGTGTAACCACGGCACATACTTTTACCCCCTTATTCATAGACGTTTTTAATCTAAGGATGGAGCATTGATATAATAACAAGTCTGTTTCTCAGTGCTGACGGCACGGCAGCAATCGCAGTGCGTAGACATAGCGCCGTTGTGATTGGCTAATATTGAGATACAACTTGAATCTAGTTGGCTGAGAAACAGACTTGTTATCATAGCAATGCTCCGTCCTTAGATAAATAACGTCTATGAATAAGGGGGTTAGTCTTTGTTCTATCCCATGATGTGATAGGGGCGAGCCTATCGCCAGACTCAGGCTGATACTGATTATTAAGAAGAAAAATTCTCTTTGTTCGACTCGGGATTCGTATCCGAGACCTCAGACCGGAAGTCAAATGACTAAAATAATTACAGGCGTTATCAGGCAAGCTCGTCTCGTCATTCAAAGCAATAAAAAAAAAACTTTCAGCGCATTTCAAACCTTAATGAGCGGTAAACATTCAAACGACAATTGAGAAAGTCTGAGGAATCCAGCCTCTTTGAAACCTTCAACATTCCTCTGGAATTACGAACGCAGCGTTAAAATGCATTTCACTTATTATTTGGTAGCGGTAATGGTGCTGCTTTCTTTGGTTTTTAGGGTTCCGTAATCAACGGATTGAGACCCTATTAGCCATTGTCGTCTGTGAAAAAAAAATTAAAAGTTATATCAAGCTTATATTTTTATTGAATTTTGTTTATTGTTTTCAAAGTTGTATGTTCCTTTATTGTCATAAAATGTCGTCAAAGATAGAGTACGCACATTTTTTTAATTTTCACTTAGGCAAAGGTAATTTTTTTGACGCCTCTATAAAGTTATCCTCGATTAAAGATACTTTCAAAATTCGAATTTGAGAGATAGATTTCCTACAAATTATTCAACACAAAAAAGACGTACACTCAAAGTAAAAAAAAACTCTTAAGTCTCAAACTCTAAGTACACTCTAAACTATACCAAATTAGCTGATCCGATAGATGTCCTGTATTAACTATGAATTTGCAGCATACATTCTGTCAATCGTTGAGTTATTTCAAATACCTGACAGTTACGTAAAGTTATTATTGTCGTTGTTGTTATAATTTTCTAATGTTCCGATCAACATCCTTAATTTTTTCTTGACAATAATTAACACAACAAAAAAACAATTAGCGAATATATATAATAACATCCAAAGTATGAGAATAGATCCCGCCACTATCTACGGAACTCTTAATTCGTGCCGCTGACTTACCAGTTTTTATTTAAAAGAATTTGAAAGCTTTAGCGTTGTTCGTTTTTTTTTCTTGGCAGAATAAGGATAGGATAAGAATCACAGTCCAAAACAAGCAACAGAATCGCGACGCCTATAAATAAAGGATAGGGGAGAATCCTGAAATAGAGGACGGTAAACAATATACACGCCTTTCCCTTCTCCGGAGTAGACAGGTAGGTAGCTCCTTTAACTGGTGGTAGCTCTCTCCTATGTGAGAGTTCGCCTGGGTAGGTACCATCGCAATATCTATTTCCGCCGCCAAACAGCAGTGTATAGTCACTATTGTGTTCCGGTTTGAAGAACATTGTAGCCAGTGTAACTACTGGACATAATGAGACTTAACATCTCACGTCTCAGAATGGCAAGCGCAGTGGAATACCAAACAATACTTTGTAATTCAAGGTGTTGGATGATGTTTTTACTGTTTATGGGCGGTCGTATCGCTTACCATCAGGCAAACGGCACGCTCGTCTTGTCATTGAAAGCCATCAAAAAGAAAAAAAAACAGTGCTGTTATCTTTAATATAAATATATCCTATCAACAGTCTTATCGCTATGATTTATCATATATTTTCTTGTTTTCAATTAGCGTTATCGATTGCAGTGACGCGTCTTGGCTAAAGCACCAAATATTTTTGGTATTTGCGCGCAATGAAGAACACTTCAAACAACCCACTCAGCTTCCATTTCTACTAAGAAAAGGTACACAGACGAGAATAAATTAAAGCACATTGAATATAAGACAAATAATTGAATATTCTAGAAACTATTTGCAAAGCGACCCCAATCATGTCTGGGGTCAGACTAAACAATCCTCGATACGACAAAACTATGTAACAATGTTCTACAGTTTATAGCCGTCGGCCTTTATTGGTATTTACCTTTAACTATTCAAATATTAAGCGGCGATAGCCTAGTTGGTTGTGGAACTGACTGCCGAGACGAATGTCCGCAGGTTCAAATCCAAAGGGCACACACCTCTGACTTTCCTAAAAATGATGTGTGTATTCTTTGTTATCGCTTGCTTTAACGGCGAAGGAAAACATCGTGAAGAAACCTGCATGCCTGAGGGTGTCCTCACCTAGTGTGTGTATGTGTGTAGTCACTGTTATGTTCCGGTATGAAGGACATTGTAGCCAGTGTAACTACTGGACATAGTGAGACTTAACATCTCATGTTTCAGGATTGCAGCGGAACACCATACAATACATTGTAATTCAAGATGTTGGTTGTTTCTGCTGTTTCTGCAGGGTCGTATCGCTTACCATCAGGCGAACAGTCGCGTCTCGTCATTTAAAGTAGTAAGAAAAAAATCATAATCGATCATATCAAGATCTATCTGTGTACTAAACATATAAAATTCAGAGATTTATACGTTAATAAACATTTAAAACACGATCATCGATTCATACCGCAGTGTTGAACTTATATATTTCAAATAGATCTGATTAATCAAAAATAGGTTTAAACCTCAAGAAGACGGACCGATTTCTTGCAGCAAGTTTCTCCAGGCGAGTTTCGTCTGCTAAGACGACCAAAAATTGCCTTACCATTATATTTACAAGACATTTCAAGTCTATGTTTAAACAAGGCTACTTTTTTATGTCCCTTACGTACGTCCGAGGCGAGAATATAATTTTATCTAAATAAAACTTTACGTATTTGATGATTCTATAGGGAAAACCTAATGGCTTTGTAATGAGTATTATTTTTGATACGTCAATTTAGCAACATCTGTACAATCACAACATATAAAGACTCCCATAACTCTAAACTGACTAGTTAGCGAACAACTTCAAAAAATAAACAGTTAAGTGAAACTAATAAAATCGAACAAGGGAATGCAAATTAACATTCGAAGAGCGAATGACTTGAACGAACGAATGACTAGAATGAAATTAATGAGTCGCTTCCAATCAAGATCCTTTCGATTCTTATTCTAAACTTGTGTAATTTGTACAGCAATTGAAGTTCCTTTTTCTATTAAGTCTTGATATTTGCTTTTATTATCTGTCACAACGAAAGAAAAGTGAAAATTCTCATGTCGATTGTTAGTGGCTATTTTGCCGCAATTTGTAGTGTAAATATTTTGGCAAATTTAATAAGTCGCTTAAGGTTAATTAACATTGATTGTGTCATCATAAAAAATAATAATATGGCGACGGCCTGAAGAGATATAAACTGTTAAAAAGGGGGACATATATCCTACTAATATTATAAATGCGGAAGTTTGTGAGGATGGATAGATGTATGTATGTTTGGTCCTTTTTCACGAAAAAACTACAGAATGGATTTGGGTGAAATTTTACAGTAACATTGGTTATAAATCAGAATAACACATAGACTACAATCTATATCTATACTTATAATAAATCTGTAGAGAGGTCAATTCTGTATATGAAATATATTTCCAAAATAACTATTAGGGGGTGATTAGGGATCGATACGGATGCCAAAAATGCAATTAGTAAAATTTTTGTCTGTCTGTCTGTATAACCGTTATAGAAACAAAAACTACTCGACGGATTTTAATGAAACTTGGTACAATTATTTGTCATACTCCTGTGCTGGTTATAGTGTACTTTTCATCACGCTACAATGAATAGGAGCAGAGCAGTGAAGGGAAATGTTGGGAAAACGGGAGAAGTTACTCCATTTTTTAAGCTTCCGTCGCGTGTGCAACCTTAATGGTTACAGCTACACAGAAATCATGTATGACGGAAATGTTCTCCTTAAAATTATGTAAAAAATATCCAACGACAGCATATGTCTATCTTTTATGGTTGACTCACAATAACACGTGTAACTCGCGATAGCTTAGCAGTTCGAAGCTTTCTCATTATATTTGTCTACTCTTACGTTTATAACACTCTCAGTCATCCCTAATTAAAAAAGTCAACATTATTAAATATTCCATAAAAAAGAATCATAGAAATCGGTAAAGAAACATCAAAGTTATACATGAAATACGCTAATAATAAGCCATCATGCGTGAATACTGAATCATGCTATAAGGATTATTTTTGTATATATATAAGGTCGCGAACGCACAGGCAGGCGGCTTGCTTGGCACCTAGAGGATAGCGAATCACCTAGCGAGTAGCTTCGTAAAACGAACATTCTCGAACGTTCGCGACCGGCTCCATTTTTGAAGTCCGAAATCCACGCGGGCGAAGCTGCGAGCGGAAGCTAGTTTATAATAATTTTGTGTCATTGGGACATAATATATATCAAAATTAAGAATTTTTGAGAATTTCCGATTTGAACGATTAAATGTTTTCTTTTTAGAAAAGTAGAAGACTCATTCGAGATTTTTTTATTGCAACTAAATTTTATTAGTTGTACTTTTTTGCTAAAAACAATCAGCTTCGTAACTTTAATGAAAATTATGGAAATATTGGTGTAAAGTGAAATACTTATGTTCTATGAATTATGACTAAAATTTTCTTCTTTAAATTTAAAAACCTAAACAGGTGATTTCGTGGTTATAACGTAGATCAAAAACTTCTCCAGACTCTCAACTTATATATTCATTAAAAAAAAATAGCCCTTCATAGGGGCTATTCTGACTAAAATCAGCCTTAAAACACAGCGAAGTGGAAAATTCTTAAAATTTGCCATTAGATTACAATTTTATTTTGACTTCTCATCACTCCTAAGATTAATTAATTTTTAAACTAACCGAAAATGACTGCAAGAAAGCTATAAGTTAAACATTTGGCATATTCTTGCGTTTAAGTTCAATTAATTTTGCATGATTCGTTCTCGTGGTTTAAGGGTTATAAAAGTGGGTGCAACTCTTTTACGTACCATAACAGTGGGCCGAGGGGATAAGAGACCGAATTATTGCTATCTTTCTCACTTCAAGTAATAAATCTCGAATAAGTCATGTACTTTTTTAAAAAGAAAACATTTAATCGGTGAAATCGAAAATTCTCAAAAAATCAGAAAAATATTCATAACTCGTAAACTATGAAAAATCGCGGAACATACATGGGGGTGATTCGGATACCCCAAAGGGTGCTCTATTTCTGTACCTCCGCTTGACACTACTTTCTGGGACACACTGTATATCAAGTAAGTCGGAAAAAAAATTATACCAGAAAACTCCTTCACGCGGGCGAAGCCGCGAGCAAAATCTAGTATATAATATATATGAATAAAACATAGGCTTTTACTGCTTAAATATATCTCTGAATAATACAACCTTCTACACAGTCGGATATTGTAAGGGGAAGATTGCTTTACGAATGTATTTCCTTCACATACAATTCCGTTATCAGGGAATGGAGTCCGATTCCCCAGGGATACAAGAATCTCTCCTATATCGATATTATGGAATAATATTTTATTATAATTGAGCAATTTTTGTTTATGTGTTTTCTATTGCCGAGGAAATTACATTAAGCAGTATGATTATCTATACTAAACATTCAATACCTATATCATGATAGGTATGGTATGGTATCTATTCAGAATTAAGATATATTTTTATTAAATTTACTTTCCAACTTTATCATTCACCCTCCACGAGGAATTAATTATTGTTACTTGGTAGATACTACATTTAAAATAATAGTAAAAGTTAACTATCAGACGTGTTGCATTAACAATCTAATCCCAAAGGTAAGAAGTTTCCATTCACACTCCAAAATGGTGAAATTCAATAAAAGCGAGTACAAGCGGCGGCTAATGAAGTGAGAGGAATTTACCACGGCTCCCGCGACAGCTTGTGCGAGAGTTGTACTGAGTTGACTAAAGTTCTGAACATAGTGATTTGATTATCACGAAAGTAAGATCTACATTTCGTGTGATGTGTTCATGTATGATTGCCTCATTCCCATTAAAGGGGTAGATAGAGGTATATAAATTTTATGTATGGTAGATAATATGTTAGGTTCCTTTTAAGGGGCTTCTGAGCTCCCTTCCCCTCTCTACCTTTAGGAGATGAGCTGCATCGGGCGACAAGGTACAGGGGCGGCTGCAAGGGGCTTTTGAGCTCCAATAGGAGATAGGCAACACCAGGCAACCCCGCGTAGAGGTGACTACGGATGACAACTTATATACTTCCATCGGAAGCCCTCAGCCGTCCCTAATGCGCTGAAGAGGGCCACCGTGGAGTTTTAGTTGGTTCCATCTAAAGGTCGACTCTATTTGCATTTACTGGACACAATTGCTGACCCCTAACAGTATATATCAATTTTTACTCATCGGAGACCGAAACCTACACATCATTATGGCCGTCGTTCCGCAATATAACTGCACCATCGTTCCCTGGGAGATTTTGGGCTTAACGACTAGGTCATTACCTTCTTTAATTTTTCCGTGACTGAATTATCCAGAAAACATAATACTTTAATATGCTCTACTTTAATACTTTAATAAATAAATAAATTCCACCCTTGGGATAAGATTTATTAATACGTTAAAGATAATATAGGGTGTTAAAAAAGGGGGATGTTATTAACATTTCCAAATAGGCCTTTCATTTTGACGGATCTTAATATAGAAACTTTTTAAATAACATTATCATAATAAAATGGTAAAAAATCTCTTCAGCTTTATTAATTTAAGATTAACAAAACCTTATGTTACTCTATTACATTATAGTTTGCCACACAGCAACTAAAACGGTATGTAGTCGTTTCACTACTCTAACTTTATCCCCAGTGAAAACCTTGTTAAAACATAACAATTTTCAATTTTATTAGAATTTTCTACATAATACTTCGTTAATGTAGTTTGCAGTTGCAACAGCTTTTCGTATTAACCAAGATTATTATATTAAAATGCTGATGGTGGGATATATTTCATATCCCGGATAACGACCACAGTACACAAGGTGTTAAAACCCGCCATAGTGGCCCACGTAAGTGTGTCGCGTTTTGGAATCAGCCTGTATATATCCGGTTGCAACAGGCCGGCATAATTTTGACAACTGCCGAGAGGTAATCATCTCTCGTCAGTCGTCATTCTTTTGAACGCCACACTTACCATCAGGTGCAGTGGTGTCGCTTTGCGTGTCTAAAAAAAATATAAATATTGGCAAACTGTGACATAAATTGCATCTCTACCTTCCCTTTCGCGACAATATATTAGCAAGACTCCAGACAAAGTTTGGGTTATTGGCTATTGAAACAACGTTTCTCTGGGATTTAAACTTAAGCATGCTATCAAAACTTGTTACGGTAACTTTTTTGGTACAGCATATTTCACTAGCGAAGACTATATAGGGTGTTATACTAAAGGGGGATTTTATTAAATAAGGTAAACCGAGAATTATTTTAAAATTAGCTTTTGGTTGCGGCTTCGTCCTTGAGAAGGAGTTTTCCGGGATATAACTCCGCTACAAAAAGTATTCGATTATGTAGTGGCTTCCACATAAAAGGTAGATATATGCTGTCACGGACTTTTATTTAGAACTTTTTAAGACAAACAATCCTACGATATTTTTGTCTAACTCCAACGGTTTAGGCAGCGTACGTCAAGATAGCATTTTTTTTCCGACTTACTTGATATATATCGTTGTATTATGACCAAATTACACAAAATCATTATAAATTGTTGTCCATGTGTTATTCTGATTTATAATCAATGTTATTGTAAAGTTTCATCCAAATCCGTACGGTAGTTTTTTTGGGAAAGAGGAACAAACCTACATACATCCAACCTCACAAAATTCGCATTTATAATATGAGTAGGATGTATTAGTAAAGGTAAATCGCACACGTCTTTTATCCCCGAAGGGGGTAACGGCGCAACTTGTACCCCCATTATAACTTATTTAATCTATAAGTGACATTATTATTACTTGGCAGCAAATTATTGAAGTAGGTCATTCATTTTATATAATCTGAATCACCTACTATTGACTATGACAAAATATTTTATAAGCTAATTTTCTACCTCCGCAGTAATTTTTTAATTACATCACAGTAAATTAATTAGACGGTGGGCCAGCAAGGAAAATATATAAAAAGTTTAAACGGTTTACTCAATTAGTATACATCACGTCCCACATAAGGTTTGAAACCCACTCTTCGCAATGCCCTATATAATTTCGCCAACCGTAGTCGGAAGCAGCCAGAGCGAGCAATTTCAGCTGAAAATTTCAGTGAAAAGAGACGAATCTATAACAAAGGCCACTAACGAACGGCCCAGACCGCTGGTTACTAAGTTTACCAAAACTTTTCCAGCTAAAGTATTTGGAAGTTGGCAGTTTTCGAATATCTGTTGGTAGTTGGGGCGTGTGCCGCGAGATGGCGTTGTTTTAAAATAGTATTTTCCAGTTTTCTTTACCTCTTAGTGACTACTGGGTAATGACAATCTTTAAATAACCTCATCTCTTTTAATTCACTAACGATTATATTGTGGGTGGGTGGCAGTGACATTGTCTTGCTGGTAATCTCTTATTTGTCTATCATTCCATACATAATAAAGTATATTTTAATTGAACTATAATATACTACTAATGAATATTCGACGTTAATACAAAAAAAATATTGTACCAAAAAAAATAATCTAGGTCCCCACATTTTTTATATCAACACACTTTTTACGCTATAGAAATTTCAACTCTATCAACGTGAAAATATATTTTTAGCCATCTTTTTACCTGACAAAAATAATTTGAAAAATCACTATATTTTATATCTACACTATTTTTACGGCATAGAAACGGCTGTAGTAAACTCAATTACGAGATTTAGTCTATACAAAAATCAAATATATTTGAAACCCGATGCGGCCACACAATATGATCCTAATGAATGCGGTTACTGACTAGCGGCATTCATGACTCGAATAAGCTAAGCTATGTACTTATGTATGTTTGGGTACGGATTTTCTCTCGTAATATCGTTAGGGATTTCAATAGAATATTTTGCACGTATGGCCCGAATTTATTTGGTTTCGAATAGACTTAGGATAAGGATGTTAAAGAAAACATGTTACTATTATACTGATGTTGGGATAAAAATATTCTTGTGAAGGTATTTGTGGTACTTGTTGGTATAAAAATTGAATGTTTGATGGACTGAGGTGGTTGATTGCAGGCGTAACAGTCGGTTGGTTGGTGTTTTATTCGTGAAAGCATTGACGTATATTCCATACACACGAACGTCCATATAAACTATTTGTTCAAAATCTAAACTAAAATGGCAACCAAAACGTCACTGTTATAACCTATTTATTCACTTGAACAAGAAATAATTTTACTTATTTGACTAATATTTTTTATTCAAATCTAGGTTTACACTTGATTCGAGTTCTTATATCATGAGCGCCACTCCGTACACAACCACAAGCTGTCAATATTGACTATACTAAAGTCAGTTTGAATGGATTGCAGTTGAATTCAGTTGAACACAGTGAATGTTCGGTACACGAAATTTAGTACGTAGTACATATTATATATCTGTATTAGTACTAGTCATTGATAGTTCTTTTTATTTTAATCAAAATCGCTTCAATTCCTTACACTGCATATATCCAAAACATTAAAAGAACGTAAACACGTTCCATGTAATTGAATTTTAATTAAAACATACGTGAGCCATGCAGAGCGTGGCGTTATAGTATATAAAATTAAAGCTTTATTAAAATTCTTTCAATATTTTATTATGGTATTAAATTCTTTATTATTTATTTTAGTGACTAGATAGCATTGGCGTCGTGTCGTAGTTGGACTAGCAATCGTGAGGTTCTGGCTTCGAATCACAGGATTTAAAATTGAAATAAAAATTGGTCTATGAAGGCTGCAGTCTTTTGGAACATTTTATGATTAAACCATTACTAACATTATAATATTGTTAATACTATTTTAAATGAATATAATTGGATATTTAATTATAGGTCATTTTCTATTTCATAAAATTTTCTTAATTCAAATGTTTACGCGAATGTTAGATATCGAAATAAAACTTGCTTTCGGGTTTTATCGCTTTTTTATGGACATTTGGAAGATAAGCAAGGTCATGGGGGGACTAAGCTGTTATTCGTTTGAAAAGTCCGTTGCAATATCTACTTACACTTTATAATTTTTTTTTTAAACCGCGGTAATATGCAAATACTAGTTTCATTTCTGTATCGCATTAATAAAATACTCTAGATTTTTTAGTAGACCAACGGGGATTATTTAAGAATTCTGTAATTTATTAATAAGCTAAAATATAAGTCTGCATAAATTGTATTTTGAATATTATACTAATTATAATTCGTAAGCCACACGGGCCAAATATTACTGTATAATATAATTATATTTAAACAACCTGCATACCTTGTTTTACAAAAAAAGAAATTCGAAAGTGAATTTAAACATCTGGTGTAAAAATTAAACAAATTGTAACAAAAAAAACTTTAAAAGCAACTTTATGTCAATGAAATAATCAAGCAAACTAGACTCATTTTGAATATTAGATATCATTAATATCTAGTTATTACAATAGCTTGACTCCCTCGGTGGCGTAGTTGTACTGCATGCGCGGTACGGCAGCGCTCTGAGGTCCTGGGTTCGAATCCCAGGTAGGGCAAAATCATATTTGGGTTTTCCTGCTGAGTATCAGCCCGCTGTCTGGGATTTGTGCCCGATATGGTGATAAGCTCCCTATCACATCATGGGACGGAACACTCGTGGCCAATAGTGTCCTGGTTGCGCCTCTGCATACCCCTTCGGATAAATGCGTGATGTGTTTTTGTTTGTTTTATTACATTGGCTACGATATTCCTCAAGCAGGATGTTGTGGCTTGATCCTGGTTCAGACTTATTTTGAACTTTTGCTCGTGGGATAAATGAATAGACTTCGGATATTTTAACTTGAATTTATTAATTTTTAAATTAACCTAGTCGTTACAATAGAAAGCAAATCAAGTGTGTTACAACGTTCGCGGGGTAAAAAGGAGGGGAACGATCCACCAATCGCGATAAAAAAACATGTAAGCTGCGTTCGGGTAAGATCGAATACGGGGTAAGAACGTATAACGAAAAAATACCACGAATCTATGGTTATTTTTTAGTTTAAGCTATGTAGGCGGCTACGCTGTGTCTTTTTGCCCCACCCTATATACCACAGTTGACGCTACGACCAAGAACGGATGCGCTATGTGCATTGAAACAAAACAGGTGGAATTCGCTCTTCTTAACATTTTTGAGACTACTGTTTGATTTTGTGGACCTTATCATACTAGCATTAGATGCGTTATTAGAACGGTGTCCGAACTTACCCCGCGAAGGTCCGATCTTTTTTAAGGGATTTAAATTTCTATACTGATATTATCATCTATTTTTAAGCTTACACAGAGAGAATTGGAAGATGATTAAATTATCACATAAAGTAACATTAATTATAACCAGTTTCATGTATAAAATGTTGGTATCGCTTAAATATTTTATGAGGAAAAAAATTTTTTCGAGACTCCTCGCAACACACCGAAAAACCGTCCGAAATTAGCCGAGCGCACTCTACTGTACGTCAGTACTTATTCCTGTGACCAATAATAGATGTCGCTTATAGTTCTCGAGAAATACAATCTTGAACACAGGAACATAATGATGCATGCAGTCTCAATGTCCAAACATATATCGGTGTGTTTTCGTTGTTCCTTCATGCCACGCACGTGTAAACTTTGAAATGAATTCCTTGCATCGGTGTTCTCCTAGTGCTATGACCTGTGACTTAAACGAGCCTTAAAAGGAGTGCTCACCTCCAGTTAGGCAACGGCTTGGCTGTGCATTTGACATTGCAAAGTCCATTGGCGATGGATACTGCTTACAATAAGGACCGCTTGCTCGTTTGCTTACTAAGGCAATAAAGAATCTGAACTGCACAAACCAATGACGTTTTACAAATAGACGCGTCATAGACTAACAAAATTGCACATTAAAACAGTGTAGTATTTACTATAGTCATACTTGTACAGCCCTAGCAGCTCGCATTGAGACGGCCCGAGTGAATCCGAATCGGCCCGAGTGGGCCCGAGCCTCGACCGCCCCGTCGCCAAGACAATCGAATAAATTTATTTGTTAAAAAATAAGTTACATAGTGTATACTTACTACTAACGTATGAAATGAAACGTTTTTTTCATTCACAGTTGGAGTATAATTTGTACATCGTCTAAAAACATAGGAAGGCATTTTATTTATAAAAATACAAAAAGTTAGTAACCCGACTAGCCGCGACAGTGGTTGGATGTTGACTAAGTGAATGTCGGGTAATTACCTTGCTTTCGTCTTGTTAGTATTCAGCCCGGACAACGTGTTTATGTAATAAAAACATCTTAGGCTCAAACATTCGCATGAATACTAGGGTTTCAAAATAGACACATTATCTTTATACCTTCGAACTTGATAAGATTACCCTCGCATGGATTCGTAACTCATAAACAATTAAAGTTTCGCAAATAGTTTATCTTATTTCCAAGGTTATTGTTTGTTTTCGGGGATTGTAACTTTGGAGGTAATTAAATATTCAGCCATCTGTGTGCCGTGTTCCAGTTTGAAATAACAAACACACATCATCCTCTATCCTCCAAGGGGTAGGCAGAAGTGCGACTAGGCACTCATTTTCGCCATATGTGTACCCATGATGCGATGGGGGGCGACATTGTCACCAAACCGGACACAGATCTGACTCCGAGCTGATTAACGGTGAAGAAAAACGTCGTGAGAAAACCTGCATACCTGAGGGTTTCTCTAAAGGAATTTAGATCTAAGTCCTAATCTCTCTGTAGTAGAAGACTGTGCTCTATAGTAGCACAGTATATAATACAGAGCTGATATTATTATTATATATTTTTTTAAATCCTGAATGGCTATGAACAAGCATAACTGCACTTCAGAATCACATTCATATAATAATTTTAACTTCCACTTCACAACAACGGTCTAATTAATAGCTGCATCAATTAAACAGGCAATACCTTTAATTTTCAAATTAATATATTTAAAATTACCGTCTAAATAAAATTAAAGAGGAATATGGAAATACCTCTTCAAAATCAAATCAGCCGATAGCAAGGATAGGCATATTCCCATATTCAGATTCGCCGAGCGGTTAATGCAAAACATTTTACCACGTGCTTGAGACTTCATCGTCTGGTGGCGAGGTTCATAAATATTTATAAATGCATGATACTCGGATGTTTAGGAAAAAATATTATCCGTCAATTTGTGTAGTTATTTATAAGGTGGTTCAGTGTATAAATATATTTGAGGTGGAATTAATTGTTAGACTCGTGTACTCTGGTTTTCACTGGACAATGTATTAGGATGAAACATCTTTCACGTTTCATATTAATCAATGTGACTATACATGTTTATAATAGGGCTCTATGATGTGAACATCGCCTAAAGATTTTATTAAAATCGCTTCAACAAAAAATCATAGCGATCTAGATATATCTCATTGTAATTGCAGGTAAAACAGTTTCATCTACGTTTACAATCCTTACACCGCGAGAACGAATCATGCAAAATTAATTGAACTTAAATCTATATATATATAAATGAATCCCTATTTCCCTTGGTCACGCCTTCACGCGTGAACGGCTGGACCGATTTCACTTTATTTTTGTTGTATTTATTTTTTGTTGTATTTGTTATTATCATGAGAAGGTTCTTATGAGAGAAAAAATTCAAAAAATTATGCGGAAAATTATAAAATTTAAGAAAGCTTAACGACAATATTAATTTTACATAACTGTCTGTGGTTTGAAATAACTGTCAGCGATCGACAGAATGCGCGCGTGCATCCATAGTTAAGACAGGACAACATCTGTCGGGTTAGCTAGTTAAAGATAAAAATATACCAAACGTTTAACTCATAGCTTTCTTGCAGTCATTTTCGGTTAGTTAACATACTAATTAAACTTAGGAATGATGAGATATGAAAATAAAATAATTGTAATCTGATGGCAAATTTTAAGAATTTTCCACCTTGCTGTCGTTTAAGGCTGGCTTTAGCCAAAGTAGCCCATTAAGGACTATATTTTTTCAATGACTATCTAAGTTGAAAGTCTGTAGAATTTTTTTGACCTATCTTAGAACCACGAAGTCACCTGTTCAGATTTTTAATTTAAAGTAGAAAATTTAAGTCATAATTCATTGAACGTAAATTTTTTACTTTACACCAAAATTTTCATAATTATATCATCGGTTACATGGGTGTGATTCGGATACTCCAAGGGGTGCTCTATCTCTGGACCTCCGCTTGAGACTATTTTTGGGACACACTGTATATGTCAAGTATGTATATTTCGTCACAATATTTTGCTTTAATAGCAAACATAGTGAAGGTAAAAAACTCCAAGCACTATATATACCTAGATTCCTTTCTTACCGTGTTCAGAGCAAAGTAAAAAATATAAGCAAAACTTAAAAACTATCTTTTGAAATCCCTCCAGCGCTAACCTGCCTCAATGCCACTTAAATTAAGATTTAATTAACTAGAAAGCTTCACAAAGACGGAATCTCAGCAAATGTAAGCCAAGATTTACATTACAGACGGATAATTAACTGTAATTTAAATTGCAGTTTACTCCTAAATATACACATAAATAGTTTTCTTTTTATTGCTTTGAATGACGAGACGAGTTTGCCGTTCGCCTGATGGTAAGAGATACAAACAAACAGTAGAAACACCATCCAAAAACTTGAATTACAAAGTATTGTATTGGTATTCCACTGCGCTCGCCTTCCTGGAACATGAGAGGTTAAGTCTTATTATGCCCAGTACACTGGCTATAATGTTCTTCAAACTGGAACACAATAGTGACTACATTGCTGCTTGGTGGCATAAACATAGCGGTGGTACCTACCCAGACGGACTCACATATGAGAGACCACCAATAAGTTCCCTTATCACTATGCAAATAAGGTCCATAATGAGCACTATTAATCTCTGCCTACCTATTAACTTATACCGTCTATACACTTATATAGAGGTATGTCGGGAAATTTCGTGTATCCCAAACCGGACAAAAGGAAAGTGAGTTCGCGAATCCCTGATAAAGGGTGACTGACAAACAATAGGGCATGAGTGTCCACACTTTCGAATATTCATGGAATTTGTCACGCGATTTTCGATGTGGAACGGATTTGTCGGTGGCCACACTACAGTTTTAAATGACCTAGATGAAGTATTGCATCAAATGAATAATTTTATAGCATGGGACAAACGAGCGAGTATATAATAACTATTTATTTATATATTACTATTTTCTACTCGCGGCTTGCTCGCGTGAAGATGTTTTCCGGGATATTTTTTTTCCGAATTACTTGATATGTATCGTTATATTATGACCAAATTACACAAAATCATTATAAATTATAGCCTATGTGTTATTCTGATGTATAACCAATATTACTGTAAAGTTTCATCCAAATCCGTTCAGTATTTTTTTCGTGAAAGAGGAACAAACATACATCCATCCTCACAGACTTTCGCATTTATAATATTAGTAGGAAAACAAGCAATTTTATAATGATTGAGCATGAACGTTTACTGATCTTTCATTTGATCTGGCATATTACGTAAAAATCATTGAAATCAGTTTAAATGATCACACAACGCAAACTAAAGTAAACCCAAAATTTTTTTAACTTCAAAATTTTTAAGCAATGTCCGGCAATACAGTGTGGTCACTCAAACTGACGTTACAGTATGTATGAAGCCTTCATATCGGGTAATGGCGTACATAGCCGCGGGGTAACTCCGCGTGTTTCATGGTCACCATCGGCTTTCTGCCTTTCATTGCGTCCTGATGACAAACAGGGGCTGTTTTGATGTTTTCTTAGGCAAATCAAAGAGCTTATTATAGTTGTTGATTTTGCTACTTTTATGAATACTTTTACTGATGGTAGATCTTATATGCGAGGGGCCGTCTGAGTAGGTACCTGTAGTGTATAGCTATAGGTATAGACAATTAGTTAGTGGCTGCGCCCACTGTGACATTATGAATTACGTCAGTGCGTAATCAACTGCGAGCTGTTTCACTTCTCCTTGCGTACATAACCTTTAGTACATTTTTTTATTTTCGCACAACAAATTGCCTGATGGTAATTACAGTGAAGTCTAGTAGAATGTCGACTGAACACTGAGTAGATTTTTTATAGGGCCATTGTGAAGTGACACTATTAAACCTGATGGTAAGTGGAGTGGGGTCCAGTAGAATGTCGACTGACGAGAGATGATTACCCCTCGACAGTCGGCACAATTATGCCGGCTGTTGGAACTAGATGTACATAGGTTGAGCCCGGAACGCGGTACACTCACGTGGGCAGCTATGGCGGGTTTTACCACCTTGTTTAGGTGGTTGTTATCCGGGCGGATATAAAATGTATCCTACTACCAGCAAAACTCCGAATGGTCTATTTCTATCACCAAGCAGAAGTGTGCTTGTATTGTTATGTACGGTTTGAAGGATATTGTCTATTATGCGACTTGAAAACTCGTGGGGATATGCAGTGAGGTGCCACGCGCTGTTTTCAAATTCAGGGTTCTATATGGTCTGGGGTGCCTCGCTGTACTAAGAAGTTCAGGGTTCTATATGGTCTTAGTGTTTATGGGCGGTCATATCGCTTACCATTAGGCGAGATATGCTCGTCTCGTCATTCAACTGCAAAAAATAGGTACCTATATAATCTCTATTTCTGACGACAAAAAATGTCCAAGCAAGTTTGAGGATATTTTAGTCAGTGTTTGATTAGCTATCTTGTGTTATATTGCTGAGAATTATACGAGTGAACATCTTATATTTTAAGGCGACTCGTGCAATATAATACCATGCAGGCTTTCGAAATCAAAATGTATCTTACTATTTAGCGAATGTCTTGCTTGTCTTTAACATATAATAATATCTGTACTATATACTATCCCACAGCTGGGCACTCGTCTACTATTGGGAAGGATTAGGTCTCAGACCACCCCCGCTGGCGTAGTGCGGGTTGGTAAACTTTCTATACCTTCGAAATTATTTTGGAGAACTTCCCTTTTATGCAGATTTCCCTATAATATTTTAAGCAAGCTATAATTCACTAAGAATACACACATAACATTAAAAAAGTCAGAGGTGTGTGACCTTGGGTTTTGAACCTGCGTACATTTGTTTCAGCAGTCCGTTCCACTCCCAACTAGGCTATTGACGCTTTCTGTCTTTATTCATAAAACGTAATATAAATCGCATAAAACGAGACGAAATTTTGCCAACCATGATACAGACTTAAGGATATACAATTAAATTTTAATTTTAAATGACAGCTTTATAGGTTTACGTTAAATTGCTTTCCTTCAAAGGGAATTCCATGAATGCAAAATAAAACTTTACGGAGAGACAAAAGGTTCGATTACATTGCTACGTGTTTGCTTCGTAAATATTTGTTCTGGCCTGTGTGAACGGAGTTTATTTTCTGTTACAAATGCGTGGGTAAGTGTAAGCTTCGAAATTCACAGACGAAAACATAATGTGAATTGTAAAATCGAGTTGGAGTAAAAAGATGTATACGTATAACTTAAGCATGAAGAAAATTTACACACGAATCACTTTTTAACCGACTTTAAGAAAAGGAGTATCTGAACTTGACGTGTTTTTTTCACCAAAGTCTGATTCGTTATATAATCTTCTGGTTTATTCGTTCTAAAATGGACAGGATTATCGCTAAGAGCAATTTCTTCCAGACAACCTTTGCGTGAACAGAAACAGATGTAAAACCACGTCTTGAAGTGATTTGTTTTATCTTCTTCTGTGTTTTTAAGACCCTAGGAAGTTTATAGGCTATTTTCTATTCCGGGAAAATATGTAGCGGGACTTTTATCCCGGAATACTCCTTTACACCTACTAGGTCGAGAGCAAAAGATAATTGCTTATATAATAAAAAAAATATATAATTATTATCATAGCAGACGTTAAATTAACTTCCAGATGCTTAGTTCTATCAATTTCAATATTTTACCCCAAACCGTGCATATAAACAAGCCAACAAGAAATCCATTAACAACATAATTCGAAATCTAATTCAATAAACTTTGAAACCAAGCATGGTCCCGACGTTGATTTACCCCAATTCTACATTACCCCATTACCCGAAACATTCGAATATCTATTACCGAACGAGCTCAGCACATATATTCAATTATTAACAGTGGATTCATGTATTCGCAACCCCAGTTTGCGGGCTATATTGTGTATTCGAACGTTCGCTTATTGCCCGTTGCATATTTTACTCTGACCGGCTGTTTTATTGTAGGGTTATGATTTCTATTTGATTGTGTAAATGTTTTAAAGTGGATATGTGGTTGAGTGTTAATGATTGGGAGTGAATGAATAGATGGGGTAAGATAGAATCTATTCTAAGTGATTATAAGGGTTATTTTTGTGTTTAAAATTATATGTAACATATCAGTTTTACGTTTTTCCGTTTAGGTTAATTGCAACGGAATATCTACTGTATTGAGGAGTACTGTTGTATTTTATTTTAAGGAAAATTATCGTCCGAATAATTACTATTTGTTATAAAATTGACCTTAGGATGTAGAGCGCATTTCAGTGACGTAAAAAGTTATTTTAAATAATTCTAGAGTTCCCCTTCATGGTTAGCAGTGGAGAAGAGTCTATATAAATAGATTCCTATCGGCTTCTCATTAATTTAGGTAAAATCTAATTATAATAAATAGCAGACCGCATTCATGCATTACTACTTACCAATATATTGCGTGGGGTGCCCGTTTTGAAAAATTTCACCCTTGTCGACTGATGGGTAGTATCGCTGATCACCAAACTAGCGAATTACGTCTCGCCGTTCGGTTTACAGAAATCTAGGTACAACCATCCATTTGGTTTACAACATCCATGATGCAAGCTGCAGTAATGCTCACATCTACTTACCGTAAATTCAGTTTTAGTGGCATTTGCGCTGCCCTTTCGATTCGCTAAGCATTTTATGGATCTTGCTAAGATATCGAACCTCCTTCGAGAATTTACTGTCTGAATGCAAACGTTTAGAGTTGTACTAATGTACCTGTATATAGTGGTATATATAATAATGTATAATGTACATTATACGCTCATATTCAGCAGTGGACGATGATGATGATGATAATGATGATGGTGATGATATTGTGATCTATAGTTTTTAGTTTGGGGGCCCTTTTTGCAGTTGTACTTGATAAAATTCTGACTCATTAACAGATTGAAAGACAGAGTGTATAAACATACATGCCTATTTGGTACTTGAATGACTCAATTCACAAATTTAAAGACATGCATTTTCAGCCTTTTTGGTACTTGAATTCCTAATGCGATGTCGGTCAACACTAAAAACGGGAAGATTTGAAATTTGATTCCCTAAGGATTAAATCTCATTTGACCTACTTGTGGGAATACGGCTAGATAAAAAATATTTAGAAGCCTTAAATTATTCCTAACACAAAAATATTACATTGTCTCCTTTGGTTTACGAAATCAAAAAGATAAAAAGAATTGTCATATGAAAGTTTTTGAATCAATTCACGATTTCCATAGTATTTAATGTAATTTACATAATTCATCCATAATAGATTATTAATACACGAGATATATAATATTTTATGTTATCTATACAATCCTTTCATAATAGGCTCATTACTAATTATAATTATCACTAGATTACCTTCCATGACGTAATTAAGATGACTTAACATAAAGCAATTCTAAAAGAAAAAAATGACATTCAATAACATCTGCTTCTAATGTTAACTATTAAAATCCATTACAAGATGTTACAAACCGTTCCAATTCCTTACATAACAATTACTAAATACTCGGGATGAGCTTCGTTCAGCATACTTGAGTGCACTGGTATGGAATTAATCGGGAATTTCTACGCAAGAGCTGTGACACCGAACATGCGATACATGAAAACAGCTATGACATACAAACCGTACTTCGGTACAAACCGAGCAGTTAGATAATATTTATTGCTACAGTTTTTACATTTTTTTTTATTGCTTTGAATGATGAGCTTGCCGTTCGCCTGATGGTAAGCGATACGACCGAACATAAACGAAACAACACCATCCAACACCTTAAATTACAAGTATTGTTTGGTATTCGATCGCCATCCTAAGACATGAGATGTTAAGTCTTTTTATGTCCAGTAGTTACTCTGGCTACAATGCCTTTCAAACCGAAACACAACAGTAAACACTGCTGCTTAGTGGTAGAAATAGTAATTGCGGTGGTACCTACCTAGGCGGACCCACATTTATGAGAAACCGTTTGCTAAATAGAAATTTGGTATATAGAAAAAATATTTCTGCTATAAGAATACCCAATCATTAGGATTGACACGGACTGCTAAGACGATGGTCATACGTCTGACTTTTTGAAGTCATATCATCATATTTGCCATATGATATCCCCAGCTGAACATAGGTCTCAACTAAAGATCCTGACCAGCCTGTTTGAAGAGACTTGAATCGTCCTGTATAGCTATTCTTTATTAATTATTGTTCATTTTAACGATGAAGGTAACGAGTAAACCCTAGAACTCCCTCTCTTACTTTCTCCTCTCCGTCCATCCTTAGAGGGTTCCTTTTCTTCCTTTATATATCTCCACCCAGTGACCCAACACCAATCCCCTACAGTCGTTAGGCTGGGAGATTTCAGTATTCCATTAGAAGGTTTCTCCTGGTATACAGTGCGGGGTTCGATAAAAAAAAAATACAATTTGCTGCCGTCCATCCAAATAAACATATACAGTACTAGAACTACTAGATATTGTATCAACCAAATTGTTGTCCTATAAAATTAGTCCTATAAAATTATTAATTGTCTTAGACTTAAACGCAATGCACCCATAATTATTCTAATATAGTACGTCCTACGTCCATTTGCCTACATATTACTATAAAATGTATATCAAAATGTCATACAATCCGCCTTTTATCTTCACAGTGGATGTCATGTTACAACGAATGAACTCGAATGAGAATGATGCTTCCGTTGGGATGTAATAGGGGTGAGATAGCCCCTATGGTGTAGTAATAATACTTCAGCTCTAAATGGTCCGTTTTAGGCTCAATTTCGACGTTTATTGGGCCTTATTGATAAATTAATGTCATCTTGAGATTCCTCTCAAGATGTTTAACTGAATGGTGTGTCGGATCAATTATGAAGTTTGATGAGCCGTATTAATAAATGAATATTCTTCTCAAGACGGTTAATGTATTGAACTAATCAACAAAGCTTAAGTTGTTACTCAAGAGCTTGTACTCAGCGTCAGCGTTGATAAATAAAACTCTGATGTAAAAACCGTCATATGTAACTTAGATATCATGACCGGCTAAGTAGATGGTAGAAGGTCCATGGATACAGATCAATGCTTTGGTTTGACCAGATCCGTACTGCACTTGACAGTATAGTTTACAGCGCCCTCCACACCGCCGAAGACAGAAACAGATGGAGAAAGTGATACAGAAGGGAGGTCATGACCCTAGATATTGAGGAGTACGACGCAAGAGAGAGATATCATTTGAGATGGTGTTGAAATCTGTTTATTAAACAGAAAGGATCTTAAAATTATGATGTATTCGACAGAATCTTAATATCGCATTTTAAGGCGAAACTGAATTTCATCTATTTATACCATCTCAGTGTGGTAGGTAGGTCATATTGAAACCATTTACTTAGAAAACACTGTATAAACAGAACGAAAATTGTATCTACAAGATTAAAAAAATATGGACCCATTCTACATTTTGTCTCGGGTAAGATTTGATTACATCTTAAAAATACTTGCATTCAGAAGACAATTTAGGGCAATGCTATTACCATCTGTGTTACAGATATTGACTTTAATAATATATCCAATAGATGTCAATCGTAGGTCTGTGGTTACTGAAACACCCCTTCAATACGGGGTACTACAGATACGGGCGACAATTAATATTCTAAGGCGGATGCGTGATGAACTCAAATCAATACTCGGTGGTAACTGATTGCTTGGTCTCACAGTATAACATCACATTGTATGGGGTAGGCAGAAGTGTTATAAATAGGCGGATAAATAGCAGAAAAACGGATGAATACAATCGAAATATGAATAGAATTTATAATGTGAAAGCGACTTTACTAATATAAAAGATGGCTTTTGTTGAGAACGGAACAATATTTTTATGTAATAATGTTTAGGTAGATCTTTATCTAGATTTTTATATATGTAGTTCATTTTTACACCTTGAGTTTTTTTACTCCGTTTCATGGTGTTATGTTACTAGTCTAATGATGGAAAATTAATTTGTATTGTTATATAACTAGGTGTTAGGAAAGTAGCAATAAATAATAAGTCGCTGGCTTACTAAAAAAATATTCTAAATTATATATTTTAATCAGCAAATTGAATTATATAACACATTTCAAGAATTTCTCTTTGAAAATTTGCACTGATCTCGAAAACATATTAAGAACCGTGGATTATTGTCTTTTAAAATTTATACAATATAAAATTTTATAATCTCATTTTGCAACATCAGGAAAAATTAACATAGGACTTTGTAATAGTGAGTCAGCGGTGCTACAGTCGAAAAGTGAGTTGCCAAAAATCTCATTCTTTGTACGCCATTGTATCATAACCGGTAACGCATAAAAGCTGGAGCAAGTAATTATTTTCCTCTAATTGTAATTTATAACTAAACTATTGAATTACTCGCATGAGATAATTAAAGAACTTATAAAAAAAATGGCAAAAAATATGTAAAGCTAAAAAGAGTTTTTAGTTTTAAGGAGTTTTAACGCGCTAATCTCCGAATTTATTGATTTGATTCTAAAAATTATTATTCCGAGTTAACAGAATATTGCCGCCGCGCTGCCTCGGTTGAGTATACCGACACAAAATTACCCACCAAAATACTATTATACTTGCTCAAAATGTGATTCTGCTGTTTGTAATTGTAATATTGATGAGTGTTAAGTAATTGTTGATGTTGATTTAGCAAAATGTATTCATATTCTTTATGTCTATGAAATTGTTGTTTGTAATGTACTTATCATTCTAAATGTATGCAATGTTTAATGCTCGCCCGTATAAAATAACTATGTTAATTAGTTTTTTCAGTAAGAGATTAATTTATAATCTTATAGGAAATAAAAAGGTAGTTTCTTATGTTTGATTTAGTTTATTATGTTATATGTGACAGAAAGTAATATAAAAAATAAATTCTTCTGTGAAATCACCATCAAAATTTATTGAAAAATAAAGCAATATATAATATTATATTTGAAATATTATTGTAAGCGAAAGTGGGGACATGGTGGGGCTATTGCGCTGTCCTTTATTCACTCACGCAGCGATATGCCCATCACATTTCACTATTACTGTAATTTGACAGCTTCCCCTTCCACCAAATTTCAAAGCTTTATAACTTATTTTTTATTGCATGGATTTTGAAAATTGTTTTTCCGATAGATTTTGCATGAAATACATTTTTGATAAATGTATCTAAAAAAGTCGGCAGCTACCCTATTAATTCTTAAATCTTAAGCCTTAAAGTTCACTAATAGAAATCTGCTTTAATATTGAGTACCACTAACCATTCGTTATCAACGGACGGATTCACGAACATAACTAGATTAGTAAATAATGTAATATAATCAAATTTGAACCATTATCAACACATAGCTGCAATTACCACAAGTATATAACATAGGATACATACCTAATATAAACCACTGGTTAGTATCTTAATTAATAATAATGGACTAAGGTCAGTATTAATGTTATCAATCTTACTGTTGAGTAGGAACTCAAGTAGATATTTAATATATTGAACTATTTAATAAACAAAGCTTAAGTTGTCAATTAAGTGATTGATCTCAACTATTGATATTGTTATTTGTTTATTTAATAACAACTATCTTGAGATGCTGATTTTATTTTATCAGTGTCTCAACTGTTTTCGCACTTCAGTGCGAAACTATGTTGTATCCATTAATACGGCTCTAAGTTTATTGATGTTTGGGGTTAAGGCCGGAAACGTCGATTGGAACTACAGTGAACTATAAAACCAGAGTATAATACCAACATAGTGGATTTTTGATCCCATACAAAGAAAACCACCATGAGGTAAGAATATTTTTAACGAGCAAATTGCAAGTATACCTGATCGGGCACTCATAGTTTCTAATGATAAAGTTTTGATAGTCAATTAATTCTTACCACATTTCTATTTTATATGATATTATTCATACAAATGAAGAAAAACTATTCGTAAATATTTAAATGTTATTTAAAATTACAACTAAACCGCTAATTTCGGCACACATACACTCACGTAATTTATCCCTGAAGGAGTAGGCAGAGGCCTGGTGTACCCTCTTTCTGCCGTATGTATTCCGTCCCATGATATGATAAGGTCTTATCCTATCGCTATATCGGGAAGGACTTCGAGACTCCAAGCTGATACTGATTAGAAAAAAACAAATATCCCTTTTTCCGACCCAGGGATCGAACTCAAGAATTTATAGCATATTAGCCGTATCGTAATACAACTAAGCCACCAAAGCAATCATTTTGAAATAAGAGACACTATAACCAATTCTTGGAATATAGGCTTAATTGAACCCAGAAAATGCCATAGCGGGACTTTTATTCCAAGAATTTGCGATCAAAGCTAGTCAATATAATAAAGATCGTGTATACCCCATATTCTGATTTACCCCATGTTCTGACTTACCCCACGTTGTTCACCCCATGTTTACCCCATACCTAATGAGCCTCACTTACAGGACGTTTACGTACTGTGCACTGTTCTCTAATGACGGGAAACGGTGCGGCGTCATCCGGTTGTACAGATAGCGAAATGATACCCAGCGTCCGCATAATAGCATATTTCATTTTCTACTTTGTAGGGTAGATTTATATGGAAACTTTGAAGTTATTACTCAAAGGTTAAGGGATAGATTCTGTTCTTTTGTATTTAAGGTTGATTTTCCAACTTTCAGATAAAAGTTATCTATCAAATGAATTATAATCCGTCTGAATATGGAACTGTGATCATTGGACAACTTTACTCATGCAAATCTATTTTTTAATATGTTCGTGTTGTATTTTATCTTACACGTAACTTCAAACTTTTTTTCCTTATGTAATTGATATTATTATTCGAGAGACTGAAATTATTGACATTTCATTACGAACTAATATTTTTATTGAGTTTCTTATACGTAATATTTGTTCGGCCATTATTTGGCATTTCATTTTATATTATATTGTTACTATCTATCGCCGTTTCAAATATCTTAGCAGTTTTTGTTAACTTCTAGCATATATACAAAATCTTATGTAAATAAATAATACAGTAATCTTCATTAGAAATATTTTTGCTACATCTGTCGCCGTTGCAAATATCTTAGCAGTTTTTTGTTAACTTCTAGCATATATACAAAAGCGGCGATAGCCTAGTAAGCGGCGATAGCCTAGTTGGGTGTGGAACGGACAGCGAAGATGAATGTCCGCAGGTTCAAATCCCAAGGGCACACACCTCTGACTATTCTAAAAAATCATGTGTGTATTCTTTGTGAATTTATCGTTCGCTTTAACGGTGAAGGAAAACATCGTGAGGAAACCTGCACATCTAAAAAGTTCTCTATAGGAATTTCGAAGGTGAGTGAAGTCTACCAGTCCGCACTAGGCCAGCGTGGTGGACTAAGGCCTAATCCTTCTCAGTAGTAGAGGAGGCCCATGCTCAGCAGTGGGCAAGTATATAATACAAGGCTGATATTATTATCATTATATTATTATAAATATAAAATCTTATGTACATAAATAATACAGTAATCAAAGTGAGCGGTTTCATTATTTTTAAACGCCATTTTTGCCTATAAAGTAATCTGATGTATCAGACTTGTCCCGGAATACAGGGTCATTTAGACATTGCGTTAATAAATGAAACCACATACTCAACTTTACTTCTGCTAAATTACGCCAAAATCATCCATGGATAACGAATAGTTTCACCAAAACTAGTTAGTTCTTTTTTTTTAATAATTTTACAGTTTAGTGCGAATACGGCACATGTGTGTGTATTTCTGAATGAAAGTTTGATGTGGCTGCGGCGAAATCTTTTAGAGTAATAGTGGTGGCATTAGGGCGTATAAAATTCAAAATACCTTTTATCAAATTTTATTTCGTTCAAAACCAATTGAAACTTTTTTTTACATCTACGATTCCAGTAACATTTTGAATTGTTATTTTCACGAAGATAATTATGTGGTTTTATTTAGTAACACAATGTCAATTTTTTTTTATGTTTAGGAGCTAATTTATTTATTTATTTATTTACATTATTATTATTTACTTACAATATTTGCTAGTGGCACCCAAACTAAGCTAAGCTTGTATCTTGGGATGTCACAATAAAAGTTACATATAAGTATTTAGCCGCAAGCAGAAAACAATGCAATTTATAACACTTAACTTTGAGCTAAATAATAAAAAGTAATAATAATTATAAAAAGTTGTAATAATTAAATTGTACAAATTAGGTGAGCAAACAAATCTAATATATACATATATACATATATACACACACATAGATACACTGGGACAAGTTTAAAGCATAACAGGATCAGTAGTAAGTTTCTGTACCAAGAGTTTATGTGTATGTGCTAATTGTTTGGCAAGGTGTATACTGTATATGAGAACGTGTTTGTGGAGCGGAGTGTGGTCTATGTAGGATGAATGAATGTTGTGATGTGTGGTGAACGGTGGTGTTGACCGATACATACTTTGATAATATAAGGAATTATTCTATTAATATGTTTGTGCACCTATTTATTAGGTTTTCTGTTTCAATGTAATCGAGGCGTAGGAGAAAATTGGTCAACTTTGTTTTTGCTGCGTGTTTGGTGCAGTCTTTAGGCATTTAGAGGAGACATTATTGTATACGGATGGATGGCTGTATATTGGGAACCTTTTTGCAAACGATGATTTAATAGATGGGAATGGGATTCTAAAGGCATGTTTGGACTTGAATGCGCCAGATAACGGAGATTTCGTCAATATTTTGTGAGCGGACAGGCAGGCGTGGAGAATAAATAATTGCCTAACTCGCAGAACTTTTGCTTCGGAATATAGAGCGGAATATAGAGATATGATACTGTATTGTATTAATACTTCCTAATTTAGGAATTTCCAAGTAGTTTTCGCTACTGCCTAAAGCAATTAAACTACTTCATTTTAATTATTCGGTATCACTCAAACAATCAGTTTTATCAATGAACAACATTTTTGAATGTCTAATTATTCGTATGTCATATTGATATTAAAATTCGAATAAAATTGACAAAGATTTAAAATCTATATCGATTGTATGTAACAGAATATTAACTGTTAATATTGATATTTTTTCAATAATTGTTTTAATAGATTTTTAGTGCTTCAGATTTTCAAGCATGGAATCGTTCTCAATGATAATATTCTGTCGATTAAACAAAAGGTGACGTTACATAAAAATATACTGGCATAGATTTATTTACAATGATACACGGAAATCGGAAACATCGAAAGAATTTAGTATTGCAAAACTGATAAAATCTTAAGTGGTTTGTATTTAATCGTTAATTTAATATTTATACTATCGATATAGTTTGCATTCGAATGAACACAACAGTCGAATTAAAGTATTAATTAACTGTTCACTAAGATAATCAGAGTAAAAGGTTCATTGTATCCAAGACAAAAACGCCCTAACCAAGGCACAAAGGTCCATACAAACCCGGGGCTGTTTTCCAAAATTTTAATTACAGCTCGCTATGAACAAAACTTAATTATGAAACAATGCGTCAGCAGTGATTGTATCGCGGGACATTCCAGTGATTTAAACACAGTTTAATGTGGTTAATGTATATATTATTCTTTAATTAAATTATTGATAACCAGCTCACGATTTCGCTCATAAAACCTATCATAAAAATCCAATTGTTTAGCTTTCTTCTAAATTGTCCATATCTTTAACCACTACTCTATCAAGTACCGTACGTTTACCACCACCAAACTGTAGGATATATTTTACATTCACCGGGATAGCGACCACCGTACACAAGGTGATAAATCCGTCATAGTCGCCCATGTAAGTGTGTCGCGTTCCGGGATCAGCCTGTGTACATCTGGTTCCAACAGACCGGCATAATTGTGTCGACTCCCGAGGGGTAATCTTTTGACTGTTAGGCACTGGCCTCTTATACTACAGAGAGGGATTAAGTATTAGTCCACCGTGCTGGCCTAGTGCGAATTGGGAGACTTCACATAATCTCAAAATTCCTATAGAGAACTCCTCAGGTATACAGGTTTCCCCACAATATTTTCATTTACCATTGAAGGAAGCAATAATTCACAAAGCATACACACATAATTTTAGACAAGTGAGAGGTGCGTGCCCTCGGGATTGTCCTGCGGACGTTCGTCTCGGCAGTCCGTTCCACACCCGACCAGGCTATCACCGCTTTTTTTCCTTATGTATTTGATTGCCATTGCCGAGTGACTCCTCGCTGGGATATAATAGTCCTGTGTATTTGTTTTGTTTTCAATTAGCTTAAAAATTGTAGAAAGACGTCATGTACGGCTCCAGAACACCTCGTTTGCCCTCTCGTATAAAAAGAAAATCAATAGTACAAAACGCAACAGCTGGGACACACGTTTTCCAACGAGACAGTGCACGAAACTGGCGCATGCTAGACAAGATTGAACTCTAGCAATATGAACAATAAATCGAATTACCCCAAAATGGAATTCAAAGCCAATACGAGCAAATAAGGCCGTTTAGACAAGCCATAACTTGGCACTGCTGTGAAAAATAACATACGAACCGACAGATCGTGTGCCAATAAAAATATGGTTGTAATTTTAGAGAGATTTACAGCCTATATCGACTCGGATGGTTTATGGAGTGTGGTATTTATGTACATAATATTTATCGCCTTCTTGGTAGATTGGCTTTTTTTTTGAGTAGGCGTCCCTGCGTTCAAAACTGAGGGAACTTGCGAATGGGATACTGAAGTTCCGGCTTAACGACTGCAGGAGTCCCTAGGAGTTGGGAAGGAAGTGTGGAGAAGGACTCTCTTTTAGGATGGACAGAGGGGAGAAGGATCACGAACCCTCAAAGGCATCAATGAGTATTAATAACCAAATGGTATACACACTGAACAGTATGCCTAGGGTAGCAGCAAATGCCACCTCGTGCATGGGCGTGCATTCGAGGTCAAGACAGAGCGCACAAGCATTGCCCGCAGCGGTGGGAGCGGGGAGGTCGAAGATTAAGTTGACTACAACAAAGTTGTATTACGATTCTACTGCCATGCTGCTGTCTTGGTTTCAATACCCGTCGGATGAAATATGTAGGGTTAAACAATGAAAATTTTGCTTGTTTTCGAATTATGTCATTCGCACTCATTGACCACTTCGTTTTCTCCGATGGGGTGGGAAAAGGTGCAACTAGAGCACTTGCTTACACCACGTGTGTTTCCATGATGTGACAGGGACGAGTCTATCGTCATATCGGGCACAAATTTCAGGCTCTAGGCTGATACTGAATACCCTATATCACTTGACCCGACTCGATATTTAAATCTAGAACCTCATTGTGGTGTCGTATAAGAATGAGGAAATTCATGAAGATAGATAAAGCAATAGCATGAAATATTGCATAGGGACAAACTTTAATCCGTAACTACTCCAATAGTAAGTATATGCCTATATAAGCTTTATGATATAAAATAAAATTAAATAAAATGCTTAATTATCACGTAGGCGAACAAAAAAATGTATAAGAATAATAAATATTGTTTCTAAGTAACAGCTAAGATCACGTATATAACAACGGAAATAAATTAGGGATAAAATTTATAAGGAATAGAAGGCAGTAGCCAGCACGGGCTATATGTAATGCATGTACTAAAATGTTACAAATATTACCAATGTAATACATACTACTGCTGAGCACGAGCCTCCTATACTGAGAGGGTTAAGGGCGTCATGAACCTCACCGGAGAGGATTAATAGGCCCAAACCTGGCTAGCCTACTAGCCTTTCACTAGCTACCTAAGTGATAACTCCCCGAAGAAGGAAGGCAGAAGAAACTTAAGGCTTACATTGTTACCATCAATGGTCAATTACATCTTTTGTGTATATTTTTTAAACATGACTACCCTAAGCGGAAATAAACTGCGAGCTTCCTTTCATGTTATCAGTTGTCAATTAAATCCTACTAATATTATAAATGCGGAAGTTTGTGAGGATGGATGTATGTTTATTCCTCTTTCACGAAGAAACTACTGAACGGATTTGGATGAAACTTTACAGTAATATTGTTTATACATCAGAATAACACATAGGCTATAATTTATAATGAGTTTGTGTAATTTGGTCATAATATAACGGTACATATCAAGTAAGTCAGATAAAAAATATCCGGGAAAACTCCTTCACGGGCGTAGCCGCGAGCAAAAGTTAGTCTTTTAAATATTTTTTAAACATGACTGCCCGAAGCAGAAACAATCTCCGAACTTCCTTTCCTCCTTTAATTAATTTATCCTTTAAATTTTAATTTATCCTTTAAAATATAACGGTTATATAAGCATGCTCGCAGTAAAAACGTGATACCATTCTGCCCAATGGTTTCCAGAGAGCAAAACTCATTGCGGTGACCTACTTACTCAACTATAAAAAAGTCAAACCAGATCCACGTTTAAAGACTACCAAAATAAACGCTCCAGTAAAAACAATAATTTCCGAAAAGCAATTAAATCCTCGTGTAAGCGGCATGCGCAGTACCTTTCCGACTCAACGGGTTTCGTTTTAATACCACGGTATCATGCGATTTTGCTTGCATTTTAAACGTGTTTGTTAATCAATCAATTACAAAGTATTTCATTATGTTACCATAGTGGCAGGATGTACTTATTTTGTGTTCGCCTGGATAACTGAATGAACTGTTCTAAATAATATACAAAGAAATTTCTTTCTTCACTTTGCACTTCTTTATTGCCACCACTTATTACAGGATAAATAATTATGAACTATATTGATAAATATATATGATTTAAAGCTGAGTGGCAAAAGGAGTGGACTCAGCTTATGTTGACAGTGAGTAGTAACCACAACACCGGCCAACGCTGGTTTTCAGTCCCTATTTAACATTAATACACATCTTAAAATATTTCATAATTAAGCGGGTACGATGAATTTAACATAATACATTTGAATTTATATAATTATCGCATCGATTATATTGAAACAAAACTAATTTACCGGTTTTATCTCGGTTTTTTATATTATAATTTTCTTCTGATCTTTCGAAGACTATGCAGCCTTCATGGTCACGGGGGGAAATATAATATAAAAACTGCGAAAAAAAAAAGAAAATATTTCAATGTCTAACATTCGACTTATCTATAATATGTATATTAATTCGTGAAGAGAAAACGTTAAACTCCTTTTTTTAAGCACATTGCGGGGCATTTTTAAAGTTCATATAGAAAAAAATGTGTTTAATTTTCATTACAATTATATTGAGTTCGACCACGAGTATCAATCAGTTCTTACAATTGGATAAAAAATAAATCATACTTAACATTTTTGACCTAATAACTTCAAAATTAAATTTCATTTCACTGAAAAACTAAACATAGACATCAAATCTCATTTACATATCAAACTTCTGAACTAGTACGTCACACTACATAAATAAGATGCAAACAAGAATGCACAAAGAAATCTTACTAAAGAATGTTGAGATCGACAGTGTCCTCATTTCAAAGATTTCAGAGCACTTCGGAAAATTGAAGCATTCGGAAGACATGACGTTTAGTAAAAGAAGATATACAGCTTTTAGACATTAACGCGTTTGGGATGAAATATTATGACGGAACTTAATCGAAAAGGAATGGGGAATAAATCTTTCTGTTTCATATATTTGGGTTAATCTACAAAAAGGCTTGTTAGATTTTGACGGGACGTTTCATGGTAGGGAAAAGATTTTATCGAGTGGTTACGAAATGAATTAAAGGTAGATGGAACTGCAAACAAAACTGAGTTTGGAAAAACGGTAGTTAACTACTTCTTTACATACATTTACCAAAAATATTGTCATTAAAAGATGTGAAATTTAGTGAAAAGGATAGCTATCAAGTAACAGTAATAGCAAACTGTGACGTCACTAAGTGTTACCGGCCATAACTCTGTATGCGTGAGAAAGAGATAACCTGATACCACTTTTACTCACAACAATATTTCAAATATGAATAACTGCTTTATTCTTCAACAAATTTCGAAGCTGATTTTACAAAATAATTTATTTTCCGTATTATTTTTGACATTAAAGTACTATACAAATTTAAACACAAGAAACTACACTACATACAGTGAAATCTAATTATTTGTTCTCGCCTTAGCTGAAAATAACTGAATGGATTTCAATGCAGATTACACTGATTTTTACACGAAGCTGCATTAACCTAGTGGATATATAAATTCATCATCTATCTACTTGCATTTGATCCCAATATGGGATCGGCTAAACCCATATTGTGTGGAATGAATTTTTACGACTAGCTGTCGGCTCACGTCACTTCCTTTCCTTTAGGAGTTAGATCCTTTCAAGGAAAATACAGAGGTGCTAAATAATGCTAGTATACTAGATAGACGAGGTAGTGGACAATAAATAATGGTTATTACATCTATGTGATCGTTATCATACGGAATTAAATCTTACGTTTTCATGACTGAACCGATGTTGAACAAATCGAAAGTAAGATTGCCCAAAGAAGGACGTTGGTCAATTTTTATATTTGAATCTATAAGCAAAATACAGTTATAAATTATCGTGCAATTCTATCCAAAATAAATATTTTTGATATCACGATATTTTCTTTAGCTGTCAGCTTTTCTTTTCTATCACTATTCTCTACACCATATAGCACAATATCCTTTACCAAACACTCCAATTATCCCACAATAATCTTAATAAGGTTTCCTCCCCTAAAAATGGAACCAATGCAGCCGGACCAATGGCTGAACATTTTGACTGCAAAATTTGTTTTCACGAACGCGCTTACAAAAGCATTAATAATGTATTCAATGGTTTGCTCATCCATACGTAATGCCTAGCCATCCATTTTTAATGTTTACGTTGCGTAATATTTAGTAAATGTAATAATTTTCGTTTTTTGGTCTAGCGTATTATAGGTTCGATTTTTAGGTCAGACTGTGAGTTTTTCTAAAGCGAGGTTAGGATTAGCAAGAAAACATGCAGAAGGAAACTATCGCACGCAATTTATACAGTAAAAACAATTACTTGAAATCAGTTCCGAAATGTGAAACATTCCGAAAGGGAAGCCATTAAATAGGTACTAATATGCATACATGGGGTCTGCAAATCGTTCTAATGATAATTAGATTCTACAAATATTCTACATAAAGGGACGCCAGGAGGAATCGGGTTATATGGACCCTTCCCCACTGCAGGAAACTGACTTCTGCAATTTTTTATTTTTACACGACTTGTGGTGAGTCGAATGTGTGAGAGCTATTGAAAGATTGTTGTTGCAATATTTTGTTGCCAGAACTTGCTAGTCCAAACTTGGCTTTAAGAAACTTGTCTAACATTAACGTATAGTATTTCTGCCTCTACCTAACCCTTCAGGGATAATAGCGTGAACTTATGTAACTATAAACACGTCAATAGTTATAGAAGTAATAACAATTTTAATAATATATTACAATAAAACAAATTGCCGAGTACATAAACATTACAATATGTTAAAATTAATTATGTCCACACAATCACTGTATCTGACATGGCTTCGTGATATCAAAATTCAATTATCGAATACCAATTACTGCTGTGCTTTGTAACGTACGTGAGTTTTGTAGTAGCGATTCAGTGGATACGGGCTGCTTGTAATTAAATGTTTAATTTTAATGAAATTTAGGTAGCATTTGGTTTGTAATCCACGTTATTAATTTGTGATGCTACCGGGCGTTCTCCAACCGATCATAGATGCGTTGTATAGCTGTGGATTATATATTTTGCAGTAGACAAGCGTTCTCCGCGCTGTCACCGACGTGGCGTTTAGCCGAGTGCTGATATGTGTAGTGCAGCAGACGAGCAATCTCTGCGCTGTCAACGACGCGGCGTATAGCCGAGTGCTGTTATGTGTAGTGCAGTAGACGAGCGTTCTCCGCGCTGTCACCGACGTCGCGTATAGCCGAGTGCTGATATGTGTAGTGCAGTAGACGAGCGCTCTCCGCGCTGTCACCGACGCGGCGTATAGCCGAGTGCTGTTATGTGTAGTGCAGTAGACGAGCGCTCTTCGCGCTGTCACCTACGCGGCGTATAGCCGAGTGCTGTTATGTGTAGTGCAGTAGACGAGCGCTCTTCGCGCTGTCACCTACGCGGCGTATAGCCGAGTGCTGTTATGTGTAGTGCAGTAGACTAGCGCTCTTCACGCTGTCACCGACACGACAGACCGTGTAGTGTAGAAAGGGAGGTGAGGGCTCACCGCGGTGTCATTGACGTGGCATATATTCGAGTCCTGTTTACGTAATGCAATAAACTCGCCCTACCCAAATTATTATATTTAAATTATTGTTATATTTATCTAATCTAGCCCTTATTGTATATTTATTTTACCAAGGTTTATCCTAGCTTGAGGACTTATACAACGAAAAGTTTAAAATAAATAATATTTTGTTTAGTATTACTATCGACGTATGAAATACTTTTACATCATAAGTATTAATAACATAAATAGATTTTTGCCTTTGCTACCGCTCGCCTTATTAATTACAGCGTATGGATGTTATTCTAATATAATACTGTAGATCTAATGATAGGCTTTAATTAGCGGCCCACATAATTGGATTGTATAATAATATGACTAGATGTGGCCCGCTGATTTGCTTACATTGTTTTATTTCGTGAATATACCAAAATCAATTTTATGTGAGCTTTTACCTGCGAGTTCGCTCATCTGAGAATTATGTTACGGTGTTAGGCCTTTATCTACCACGATAGTCTGTTGTAAGTTGGCATAATTATTTTATTAGATTGTTTAAGTGTGTAGTTTTTTTTATACATACCTGGCAGAGTGACCCATTGCACCTGATAGTAAGTGGAGTGGGGCCCAATAGAATCTCGGCTACCGAAGGATTACCCCTTGGCAGTCGACACAATTATGCCGGCCTGTTGGAATTGGATAAACATAGGCTGATCCCGGAACGCGACACTTACGTGGGCCACTATGGCGGGTTTTAATACCTTGTGTACGGTTGTCGCTATCCGGGCGGATATAAAATATATCCTACCACCATCGAGTGTTTTTACAATGCTTCCCTTCAACATCAAAGCGAGCTGTTACGGGGACCTTTAAAAAACACTTTTTAAAAAAAGACTTTTATTGAATCACATAAATATAAAGAGGTCCGAGGGCAATCGTCGCGTGAGAATAACAAATACAGACTGATGGGCCCGAGGTCCCATCGAGTATATATATTCTTTATAAATGCTGACGGTGACAGCATTAGTGCTGTCACAGCTAGAACCCTTACAGAATAGGGTTATAACAGAGCGATAATTAACAAAGAATACACACGTAATTTTGATAATCTATTAGCGTGAGGTTTTGAACTAGCCACCTTCGTCATAGCATTTTGTTCCACTATGTCAGTGTATGCTGGTTTCTTTACAGTAAAACGTTTTTATACCCAGATTGCTCTCATCCCTCGCAAGATTCATTACAGAATCGCTCTGGGCGGGATGCGCAAAGTGCTGTTGGATTCTTCGCAAAGTGGTTTCAGCAATAAAAAGGGGCTATTATTTTCTATAACACCTTAACTGAGAGCAATTTGTATCAAGCTATCGTTTGCTCGTAAATGTTTTTATTAGTATTTCTTTTTAAAATTTTAATTTATACCAGTATACTGGGTGATTTTGATATTATGTTAATAAATGATTATAGTCCTTATTACTTCTGTAATATTGTGCTAAATTATCCACGAATGAATCACCAAAAACCTCGTTTTACTTTCTGATTATTTTGTATTTTAGTGCGAGTAATAGTGGCATTAGGGCTTTTAAAATTGTAATTCAGTTTGTTCATATTTACTTTGTTCAAAACTTACACTTTCATTTTACATTTAGGGTTCAAACAATTTACTATATTATGTTATTTTCAAGAAGATAAATATGTGGTTTCATTTGGTAATGCAATGTCAAAATGACCGTGTAAACTGTTCAGGTACGGGCTTCTACCAAAAGTTGTAAATAATTATGAATAATGAATTAAATTATTTATGATTTTTTTATTTTCACTGGTGCCTTAAACAATTCTATACTAATAAAAAGAGAAAACGTTTGTTTGTTTGTTTGTATGTATGTTTGTAAAGGAAAATTTTTGGAACTACTCAACAGATTTCGCAGTGTAGGTACTAATAGGAACCTATACTATTCCTGAATGTTATTGGCTACTTATTAAACTGTGAAAATATTTATCTCCGAAACACACTCATGCAGGCAGAGACGCAGATAAAAGCTTGTTACATATAATTACATTTTTATTTATACAAAGAGAATTTCGCTTTGGACGTACTTGATAGGGGCTGAAAATTTATTACTACAACTTCACATCTGTACACATAAAACAAAGTCATCCTTTATGTATGTCTGTATGTTATCCATTTTCTCAAAATCTACGCAAGAGATTTTTAAAAAAAATGGTATGGAGATAGTTTAAGACCCTGCGAAGGTTATAGGTTTTTTATCCCGGGAAAATATATAATGGGACTTTTATCCCGGAAAACCCCTTTACATAAGCGAAGCCGCGAGGAAAAGTTGGTTAAAATTAAACACAAGCTAAGAACACGAGCTTTTGAAAGTGGACCGGAATTGAGCCCGACTTAGGGTCCATCGTGAAGCGATGCGGTAACACGTATCTTGAATCTCCGCTGCCAACCGTTCCGTTAATGAGAATTGTCCAAAATCGCTCGCTCTCAAGTGAGCATTGTTAGGCGACGTTCATAACATGTAACAGTTTATACCTTAAACTGATTTTGAAAAGAATGAGACCAGAGTTTCTTGCCCGTTCTCTGGTGAGAACTGCTTTCCGAACTGGTTGTAGAGTTAATATTGACGGAATCTAAATAATGTATAAATTTTACAGGTTCAAATAAATTATTTTATTCCGTATACATTTTTTAAAAAAAATATTTCGTCATTTACAGAGGCTACATCGTTTATCTCGGCAGCATAAGGTCAACTGATAGAAAATACCTCTGGCATGAAGTCCGCCTATATACTTCTCTGTATATGCAAGCGGCGATGGCCTAGTTGGGTGTGGAACGCTCTGCCAAGATGAATGTCCGCAGGTTCAAATCCCAAGGGCACACACCTCTGACTTTTCTAAAATCATGTGTGTATTCTTTGTGAATTTATCGTTCGCTTTAACGGTGAAGGAAAACACCGTGAGGAAACCTGCACATCTGAGAAGTTCTCTATAGGAATTTCGAAGGTGTGTGAAGTCTACCAATCCGCACTACAGCGTGGTGGACTAAGGCCTAATCCCTCTCAGTAGTAGAGGAGGCCCGTGCTCAGCAGTGGGCAAGTATATAATACAGGGCTGATATTATTATTATTATTATATGAAATGTATAAATAAATAATAATAATATTGAAGTAGTGTGTTTTTTTATGTTTAGATGAACATTAGACATAATAAAACTTCTTTTAAAGATTTTTTGACAGTAAAATTTGTCTTAGAAAACTTTCGGGTTTAAATTTACAAGAATCCGTAGAAAAAATCATTCTATAGTTTAGTATTGATGAAAGAATATAATATTTTAACTTAAAGTATATATTATATTTTTTTTGTACAAATTGATGACAACAAGCCGCATGCTTGATGGTCACGCTGAAGTATATACTGCCCTACACCTGGGCACGGATCTTCCCTACAAGAGTTTTCGAAAGGAAATACGAAAGAGAATTAAAAGTTGTGATTTAGGATTTTTTCCACAAACTAACAACACAATCATTTCTTGCCATACTACTAATGCTTACTTACTAAATTATTAAAAACTGAAATGAAATCAATTACACTTATTAAAAACAGGTAAAAGCATTGAATTCTATGTAAAATAAAACCTTTGTGACAGTGATACAATAAAAAAAGTACGTCATGACAATCAACTTTTTTGAATAACGAGTGAACAAGTCGAGCTCTTTGCTCAAGGTCCCTATTTTTAAAACCCCAAACGCGATACGTGTGACTACGCCTTTACAATACCCGTAATCTTTTGAGCACGAACCACCCCCTAGTTCCAGACGATATCCCCCTTATAGTTTCCTATTGTCTAGTAAAATTTAAGATAACCGTCGAAACTCATTACTTAGCGTAACAAAGACATGTTTGCGGGCGATAAAATTTTAAAGGGGGATTGTTTTTACGATCAGTATTGGAAGGGGCTGTTTTAGAATGTTCTGGAAGTAAGTGGGCCTGGGTGGCGTAGTTGTACTGAATACACGGTACGGCAGCGCTCTGAGGTCCTGGGTTCGAATCCAGGGTCGAGCAAAGTGATTGTGCCCGATGTGACGATAGGCTCGCCTTCTATCAAGAATAACGGAATAACTTTCTAAATGATTCTCTTTGTTTCTTTTTTAATGGCAGTCTGATTTCAGTAGTCTTTTTGTTTTGTATCTGCTATTATTGCTCGACAATACCAAAACCATGGATAAATAAAAGAAGAAGAACTTACTGGATATAGATGCTACAATAATACGTACATGCCTGCTAGGGGTAAACATTCGTATACAATGTAACCGATAAACCTTATTTACGATGTTCTATTTGAAAGTTTACGACTTTTTTATCAGAATCTGTCATGGATATGTGACTGTTTGGCGAATTGCTATGTTTTTGTTGAAGCGTATTTTATTTACTGTCTCACTGCTGGGCACAGGTCATTAACTACTAAGAGTGATTAGGCCTCAGTCCACCACGCTGGCCTAGTGCGGATTGGCAGACTTCACATACTCTCAAAATTCCTATAGAGAACAGGTATGCAGGTTTTCTTACGATGTTTTCCTTCACTGTTTCTCTGTATGTTACCTTTCTTTATTTTTCGGTTCAGAAAGATCAAATGAAACTGACATGAAAACGAGTGAAGTCAAAAATACAATGATACAAGCGAAAATTTATTTCTCAAAACGTTTTACAAAGGAGCCAGTCGAATTGACACGCGGGAACATAAAAGCATGTTTGTATGAATTGATATTGTATGAGGAAATATAGATAAATACGAGAAGGAAGCTGTTTTTGCTTATTTTTTATAATAAAAATAACCTTATGATAATAATTTACTGGTGGTCAGCCTTTCATATGTGAGAGTCCGTCTGGGTAGGTGCCACCGCAATGTCTAGTTATGCCGCCAATCAGCAGTATGTAGTCACTGTTGTGTTCCGGTTTGAAGGACATTGTAGCCAGTGTAACTACTGGACATAATAAGACTTAACATCTCGTGTCTCAGCATGGCGAGCGCAGTGGAATACCGAACAATACTATGTAATTTAAGGTGTTGGATGGTGTTTCGACTGTTTATAAGCGGTCGTATCGCTTACCATCAGGCGAACGGCAATGTCGTCTCGTCATTCAAAGCAAGAAAGAGAAAAAAAAAAAAACAAAAACAAACACACAACGCGTTTATACTCGAAGGGGTAGGCAAAGATGCAGCCAGAGCACCCAGTTTTCGCCATGTGTTCTTTCCACAATGTACTAATAATATTTCGCTGATATGTAAGTCTTACAATTTTAATTAATTTCTATGCAGGTTAAGACTATTAGTGTTCCAAGAGTCTCGTCAGGATTCACCTCTCGGTTTTATAGAATGCGTTAAGCCGATATATGTATTGTAATGGGGGATATAAAAGCGATATTATCTCTCATATCTGTCTCACGAATTTTAACAAAATCATAGAGAATTCTGTTTGCTTCCTACAATCACCCAAATCTTCAAATTTGTACTTTTACAATTATCGTAATAAGGTGTTAATTTGTAAGATTTAGTCTACGACTTTCCACTGTTGCTCCGTCTGCGTGAATGAGGCTTTCTGGGATAAATATGTTCATAGAATAAAGCTGATAGCACTCAGAAGTAATGTAGCTTCCTATTGGTTAAAAAAAATCAAAATCGATTTAATAATTCCTGAGATTAACGCGTTTAAACAAACAAATTTAATCTTTATATTAGTATCTACTATTTCACTATTGTGTATCGGCTTTTCATTATAGAAAACAATTGTTCTGACATTTCCAAAGTTTCAATATAACGCTTGCCAATAAACGCACCGTTTTAATTTACCCGCGGTCAATCAAACCGAATGAATTCTAACGTTTCAATTAGCTTGATAGGTTATAAATTGAACTGTCAGAACCGTACATTAGACTTCAGAAAACTAGTATAACCAATGAGCATAACTTTTAGATTGCTTCAGTTTGATAATATACTGTTTTAGTAGGGTTATTGTATTGTGGTTCGATTGCCTTGTTCTATAGTTCGATCCCTGGACGGGTAATCTGATATTTTTCGGTTAGTTTGGAGCTTATGGATGGCCGATGGGGCAAGAAGGTTCTGGAATAGAGGTCACTAAATGGCAAGCGTAGTGTCGGACGTCCACCCACGAGGTGGACAGATGACCTCCTAAATGTTGTAAGAGGTCGCTGGATGTGGGCCGCTTCCAATAGGGCGATTTGGAAATCTTTGAGGCCCATGTTGAGCAGTGGGCATCCTGCAGCTGATGATGATGATCAGCTCGGAGTCTATAATTGAACCTTGTAGATGACAGCCTACAATGATTGCCAAATTCAATTGTTATAATAACACTATTTATTTCTGAAGATGCTGGTGTTTTTGAAATGCCAAATCAAATCTTACAGCTTATGTGATAGGATCCTTTTTAATTCGTGATGCTTTACAACTGGCTTATCTGGTTGTAAATGTCTCTATACTTAAGATTAAAATGCCTCCTTAATTAATTATTTTGTTTCCCGCTATGCTATGGTGGGAAGTGGACAATTAATATTACCAGCTCCTGCCTATCTTTCTATTTGATTAATGTCGTGCGGGATGAAGACAAATTCGTTCCTCAAGACTCACCGAGCTTCACCGCTCGGTGTCATAATGCGTGCCACTGCTGATCCTGGCTTACAGGGAATGTTCTATCGTTCGTAATCACATGCTGATGCACTTTAGATAAATAATACATGTAGTTATTACGCACGTCTAACTCTTGTCAACTGAATGAGGTCTAAACGAGTCTGGCTTTTTGTGGTAGGATATATTTTATATTCGCCCGGATAGCGAACATACACAAGGTGGTAAAACCGCCATAGTAGTTCACGTAAGTGTCGCGGTCTGGGATCAGCCTGTGTATCCGGCAAGAACAGGCCAGCATAATAGGGGACCGGCCTATGCTTGATTTTGTCCATTATTCTATATATAATGGTTAATAATACGAAAAAGAAGCACTGCTGCGAAAACTGCATAAAAATTGGTTAAAAAATGAGCGAGTAATTCATATTTAAAATATTGTAATGTACAGAAGTGGGCGCGATGTGGGGATATCGCTTCATCTCTTTCTTTAGCACGCGTCGTAATTCCCGATGACGTCACATGTGGGTATTTTGTCTCTTTTCTGTTTCTTGTAAATTACCCTTTCCACCGAAATTCAAAGACTTATAACTTGTTGATTTTTTACCGGATTTTAAAAATTCTTTCTGTGTTATAATTTATATTATGTAAATATTTGATAATAGTAAAGAACAAAAATGAGTCCGGTACCCTATTGTGTCGATTGTCAAGGGATAATCATCTCTCGTCAGTCGACATTCTTTTGGACTTTACTCCACTTACCATCAGGTGCAGTGAAGTCACTGCCATGACATAAAAGAATTCGGCTCGTCTTAAAAAAAATATTTTATATAAACACTTTAGTCAAATCTCATAGGAAATATTTAAAAGGATGAAATGTACCTAAATTTCTATTTTAAAGTACATGAGTCCCTGATCCTGATATAAGCCTTACATCTCGGGATGGAGCAAAGTTCCCGCGGGACAGTATTCAATTTTATTCTACGTGAGTTAGTTATTGTATAGTTATAGACTATAGATTACTCGCTGCTCCGCCCGACTTACATTGGAATAAAAGTTATAATAGAATTTATAAGCCCTATGTTGTATGTATGTCAAAGTATGTCAAAGCCTGCATACCTGAGAACTATTCTATACTGCCGTGATAAGCTCAAAAGCGGTATCTCAAAAAAATCTAAATCTTGATTTTTATGTCGTCTGATAGCTTAAAGAAATACCCATACAATGAACTTACCTAAATAACGGTATCTTGTTTAGAACTTGTTAAAAAACCTTAAAAGAGTTTCTCTACCTCAGTTTTACATACAAAACTATATTTACAAAACTTCGATTATGTCGAAATAAGGTTTCTTTCACATACCGCTCTTGCGCTTAGCACGGTCGTAAAGGAATTTGCAGGGTGTCTGAAGTCTACTAACCCGTACTAGACCAGTATGGTGGACTAAGGCCTTGTATCTCTCAGTAGTAGAAGAGGCCCGTGCCCAGCAGTGGAACAGTATATAATACAGGGTTGATATTATTATTATATCTTAGTCAAGATGAGTACCAGAGCGAAGGGTCCATATAACTCGATTCCTGCTGGCTTTTCTTTGGTAATTTATGTAAAATCTATTGGTCATCAGTACGACTACTTAATTCTCTCAATCTTAATTTAAATAGCAAAACCGTTTAATTTACTAAAACTCCTCATAAGAAAACCACGGACCCACGAAATCCCTAATTATCCACCATACAAATTTAAGAATTAAATAGAATTAACTCGAGAACAAGATGATGGGCAAAATGGCTGCCCCGGATTTAAAGCAATCCGAGCGCTTACCACAACTTACTAACATTGGATGCGGCTTAATTAAAAAATATTCCGGAAATGGGGATTTCTAGTCAGGGCTGCAGAGGATTTCCGAGTGTAATATTTGTTAGGAATGGAATATTATGCAGAGTAATAACGCCCTTAGCATTTATAAAAAGAGCAGAGTTTATTTACTATTAGCAAGGCTTACGCTACATCGCATGTATATCAGTAACACCAATTGTTTTCGTTATTTTCTATCGCTATGGAAACTACAATGACATTTTCTATATCAGCTAGCTGGATTGATATAATACATATAAAACCTTCAACAATATTAATTATAAATGTCTGCGTTATATCGTGTATTCAGCAATGTTTCGGTTGTGTACAGTCAGCCTCAAAAGTGAATGAAAGCATTAAAAACTTCTTAACACTCCTAGACATTAATTTTAATCGAAATTTGGTGGTTATTACTGGTACTAGGTCTCATATGTGAGAGTCCGCCGGGATAGGCACCCCTGCAATGTCTATTTCTGCTGCCGAACAACAGTGTGTACTGTTAGTCACTGTTGTGTTTTGGTTTAAAGAACATGTTAGCCAGTGTAACTACTGGACATAAGACTTAACATGTCATGTCTCAGGATGAATAGTGGAATACCGAACAATATTTTGAAATTAAAGGTGTTGAATGGTGTTTCTGCTGTTTATGGGCGGTTGTATCACTTACCATTAGGCGAACGGCAAGCTAGTCTTATTTTATGTTTTTATTTTATTTATTAGGGAAAATAACATTGTTACAATAAAATATAATTTAGCAGTGTAACTTAATATAAATTAAATGAACTAATGTAACAACCACAGCAATTTCCACGTATTATGTAAAGAATTATATTATAAATACACATTATAACCGTAGCTATGTTTATAACGTGTCTTATAATTATTATGATTAAGTTTATTTATTATTTGTTTTTTAAATGTAAATTTTGATCCGGTGAAAATATCTACATCTAGTCTATTCATTCAAAGCAAAAAAAAAAAACTTCAAGACAATGTGAGCTCATTATGTGTAAATCGGAACGTGAACAGGTAAAACACACGACCAATACTTCTGTCCTTCCTGTGATATTAAAGGCTGCAGTCTTCGAAACGTCGAAATAAAATTATAAAAAAGTGCGATAAATATCGAAAATATATTTTATTTCGATGTCTACCATTGGCATAATAATAATAATAAAGTAATGTATAACAGTAATGAAGGTCTTTATGAAAGAAAAAATTCCAAAAGTGCGCGGAAAATTTGAAAATTTAAGAAAACTTAACGAAAATATTAATTTTATATAACTGTCAATTGTTTGAAATAACTGTCAGCGATTGACAGAATGCGCGCTGCAAATTCATAGTTAAGACGGGACAACGTCCGTCAGGTCAGCTAGTTTTTATATAAATAAGATACCGCATCCGATGTTCCCAGCTCTCGTTCCCACTCTGGGCGTACACCACGTTTGTTTTCTCCTTACATTTCAATTATCTGCCTCTCGCCTTCGCTCAGACGACGAAATTTCGCGATAGTTAAGCGTTTCATTGTATTTTTGTTTTGGTTTTACAAAATTGAGTTTTGTTATTCCATTTTCACAGAAAAGTAATTTCGTTGAGGATTCTTGGAATGATACGATGGATCTGTTTTATTTCGTTATTTTGGTTTCATATAAATTATCAAAGGAATATTTATTGTTTTTGAATAAGCGAATGACGAAATGCAACATTTTTTGCACGTCACAGTGAAAAAAAGTACATTGGATGGTAAGTTGAATAGGATCCTATATGTTAACTGAAGAGAAATGATTATCCCTTACCAGTTGGCACAATTATGCCGGCTTGTTTGAAGCCGGCTGATCAAGCACGCGTCACACTTACGTAGGCCACTGTAGCGAGTTTTACACATTGTTTACATTTTCTGGTGCTAGTAGGTACTACCCCAGTCAAACAAGCTTAAACCCAATCAATGCTGTTTACAAAATTTGCGCCTTAAGTTTGATTTAGCATAATTGAATATGCAATTTCGAAAAGGGCACATTGTTGAGGTTTGCATAGCCAAATACAAAGCCTTTTTAATAATGTTATGTAAACTGGCCGTGTAACAGTATGTATCTTTTGAATTATTGTATTTGGAATGAAATAACAATGTACTGTTACTAAGCAATGTGTGCTAGTCTAATACGATTGTCTAATGTGTTCACTCTATTGAAAATATAAGTTCCTATTCTAGGGAAAACCTGGTTTACTTTCCACGCTTACTCTACAAGGGCGACTCGAAGCCCAACAATGGTTATGGGCCCAGTTCACCCAGAAAACCAGTAACTAGGGAGTGAAAATTTTGTCTGACATTTCTAGTGTCATACGAATTATTCAAGTAAAATAAAAATGAATAATGTCTCGGCAATCCGCATCGAGCCCTTAAACAAGGACAATTATGAGAGTTGGCGAATTCAGGCTGAAGCTATTTTGATAAAGAGTGACGGATGGAAATTCGTAAGCGGTAAGCTAACAAAGCCCACTGGTGAGGCTGACTTATTAAAATGGGAGGCCGAAGATGCAAGAGCGAAGGCAGACATCATTCTTGCGATAAGCACATCAGAATTGCGACATATTCGAGGTTGCAATACTTCTAGAGAAGTATGGTTACGACTAGAGTCGGTTTATGCGTCACGCGGTCCTGCCAAAAAGGCAACACTACTAAAAAGACTCTTAACTCATAAGATGAGTGATTCGGGAGATATCCGAGAAGAAATGGGCAAATTTTTGATGCAGTAGATAAACTAGATGGTATGGATGTCAAAATCCATGACGATTTGTTGGCTATTATTTTATTATATAGTTTACCAGCAAGTTTCGATAATTTTCGTTGTGCGATTGAGACTAGAGATGAGCTACCAAAGCCCAACAATGGTTATGGGTATTTGATAAAAATGGTCAAGTTAAGTTGACGGCATACCGTCAGGGTAACTTATATTGTCTTGAAGAATTTGAAGCTGCTAATGCCATAATTGAGCGCAATGTAAATCTACAATCTTGGCATAAACGTTTGGGACATCTGAATGGAAAGGATGTTGTCAAACTATTAGGAAAATTAGGTGAAAATGTGAATGTAAACGACATTAGCATGATACGTGACTGCGGGATTTGTGCTAAAGGTAAAATGTCTGCATTACCATTTGGTGAATCTAATGGTCCATGCAATGAAAAATTGCGAATCGTTTACTCTGACATTGTAGGTCCGATGAGATGTGAATCAAAGACGGGTGGTAAATATTTTATAACTTTTATCGACGATAGTACCCGCTGGTGCGAGATATATATTCTGAAATCTAAAAATAAAGCTCTAGATGCATTCAAACTGTACAAGAGTTATGTTGAAAATTTAACAGGATCGAAGATTAAATATTTTCAATCCGATAACGGCGGTGAATACTGTAACGCCGAATTTGAAGAGTTTCTGCAATCAGAAGGGATCATGAGGAGATTAACTGTAGCTCGGACACCACAGCAAAAATGGAGTTGCTGAAAGGTTGAACCGAACGCTGGTCGAGATGGCTAGATGCATGCTTCTCGATTGCAAGTTACCTATGAGCTTTTGGGCTGAAGCAGTAGATACAGCATGTTACATAAGGAACCGCTGCCCCACTAGGAGTTTAGGTGGCGAAATCCCTTATGAAAAATGGTTCAACAAACCAGTCAAAATTCATTATCTACGTAAGTTTGGTGCAAAAGTATATGTACTTGATAAGAATCCAAGTAAGGATAAGTTCGCTTCTCGCGGAATATTAGGAATGTTTGTAGGGTATCCTAAGACATCAAAAGGATTTAGGGTGTGGATACCGGAACAGAGAAAGTTCATTATTTCTAGAGATATAAAATTCTATGAGACTGAAGAAATTGAAAATGAAATGCTACAAGATGGATCAAATATCACTAATGATATTAAAAATATGGACTGTAATGACAAGAAATTCATTGACATCCTATTTGATCGAAAGTCTGAGGCAAAAGAGAGTACGGAAAACTTTGCAATGCCCGAAACAAGAATATCTATGGAACCGGAAATGGTCACCGAAAGACTAGAGACAATAGAGGAAGGAGATCCGGAAGAAATAGATATTATAAGCTCGAAAACGCTTGAATGTGATACTCAAACAAGAGGTGTAGTACTGAACAGAAGTACCGGGAGACCGAAAGTGCTACGTACTGGCCGAGTAGGCCGTCCCAGAAAAGTTTATCAATCGGTGCAAATAGAACAGCCGGAAAGTATTGTGGAAACGGAGCCAATACAAGTAGAAGAACCAGAACAGTCAATAGAAAATGAAGCTGAAGACACCTTTGCAGACTGCATGGATTTTGCAGGTTCTGTGGAAATATCGCTAAAAGAGGCTCTTCAAGGAGACGAACGGTCAGCTTGGAAAGAAGCGATTCTATCTGAAATAAGGAGTCTGATACAAAAAGACACCTGGGATGTCGTTAGTAGACCGTCAAATAGAAATATTGTTGGCTGTCGATACGTTTTGACAACCAAGACAAATGTGGATAAATCAACTGTGAAAAAGGCAAGACTAGTTGCTCAAGGATTCAGTCAACGATTCGGAGTTGATTACGATAAAACGTTTGCGCCCGTAGCAAGGTTGGATACCATTAGACTATTGATGGCTTTATCTGTTGAGATGAATCTTGAGATTCATCAGGTAGACATTAATACGGCTTACTTAAATGGATATCTAGACGAAGAAATTTATATGCAAGTTCCAAAATTGTTGAAGGAATCGTTAATGAAACTGATATACAATGAGGGCGAGAAACCTTTTGTAATTAAACGAGCTAAAGAAATGCTTGAAAGTTTGAACACTGGTGGCGACGTATGCTTGCTAAAAAAATCCTTATATGGATTAAAACAAGCTGGTCGGCAATGGAATATAAGACTCGATAAGAAGTTAAAGGAAATGGGTTTAACACAAAGTCTAAATGAACCCTGTTTATATTTTAGAAAACAAGGTAACGAACATTTATTTGTACTTGTATTTACAGATGATATTCTTATAGCGTCGGAAAAAGGAGAGCGCATAACTCGTTTTAAAAATGAACTAAGGAAGGAGTTTGACTTAAAAGATTATGGTCAAGCTAAATATTTTTTAGGAATTGACATCCGACGAACTGACAACGTCATTACATTGTCGCAAGAAGAATATTGTAAACAATTATTAACAAAATATAATATGCAAGATGCGAATAATATTAAAACACCTATGGAAATTAGTAATGGTAGTAAAATAGAACGATGTGATGATGAAAAGGCTAAGAATTGGCCATATCGAGAATTGATAGGCTCATTGATGTACCTAAGTGTTGCAACGAGGCCTGATATCACAAATTCTGTGGTAAAACTGGCACAATTCTGTAACAATCCTAAGCAAGAAGACTGGAAAGCGGCAAAACGGATTTTACGCTATTTGAAAGGAACAATAAACTACGGCCTGGTGTATAAGAAAACTGGTGAGTTCGTGAAAGGATACTGCGATGCAGATTGGGGTAGTTGTTCTATAGACAGACGGTCATTTTCGGGATATGTTTTTACTTTAGCTGGTGCTGGCATCACGTGGATGTCGCGTAAACAACGAACTGTTGCTACATCCAGCTGCGAGGCGGAGTATGTCAGTCTTGCGGAAGCTGTTAAGGAAGGATTGTACCTACAAAGTTTACTCAACGAATTGGGGCTTGAAAGGTATGCATCCATATCCCTTAATGCCGATAGTAGATCTGCGATTTTCCTTGCCCAAGATCCTGTGTTTCATGCTAGGAGCAAACACATCGATATTAAATATCATTTTGTTAGAAGGGTTCTAAAAGATAATAAAAGTATAAGTTTGGGACATGTAGCCACTACCGATATGATAGCAGATGTATTAACAAAACCGCTGCCTAGCATTAAACATTATAAATGTATAGACGGTATAGGTCTTAAATCTTGTTAAGATTTTTATACTTGCAGGATTTATTTATTTGTTTCATTTAATTTTAATTGAAGACTTTTGTATTTGAGGGGGGCGTGTTGAGGTTTGCATAGCCAAATACAAAGCCTTTTTAATAATGTTATGTAAACTGGCCGTGTAACAGTATGTATCTTTTGAATTATTGTATTTGGAATGAAATAACAATGTACTGTTACTAAGCAATGTGTGCTAGTCTAATACGGTTGTCTAATGTGTTCACTCTATTGAAAATATAAGTTCCTATTCTACGGAAAACCTGGTTTACTTTCCACGCTTACTCTACAAGGGCGACTCGAAGCCCAACACACATCTCATAAATATAATATCCAGATCTATGTCGAAAAATTCATATATAATAACAATAAAACTTGTATAATTTTTTATTGCTAATTGATCCCAAATTCTAACCCGAATATTTACCATCGAATCAAATGGCGAGGCCTTTCCGGCCACACATACACGAACACCACACTCTAAAGCGACTCTTATCACTAATATTACAATAAAACCCAGGAAAAAATATATAATTGTTTTTTACACTACTTCAGAAAATTTCCATTTTTTACGTTTTCGGATATTTTTTTTTCGTTATCGCATATTCAATTAAAGGTCATATAGAGGAGTGAAAGAAAATTTAATTTATATGCATGCGTAACAAATATAATTCGAAGGTATATGACTAGTTACCGAGCTTAGACGTTTTTTACAAATCCGTAAAAAAGTCTAAGCTCGTAAACGTCCTGCCGTAAGTCAAAAAGGCTTTATTACATGGTTAAATAGATTATCACGTTCTTGCTGCTGTTTATCAAACAAGAAAATGCATTTATAATTTACGTAGATGTATGAAACCTACATATATGTCGCCGCAGCACCTCGTTATTCGTTGAATTGGTGAATTTCCGGAGAGATAGTGGCGCCATCTATCATTACATCGAGGAAGTATTAGAAGAGGAGGGAGGTCGATTGCTGTCAATATAAGGACCGGCCGAACGACGAGAGCTCAATCTTGTAGAAGTTTTTGTACGAGTCTTATTTGGACGCTCGAACCGAGCACATTGTGTATTCCGCTAGTGTCACTATACAGTAAATTGTTAGTGAAGTAAAGAAGTGTTTCAATAATTGAATAACTGTCTGGAAAATAAATATACACCGGTGATATTTTGCCGGTCATGTAAAAAAATAACCAAGTAAAGAGTTTTCACTTCGACATATATATTTTTTTATAATTGCTTTGAATGATGAGACGAGCTTGCCGTTCGCCTGATGGTAAGCGATACGACAGCCCATAAACAGTAGAAACACCATCCGAAAAATACCATCCAACACTTTCAATCACAAAGTATTGTTTGATATTTCACTGCGCTCGCCATCCTGAAACATGAAATGTTAAGTCTCATTATGTCGAGTAGTTACACTGGCTACAATGTTCTTCAAACCGGAACACAACAATGACTGCACACTGTTACTTGGCGGCAGAAATAGGCATTGCGGTGGTACCTAGGCAGGCGGACTCTCACATATGAGAGACCTACTAACATTAAAATAGGAAGAAAGTTCGTAAACCGTACATTTTAAATCAGTAAAAAATTGGTATATACATAATAATAATAATATCAGCTCCGTATTATATACTGTCTCACTGTTGGTCACGGGCCGCCTCTCCTTTTGAGAGGGATTAGGCCTTACTCCACCACGCTGGCCTAGTGCGGATTGGTAGACTTCACACACCCTCGAAATTCCTATAGAGAATTCCTCAGGCATGCAGGTTTCCTCACGATGTTTTCCTTCACCGTTCAAGCAATGAATAATTCACAAAGGAAAACACACATAATTTTAGAAAAGTCAGAGGTGTGTGTTCTTGGGATTTGAACCTGTGGACATTCGTCTCGATAGTCCGTTTCAAAACAAATACGACTATCGTCGCTTTAAAAAAAAATTGGTAACCTTCGACTTATTGCCTTCTGCATTACTATGGCAGAATATCGCAATGAATTTTCAATTTTACCTGGTAGACACTTCAGTTTCCTGTCGCGTTAGACTCCACTCGCGATATTGCCTGAGCAATTTTAAAAATGTTATCACAACTTTAGTTGTGCATGAAGTTTATTTTCGAAGCTAGATAATGGTTTTGAATTTAAAAACTGAATAAGAAGAAATGATTATATGCATATATAAATTGCATGCGCGGTACGATAAAGGTTTTTAAAATAATATATAATATAATAATATTGTATTACAAAAAAAGAACGATTCTAAAATCCAAATAAAATGTGTGTGTACTTATTTACGCATGTAAGAAGTTATACTTCTTTGGTGTAACAAGATAAAAATCTTTCTAAGAATGTATCCTTCGCGTTATCCTCTATTTGTAGAGAAAACGACACTAATAACAGAAACCTAAAATGTTGATTAGCTAATTTCATAGTGTCGGTTTTGCTCTACTTGTCAACGAGAGATGATTACCCCTCGGTAGTCGAGACAATTATGTCGGCCTGTCGGAACCGGTTATACACAGACTGATTCCGGAACGCGGCACACTTAAGTGTGCTACGATTGCTGGTTCTAAAAGGTTGTGTATGGTGGTCAATATCCAGGTGGATATAAAATATATCCTGCCACCAGAAATAATGAAATGTCTAGTACAAGAGCGTGGCTACCCCGTGTAGCGAGTACCACCACAATATCTATTTCTACCACTAAGCATTTGTGGGTATTATATTCCAATTAAAATAATATTCAGAACAGATCTAACTAATCATTTTATATTTCATATTATTAGAGCATTGAAAAGCTGAGTAATGCTTGTAATTCAAAGTTCTTGATGGTGTTACTATTGTTAGTCGACCTTAATATGAGACAAACAGATTGCTTGTCTCGTCATTCATTAATATAAATAAATACCAGAGCATACATTCGTCTGTGTGATAGGCTTCAAAGTTTTAACAAAACAATACTTAGTGCTCCTAATCCTAAGGTACTTTCTTAGTTGAACACACAAGCACAGATATCGATTAAACCGCAGACCGTTTAAATACAAACCAATTCGGTCGGAAAACATGAATATTGCTAACGGTAATCTTAGCTAACTGATATTAATATTAAACCATTCCGAATAGTTTTGTATTGATATTCCGCAATCTATGTTCCAATATCGTAAAGCAGTGTTTGTCTTTTAGTTCTCCGTATCGCCGATTTATATAGCCCGCTATTACGTGTAGTGCAGTTGACGAGCGTTCTACGCGCTGTCACCGACGCGGCGTATAGCCGAGGGCTGTTATGTGTAGTGCAGTAGACGAGCGCTCTTCGCGCTGTCACCGACGCGGCGTATAGCCGAGTGCTGTTATGTGTAGTGCAGTAGACGAGCGCTCTTCGCGCTGTCACCGACGCGGCGTATAGCCGAGTGCTGTTATGTGTAGTGCAGTAGACGAGCGCTCTCCGCGCTTCCACCGACGCGGCATATAGCCGAATGCTGTTATGTGTAGTGCAGTAGACGAGCGCTCTCCGCGCTGTTACCGACGCGGTGCATTGCTTAGTGCTGTTATGTGTTTTGTAGTAGAAGAGCGCTATCCACACTATCACCGACGTGGCGTGTAACCAAGTGCTGTTAAGTACAATTCAATAGAGCGCTCTACAACACTCACCATAAACCGATATTATACTGTTATAATGCAATGAGAAACGCAATATAGGCAAGTGTTCCATACATATGTACATCTTAAGTAGTCGGTTAATGCTAGCATGTAATTAGAGCGTACAGTCGCAGCTATAAGATACAGCGGTTGCGGAGCTAATGAACTCGAAACACCCATTAGTGGTTTAACATTTGGTTGTAAAGGAAGAAGCACATTAGGCGCGCTAATTACACTCTCCGCTCGTAATTTATTTTTATAGAAACACAAAACCTTTGTCAGACTGTATTTTAAATGGAAGCGGTTAGTTTGTATTGGATTTCAAAGTCAATTGTACGAAATGTGTTAGTGAAGTTTCTAAAGGATTTTTTAAGATGTTTTCACTTTCTCTTTCACATGGCCTGTTCAAAGCGGTTTAATTGTTGATAGAGGAAGTGCAAGGTCCAGAGGCGAAGGTTCTTAGGGTCAAAATTGAATTTCCAGCAGTCGAATGGAATATAATAGTTAATACAGCTGAAAATTATTCAAATTAGATTCGACAATACCGTGCAAAAATGAAACTTCTCAAACAAATAAACTAGAAAAGACAGAATGATTAACTACTAAGTTGGCATTTCTTTTAGCTTCCTTGTCGTTAAAGATTATAAAATGTCTGTCTTTTGTTACAAATTAGAAAACGTCTAGCCTTTCCTTTGTTCTTTGTTTTGATTATTTCCAAATACAAGAAAAGGGTGAGATGGGTACAGTACTCAATAAATGACCTCTGATGCCTATATTATATGGACTAAACTAGCGATTATATATATTTTTTTATTTTTTATCTGTTGACGGTCTGATTTATGCAGAATGAGCTTACAGTATCTTAAAGTCTGGCAACTGTGACAAATTCTCTTAGAGTAGCAGTAGTGGCATTAGGGCGCGTAAAATTAAAATTACTTTTTATTAATATTTATTTCGTTCGAAACTTACACTTTTTTATTTTACATCTACGGCTTAAGTAACTTATTGTATTATTGTTTTCAAGAAGATAAGTATGTGGTTTTATTTAGTAACGCCACAAAATGACCCTGCATATTATTTAAAACTATTCTATATCTAAAGCTGGCTTCCACAAACATTTCTACTTAGTTTATCAGTTATCTAACAAACGAGAGATGGTCTTATAACATATAACTTCATAGACCTAGGCATACGCAACATTTGCCACTAACGACCGATATATTACTATAGGTGTGTAAATTTGTACGTTGAACCTGTAATTGATTGGAGTTTAGTTCTCATATAGATGGACTCTGTGTAGCATTTTCTTATGTTGACACGCATCTTAGATATTTGAAATAAAATAATTTTTCATGTTTTATCATGGTTTTTTGTATTATAATTTTTTCCCGACGTTTCGAATACTTTGCAACCTGTTTTTTTATTTTACCGGATTCTAAGAAATAACCTAGAATAATATTATGAATTGTAGTAAAGTTATATAGAAAACGCGATAGAATTGTATTATTTTACTAGTCTTATACACTATATCGTAACTTACTGCTATAAACCTAGTTCTTACAAATTCCCGATATGGCGATAGGCTCCCTATCACATCATGGGACGGAACACACTTGGCATGTGTCATTTATGCTTAATAATATCAACCCTGTATTATATACTTGCCCACTGCTGAGCACGGGCCTCCTCTACTACTAAGAGGGATTAGGCCTTAGTCCACCACGCTGGCCTAGTGCGGATTGGTAGACTTCACACACCTACGAAATTCCTATAGAGAACTTCTCAGATGTGCAGGTTTCCTAATGATGTTTTCCTTCACCGTTAAAGCGAACGATAAATTCACAAAGAATACACACATGATTTTAGAAAAGTCAGAGGTGTGTGCCCTTGGGATTTGAACCTCCGGACATTCGTCTTGGCAGTCCGTTCCACACCCAACTGGGCTATCGCCGCTCAACTGCATACTGATGTATGCTTACAATAAACCAAATCCACTACTTATAGATAGAAATATTTACTTATTTATGCACTTTACATACATAATAATATGCATATCGGCGGACTTAATGTCAAAGCCATTCTCTCCCAGTCAACCAAAGGGCACCATCCAGAGATAAAAAAAGGTGCATCAAAGTTACTTAATAATAAACATACATAAAAGTAAATATAATAGTAATAAATACCTATATCAAATACAAACATAATAAAAGTCATATTATAAACTAGCTGGCCCAACAGTCGTTGTCCTGTCTTAACTATGTATGCACGCGCGCATTCTGTCGATCGCTGAAAGTTATTTCAAACCACTGATAGCTATGTAAAATTAATATTGTCGTTAAGTTTTCTTAAATTTTCTAATTTTCCGCGCATTTTTTAAATTTTTTTCTCTCATAAGAACCTTCTCTTGACTATAACAAACACAAAAAAAAAGTGAAGTCGATCCAGCCGTTCACGCGTAATGGCGTGACCAAGGGAAATAGGGATTCATTTTTATATATATAGATTATTATTGTAAACATGGAAGATAGGATTTCGCAAGCAAACCCGCGTGCAACCCATATTCCATAGACGAGACGTAATTACGTAATAGCTACGCCCCACCTAGCCCAATCAGTGTGCGATCGCGTAAAATTAGTATAAATCGAACTGCATTTGATTACTAAACACATGGTTTTGTTTTGGCATTATGGTACATACATACATAACATCACGCATTTATCCCCGAAGGGGTATGCAGGGGCGCAACTAGGGCACCCACTTTTCGCCAAGTATGTTCCGTCCCATGATGTGGTAGGGGGCGAGTCTATCGCCATATCGGGCACAAATTCCAGACTCCGGGCTGATACTGAGCAGAAAAACCCAAATATCACTTTGCCCGACCCGGGATTCGAACCCAGGACCTCAGAGCGCTATTGTACCGGACATGCAATACAACTACGCCACCGAGGCACTCAGTTCAATTTCTCTGAGAACCCTTTGAAAACCTGCAAATAACACCACCAACCATCAATTTCATAATAATCTTACCCCAAAAGTTCTTAAAGTGCCAGCACCCCAACATAAATTACCCCAAATGTCACAAGAGGTTGTAAACACAACATAGTTCATGCATACTACATGAGAACAGAATTAGACCGCACTGAACGCACTAATTACGCTAGATTAAAGCGGTTATCGATTTTCCGTCGCTTTATGAATAAACTACTCCAGCGAAATTGGAATTTATGGCACTGTACATTAATTATTCAAGAGTAATGAGAATATATTTTATTCATTCGGTATATAATTTATGTTGTTTGAACATTATGGTAGGCTCGCATTGGTTTCGTGCTGTGCGAGTGGCTATGGAGTTCCGGGGTTCGAATACCACGTTGGAGAACAGTTTTGTGACACGATTTGACCTGGAAAGAATCCTGTCCTTTGACGTCGGATACCCAGTTGGTTTTAAAAAACAAAGCCAAACTCTCTCGGCAATGGGCTTGAATAAGCATGTGAGCTAGTTGGAGGTAGGGAGTGGGATAAAAACAGGTGTACGAAAAGGGATTATTATGGGGTGGATAGAGATAAAGGTATATGCTTGTGGTTCCGGCTATTATATCCATCCCTGTGATAAAAACGAGTCTATAATAGTCAAATATTAAAAAAAAATTTGGCTTTGACACGCGGATCCATAACGTGAAAAAGTTTTCCGGATAGAAGTCCCGCTTTATATTTTCCCGGAATAAAATGGAGCCCAAATTTTAAGTTAGACCTTTAGCAATATATTGGTGAAAACTGCATTTAATTTCATGCAGTAGTTTTTATGTGGTGTATATACAAACATACATACATACAGACATATTTTTAATCTGACGTATTGACCTCTGTTGTTCTAATGAAAACCCCATATTACTTTTCTTCTTTATCTATAATGTATAGACATCAGCCTGTTACAATTTAATTATATGTACCTAGTCTTGCCATAAATATTGTAATAAAGAAAAAAGAAAATTGTTAACTGCAAATAACATTTATTACTTTTACAGTGTGTCAGTTTAATACATAAATATAAAACAATTAAAAATATAAAAAGCTTATTCGAAGTGGTCTCCATTGGCTGCAATACAGTCCTTTAAACGATGAGGCCAGTTATCAATAGAAGCACGCACTCTTTCCATGGGAAAATTCTTCACTGCCAATCGTATAGATTGTTTTAGGGACTCCAAATTATCATGGCGTTTAGAGCAAGCTGTACTCTCTAAAACTGACCACAAATCATAATCCAGCGGATTAAGATCGGGACTAGACGACGGCCAGTCTTCAGCTCTGATGAAGTCCGAAACGTTCGATTCCAACCAAGACTGCGTGGACCGAGCTTTATGACCCGGCGCCGAGTCTTGCTGGAAGGACCATACTTGGTTATTGAACATGGTGATGTTAAGGGGCTTAACTACCTTCTCAAGAATGGTATCTTGATACACTTGTGCCGATGTTTTGATACCTTTTTCACAAAAATATGGCTCAGTCACTCCTTCATAGCTAACACCCCACCAAACCATCACTGAAGTCGGATAATGTCCACGTTGCACTCTGTCGACTAATTGGGAAGCTTCCTTAGAGCTTTGAGCATAAATACGGTCATTTTGTTTGTTAAAATGTTGCTCAATTGTAAAAATTTTCTCATCCGTAAACAAAATTTTTCTGTGACCTCCCTTTGCGTACCGCTTCAGTAGTTGTTTCGATTTTACCACCCTATTCTTCTTTAAATTATCAGTTAAGAAATGGCCAGTGCGTCTCTTATAGGCTGCAAGTCCTAAGTCATCTTTTAAAATACGCGACATGGTTCTAGGTGCTATCTTCATTTCCCGAGATAAAATCTTTTGCTTTCGGACAGGATTTCTTCGAATTCTTTCCCTTACTGCTTTGACCACCTTTTTCGTACGAACACTACGTGGACGGCCAGATCTTTTTCTGTCACAAACAGAGGAGGTCTCATTGTACCTATTAATAGCCCGGTACACAAACATTTTACTAATACCAAGTGTATGGAGAGTTTTAAAAATTGCATTTGGCTCCATACCTACTTTGTGTAATGCTATCACAGCGATTCGGTTCTCTTTATCACCCCACACCATTTTAATATCGCAAAATATTTTACAATGTATTGGCGCCAAAATGAGAAAACACAATGAACAATCGTATAAAAATGACAGATTCGAAATTCAAATGTAATATTTTTTTATAATTAAGTGTAACAGTATTTATGGCCAGACTAAGTATAGATATTTAGTAATAACTATTGTAAGTTATAAATACATGAATTAATTGTTATTTTTAGTAGTGATTTTTTTTCTAACTCTAGGTTTATGCATATTATAACAGTAAAGATAAGCAATTCTATAACTAACAATAATTATTTTTATAGTATTTGATGGGGTATTTTGAGACAGACTCCTTTATTATGTTTAAAAACTTTTTTTTTCTGAGTATAGAATCTCCAGACTTATTTAATGCAGTGATTTTATTTATTTACGTCAAAGATACAACGCGGCACCGAAAAGTCAATATTGAAATTTCCGAATCCAAATTTTACGTTATCTGATTTATTGTATTTGATCAGTACGAATAAATAAACCTATAAAATGCAAATCATGTGCGTTACCAAGGTAATGTGTTTCATTCGAGCTTACAAATTAAATCAGTCGATATAACAAGGGCTATATGTTTCTACGAATACAAATCGTAGGCGATATCGTAGCCAAAGCTAATTGCTACGTTGAGTTGTAGCAAATTGCGGTCTATTTTTATTGCTACGAATTGGGTATACGTTAGTATAATATTCGCTTTATTGTAGTTATAATAAATCACCCGTGAATTATATACTGTCCTACTGCTGGCCACGGGTCTCCTCTACTACTGAGAGGGATTCGGCCTTAGTCCACCACGCTGGCCTAGTGCGGATTAGTAGACTTTACATAACCTCATTCTCTTATAGATAACTTCTCAGGTGTGCAGGTTTCCTCACGATGTTTTTCGTCATCGCTAAAGCAAGCGATAATTCAAAGAATATACACATAACTTTAGAAAAGGCAGAGGTGCGTGTCCTTGTGCTTTGAACCTGCGGACATTTGTTTCGGCAGTCCGTTCTAATCTCAACTAGACTACAGTTGCGTTTTATTATAGTTACCTAAAAGAAAAATAACTTTATTGGTGTATATAATTATTTCATTTTTTCTTATCAAAATATCATATAATAATAATAATATCAGCCCTTTTATATACTGTCTCACTGCTGGGCATGGTCCTCTGCTACTGAGAGGGATTAGGCCTTAGTCAACCACGCATTATATTGTAATATTATAATATATTATACAGTATTACGAAATGTTTCAAATCTACCCGGATGTATTATTATTTTGGAAAGTTAATTCCAATGTTATACAAGTTCATGATTAAATTCTCGAAGATGAGCAGTCACCTGGAGTACTCCCCTATTTACGACCACGAACGGTCTACCTGTACTCCGAGAATTTCTATCAGCTTACCTTGTTAAATAAATACATTTCGCTGAGTTACAACAAGGTCCTTGTTCATTTTTATTTATGTTGACAAAATAAGATTTGAAAAGTTCTTGTTGGTAGCAAACAGAGAAGATAAATAATTCATGGTTCCACATTTATCTTTCAGGATAAAAGGATTTTTTAAAAAGTACATAGAACCATGTGATTGAATTAAATTTGTTCAAATTTATAACTTCATCATCATCATCATGGATTGTTTTAAAAGAAATATAATCTTGTGATAATTCGATTTGTGTAAAAATTATAACTTAATCATCATCATCAGACACAGAATGTCCACTGCTGAACATGGGCATCCTCCAAACATTATCCAGATCGACCTATTGTAAGCGGCCTGCATCCATCAACCTCCTGCGACTCCTATTTTTATTAGGTCATCTATCCACCACGTGGTTAGATATTCAACTAATTATAACGTAACACCTTGTAATAATGAGCCAGCAATTTGTAGATATGCCAGTACATGATCTGATAACAAGTCTTCATTCTATGCAACTATGTGGGTATTTCGAATCAAAAATATTTCTTTTATCAATTTAGATTTTTTTTTATCCAAGCAAGACGAAGTCATTCTGCAAGTCTTAATTTAATTTAAAATCTAATAAAAATTTAATTTTTGCATGCCCGTAAGTTTATCTTACACTAGCTTTTGCTTGCGACTTTATCCGTGTGAAAAAGTTTTCCTGGTATACAAAGCAGTTTACAGCAATAACGAGTAATGTAGCTTCATATCATTAAATTCAAAATCGGTTCAGTAATTCATGAGATCAGCGCGTTAAAACAAACTCTTCTGCTTTATATAGGGTCATTTAGACATTGCGTTACTAAATGAAACCACATACTCGACTTCACTTTTGATGACATTGTGCCAAAAATCATCAATTAATAAGGAATATTTTCATCAAAAATCTTGGTTTTAGTTTTATAATTTTTTGTAGTTTAATGCGAATACGGCGTGTGCGTAACTGTATTTCCGACTGAAAGTATGATATTGCTGCGATGAATTCTCTTAAAGTAGTAGTAATGTCTTTAGGGCGCGTAAAATTAAAATTACTTTGTATCAATATTTATTTTTTCCGAAACATATACTTTTTTATTTTAAATCTACAGCTCAATTAACTTATTGTAAAGTGCTATTTCCAAGTAGATAAATGTGGTTTCATTTAGTAAGGCAATGTCAAAATGTCCCTGTATTTTAATATAGATACACTTGGGTATATACATTTTTTCATGTAACAAAGTGTAAAACCTTTTTGCTGCGTTATCGTCCAATGCTCTTATCTATCTCGTCAGCAGCTGTCGTGGTCCTAGTCATTTTCATTTTGCCCATCGTCGGGAACAGCTATTCAACTTTTTAGGAGCCCGTAGATGGATGCTAAAGGCATTATACTCTGTTTACAAGTTTATTGATCTTTGAGTAGGTATTCGTTTCGTTTAGAAATAGCTAATATTAAATATTTTAAATGTAATATTATTGAAATATATTTTTTTTTATTTTGTCGCGGTTTGTAGGCACTTTCAGTTCATTTCTTGTAGATTGGACCTGGTGACGATCAATTTATTTTTTTGGAATTATAAAATGTAAGTAGATATTGTAGGAACTCTCTCTTGACATACAAATATAGGAAACCAATTCAGCAGGTTGAGCCACAATTTTATATTGTAATAACCGGAGCTCAATAAAGACTATTTGCTCAATTAGTGACTTTTAAGAAGACCACCTCGGTCTGCCCTGTGACCACGAGAACCAGTAGAGACTTAGATTAGCGCGTTTTAAACCAATAAACAAACAAACTGTTCTTGTATAATGTACATTTACCTACGAGAATTGAGCATACATAATAAAAGTCATGAGTTTATTTTCATTACAATTAAATGACGAGACGAGCATGGTGCTCGCCTGACGGTAAGCCACTCGACCACCCAAAAACATTAGCAACACCATACAGAACTTTGAATTACAAACTCGCACTAATGAAATAAGACCCCTGCCAATATTAAAGCAATAATATCTTGTGTATTAATCCTACTAATATTGTTAATGCGAAAGTTTGTGAGGATGGATGTATCGATTTATGTTTGTTCCACTTTCACGAAAAAACTACTGAACATATTTGGATGAAACTTTACAATTATATTGGTTATACATCAGAATAACACATAGGCTACAATGTATAATGATTTTGTGTAATTTGGTCATAATATAGCGATACAAGTAAGTCGGATTTTTTTTCTCCCGATAAACTCCTTTACGCGTGCGAAGCCGCGACCAAAGCTAGTAATTTAATGTCTACAGAACCTTCTCTTTTAACTCCATCCCCATTTTCCGTAACATCTCTCTAATTATAACGCACAACTGCACCGACAATAATAAGCAAAAAGAGCTCGGATACAAGCCGCAAAAAGCCGCATTAGCGTGAGATCTAGCTAATGTTACGCATCATTAGCTTAATTGCAATGTAGCTGTATGGGTTATAAACAGAACACCCTTTTACGGATAATATTTTTATGTATAAAAGCGGCGATAGTTGGGTGTGGAACGGACTGCCGAGACAAATGTCCGCTAGTTCAAATCCCAAGGGCACCTCTGATGTTTCTAAAATTATGTGCATTTTTCTTTCTGAATTATCGCTTGCTTTTACGGTGAAAATTTCGTGAGGAAACCTGCATGCCTGAGAAGTTCTTTATAGGAATTTCGAGGGTTGGTGAAGTCTACCAATCCGCACTAGGCCAGCGTGGTGGACTACGGTCTAATCCCCCTCAGTAGTAGAGGAGGCCCGTGTCCAACAGTGGGACAGTATTTATAATACAGAGCTGATACTATTTATTATTTCTATGCATACATCGTCCGCGCATCTGCGCACCATCACCGTGCCGGGCGCAATGAATATTTCTTTTATTTTTTATAGTAGCATGCTAGCGTTAGTGAACTAAGGTGACGGCCCAGCGTTGTTGAGTGGTAACCTATCTATCACGGCCTTGACATACAGTCTTTTTGTTTTATTTTGATAATATCAGGGTTTTTCTTGTTTTATTCTGATAGTTGTTTATTAAATTATTTCCCTTAATGAGTTTGTAACTATGCATGCCAGTTTGACAAATAATTACTTTCCTTTTTTTTAGTTGCCCTCGAGTATTACTAACGAGCTGAATTACTCGATTCAAATTGATTTAAAAACAATTGTGACTTGGTTTTTCCATCTTAAAAATATGGCGGTGTGATACCAATCTGCCCCTAAGAGGACTTATAGACGTTGGTCCTGCGCCTGATCTCTCTCCGGTCATGTCGGATTGCCGTCTCACCGGACTATGAGAGTGAAGGAACCTATGGCGAAAGGTAAAACATTCCGAAAGGGATCCCGACACAACATGCACTACTATTATGCATAAGTAATGCGGTCTGTAAATCGTATAACATAAAAAAAGTTGTTCGATAGAATTCGGCGCCAGAAGTTCCAAGGAATTTTATGCCGATATACTGTTTAAGTATACATAATTTAATGCTATGATAATAATTAGATTTTACATAAGTTACAAATGAGAAGCCGAATGGAATCGGATTATATGAACCCTTCGCCATTGGAAGAAACAGAGAGTGCACAGAGTATTGCGCCCACACTTGTGGACCCAGAACAAAAGAAAAATATTTACTATCAGAACTCAACCGTGTCATTACCATCAGAAATCCTTGTTTGTTTAAAAAATATATCACAGTATTGATATTCAAAATAGACATAAAAAAAACCCAAGTCAAAACCAAAAACATTCAAAAAATACACATCAATAAATCACGAAAGACCCACAATTCCATCCCCAAATTCAGACCACTAACGAAACCTGAAAACTTGAAAGCACACGAAAATTCGAGCGTGATATTTTCACCGAACTGAATGAGACCTCATTAAACGATGGGGCGGTCCCACAAATTGCAATTTATTGTCCAAAAGCAAGAACATAAATATTATTTGAAATGTTTATTTCACTCATTTTGCGAGGTGCTTTTGTCTTTGTTTCAATTTTGATTTTATGAATGGGTAAAGGGTTTTGCTTTGTTTATACTTCTCAAGGTCGTTATGAGGGGTTTTGTTTTACTTATTATTTACTTCTACCCTTCTTATTTCAAATTACCGTTGGTGCTATTGAAGTAACGTGTTAGATTTGTTGATTACTTTTAATAAACACGTGTTTAATGTGCTAATTAATACTTTAAATTATTTAAACTATAATAATTCTTAACGTCTTATAATGAAGTTCACAGAGAAAAAAAAAACATAGATAATTAATTTCTATACACAAACTAAGACAGCAGAGTATAGAAGGCTTGAATTTAATTTATAACAAAATTTTCGAATATTTGTTTTTTTCTTATGATGCCTAGAATATATAAAATCACATTTTATGAGCTGTATTGAAAAGACTTATAGCATTTTTTATACGTAAACTGACTCCACTGCTGATGGTAAGTGGAGTGGGGGGATATCGCATGACGTTATCGATCAATGATATCGACAATACCAGGGACACCACTACTTTAAGACAATACCGTTCGGCTCACTTTTCGATCATCCTTTTCCGGACCTGTGTAAGTATGAAGTGACAAACTGTGAATAAAAATTGTGGACTGACTTTAAGTGTAATTATTTGGCAGGGGATGAAAACGTTTGATTTTAACGCATTCCCTTTTGAGCCTTTACATAATCAAGTAACTTTTACCCGCAACTTTGCCTGCGTTAAAAATCTTTTCCATGTATCTTACTAACTTCTTATGTTTACGCGAATATTGGATATTCAAATAAAACTATTTACTGATTTTGTTGCGGTAATTTATGTTATTATTTTCTTCCAACGTTTCGAAGTGTTTGCAACCTTTATGGTCACGCAGCGGACTCTAAAGTAACAAATCTTCTATTTAGTGGAAGATTTTTTTAATAATCAGTTCAATAATTCCAGAGATTAGTTCCTACTAAAAAGCGAATAAAAAATGCGGCGATAGCCTAGTTGTTTGTGGAACGGACTGCCGAGACGAATGTCCGCAGGTTCAAATCCATAAGGCACACACCTCTGACTTTTCTAAACATTATGTGTGTATTCTTAGTGAATTATCGCTTGCTTTAACGGTTAAGGAAAACATCGTGAGGAAACCTGCATACCTGAGAAATTCTCTATAGGAATTTTCGAGAGTGTGTGAAGTCTACCAACCCGCACTAGGCCAGCGTGGTGGACTAAGGCCTATTCCCTCTCAGTAGTAGAGGAGGCCCGTGTCCAACAGTGGGACAGTATATAATACAGGGCTGATATTGTTATATCATTATAGTTCCTACAAACAAACAAACTCGTAAACTTTCCTCTGTAATATTAGTATGAATAATACACTAAATACAAGAATTTCCGGTTTGTCCCGCGTTAAATCCAGGCGCTTCAAATGTTTATTACCGTCATTCCATGTTGGATTGCTCGTCGTGTGAATCGTAACAATAGTCATCTCCTTGAGTGTTATAATTAAAATATATGACGCGTAACAAATTAAACATTTACGACTAGGGCTGCAGAATCGGTATTGGATAATTTAAATTTAGAATTGGATTTTATTTTTGGAATCGGAATTGGAGGATTAAATGTTTTGAATAAAATTATTGAATTATATTTGGCGATATTTCAGAAAGTTTATTTATGTAAGTTTTATTTGATTTTATCTTTTTAAATTTAATACCTTTATGTCATATTTTAATATACATAGTAGTTTTTACATCACGTTGATAAATGAAACCACATATTCGTCTTTACGTCTGCTAATATTGTACCAAAAATCATCCATGAATAACGAATATTTACACAGAATATTCCAGTTTTACTTATCTGATTTTTATCATTATGTAGTTTAATGTAAAAATGAAGTATGCGAGTGTATTTCTGACTGAAAGTGTGATGTTGCCGCTGCGACGAATTCTCTTAGAGTAGTAGTAGTGGCATTAGGGCGTAAAATTAAAATTACTTTTTATTTATTTTTAACTAACTTCAAAATTGGTAAACACATATGTGAAATTATTTGATGGTTTTCAGTTGTTTTTTGAGGCGGTTTAATTTTTGTTAAATAAATTTAAATCAAATCAAATCAATTTATTTTACATAAAACATGGTATAAATTATGATGTTAAATATCTTACATGTGCAACATGTTTCACTGTTTCAACGGTATGCAAAATTATATACGTACTTATAATTAGAGAACGTAGTTAGGCAAATTACCTATTATTAATATATCTATTCCCTTTTAGGTGTAGTTTACTCATACAAATTACATGATTTTCTATACATAATATTATTATATTATATCTAACTATAAAACCCATGTTTATCTGGGGGTTACTATTATATTACTATTATATTACTATATATCTTTACATGCCAAAAATTCTTTAATTGTATAGAAACATTCATCTATGAGCCATTTCTTTAATCTATTAATAAATAAGGTAAAAGGTAGTTCACGTAAGGTTTTCGGTATTTTATTATATATTTGAATGGTCATACAACCGGTATTTCTTTTATACAGAGTGGTTGACATTGAATTTAGTTTTAGCTTAGTTGGATCTCTGATAGTGTATTTATTATTTTGACATACTTTTTCAAACAACTCAGAATGTTTTTTGACAAATATACTAATTTCTAATATATATATTGAAGTTAGAGTAAGCAGTTTTAATTTTCTGAACAGTGGTTTGCATGAATCTAGTGGTGCGACCCCGCATATTGCCCGGAGACACTTTTTTTGTGCTATAAACACCCTACCTATATCTGTTAAGTTTCCCCATAACGATATGTCGTATCGTAGTATGGATCCGACATATCCATGATACGCCATTAAGGCAGTTTTTTCACTAGCTAGTTTTCTTATTTTTCTGAGTCCGTATACAAATCTGTTTATTTTGGTACAAGTTGTTTTAATATGAGCTTTCCAGTTGCAGTTTTCGTCTAGTGTGATACCTAAAAATTTTACTTCATTTACTTCATTAATTTCTTGGTTATGATAATTTATTTTTAAACTATTAGTCTTGTTATTGTAATTTTTAAATTGAATTATTTTTGTCTTATTTATGTTAGCAGTTAGGTTGTTGTCATTTAACCACTTTGATATATTTTCTATTGTATTATTTAAGGTTTGTGTATAGTCAAATTTATTATCATCTTGTGTAATTACTACTGAAATATCATCTGCGAATAATGTACAATTATGTCTAGTTGCTTTCGGAATATATGTTTGAAACTGACACTTTTTTATTTTATATCTACGTTTTGAGTAGCTTATTAAGTGGTATTTCTAAAAAGATAATTATGTGGTTACATGTAGGAATGCAATCTCAAAATAACCCTGTACAAGTGATTACAAAACAAATTTTTATTTACGTGGCAAAACATAATTCAGTGTTACAAAGTTATTAATGAAAGTTTTTGCTTAATTTTAGGCACGACGTCTTTACAGGTATTCAAGAAATTTAGTACTAAAATTGCGTATTCCAAGATAACTTACCTTGGAGTTATCGCGTAGGATTTTATACTCTTATGTTTACTGCTGTAGAGTCGGAATTATCTTGTCGCACGCGATCTATTCATATCCCCATTCAGACGAATTACTTCTATTATAATTTTAAAGTTTCCCTTGATTCCCTACTTTTGATCTGAATCTGCCACTACAAGGTGGACGGACGACCTGGCTAAGGTCGCAGGAAGCCTATGTTTAGCAGTGGACTTCCTGTGGCTGAGATGTTGATGATGATGATGATAATATGCCACTGTTGTATATGGACCTTTTCTACTACTAGTAATTTAGGCGTTAATCCACCACGCTGGGTAGGTACCACTGCACTGTTGGAAAGGTACCATCACAATGACTATTTCTGCCACACCAGTGTGTAGTCAATGTTGTGTTCCGGTTTGAAGAACATTGTAGCCAGTGTAACTGGATATAATAAGATTTAACATGTCATGTCTCAGGATGGCGAGCGCAGTGGAATACCAAACAATACTTTCTAATTCAAGTGTTGGATGGTGTTTCTACTGATTATGGGCGGTCGTATCGCGTACCATCAGGATAACGGCAAGCTCGTCTCGTCATTTAAAGCAATGAAAAAAAACGCTTGCCTAGTTATATCTTCAAAATGAATATACACGAGGTGGTGCTTGACTGTTCTTCCGCGGGAAAGTCCTTCCTGCTACAAAAGTTCCTAAATTACTCTACTGATCCAAACCGCTCTCCGTGCGATACCAGCGCCATCTATTTGAAAAATCTGATTCCAATTTTTTTCCCACAAGAGTAAAATATCTAGACAAAAATTAGTCCTTTTGTATATTGATACGATGAAATGACCCCACTGCATCTGATGATAATTAGAGTTGGGACAAATAGAATGTCGACTGACGAGAGATGATTACCTCTCGGTAGTCGATACAATTATGCCGGTCTGTTGGAACCGGATAGACAGGCTGATCCCGGAACGCGACACACTTACCTGGGCCAATATGGCGGGTTTTAACATCTTGTGTACCGTGGTTGGGGTAAAATATATCCTACCACCAGCATAGATCCTACCACTAGCAAGTATATTTAGGTGGCAACTAAATTTTATTATAGGGTCATTTTGACATTGCGTTACTCAATGAAACCACATACTCGTCTTCACCTTTGCAAACATTATGCTCGAAAACCACCCAAACGAATATTTTTAGCAAAAATCTTGATTTTTTTTTCTGTTTTTTTTTTTTTTTATCATTTTGTAGTTTAATGCGAATATGGCGTGTGCGTAATTGTATTTCTAACTTAAAGTGTGATGTTGCCGCTGCGACGAATTCTCTTAGAGCAGTAGTAGTGGCATTAGGGCGTGTAAAATGAAAATGACGTTATTAATTATATTTATTTTGTTCAAAACTATACTTTTTAATTTTACAACTACGGCTCAATTAACTTATTGTTAAATGTTATTTGCAAGCAGATAAGTATGTGGTTTCATTTAGTAACGCAATATCAAGATGACCCTGTATATAGGGTGTGTCAATATGAAACTGTGTTCAAAACATGTTTAAACATTTGCACTTCAGATTTAAGTGCCCCAAAGTTTAGGAGTCCTTCAAATTTATCGCTTATAAAAAGTAGAACAGGGAACTCATCCCTCGCAATAAAATTCAAATTACCCTCCAATCTAATGACATTGTTGATTGTTACGTTTTATATTTGAGTTTTAATTTACATTGTTGGAATATTTGAACGTGTTGGAGTTTTTGAATTTCATGTTCGAATGTTTTATCATGATTATTTTTAGATCGATGATTTTTTTAATAGGTACTTGACATTATAGCAGTACTATAACATTTTGAGGTTTTCATAATTATCACTAAACTCCTGGATGAGAGGATTAGCAGCATGCCTTATAACACCGAGCGCTGAAGCTTGAAGAGGCTCGGGACACACTAATCAACCCGAAACGATATTAATCAAATAGACGGGAAGCGTTAAAAATATACTTTTCCACTTCCAAAAATTGTTTAAATCTCATTTACTGCTACTAATTCAAATTCCTTTGCTACCAAGAACTAAAATGTAAAAATATTACCACCGATACCGCTACCATGGTTACCACTGTCTCGTGCAACTTACATCACCTCTACATAATTTTTGCCTCGTTGGCTTATTTGTACACGGTACGACTACCGCGCTGAGGTCATGGGTTCGAATCCCGGGTCGGGCAAAAATAATTGTAACTGGGTTTTTCCATCTTAAAAATTACTCAGTTGGAGTCAGGAACTTGTTATAGGAGACAAATGAGTATACGGTTCACCTGATGGTAAGTGACCACCGCCGTCCGATAAATACCATGGTATTGCAAATGTCCCATATTGATGACCTCTGGAGCGTAAAGATGCGTCGCCGAACTTTAAGTTGTTTTAAGTTGGCTACATACATACATAGTATCACGCCTCTATCTCATATGGGTAGAGACTATGGATTGCCAATTTGAACGATTCTGGCATACTTCTCGCGCTTCCTCCACCTTCATCAATATTTTCATGCATTACCGCCGGTTCAGGGTACTTTTGACTTGTCCTTTACTAAGAATGTCAGATATCTGACATTCGAAGGTTCGGTGCAGTCGACCCCTATCGGCTTTTCCTTTCACGTTCGCCGGCAGTATGATACCTCCTCTCTGAAAGCATATAAAGCCGTTTGTCCTGCGCCGGATCTCTCTCCGGTCATGTCGGATTGCCGTCTTACAGGACTGTTTGAAGGAACAGAGAGTGCACCTGTGTATTGCGCGCACACTTGTGGAGTATAAGTCCTTCGTACTGGACTGATCTACGTTGCGAGTGGCCGTGGCCGAGATTCTGTTAGGAAGGTGTTACAAAATACGCCCTATAAGGTAATTTGAATTTTATTGTTAAGGATGAGAGCTCCGTTTCTTTTCGTTTTTATTTCTTTGAATGACTAGACAAGCTTGCCATTCGCCTGATGGTAAGCGATACGACCGCCCATAAACAATCGAAGCCTTGAATTTCAAAGTATAGTTTTGTATTGCACTGCGCTCGCCATCCTGAGACATGAGATGTTAAGTCTCATTATGTCCAGTAGTTACACTGGCAACAATTTCCTTCAAACCGGAACACAACAGTGACTACACACTGCTGCTGCTTGGCGGCAGAAATAGATATTTCGGAGGTACCTACCCAGGCGGACTCTCACATATGAGAGACCTACCACGAGTGTCACCTTTTTACAAACTTTAAGTTTAAAGGACTTCTTAACTTAAATCTAATATCATCACTACCTTTTAATGTCCACTTAAAAGAATTTAATCGCCCTAATCTCGATAAATCCTTCCTATATTTTATTGATGCAATTGTTTTTGTTCCAGTGGCCGCCATCACGATCAACTATATTCACAAACATGATGAACACCGCCATATCTTCAAGCAGTTTGGAAAGTAAGTTATTTCATTTTTATAGAATTTGTCCAAAATGTTAATATTGCTCGATATTTTCTAATCAGGTTGTGTATTGTTCGTCCGATATGGCGATAGGCATTCTATCTCATTATGGGACGGAACACATAAGGCAATAACTTGGGTACTCTGATTACACTTCTGTCTATCCCTTCAGGGATAAAGGTGCAATGTGTATTAGTTTCTTTCAGGTTACATTATAACCGGCGTTAATTCATTTGTATTAGAATTATTTTTATAATAATAATAGCATTTCTATCTTAAAATTTAGTCAAATATTAATAAATCATAAAAAAAATAGTTCAATTTTTTCTTTAACTCGTAATGATTGATCATCCGTAGATCACTCTCTTGGTAAAGCAAGATTTGCATCGGGGTAACTAAGTTTGAATAGCCAAGTAAAAGTGTAATTGAAATTGTGAGGTTTAGTTTTTGGGTTAAAAAATATTTGCTCTAAGCAATTCAATTAACATACTTTAAAACACGCAAACAAAATTGGAACACCCTTTATCAGAAGTTATAAAAACTTATAAATATTTTCCAAGCATTTGTTTTCGCCAGTGGGCTAGTTTTCGTTATAAATTATCCCCAAGGAGCCAATCATTTTTCTGGATAACAACTATTCTATTAGTTATTCTTACAAACTTACCAAATTCTGCAAGATTGGAGATAAAAGTTGGTATAAAGTTTCCCAAAGCCTCCAGCCTTCCGTCGATTACATTTTGACATAATGTTATTGTCTGAAACTTTTTGTAAATAGAACCTAAATGTAGGCAACAAGCGCCTTAGCTATGATTATGAAATCCGGTTAATTTTATCGAGTAGTAAATAATAATATCAGCCCTGTATTATATACTGTGCCACTGCTGGACACGGGCCTGCTCCACTACTGAAAGGGATTAGGCCTTAGTCTATCACGCTGGCCTATTGCGGATTGGTAGACTTCACACACCCTCAAAATTTCTATAGAGAACTTCTCAGGTAATGTTTCCTCGCGATGTTTTCCTTCATCATTACACCAAGCGATAATACACCAACAATAATACATAATTGTATATATAACTTCCTCTACTACTGAGAGTGATCAGGCCTATTGAACTTGACAAACTTCACAAACCTTCGAAATTTTATTGTAAAGAAGAGAAATTCTGATATTCTTATCGAGTCGAAAAAACGAAGTTTTAGAGTTATCCCACTGCCTCGGTGGCGTAATTGTACGGCAGCGCTCTGAGGTCCTGGCTTCGAATCCCAGGTCGAGCAAAGTGATATTTGGCTTTTCTGCTCAGTATCAGCCCGGAGACTGGAATTTGTACCCGAAAGGCGGTAGTCTCGCCCTATCACAGCATGGGACGGAACACACTTGGCGAAAAGTGGGTGCTCTGGTTGTGCCTCTGCATACCCCTTCAGGGATAAATGCGTGATGTGTGTCTGTGGAGTTATCTAACATGACTATAGGATCTTTCTATAAGTAGGTATCTTGAGAAAATAAGCTCCTCATAGTAATCTAATTCAGAAACCACTTGAAATGCTCATTCTCGAAGCATCGAAATACTTGTGCTCTATATGATTTAAATGAATAAGCCATGATATTCCATATTCTCGTGACTTTACCCAATGTAGAATGAGTTAATTAAAAATAAAATGGATTCCATATCAATCTGAATGGGCCCCGTATATCGGCTGTTGTGCGTGATTGAAAGATCTCTGCTTTTGACAATTTATTATAACGTACTGGTGTTGTTTATATTTATTACTCGCGGCTTCGCTCGCGTGAATGAATTTTCTGGAATATTTTTTTTTCCGACTTACTTGATAGTGTCGCTATATAGCGAAATTTTACTTTGCAACATTTTTAACCTCATGAAAGAAAACCAAACCAAATTACACAAAATCATTATAAATTATATCCTATGCGTTATCCTGATGTATAACCAATATTAGTGTAAAGTTTCATCCATAACCGTTCAGTACTTCGTGAAAGAGGAACAAACATACATAGGTACATATGCTGTATGTACATCAATCTTCACAAACTTTCGCATTTATAATATTAATAGGATTACTGACAGAGTTAACAATAGTAAGCATAGTAAGTAAAAATTCACGTCAAATTGATAACCTCCTCCTTTTTTTGAAGTTGGTTAAAAATCAAAGAGTTTTAAGATTATATAGAACGGATATTGGAATGATTGTCATAAAAAAAATTGTGCTCATGCGATGGTTACTTTTAAAATACTTAATTTTTTCCATATTGTGATTTGCACGTTTTTAATGCGTGTTTTAGCATATTTGATGTAGATATGTTATTTTTGTATCAAAACCCAAGGACGCACGTTATTTGTACATATTCCAATTCGAATTGACCGTAAATAAATAAATCTAAAACATAAATAAATCTAAAAGGGAAGCCGGTAGTAATCGTGTTGTATGGATGCTTCGCCACTGACAGACAGAAAAGGGGACTTTGTTTTATAATATTTATAGAAATAATTCAATTTGTATGGACTTTCCGCCACTGGTGTTTTATGAACCGTGTCCGAGTTCGTGAGGTTTCGTTATTTGACTGTAAATCCCCCCTCTCCCTTGGGTTGTATGGACCTCTACTGATAATTGAGTTACACACCATGTGTAAGATATAATTTAAGAATTCAAGGGGGTCGCCAAGACGTTCCAATGGGAAATCGGCCACACGCAAGTCATAAAGAATTTAGATTCGTGGAAGGGTCTACAATATATTTGTATTTGACAATGCACATATAAAATCTGACGATAACCTAGTTGAGTGTGGAATATACTACCGAGACGAATGTCCCCAGGTTCAAATACCAAGGTCACCTCTCATGTTTCTAAAAAAAAAAATGTGTGTATTTTTTGTGAATTATCTATTTAGTAAAACATCATTAGGAATCCTGCATACCTGAGAAATTCTCTATAGGAGTTTTGAGGGTGTGTGTAGTCTACCAATCCGCACTAGGCCAGCGTGGTATACTAAGGCCTAATCCCAGTAGTAGAGAAGGCCCGTGCCCAGCAGTGGGACAGTATATAATACAGGGCTGATATTATTATACATATAAAATCCACAATGGCTTGTTCAGGTGTATATCTAACCGCCATTTTAAATTAATAATCCGAATCGCTTCGATCTATAGCAATAATGGACCAATCAGAACAAAGGCTTTTTGAAATGCCTATACATGAGTTTTTTATTATTATCGGACACCGTGAACATCGGGGGAAACTTGCGAATGTGATACTGGAATCCTGACTTAGCGACTGCAGGGCCCTGGAGGAAATACAATATTACATTCACACTCACGCCCTTTTGCATTAGGGGTAGGCAGAGACTATTGAGCACATGCATCTTAACACATCTTTCGCCTCTTCAACATTTATATTTATTCTAATACATTTCTTAACAATTTTTTCATAATTTTTTTGCCGTTTGAGGGTACTCTTGACCTACTTTTTTGAAGGAGATCACTTATTTGATCAATGTGTGTTCTCTTCGGGCGCCCTTTTGAACATTTGCTCGATAAATACCTTTCTTGACCGTCTTAATCGATCCTCTCCAAGTGCCACAACCTCAGCATTCTTAGAATTTTAGTCACCATATTAACATACAATGGTTTCCGATCATAATATTTCTCCAATAAAATAATTAGGGTTACAAGTTTCAAGTGAATTTATTTGACGGTTATATTAAACAGCTAATGTATTGTAGATAGTACTCATTTATGACAATTTATTTGGGTGCAAGGATTAGAGTGATTTTTTTATTTGGTCGGCTTATACATTTGAATGAATCCCTCCTAGCCGAATTTCGACCACGGAGGCCAATCTCAACGAAGATCAGGTACGCAGGATATATTATAGTGCACAAGTGTGTGTACAATACACGGGTACACTCTGTTCCTACACTCTCATAGTCCGGTCAGATGGCGATCCGACATGACCGAAGAGAGATCAGGCGCAGGAACAACGGCTTTACGTGCTTTCTGAGGCATGGGGGTATCACACCGCCAACTTACTGACTTTGAGTTGCGGCTGAGTAATTTTTAAGATGGAAAAATCCAGTCACAATTGTTTTGGCCCGACCCGGAATTCAAACCCATGGCTTCAGCGCGGTAATCGTACAGGAGGCAGACTTGACGTGACGTGTTGTTATACCTACATTTATGTGATGAGTAGCACTTACTTAATTGTGAAACAGGCCCTAAGTCTCACAATGACTAGTAATTGATTAAATTACGTAATCCTAGGCATAGATTTAGCTATCTACCAGTCTTAGACAGATCCTAAATTATGTCAAGGTTCAACTACATTGAAGATTAAGCTCGAGGCAATTTACAACTCACGTCCAAACTTTATAGCATACTAAATTTATCTGACAAAGAAATTGTATTTGGAGTGTAATTAAAAATACATTAGCAAATACGTTGGTGAATTGTGGAACTGAGGAGTTAGTTTTGAGAAGTGCACTATGTATTAATTTTTGAGGGTAAGCAGAGACGTAACTGCAACTTTTATACGGCAGTTAATCCACTGCATGATGGTAAGTGGAATGACGTCCAAAAGGAGTGTTGACTGATGAGAGATGACTACACCTCGCCAGTCGACAGAATTATGCCGGCCCGTTAGAACGATATATACACAGGCTAATCTCGGAAACACGACACATTTACGTGAGACACTATGGCAGGTTTTACATCTTGTGTACGGAGGTTGCTATCCGGGTGGATACAATTCTACCACCAGCATACATCAACTAGCACCAATTGATCTTCTTTGAGCTTATTCATGCTATAATAAGGGTGAAATTATGGCCACATCACACATATTCGAATCCTTAGTAATTCGGTTTTAGAAATCTTTTACGCAATAGCACCTAACCTTGGAAGAATCGAAACATCCTACAAATTGCCCAATCAGGAAATTGATTTGAGAACATTTTTCAGAGCCCGAATACGCAGTTACTTATGTGGCTATTAAATTGTAAGCTCTAGGTGTATTGCGTCGTGGCGTTATTGGAAATACAATGGTAAAAGCGTTAGTGTTCGCAGAAATTCAGAATCCTACCGAATTGCCTCCTTTCACATTCAATTATATGCTTGCGGAATCCATTTCCAGGAAGCTAGGAACTAGAGAAGTGATGGCTTTGTCTGAACTACTATTTTTTACGATGTACTTATTCTTGAGTTCTGTTTTCTATTTTGTATCTAAAGCAATAGAGTTCTGTATGTAGTAGTGGCCATTCTGCTGTTAGATATATTGCTAAGAACCAAAGAGAAAGAGAGAGAGAGAAAGAGATTAAACAGTACAGTTAGTTATAGACCGAACATGAGAACCAAATTTATTCCCTAATAGTTATTACCAATTAGTAATATGTCGTCTTATTTGAAATGTCCGTGTGACAAGATGTCACAGCGTCATTAGATGTCAATATTAAAATGACATATTTGCTCATTAAAAAGTTGCAAATCACGATATGGATAAAATATAAAGTATTTCACACTAGTGTTTTGCTACTCCATGGTAGATTTAGTAACTATCGCATGAGCGTAAAATTATACCATAAAAATCTTCCCAACGTCTGCTATACATGTAGGGATGAGAGGCAAATAAAAGAGAGAATCCTACTCAAAATCTTTACTTTTGACCTATTAATTCTAATTACAAAGTTGCGCGCACGCCCGAGCTTCTGCCGTAGCCACCATTGCTCGCGAAAGAGAGAGAAAGCACTATCATCTTTCTCTCATGCACCGAAAATCAGATATGCGTACAAAAACATTTTATTATAATTCTCTTAAAATACGATCAGATATTATTCCCCACATACATATTATATTCTTAGTACCCTTAGTTAAGGGTACTAAGAATATATGTATTTTTTTTTTATCACCACACACCACTCTGTAGTGACACCACACATACACACTTTCAAGGAGTAAAAGCAGTTTCTTGGCATAAAAAATACGTAAGCAGGAAGCAAATTCGTAGCAAAATATGCCAAAAACAATTTCAATATCAGATCAGTTAAAACGAATTCAAAGCTTACACACCTGGCAAGCCGTCGGTACCCCAACAGATCTAAAGATGGTAATCGGCTTAATAACGCTCGGACAGTTAAATAAAAAAGCGCTTATCAGCTGTTCCTGCGATGGCTCCGTTTTATTAGCTTTTAAAGTTTTACGTCGCGAGTGTACCTGTTAAGTTGAGGATGCTATGAGATAAGGAAAACTGTAAAACCTTTTTATGTGGGTGTGAAAAGGTTTGGTTATAAAAGGCTTAAGATTTAAGTCTTGGATTTTGTTTGGTAGATAATATATAAGAAAGTCAAGTTATATCTGTTGTGTCACATCAGATCGGTCACTTTATCGTGGTAATAAAAATTAAAAAGATTTTCTGGTAGGTCTTATAACAAAAAAAAAATAATACCACCACATATCACGATCACCTTTATCTCCAAAGGTGTAGGCAAAGATACAATCAGGTTACAGCCTTTTGCCTGTATGCTCCTTCCCATGACATGGTAGGGGGCTAGCCTAAAGCCACAATAGGCCTCCACATATCACTATCACCTTTATCGCTGAAGTTATAAGCAGAGGCATAATCAGGCCAAAGCCTTTCGCCTGAGTGTTCCTTCATATGATATTATAGGGGGCAAGTCTAGCACCATATAGGGCACAAACCCCAGTTTCTGAGTTGTTCTTGACCAAAAAAACCCAATATCAATCAGCCAGACCCGGGAATCGAACCCGACACCATAAAGCGAAAACCGTACTGGCACAATACATATACCCACCGGTAACGATAGTTGAAATTTTTCAAAAGGTAACCCGAGGCAAAAAAAATTGCTTTAGTTAACATATCGTGAACACTCTAATAATAAAAAAAAAAGTAAGACAAATGTAAATAAATCAAAAAGAGAAGCCGACAGCCTAAGGCATTATTATACTTACTTGATCAAAAAATAATTTTATTTATTTATCTTTTAATGTATTTTCGCAGCCCATTGTGCCCTAGACCTAGCAAGTTTACGAGAGCCTCCTACAAAGTATCAACACAGTAAACCGTTGAAATGGAAGCGCATTAAAGCGCTGTAAAGTGCTGCGTTCGTTTACACGTCACCAATAACCCAGATGGGGACTTAGATTTAGCTTACATTGTGATTGCTTGGGAATTTGGGTTTGGATGTGAAGGTTAAGATCTAAATGCCCTTAGTTCCCCCCCTAGGCGGTTCTTGTGCGCTCGGTCTTCAACAGCGAATGCACGCTCATGCACGGGGAAACATTTGTCGCGGCTTTAGTCACACAGTTAAGTGTGTATACCTCGTGTTGATATAACACATTCAGGCATATAAGAACACACGAACATTTCCCCTCCTTTTCCTTTTTTAAACATCCCTCCAGATCTTAATAGTTTTTATACAGGATATTCTAAGATTTCTGAATTAATCTACATAATTTATTTTTTATTTATTAAAGAAAGTTACCGCAGTGGTCCCATCAAAAATCTATAATTTGGATTCATTATTTTAATTATTACATTACCGAAAGTAATTATTTAATGACGCATCTAATGAATCTCACTATTTATTTCTTTATAAAGATACACTAAACTGATTACATGATAGACAATCTAAATTACATTATAGTGGATCTAATGGCTAGTCAGAATCCAAATAGAAGTGTACACAACATATTCAAATTAGGTGTCACGTACATGTTATTTAGTTACAAAATAATTATAATAAATTTAATAGTTTAGCCTTGGCACATGAGGTTACCCACATGTGGCATGGGGACTCTAAAATTATTGTCCCGATTGTCTTTTCTGCGCATGGGTTGATACCAAAGAGCGTCGACCAACATCTTCGGACGCTTTCAATTGGCCGTTGGGTCGGAGGCCAGATGCAGAAGGCAGTATTGCTGGACACGGCGCGCATTGTGAGGAGATTCCTCACTTTAAATCCCTAACCGCCGGTGGCCTGGGTCTTGCGCTTCGCCATCGGAGGGTCATTATTTTTTTAATATTTTTATATGTATGTATTTCTTAATATATACGTAAAATGTAAAAAAGAAAACTTTAAAATAAAGAGAATTGACCATAAATATAAAATATATTGCCTAGGTTAAGGCAGACGATGCGGGAGTTGTATCTCACTTGGTTGCTGTGGATAATATGTATTTTACTATAGGATTTTTGTTTTAGTATAATTATTTAAATTTACATACAAAACATTACTATTTAGTTTGACTGATCTAATGAATCCGTATCTGTTTACAGGAGCAGGACGTTATCCCGCGGGACGGCTGTGCGGGACACCGGCGGTGAGTTATGTCCTATCCCGGGGGAACATGCTGGTGTAGTCCGAATTGCTACATTAGGCTGGAATTGGGTTTAGATTTACGTTGTATTTAAATTGACAATAGTCCTATACTTGTAACAGTCTGTTTGATTGAACAATAGATTTATTCTAAATGTATTTTGTTAGGTTTAAACTACATTGTATATATATATATATATATATATATATATATATATATATATATATATATATACATATCAGCCCTGTATACCAATACAGAATACCAAATACCAATGCCGAGCCAGCAACCCGTACGGAGCTGCTACCTTTAACGTCGAACTTACTATATTGGGTAAATATTTTATAATATAAAATCATATCAGCCCTGTATTACATACTGTCCCACTGTTGGGTACGGGCCTACTCTACTTCTGAGAAGGATTAGGCCATAGTCCACCACGCTGGCCTAGTGTGGATTGACAGCTTCACACACCCTCAAAATTTCTATTGAGTACTTCTTAGGTATGGAGATTTCCTCACGATGTTATCCTTCGCTGTTAAAGCAAGCAATAATTCATAAAGAATTACACACATCATTTTAGACAAGTCAGAGTAAAAAGATATATAAAGTGGTTTAATAATACAATGTGTAATTTAATTTTATTTTCAATACATCAAATAATTTTAAAAAAATGAACAAAATATTTAAAATGTTCATACGATATTTAAGTAAGGTCATTGAAGTTATTAATGGTTTGTAAAACAGCTAATAAATCGAATAAAAAAGTCCAAGTTTCATATAATGTTGTAGACGTTTTAAGTCTCAGAATTGTATTCTTGGACCAACAACCTATTTCTATCCCAATTACAATTTACGGCAAATGACAATGTCCATCAACGAGATATTCCTTCCACCATTGCCAGGATGATAATTTATTGCTTTGAATGACGAGACGAGCTTGCCGTTCACCTGATGGTAAGCAATACGACCGCCCTTAAACAGTAAAAACACACCAACACCTTGAATTACAAAGTATTGTTTGGTATTCCACAGCACTCGCCATCCTGAGACATGATATGTTAAGTATTATTATTTCCATTAGTTACACTTACTATAATGTCCTTCAAACCGGAACACAATAGTGAATACACACAGCTGATTGGTGGCAGAAATATACTTGCGGTGTTATCTACCCAGGCGGACCTCTCATATATGAAAGTCCTCCCAGTAAATCAACATTTCTTGTTATATACTTAAGTTGAACTTGGACTGCGATGAGCAAGAAGCGATACGTCGGACAACGCTCGGTTGCCATCCATTCTAATACAAAATATATTGGATACAACCCCAGTAACCAAACGTTTCGTTTGTGAGATATCTCCTACAATACTATGAAGCTACATATTCTAAATACATAATGTTTTTATTTATGTATTAAATATATCTGGATATTTCACGCTGGAGATACTGACCTCAATTCCAGTTAAAAAAGAAATCTACTTTTTACTGAATGTAGCGCAATAAGAATAAAATGGAAAGCGTGTTAAAATTGTAAATAAGTCCACTTGGACGCTTCGCTGGAGTTTTGTTAGTCCGTTTGTTTTGTGGCGAGAAACATTAGGATGTTACAGTATAGTACAAAAAGTGGGGAATTGTATTTATTTTGTACGAACGAGCACCTGGGTTATCTGATAATAGCACTACAGAACTGTCAGTTAAAAGTAGTGTAACTTTTTTTATAGAGTCTATTCCGCCTTCCAGTGCAATTTTTATAAGTTAGGATCGGCAACACGAATTATGAAATTGAGCTTCATGTCGGCGAGTCTCAGAGAGCACTAATCAGTCTTAACTCACCACGAAATCAATCAAAGCATAGGCAGGCGTTGGAAACATATTTTTCCTCTTCCCTCCACAGCATAATCTAGTGTTTGAAAACAAGCTGGCATGTTTGTAAGAGCCAATATCGTCTAACTAAAAAAATCGAACTTTACACTTCGTCGAATAGGAAATAAGACGCAGGCTGAATTTTACAGTGTTATAAGATCTTAAGGTCATTATCAGATTGCCAAATACATTTTTATTGCTTTGAATGACGCGACAAGCTTGCCATTCGCCTGATAGTAAGCGATACGACCGCCCATAATAAGAAGAAACACCATTCATTACCTTGAATTACAAAGTATTGTTTTGAATTCCACTGCACTCGCCATCCTGAGACATGTTAAGTCTTATTATATGCAGTAGTTAGTACACATGGCCAATTTGCTAGTTACTCCAAATATTAATCTTTATTTGGGGGTTTATTTGTACTCGTAATGATAGAGTTGAAGGGAACGATCCTAAATAAACATAGTTTTTGATGGAACGAGAATCTGGGGCCGGGTTTGGAGAATAAACATATTATATTACATGTAATATGTTTATTCTCCATTTTGATAATGGAATATAGAAAAACCGGCAGCATACGTAAAAATGCCAAATGGAAATGCTAATTAAATAAAAATCATACTTCAAAAATAAAAATAAAACTGCGCATAATATATTTGAATATTAACAGGTTCCACGAACTGAGATTATATTAATTACAGAAATTTCTTGGAACCGGCAATGCTATTTAGCTTACTATGACGCAAGTAAATAATGATTATAAGGTTCGCAAATCCTATCGAAATAAACCTATTTCGAATGCTTTCGATACATAGGTTAAATCATTAGAATTGCCAACAAATTTATTAATAAGGTGAGAAATAAATATTTTAAAGAAATCCTAGGGTCGCTCTTTTTCCAGCTTTGAATTTGGTTTCAAATTAGAATTTATTGTCACAGGTAAGACTGAAATAAAAAAAAACCGATACATACTTAGGTCTTTTATTCCCAAAGGGGAAAATAGGGACGCATTTAGTACACCCAAGTTTAGGCCATGTTTGATTCCTTCCATATGGCTCTAGCCTATTGCCAAAACAGGCACAAATTTAGACTTCCAGCTGCTGCTGCTGTTGAGATTGGAACCCGAGACCTCCGAGCAGTACTCATACCACACGCAACAAAACTACGCCACCGTCAATTTCATACACAAGAAAAACAACAAAGACAACTGAATTCTCAAAATTTTTTACTTTTGTTGGTCGGAATTATATTTCGCGTACAATAATGAACAGCGGGTAACTGCCGGGATAAAACCAAATATAAATATCCCCAAAAATTTGGCCACCGGTGTACAAAACTTTTTCGTCTCGGATTCCGTCGCATAATACCGAGTAGATTGTCCGGAAATTCATCCGGAAAAAGGCGGTTCGAAACGATTCCATAGCGATTATTTTTTACCGAACTAATTGGTCCAATTCAATCTAAACATTATGTATTACTAGCTGACCCGACAGATGTTGTCCTGTCTTAACTATGTATGCACGCGCGCATTCTGTCGATCGCTGACAGTTATTTCAAGCAATTGACAGTTATATAATATGAATATTGTCGTAAAGTTTTCTTAAATTTTCTAATTTTCCGCGTAATTTTTTGAATTTTACTTTCATAAGAATCTTCTCCTGACAATAACATACACACCAAAAAAAAATAGTGAAATCAGTCAGCCGTTCACACGTGATGGCGTGACCAAGGGAAATAGGGATTCATTTTGTATATATTATGTAGATGATTGATAACGGTTTCTTTGGATTAATTCTAATTACTGATTGAAATTGCTTATAAGTTGTAGATAGAACCATGTAGCAGACAGTTAGCATGAATTGGTGCTGCTGTCTCAAAGTCGATGTAAAATAACAGTGTCTTTAGAATGAAGCAATCAACTACCAAGCAGCAGTGTGTAGTTACTGTTGTGTTCCGGTTTGAAGGACATTGTAGCCAGTGTAACTACTGGATATAATGAGACTTAACATCTCAACTCTGGAAAATCAAACAATACTTTGTAATTAAATGTGTTGGATGGTTTTTCTACTGTTAATAGTCGGTCGTATCGCTTACCATCAGGCGAACGGAAAGCTCGCCTCGAAAGAATAAAAAAAAACTTTCTAATAAAAAACTGATTCAAATCTCTTTATTCATTTTGAAGCTGCAACACCACACACATACAGATACATTAATTAACAAAATAAAATTTTGAAACGCCTTTTTTCCGTCGAAGATTAAAAACACAACACAAGAGTCCGCATCACTCGGTAAAATGTTGTACCTTATTAAGATTTAGACTTTTATATTTATACTAACATATAAAGCTAAAGCGTTTGTTAGAATGCGCTAATCTCAAGAAGTAATAAACCGATTTTGAATTAGGAAGCTAAATTACTTCTGAGTGCTACAGCCTAATTTTTATTCCGAGAAAATATTATTTACCTTGGAGTTTTTTTTTTGCGGGTGGAGTCGCAGAAAAGCTAGTATTACACATCTAGTATATTAGGTTTCAAACAGGCTGGCATAATTGTGTCGACTGGCGAGGCAATAGGAATAATCAAGCTTCGATAGTCGACAGCCTACCGAAGTACCATTGCCGTTCTCAAAAAAAATCCGGAAAAAGGATCAAGGAACTCTAAGGTTGATGTTTAATAAAAATAGAGGAAACAGCGAAAGTCAATAGACTACCTAAATTATTAGCTTAAAACATAAACTATCAGCCACCATATTGTCTCTTGTGGTACGAGGCAGGAAGATAAGCGCATAATCTCTTATCTATCGTAATGGCTCGATCGCTTAATCCACGGCTTAACAATCGGACGTAATACAGTTGTGTTATGAATTTAGACTTGGTTTAGTTGAAGTGAATTTCTATTCTCTTGGTTAATATAACTATGTAGGAGAACTACAAAAATGCAAGGGCCTCGTTGAAAATAAATTAATTAAATAATATAATAACATCAGCCTTGTAATATATACTGTCCCACTGCTGGGCACGAGTCTCCTCTACTACTCAGAGGGATTAAGCATTACTCCACCACGCTGGCCTGGTGCGTATTGTTAGACTTCACACAACCTCGAAATTCCTATAGAGAACTTCTCAGCTATTCGGGTTCCTTTACGATGTTTTTCTTCACTGTTAAAGCAAGCGATAATTCACAAACCCATGAATTGGGGTTTACTTATCGCCATATTGGGTCCAAATTTTAGAGTCTGGGCTGATACTGAACAGAAATTCCAATATCACTGCCCGATCTGGGATTTGAACTCGGGACCTCTAATCGCGTCTAATCGCGGGCATTAGAAATATGCTAACGAGACAGTCAATATAATTTATCAAGCAGGTATATTGATTTAATGTTATATTAGAAGAGTTTATAAATCTCCCTTGCGTACCAAAAAAAAAAACTATGTATTAAGTATTGTATTGTAGGTGTAAATTGTGATATAGGTCCTTGGTTATCTGAAGTAAATAAATTAATAAATAAAATAAAAATTATAGTTTGGAATCTTTGTCATAAAATGGTTTAAAATACCCACGTTAATACTTCATTAGATTGTAATTATACTTGAAAATCCAGAAATAAGTAGAGTTCGCAAAATAAAAGATCTTTATAAATGATGCTTAAGAACCATCATGATCACACCAGCTAAAAAAAGTATCAAAATTGGCCAATTCGTTCCAAAAAACGTGCATTGTAGCTCTCAAACTATAATAGACATACATCTAGAAAAACATATACACATCTCAAACTTATAACAACCTTATGTTACTCCCGGGTTTTAAATATACCGATAAATTCAAATACTATATTTTTTTACGGTCAAGCGAACGTGCCAGTAATAACTTTTTAATCAGCAAAGAATTAAAAAAAATATATGCCTCTAAGCTGAATTTCAATAAAGAATATCAATTTGTATCTTTAAAATGAGCACACAAGAAAAAACCGCATCTCGGAAAAGAAAAAAGTTTTTTGCTGGCCATCAGCAAAAAGAACTTAGAAACAGGATTTCGAAACTGGAAAAAATAAAAATACCACCGCTATTAAAGAAGCGAACCATTCAGGCGTTATAAACTTTTTCAAATCTAGTTTGGGTACACGGAAAATCGAACTCTACATCCACCGCTAAGAGTCGAATATCGCTTAACCTCTACGGTGCATAAAGTTGAATGGACTCTGTGTTCTGTAGCATAAAGTTGAAATTGGCGGTGTGCGTTTAATAAAGTTCGATATGGATTAGTGGTTTGAAAACTTTGCGCGCGTACCCCGCAGTTGGAAAGTTTCTAGTGCAATGCCTAGAGTTAGTTTGTTGGAGAACACTCTTAAACTAAAACCAGTGGAAATTGCTCGATCTCGGTTTAAATAGTTGCTTAAGTGTTTTTTCTGCGAATATTTATTTCGTTTGCGATTGTTTGTAAGTTTGGTATGCTGAGTTCGAATGCAAAGAAAACATTATGATTTTTTATTCTCGTTCTTTTAGAACGATTTTTTTTTATTTTCTCAATGGTTAATGGTGTTGGTCTCTTTATTGTGAAATACTTTTCTTATATTTTATATTTTAATATAATATATCTTAAAAATATAAATGTATATAAAAATATTTTAAAAACACCCTCAAATGACGAGACTAAAGGCAAAATTGGTTACGTTATTATCTAGTTACTTATACTATTGCTAACAGTCAGCCTTACATAACTATTTGTTTCCCAAATAAAATAGAATTTATACTAATATATAAAGCTGAAGAGTTTGTCCGGACACGGTAATCTCAGGAACTACTAAACTGATTTTAATTTTTTTTTCATGAATAGGAAGCTACATTACTCCTCAGTGCTATAGGCTACTTTTTATCCCGTGAAAATACTTATCCCGGAACATCTTTTCCACACGTGCGAATAATAAAATATGAAATTTATGATTCTGCTCACGAGAAAAAGCCGTTGTTATTTGGAAAAAAAATAACTTATTAGCTGGACTGACATCCACAAAATCAGAAACTAGGATCTCTTTAAACTATTAGGTCGATTAACCAGTCGATGTTTAGTCATTGACATATAGTCCTACAAGGAACCTATTATTACAAAACGTTTCTCCTTCTCGCGTCGATTCTCCAATGCTGAACGTAGTAAAACATCAGGGATATAACATTTCGCGCAATGTACCATCTACACTGGCTTCGGCTATATAAATAGCTGCAGCGATATTTATGTTGTGTGTGTATTTTTTAGGCAGACATGGTAAAGTGGACCCCACTGCACCTGATGGTAAGTGGAGTACCAATAGAATATCGATTAATGAAAGATAACCCCTGGGTAATCCACACAATTATGCCGGCTTGTTGGAACTGGATACACACAGACTTACGTGTTTCTCTCTCTATTTATATTTCAAGATTATTGGAAGATTTTATTGAAAAGAGATAGGATCATGAGATATAAAATTAAATTTCAACAATTAGCGCTATTTAATAAATTAATATTACATTAAAAAACAAATATAAAAATAATTTTTGTTACAAATTCTATTGAATTAAATTATACTAAAACTAAAACCTATACCTCTTTTTTGCAACACCTTGTATAGTGGAACTATTCAATACTTTTGTCTAACATTGTGCGACTTTATCGTACAACGGATATTACCTTCTGACGGCACCACTAGCCAATGGAGTTACGGTAACTCCCGGAACTTATTAAAAGTTTGAAAGCTTTTGCGGCACATGACATTGGTAAGCACACATGTACTTATAGTTATTATTTACGCATCGGTGATTCCTTTGGTGTTATGAATGTGTGGATACTTACTTTCAGGTAAAACATTTTGCTCACTTACCTACGAAACTATAAAAAAAATTACAAATTATATGGTCTCGTTTCCAAATGGCAACCATTGGGCTAGTGTCATAGATGTGTGCGTTATAGTGACTACTACAATCAGGAGAACTTGTTAGTCTGCCTTCCAAATTAAAAAAAAAAAATGACAAAATGAATATAGCGACTTGTTACCAAATTTCCCATTACTGGGTCGACAAGTGTGCTGGTGTTATATATGTGCGGGCTATGGTGACTAAATACCATCTGGTGAACCTCCTGCTCATTTGCCTTCAAAACTATAAAAAAAAATGACAAAATAAATATAGCGACTTGTTACCAAATTTCCCATTTCTGTATCAATCTTTGTGCTGGTGTTATAGATATGTGGGTAATGGTGACTCCTTATCACCAAGTGAACCTGTTCTTTTGCCTTTGAAACTATTAAAAAAGGTCAAGGCGTCTCGTTTCCAAGTGTTACGTTTCTGAGTCAACCAGTGTGCTGGTGTTATAGATGTGTGGTCGATGGTAACTACTCACCATCAGGTGAACCTGTTCGTTTGCCTTCAAAACTATAAAAAAAAAATGACAAAATAAATATAGCGACTTGTTACCAAATTTCCCATTTCTGAGTCAATCTTTGTGCTGGTGTTATAGTTGTGTAGGCGATGGTGACTACTCACCATCAGGTGAACCTGTTCGTTTGCCTTCGAAAGTATTTAAAATATTACAAAAAAAAAATATGACGTCTCGTTTCCAAGTGTTACATTTCTGGGTCAAGCAGCTTCCAATTAAATAATGTAGACCGACATATGGAACGATGAGATATACAAGTTTAATGTTACTCTTTATATTTTGTCTATTTTCGTGTATCGTGTGCAATAAAATGCTTATTATTGTTAATATATTTATCTTGAAAATACATTTCTTTATACTCTGATACATAATATCTTAAAAATGACAATGGATACATTAACGTATATTCTATAGACACGAACATCCATATAAACTGCTTGTTCAAAATCTGAACTAAAATGGCAACCAAAACGTCACTGTTATAACCTATTTATCTACTTGAACAACAAATAATTTTACTTATTTGACTAATATTTTTTTATCACATCCAGGTTTTCTCTTAGTTTTAAGTTCTTATATCGTGAGCGCCACTCCGTACACAACCACAAGCTGACAATATTGACCATACTAAAGCCAGTTTCAATGGATTGCAGTTCAGTTCAGTTGAACACTGTGAATTTTCGGAACGCCAAATTTAGTACGTAGTACATATTATAATATATCGATGTTAATTGGTAATTCATATCTCTCATTAGGTAATTTAAATCTAGTCGACAGAAAAGCAATAATATTCAACTCTATCAACATACGGAGACGGAGCGCGTCTGTATGCGACACCGCAAATTGTATTCTATTCAGTAGTAAATTAGAGCGTCGGCTGACAGACGTTATCGGGTCGACTTTATTTATTCAAACTAGTCAATGTTTTGGTAATAGCTGCATCACTTCGTACATAATCACACGCTGTCAATGTTGAAATCATACTAAAGTTAGATGTACGGATTGCAGTACAGTTTAGTCGAACACAATGAGTGTATGACAAAAAAAAATAATCACTCCCCCATGGCGAAAATCAAGACCTAGGGATATAGTGAGGAATCTCCTCTCAATTTATTATTATTATTATTGCTACGTAATTTTAGCGCCTATTTCATTCGCAGATAATAATGACTCATCCATAAATGCCGCATTTCTAGTTGAAGCCGTGTGTTACCAATAATGTAGGCCAAATTAACTTTAGCGATCAGGGTGTGTCAAAGTCTTTCGTTAAGCGAAATTGGACTCTATAATTTGGTAATTATATGCCATTTTGGTTAACCAGCGTGCTACTACATCTGTTATTGGACTCTTACTCTTGGATTTCCAAACTACACATGAATTGAACCTGCAATCTATGTGCGCGCTGTACCCGCGACAATAAAGTTTACATATAAATAACAAACAGCTTTATAAAAGCTTTGAATTGCACCAAACAATTTCTAAATTGCTTCATTTTTGCAAAAAGCATTCAAACTATGGGACTAAAGCACTGAATGCGTAAATATATTAAAAACTGAAAATAAAACTAAATGAAAATCACACGGAACGAAATATGAAAATAGTAGGGGCGGGACACGTGTTTTCGGTCATTACGTGAGCCGAACATGATGCCGAAAATTGGTTGCATGAATAATTTTAGAAATAGGTTTTAATAATAACTTAAACCGTTTATTTCGCTACACATTTCGTATAAAAATAACATATTTACAAAAAAAATTGACAATATTATAGTTCTATTAAATCATTTGAAAATTATTTTCAGTAGAAACGAGATAAAATTTTAGGGAGAAATAAAATTATAAGCTTGTTTTATTTATGCTCATCTATTTACTACATAGGATACAGTCTAGTACTGTATCTAGTACTATGTACGAAGTATTTAAAAATAAACAATTAAGCCTAGCTAACATCACACGGGAAGTTTTATTTCCATCCACGTTTCGGTATTCGGCCAAACAGCCGAAAGCCGAACCCGACCCGCATACCTACAAATACGGCATTTCAAAAACGTTCTGTCGACGCTTTGAAATGTTGAATTCGCTGAACATATTTTACACGATTTTATATTTGATTCTTTTCATTTCAGATGCTGCACGGCTCGGCGGAAAAAGCAAAAGCGCATTCGGGTGAGAACTTTATAATCAACCGCAGTACACTAAGTAGTCGAAACCGGGTCATTTGTAAGTGTCGTATTGGGTTTGAATTTTGGTGTGTGTGGGTGGCATGTATGTTTTCCTGGCACTATAGTTAATGGTGTTTACCATGAATTTCTATGCGCTGGTCTTGGCACGTGATTTGGTTCATCAATATGGTTTGCTACGCGCTCGCGTAGTCGCGCTACGCTAAACGTAGCGCTACGTGCTATCCGCTACGAACGTTACTCAATTTGTGATGAATTTATATTGTTGAAACTTTAATACTTTTTTTATAGTGACGTATTTTTTTTACAGCACTTTAATACTTTTTCTATAGTCACATATCAATGAGCCTTATACGAAAATTAAACATATCAAAAATTTCAGTAAATAAAAAAAAAAAATTTTGGTTATTAATTTTCAATATATACTTGTATTGTATGGTGTTTTATATGTATTACATAGGCTCATAATATATCCCCATACCTATATATAAAGGATAGAAATACACCGAATATACTAATAATTTATATCAAAATTCTTTCATAACAAAATGAACATCGCAAACGCTCTACCAATTATCATCCACTATCATTTTATAAAAAATACAACTAAAACCTCCACGTGAAAGCTTAACATTTTTTACCGAACAACTAATAACTTCGTAAAGTTTCCTTTGTAAGCTCGCTGCGACGCGTTGACGGCTTTCATTTAACAGTATTTCATAACGAGTATGGAAGTTGCTCGATAAAAACTAACGGACAGTTTTATACATTTGCAGTGTAATCGCTTGCTTTCACGAGTGAGTTATTCTCATGTTGAGTAGTTTCGTGATTCAGTTATGGAAGTTTTAGAGCCATCACAATATGTAAGTGATATTGGGCTTTTCTGCACAGGCTTTTCTATCAGCCCAGTCTGAAATCTGCCTGATGTGGTGATAGGCTCGCCTCCTATCATATGGGACGGAATATACACGCGCGGAAAGTTGGTGCATCAATTGCCTCTCTGACTTTCTCTTCAGGGAAAAAAACGTGTCCGTGTGTGTGTACTTGTCAGTCTCTCTCAGGGTGTGAATGTGAGTTTCTCTTTCTCTCTCTCTCCCTCTCGCTGTCTCTCTATGTATGTAATAGCTAGGTAGCTTAGGTATACATATCATCACACTTTTTACTTCTTGATGGGTAGACTGAGATGTTATCATACCCATATTTCGCTTATATGTTAGGTCCCAAGTCTTAACAGTATGTTTACTGTCATTTAAAGGACACAGACTCAGCACTAATGCTGAAACCCATTATATGCTTTTCGATTTACTACCCAACACGCACGTCAAACATGGAACCTCAGTACAACTGCTGCGTACACTATGAACCGTAGCAATAGATGCAAACCAGATTCGCTCTGAAGTATGAAATTAGCTGAGTAGCTATCAAATTATGGTCAGCATCTCAAGATAGCCGGTATTTAATAAACCCATATTAACATCCCCTTGATGTATTAAGTCGCAAAATATGACAAATTTGACAGCTGAATTTCATTTATTTAACAGCGCCGACTTACAGCAGTTTTTAATAAAGATTCCCAATCTCAATCTTCAATCCGACTCCGAGAATGAACCAATCAAAATAACTTATTTGTAAACATGGCAAGAAAAACTGTGTTCTGATTGATCAATTATTAAAATAGATGGGAAAAAGCGATTTGGATTGTTTATTGAAAATGGCGGTTAGGCGAGAAGCGCTGAATTACATCTTAAGCTTGGATTAAATAGTCCAACATTGACTACTTGAGATTCTACTCAAAACTGAGATTAAGTATAAATACGGCCTTTTTACACCGAGACAATGTCGTTTTTGCGGTGGCAAATTCAAGACAGTATTTCGTTTAAAGTTAACAAACATTTTCGTACCGGGTACAAAAATAGACCAACAAGATTACGAACAGTAAACAGACTAAACAACGTTCAAGTTAACTATGCATAAATTTAACTTAGATTTATTAAATTAACGGCAGCAGCTCGCCGTGACGTCGCATAATGCGGCCCGTTTGGATTTATGATGCGCCTACAGATGTTTTGATATCGTGTAAGTTCTTGTTGATGTTGTGGCGTTTAGGTTTAACAACCGGGGTTATATAGTTGATAAATTATGTGATTTTTTTATTAGGTTGGGTTTGGAACTTGTATAAGACGATTTAAACTGAGAGATTTTGAAAATATGTCATTTGTGTATTAATAGCTAAGGACGCTGTGATATGTTGACATACGAACATATTAAGATAACGACTTATTACCAATGTTTGCAGCAAAATTTAGGTATTGATATCCGGTCTATATAATTACTTTACTGTTTAATGTCTTCGTGTAGATATTTTATAAATATAAAAAAATACTGCGGATCGGATTACTCGAAATATATTTAAATCTCCTTTGTTTCAGTTCGACAACGCATAGAAAAACGCAGCCGCGCTCCAATTCGGATTTCGCTTCAGGTATTTTATATTGATATATATATTTTAAAAGTAGGGTTTGTATACAAGTTGGATTGATTTTTAAATATTCTAGATTATTGTTAACTTTTTAAAAATAGTGACAAATTATTTATAAAATGCAATTAAATCGTATATTTTACAATAAATTTCAACTAATTATTAGCTGTATCATTCAAACGACTATTTTGCCACAAAATATTTATAAAAAACGAATTTGTATTTTTACAAATTATTTAAAAATACAAATTCCAAAAGTAATCGAATTTATAAAGAAGAGGTTTTGAATATTACAGGTTTTATTTTATTTATGTATTTACACAGATTACCTTGAGGTTTAATGGCCGATTTGCATGATACTTATGTTATACAGCAAGAAGCTCTCACGATGGTCCCTAATATTATTATAGAGTTTTTAATGATTACTAATGTAATATAATAATAATAATAACAGCCCTGTATTATATACTGTCCCACTGCTGGGCACAGGCCTCCTCTACTACTGAGAGGGATTAGGCGTTAGTCCACCACGCTGGCCTAGTGCGGATTGGTAGACTTCACACACCCTTAAAATTCCTATAGAGGACTTTTCAAGTATGCAGCTTTCCTCACAATCTTTTCCTTCACCGGTAAAGCAAGCATTCACAAAGAATACACACATAATTTTTAGAAGTCAGAGATACATGCCCTTGGGATTTGAACCTGCGGACATTCGTCCCGCCAGTTCGTCACCCAACTAGGCTATCGCCGCTCACTAAAACAAAGATTATATAATTCTCTTGCAGGTGTGCAGTTCATAAGGCATAAAAGAGACTTAATGTCTGGAAATATTTTAATAACCCACCATTTCAACGAGAAGATAGTCACTCCCGGAGAAGATGTACGTATAAACGACTTCCGTATAGATACAGTATTTTCCCGCGATTCCACGCACTTATAACACTATATTCCTGATATAGACTGTTGAATTTTTTTTTAACGATAGCAGACGAGGTAACAGTCCCCCCGATGGTAAGTGGTTACCGTACCCGTGGAAGCCGCTGTCTGCCGTAAAAATATTTTTAATCCTTATTTGAAGAAGGACAAGTCGTAATGTCGAAGAAACACCGTGGAAGAAAGTTCATTCAAAGGCTCACAAGTTTGTTGTAAAAGTGATCTCTAAAAACGTACAGTGCTACAGTGCTTGCAGCATTGATGGATTAAGCCATTTATTATATAGTAAGGTTTCGTTGCCTTAAAACAATTTAAAACTTGATGTTATATTTGCAGTTGACTAATTTCATTCCATGAATACAGATGAAGTGTGGAGTCAAAGCCAGTCTTTTAATTGATTGGAGTCTTACAAATGTATTTTTACTCGAATTTACTTCTGTTTCAGTTAAGTTTGCAGTGCACAGCGACTGCTGACAGGCCTCCAAGGTTCATCTGGGAGAGAGATGGTGTGGTTATATCTTCCAACACAGATCAAAGGTAGGAACACAACAAAAAAACATTCAATCAAACCGGTCGAGCCGTTTTCAAGTCTTACATGTATGAGGCAACTGATTTTTATTTATACATCATTCATTTTGACATTGCGTTACTAAATGAAACCACATACTCGCCTTCACCTTTGCTGACATTGTGCCAAAATCATCCATTAATAACGAATATTTTCACCAAAAATCCTGGTTTTACTTTTCTGATTTTTTGAACATTTAGTAGTTAAATGCGAATATGAAGTATATATATATAACGTATGCTGTTGCCGCTGCGACAAATTCTCTTAGAGTAGTAGTAGTGGCATTAGGGCGCGTAAATTTAAATTACTTTTTATTAATATTTATTTTGTTCGAAACTTATACTTTTTTATTTTACATCTAATACTCAAGTAACTTTATGTAAAGTGTTATTTCAAAGTAGATAAGTATGCGGTTACATTTAGTAACGCGATGTCAAAATGACCCATATAGATTTGGAAACCACAAATATTGTAAGTGTACTTCCCATTTCCAGGTACACGTTAGGTCAGATGATGTCCTCATCAGGAGTTGGCGTGGTGTCACAGCTGAACATAACCCGATCCAGGGTGGAGGATGGCGGGCTCTACTCTTGTATAGCTCTGGAGGGGGAGGCTAATACTGCACATTCGGCAAGGTTGGATGTTTATGGTAAGTGTTCATGAATTGTTAAGAAGTAATGGCTGGTGGTAGGATATTATATCCGTACAGCGAGTACCGTATTTTTATACCTGTTTTATATATAAGTGACTCCACTACAACTGATGGTAAGTGGAATGGGATCCAATATAATGTCGACTGACGAGAAATCATTACCTCTGTGCAGTCGACACAATTATGCCGGCCTGTTGGAACCGGATTTACGCAGGCTGATCCCGGAACGTGACATACTTACGGCGTATGGCGGGTTTTAACAGCGTAAAAATTTTAAATACAGTAGTCTGGAATTTGTGTTTGATATGGCGATAGGCCTACCTCCTATCATATTCAAGGGACGGAACCCGCTCGGCGAAATTGGGGTGCACTAGTTGCGCCTCTGCCTATACCTTCGCGTATTAAAGGCATGAGTATGTGCGAACTAAAAATTTAAGAGTGTAACTCAAATGTCCAGTGGATGACCTATATCTGATGTCAAAGCAAATTCATTACAATGACATCTAGCGGTAGATGATTGAACTATTTCTGTTGAACGTTGTCTGTAGAGTTGTGATTACAGCTGAAACTTGTTTTAGGTCCTCCTTACATTAGAACTCTACCACCAATCAAAGTGCAGAGCGGCGAATCTCTGAAGTTGAGGTGTCCTTACTACGGTTACCCTATAAGGTAAGCTGTTGTAAGCAGGTTTACATCGCTGAAGCGTAAAAAAAGCGCAAAAACAGCATGCAAATTTATAATTGTTATAATATATGAGATTTTTAAAGTCAGTTTAACGTGAAAATTGCTTATAAAATTTAATTATTCCTAATTAAAGTAAAATCATATTTTTTTATAAATACAAAGGATTGAATACATATTAAGGTCCAAAGTCTACCCACGAGGTGGACAAATGACCTAATATAAGTCGCAGGAGGTCGCTGGATGACGGCCGCTTTCAATAGGTCAATCTGGAAATCTTTGTGGAGGCCCATGTTTGGCAGTGAACATTCTGCAGCTGATGACGATGATGAGAAATTTATTATAAGTCATGGCAAAGAACTAGGGACTCGATTATCTGTGTATATGTATAAAAATATGTTAAACTCTTATTGAATAACAGAACAGCATTAAATAATACCAGGATTTTGGAATCACATACGAAGAATTGTGGAAGCAATTTCGTCCCACAAATATCTTCACTCGCAGCCAATAATATGGAAATTCACTATTACCATAGTTTTCATATGAGATTTTGTATCTTGTCATATTTTTCTTGGTTTTCGGACTGGAATCACTAGGATTTCGTTTCTATAGCATAGCAACAAACGGTGTCATACTGTATGGTTACTGCCGGAATACCGACACGTCTTATTTACTGAGAAAACCTGCAAATATAGAAAACATCGTTCTCCATAAGAATGTTTATAATCTATGTAGAATTATTACCTCCTATTAGAAAAAAATGTTGGACGAAAGACTATCTCAATGTCTATGCTTAGCTATGGGAGAGTATAATACAAAGTCGATGTTATAAATCATAACCATTAATTAAATAATTAATATAACCATAATAGAAAAACCTATCAGTAGACAGTATACAGGGTTATTTTAAGATCGCGTTACTTAATGAAACAATATACTTATCTACTAGGAAATAATACTACAATAAGTTACTGGAGTCGTAGATGTAAAAAAATAAATAAAGTTTGAACAAAATAAATATTAATAAAAAGTAATTATAATATTACGCGCCCTAAAGCCTAAGATAATTCGTCGCAGGAGAAACACCATACTTTCAGTTATAAATACACTCGAGTAAACGACATATTTGCATTACACAACAAAATGATAAAAAATTTGAAAAGTAAAACCAGGGTTTTTATTGAAAGTATTCGTTATAAATGAATTAATTTTGGCACAATGGCAGCAAAGGTGAAGACGAGTATGTGGTTTCTTTTAGTAAGGCAATGTCAAAAAGACCCTGCATGATTACAGACCCGTAAATATTTGGCGCTAATAATATTAATAATAAATCAGCCCTGTATTATATACTGTCCCACTGCTGAGCACGGGCCTCCTCTACTACTGAGAGGTATTAGGCCTTAGTCCACCACGCTGGCCTAGTATTGGTAGACTTCACACACCTTCAAAATTCCTATAGAGAACTTCTTAGATATGCAAGTTTCCTCACGGTGTTTTCCTTCACCGTTAAAGCGAACGATAAATTCACAAAGAATACACACATGATTTTTTAGAAAAGTCAGAGATGTGTGCCCTTGGGATTTGAAGATGAGATGTGTGTCCCGGCAGTCCGTTCCACAGCCAACTAGGCTATCGCCGCTTACGCTCGCTTATCGCTTTGGCGCTAAAGAACTTATATAAACATTCCAGTAAACTAGAATGGGAACATAAAGGGAAGAAGGTCCTCACATCAACTCTACCACAGCACGCTCGGTATAAACGATACACCACATCATCAGACAACAGTGAAACGACCCGACGAAGGCGGAAGAAACGGCAACTCTACGAGCCGGGAGAGGATGCTGTCCTGAACATCCCGAGGGTTCTGAAGGAGGATAACGATGATGCTTACACTTGTATCGTGTACAGTCCATCGGGAGAGATGGCTCGAAGGTATTCAGATTTCATAGCCTTAAGTTGAAATGTTTCTATGTATGTAAATAAATAAAATTATTTATCACGTAGGCGAACAAAGTTACACTTTTGATACGTCAAAAACAATTTAGAAGAATAATTATTATTATTTCTGAAGATCACTAGTATAACTACGGACATTTTAAATTAGAGATAAAAAATATGTATGTATGTTTGTATGCCAGTATGTATGTTCGAGCCTTGAGACGAATTTTGCAAATGAATTTTGAAACGGGTATCATCAAGCTATTAAGATGAAGTTTTGCATAAACGTTTAGTTTGTGCATGATACAAATGTTTCTTATATATGTAGATAAAAGTAGCTTGGCCTTAACTCTTATACATTATCTTTTCCCAGGTCTTTTGAAATCCAAGTGGTGGAAGCTCCAGAGCTTGATGAGCTGCGAGTTGGTTCAGGGCTGAAAGAAGGTCAAATAGTCCAAATTACCTGTAATATCATCAGCGGTGACCCACCCATATACTTCTCGTGGTTGAAAGATGGGAAGAAGATACCGCCTAGTCTGAAGGTAATTAGGAGTCATTAGGAATAATGAAGATATAATAAAATTCCGTGGAGTTTAAAATTCTGGTGGTATTTTATTGATGAATGTAAACCGATGAAATTTGAGTCCCCATTTGTAGGACGTCGTAGTCAATTGGATTCTTGGGTATCAAGACTTAACAACCAATATCTCGAAGGGACGAGTGCAAGTGGACGTTGTAGACAATTAAATTACTGGGTACTTTTATATCAATGATACCTCAGAGGGATGATATGGTTTCTTTAACTTATTTTTAGTTATCATTTTTAGTACTGAATTTAAACTTTGGCAGCTGGATTAGGCTCATTGTTGTTAAACCTTATTCAGATAACAGAACGAAGTTCAGAGCTATTCAGCGTGCTGATAATAAAGCGAGTGGCGCTGGAACACTGCGGCAAGTATACTTGCATAGCCACTAACCACGTGGGGAAAGTCAACCAGACTGCCGACCTTTATATAAATGGTGAGTGAAATTTGTATACTATTAGGAATTCGAAAGGTTGTGTAGATGATTTAAAAGAAATAAAAAAATATAATTAAGCAAACAAAGTGGCACTTATACGTCAAAGCAAGTTATAAGAATGGTTATTATTACTAACATTATATTTGAATGTTTGTGATTTTTTTTTTAATAATGGCCGGCAGAATTACCCCCCTGAACCTGATGGTAAGTGGAGTGGGGTCTATATATGTCGACTAACAACAGGTGATATGGTCGCCAGTCGACACAATTATGCCGGCCTGTTTGAACCAGATATATACAAGGTGATCCCGAAGCTTGATTCGCGTGGGCTATTATGGTGGGTTTAATACCTCGTGTACGGTAGCTATATGGGCGGATACAAAATATATCCTACTACCAACATAAACGAAGACACTTCTGAATATTTTTTTATGAAATCCAGAATATAAAGAAGGTATTTTGGATTAATAAATATATTGGGTTTAAGGTAACTGCCCCGAAAACGAATGCAAGTGTCAGTGCTCGCGATTATTAACCAAAATATTTCACTATGAATATATATTTCTTTTTTTGTTATAGTGGCCCCGAAATGGATAGAAGAGCCAACCAACTCATCTCTTCTTCTTGGCCAGCGTGGTGTTGTGTACTGTAATGCGAACGGATACCCTACACCCCAAATACACTGGATGAAAAGAGATGGTACGTAGCATAATCGATCTTAAATTTATTTGTATAAGAATTATTATAGAACTAGCGACCCGCCCCGGCTTCACACGGGTGCAATGCTGATACTAAATACACTACAGAAAAACTGTGAACGTTGTATATAAAAACATAGCGGCCCGCTCTGGCTTCGCACAGGTATAACATAACAAAATAACAGTATTTCTCCACTATTTAATGGATGTTATTATATATATAAACCTTCCTCTTGAATCACTATATCTATTAAAAAAAACCGCATCAAAATCCGTTGCGTAGTTTTAAAGATTTAAGCATATAAAGGGACATAGGGACAGAGAAAGCGACTTTGTTTTATACTATGTAGTGACGACACAAAAGATTTTACGTAAAAAAAGTTTAGTATATAATACATTATATTAATATGTGAAGAGAAAACGTTGTATCTCTTTTTGAAAACATTTTGCGCACGGAGTAGTGTAAGATTTGGCTTGATTAAAGTTCATATAGAGGAGTAGAGAAAATATGTGTTACAAATATATCAAAGTTAGTATATTCTACTCCGACCATACTACACTAAACGGTAGATCTCTAGTAGACGAGAATCAATATGTCTTTGTCTATTTTTGCAGCCAAGCAGCAGTGCATTACCAGTGTTCTAATTAGAGTTTACTTTCTAGGCATTATAAAGACCTAATATACAACACCGCAGTGGCGTTTTAAAATTCGAAAGTATTCATTCAAAAAATATTTCACTTCTTTATTTTCCTTCCAGCTACCCTCGGAATTTGGAGGCCAGTTCTGGACTTAGCCGGTGGTGGGGTAGTGAGCTATCCCAACGGTACCTTGATCATCGAGGTAGTCTCCCTATCTGACGAGGGACAGTATGCTTGCAACGTGGAGAATGGAGTTGGAGATGCTTTACATAATAACCTTTGGATAAGTGTTAATAGTAGGTGTATTATTTTTATTCTTTGTAATTAAGAGTTTTAAAGCTGTGGAGTTTAATTTACGTGTGAAAATAACATGCAGTGCATGTTATTTTCAAGTAAAATCAGTGTTGCCTTATTATTTATCTGAAACCCTAGCACGTAATAATAGATTAAATACTTGGAGTTCCGAATTCAAATTATGTTTCAAACATCTATTATAACTGAATAATTGATCTTCTTCTTTATTACTTCCAGAGCCTGTCCACTTTGACTCAATTAGCTCTAATCTGACTACGAAAGTTGGTCTGCCTGTCACCCTATCCTGTCACCCACTAGGTGACAGTCCAATTCGAGTGAAGTGGACTCTGGGGGGTAAGCCAGTGGAGTTTACATCGTCTAGGTAAGAAAAAAAGGGTAGTGTTTATGATACATTGTTTGTATACCGCAATGACATCTAGTAGTACAATTTGGTACTAATACATTCACAAACTAACGTTGTCGCATAAATAGTCCTTACTGTGTAATACAGATGGCGTTGTTAAAATCACCTCAGCAGAATCAAGTAATCGTTATAATTTTAGTACTTTCGAGACCTAACATTGCTTAACACGTTGACTTCGGCTCACGTAGCAGTTGTATGGGACGCAACGGGCGTGTGTTAAATTGAAGTGTTAGCTCTCTCACTCTCTCGCGTCCCTCTACCAAACGTAAGTGCGGGACGAAATCTACGTACGAGGCGGCAGCACTAGCAGCTGCATGCAATGTGTAAACACAACATTGTTTTTGCTTACATCATGTAAAATATAGCACGCTGTGCTATCCCCGTGGGCAGACCTTTTTCAGTATAAAAACCGGATATACTTTATAATATAATAATATCAGCCCTGTATTGTATACTTGCCCACTGCTGAGCACGAGCCTCCTCTACTACTGAGAGGGATTAGGCCTTAGTCCACCACGCTGGCCTAGTGCGGATTGGTAGACTTCACACACCTTCGAAATTCCTATAGAGAACTTCTCAGATGTGCAGGTTTCCTCACGATGTTTTCCTTCACCCTTAAAGCGAACGATAAATTTACAAAGAATACACACATGATTTTAGAAAAGTCAGAGGTGTGTGCCCTTGGGATTTGAACCTGCGGACATTCGTCTCGGCAGTCCGTTCCATACCCAACTAGGCTATCGCCGCTTTACTTATATATCCGCCGATATACGTTGTCGGGATGGAAAACTCTTTAAGTAACAAAAAGTAAAATGGATTTCAAAAGCCGCTATAATCAGAGCATTGCCTGTCTATGTATCTGATCCAAATTCGATAAGCTATTCCTACGATTACTTCAAAAAGTCTTTATCTTAGTAAAATGGTTGTCGATGTTTTTTATGATTACAGGGTTACAATATCAGAGACTCCGTCCCACAACGGGTTGACTAGTGTGATCAATATTCACTATGTGGAGAGCAGAGACGGAGGGACGTACGAGTGTAGGGCAAGCAATCCGTACGGGGTGGCGGTGTATAGCATACGACTCAATATACTTGGTGAGTACCTCTTTAGTCTTATCCAGTGTTTCTCAAAGTGGGGGATAACGCCCCCTTGTAGGCGCGGGGGGCATTTATAAGGATCATGGATTAAGCATTATTAAGGATGCTAGTTTTAGCACATAAATGGATCAGCTTGTGTATACCCGGTTACAAGAGGCCGGCATAATTGTGTCGACTGTCGAGGGGTAATCATCTCTCGTCAGTCGACACTCTATTGGAGCCCACTCCACTTACTATCAGTTACATTGGGATCACGTTGCCGTACCAAAATAAAAAAAAATATGATATACTAGTTATATATAAAGTAGATGTTGCTTGCGGCTCCGCTTGTGTTAAAAGACTTTCCCGCTATTAAAGGCCCTAAATAACTTGTAATTATTAGTGCCACCTGTACGCCAGCGCCATATATTTAGGAGATCAGTTTATAAAATTCCATTATTAGCCGTGGAACCAAATCACTAGGATGCAAAGTAGACTATGTGTCAATCCAGGATATGGTCCAACATCCATTTTTTCAAACGTTGACATTTCGAATGCTGTTGTGATTATTTATTTTACTCTATAAGGTGAAGTATTATCTTGAGTGAAAAATACGATGACTATTCCAGAACCACCAACCCCACCACTGGACTTGCAAGTGGATTCAGTGACGAGCACGTCAGCGAAGCTCTCCTGGCGAGATACCATCAGCGCCCACGTTCAATATTACACCGTGCAGTATACTACAAACGACTTTATGCTGTGGGATACTGCGAAGAACATTAATGTTACCAGGTATGTCTTCAGTAGTGCATTAGAAGATCCTAGGTTCGATTTTCAAGTTTTTCTAAATATTTACCTCACGTTGACTTTTCGGGTGCCTAAAACCTTAGTCTGCCCTATGGCCATGAAGGCTGCAAAGTCTTCTAAACGTCAGAAGAAAATTGTAATATAGAAAAACCGCGAAAAAATCCAGTATAGTTTTAATTCAATGTTTAACGTGCCGAAGGTAACGATAAGAAATAATTATTCTGGATTTTTTACTTAAACTAAACATAACACTTTGTATGGATCTTTTTGATACCACTTGATTTGATTCCATGGAAAATCGCCCGGGTAAAAGATCGGCCGTCCATTCAATAATATTGGATGCTGAATCTCAATGTCTAGTAGAAAAAATGAAGAAAATCACAGAAAACAATACTGTTCACTAGTGGTAGGTCTCTCTATGTAAGAGTCCGCTTAGGTAGCTACCACCATAATATCTATTTTTGCTGCTAAGCTGCAGTTGGTAGCCACGATTGTGTTCCGGTTTGAAGGACATTGTAGCCTGTGCAACTACTGGACATAATATGACTTAACATCTCATGTCTCAGGATGGCGAGCGCAGTGGAATACCAAACAATGCTTTGTAATTCAAGGTGTTGGATAGTGTCTCTACTGTTTATGGGGGGTCGTATTGCTTACCATGAGGCGAAATGCAAGATTTGTCATTCAAAGCAATAAAAAAGAGTAAAATTAAGAGTGATTTCATTTATTTCCAGACAAGACAGCGAAATCCGACAGAGCGTAGAGCTGAGGGAGCTGTTACCGGCTGTGGAGTACAAAGTTCGAGTCTCGTCTGGTAACCAAGTCGACCTAAGTCCTTACACCCAGCCTGTCCACTTCACTACGCAACAAGAAGGTAAACAGAGCATTGCTGATCCATCATTATCTTTGTCACCATAATAATCAAAAAAAATAATGCTCAATATAGTCCTCTTTTAAAGATTTACCACTTTATTCATAGACGTTATTTATCTAAGCTCTATCTTTGTTGTGATAACAAGTCTGTTTCTCAGTACTAGCATGGCAGCCTTCGCAGTGCGTAGACATAGGGCCGTTGTGATTGGTTAATATTGAGCTACAATTTGAATCTAGTTCGCTGTCAGATAAACAAAGCTGAACAAACAGTAAGCTGTCAGATAAACAAAGCTAAGAAACATACTTGTTATCACAGCCATGCTCCGTCTTTAGATAAATAACGTCTATAAATAAGAGGGTTACACTCCAACCAGTTCACAGCGGTTGCTGATTATTTATTTCTATTAAAAATAATTCAAACCCTCGCCGCGGTAGTTAGCTCCCAATGGGAAATAATGGGATTTTATCAGATTCTCTATATAAATGGGGCTGGTATAGATGATGTTTTCGGGACTTTGGTAGCGGGAAAGGCTTTTCACACAGGCGAAGTGAAAGACTTGATGGTTTAATGATGAAAGCCTGTGAAAAATTTCTTCAGCGAATATAAAACTGCTCCAAGTTTTCTGAGTATAATTTATTCTTCTACCATAAACGATCATTCTAGCTCCATCAGCCACACCACTCGGAGTACAAGTACAGCAGACTGATAACCCTGGGGAGCTCCTGGTGTCCTGGCTCCCACCACCAAGAGAGAACCACAATGGTCACTTGCAAGGATACCACGTTAAAGCCGTGCCTGGTGCAACCGGGGAGTTTAGTTAGTATATATTTACCGTGATTTTCCAGTATTCTGATTCTTCAAGTTTGAGACGGAAAACTTTGACAGTAAAACCTGTAAATCTGTCATATGCGGGGGTCTGTCTGGGTAGGTTATTTTTTTATACAAGCATGAAAAATTAACCCTGCACCTGATGGTAAGTGGAGTAGGGTTCAATAGAATGTCGATTGACGAGAGACGATTACCCCTCGGCATTCGACACAATTATGTCGGCCTGTTGGAACCAGATATACACAAGCTGATCCCCAAAGAATCCGAAGAAGTCGCGTCTTTCCGGGATTATTTGGGGCTCGATTTGGTGATAGTTACAATAGGTAAAAAGATTTTATAGGTTACATTTTTTTTTCAGTATCTGATGACACGCACACAAAGATGATAAAAGTAGTATCAAGGAAAGGGAAACACGAAACGACTCTATCTGGACTCCTTAAAAATATGAGGTAATTTACAAAGTGTTTTATCTGTAATATAATATATTTCTTTTTATGTATAAGTATGTTCAATTATACATTGCAATTCGAATTGAAAAATGGTTAAAAGGATTCCAATATCCTTCGAAAGTTCTAAGATTTTTATTACATAGTATTTATAGAGAAATCTTGTCTCCTTTGTTATATCCAAGTAGATTATTCTAGAGCAAGTACATTCGTGCCAATTGCAATATTTTTTTTAGGTACGCAGTATCAGTGAGTGCGTTTAACGCAGCTGGAAACGGGCCTTTTTCTGTTCCTGTATACCAAGCTACTAGAGAAGGAGGTAAGAGAATTATAAATTATTCAAAAAACGACCGTATTACCACCAAAAAGGCAATGCATCCTGGTATTGCAAATTTTTATGGACGGCGGTGGTCACTTATCTCTAGGTGTACTGTATGCTCGCTTGCTCCTTATATTATAAATAAAAATTAAAGTGATAATTTATTCTACTATTACAAGTTGTTAAGTAAAGTAAAGAAAAAAGTGTTTATAGACATTCTAAAACGGCTATTGTAAACACCTCTGTATGAAAGTCCATACAAATAAAAATACTTTCATATAAAATTAATGCGACCCCGATATTGCAATCCCGAGCATTTATTTTAAGAAAACTCCTCATAAAGTGTTGTTAAAGCAGCGAACCGAGCACCTTCCGACCCACAGGCTATATTGTATGCTGCCATAAATTTTGGATATTTTGTTATTAAAATATCATAAGAGAATTTTCTGTAAAATAGTAAAAATTATGCCTGATTTACATTTCAGCACCAGAGCAGTCGCCATCAGACGTGGAGTGCAGAGGAGTGTCCTCCACTTCCTTGAGATTAGCGTGGCAACCGATTACCGAAGGAGGGACATCATTGCTCGGATACTCTGTTTATTATAGCACTGAAGGTACGTAAACGGTAAAATTATTTCATATAAGAATCATAAGACGAGTAAGTTCCTCGAGACGAAGTTATAGAGAGCACGGGATGAGCCTGTAAAATGATTTTAAGTCGTTTCATATAAGAATTATAACACGAGTAAGTTTGTCGAGACGAATATGTAAAGAGCACACGACGAGCTAGTCAACGCCAATAAAGAAATTGTAATATTCAAAATAAAAATTAATAGTGCTTGCTCTGTAGCCGTTTGCTAGAACTCAGACTGACTCTCGCATATGAGATTTTTATTCTTCTAGTACCAATTTTAGTACAATTATAGCCTGACCTGGAAAATAAAAAACCTCGCCATAATAGGTAATTTATGGAACAAATTTCTTGTAAACGTAACTAATAACGTTAACTTTAAAACGAAAAATCAAACGTGGGGCTCATAAAGCATGTTATCCGTCTTCCTGGTCTTTCAGGCCATAATATTTACTTTATAATGATGTTATGCTACGAACAACAGCTTTTAAGATCAGTAATGATTATGATGATGTGATTTTTAGATGGTCCCTGGCAGAACATCAGTTCTCCGCATACCGAACTCTACCTGCAAGGCCTTTTGAAGTACACGAACTACACGGTGAAGATAGCTGGCTACTCAAATTATGGTCTCGGACCATTTTCATATCCAGTCTTATGCACAACGTTACAGGATGGTAAGGTTTTATTATTACACAGCAAAGATTATACTGAACCTTAATGTTAGTAGACTAAAGTCCAAGATTAAAGACCGATGTTACGTCCCTTAATGGCGTTGGATGATAACACGTTGAGTATGGAATGTGATTTGTCAGAAATGTGCAAATGAGGGCAAAATATGACTAAGACAGTAAGGACAATTTTATTTTCATTTTAAAAATTATAATGAACCTTAGTGACAGTTTTCAAATGAATCAAATTTAGTTTCATTTTATATTAAATTTGGTTTCACTTTAAATTAAACTAAATCATTTTAGAACCAATTTTGGGATAAATGAAGCTTAATTGGGATTTTAAACCAAATATTAGAAATATGTGCTCTATGTTAATTAAATTGTCTTTTCCATCAGTTCCTGGACCACCATCAGCCATCAAAGTACTAGTGTCATCAGCGACGTCTATACTCGTCAGTTGGAAAGCGCCTGACGAGCCTAACGGAGAGATAACGCATTATACCGTCTATGTCAAGCCGGTATCGGGGTGAGTAGATTTCAGTAGTTCAGTAGCTTTAGTCTGAGTGAAAGCCCGAATGGGAGCAAATACGGTCCGTGAGTTAAGTGGTGATAAAAAAAAATCCCAACTTCAGCGAGGTCCTTAGTGTAAGCGCGAGTCCTTCCGAATAGTGTGATTACCTGGTTCCCCTCTCCCCGCTAAGCCACGGTTATTAATAATCGTCTTCTTAGTTTTGGGTCAGTTAGGCTCTGGGCTGACAGATTCTTAGTTCGAATCTTAAGTCGGGCTATTATTTTTTATGTTTATGTTATGTTTAATTTTTTTAATCTCTGCAAAAATTAAATAGATTTTTTATAAAAATAATATTGAAAGATTTTTCATTTTTCATAATAAAAATAGAGAGTTTTTCCTAAAATAAAAACTTACCTATTATTTCTTCATCAATATCCGGAATCCATCTTGAGTCAAGCACCTGTCTTTCCTGCCTTCTGTCAGCGTATTTCCGGTTCCCTCTCCGTTTTAGCCCCCACTATACCCCCACTTTGTCATTGAGCGCTTGTCAGGTGAAGGTCCGATTTTGGATCATTATAGAGCTCATGATGCACCAGGTAGACCTTACCTGGATTCCGGATATTGATGAAGAAATAATAGGTAAGTTTTTATTTTAGGAAAAACTCTCTATTATTCGCTTTGTATCAATATCCGGAATCCATCTTGAGTGATGTGTTTGTTATCACCTGGTGCGCTCAATATAAAGACGCTATAATGTGTAAAATTATGGGTATCGTAATTTAATGAAAAACTTATTTGTTATAAATTACTTATGAATTGTACAAAGTAGCTAAATAATAACATGAATAACAATATGAACCTTAATTAATGAACGGGCTCAAAATATTTGGACAATGATTGTGAATTATTTTGTGTATTTGATTCATAATTTATCAGCTCTCTCTGATAATAATTTCTAAATGTATGAATGGTTTTCCAATTTCCCGTTTCGAGAATTTGGTCTATGGAGAAATTTTCTACAAAATTCAGGGAGGACACTGCGGATCTAACAGATCCTGGAGTGGCAGTTATACCTGCCGAACTTAAAACAGTTTTAATCCATCCACCAATGACGGTTCTAGATGCAGGCTTGACATCACCCAACGTTGTGATAAATAAGTGATTTATGTTTTGTCTACGGTTTGATGTTAAATGTAATAATTGTGTAATCCAAAATACTGTGTTTAATTTTTTTATCAGGGTGAACTCTAAGCCTCCACCCAGATTGTCTATGCTTTTCGTTACCAGTTTTGGATCCAAAAGCCGGCCACAATACCATATTCCCGTTCTCATAAATTAAACTTTTGCTGTCGGTGCGTAACAATGTAAGATCGTGAACTCGTCGGCCTGAAGCTAGTAGTAATAAAATGGCTGTATGTCTCGATACTTGAAATAGGTTGTTTTCATCGAAAAAATACGAACTAAGGTATTGTAGTAACTGTTTAGGATTCCAAATTGGTGGTTTTGCTGGTTTTTCTCGTGCTACTGAAATAGCCTTTAGAACATGTTTTACAAAGAAATTAGACGATAAATCTATGTTAGAAGTTAAATGTGTGAATGTAGAAATTACAGATTTATGCACCAAGATAGTTCTATATGCCAAACCAATGTCACAGTGTAAATGTGCTAGATAGCGAGCGACTTGGTCAGCATTGGGATATTTATGGTTAACTGAATGGGACTCGCACCAGTTCCTCCATCTGTTCCATGCCGGCCTGTAGGTGTTTATTGTAGAGCTCCTCCAGCTTGACATTAGTAGCCCTCGTTCTTGATCGGTCCAGTCGGTTAACAAATCTTGCCACCCGAAATCAGCCATGCCTCCAAAACTAGGTTCTGAACTTGAGGCGGATGCGTACCTGTCTTCGTATCTATGAGTACGTGAGACAAGTCTGGAATTAGATAAGGAGGCTCTCGCGCTCGAAGTTGAACATCCGCTTGCCAAAACACCTTGTTCCATCTGGGGGCTATTAAAATGTATTTCCCGCTGGCTTGATTCAAATGTCTGAGTACTCTGGGTATGAGATTTGGTGGAGGGAACAACCATGCTAGGTTGTAATGCCACTGGTAACTGTTTTGGACGCAAACAGATCTATCTCCGGTGTACCCCACATTTGAAAAATGTAATTCGTTGCCGTATTTGTCAATAACCATTCTGGACAAGATTTTTGGCGAGATAGAGCGTCTACTTCTGCATTGAATCTTCCTGGCAAGTAATGCGCTGTCAGATTTATATCCCGTCTGTCTAAAACTTCGAGAAGTTGTCGAGTTTGTCTGAGCAGCTTTTGTGACTTCGTGCCGCCCTCTTTGTTTATATACGAAACTACAGTGCGATTGTCCGTTTGAAGTAGTATCTGAGCAGATTGAAGTTGATTCTCTTCGTCTCGTATTGCTGCAAAAACTGCAAACATTTCTTTTTTGTTTGCATGCCAGGACTTCTGTTGTTTTGTCCAAGTCCCCGTTATGCATTTGTCGCCAAGTTGTGCTCCCCAGCCGATGTCGGATGCATCTGTAGTCAGCAGATGAGTTATTGGGCTCTCGTGAATCGGCATAGTCTTTCCTACGGCTTGAAACCACCATTCCATCTCCGAACAGACCGGTTGTGGCATGCTGATCTGACGGTATGGATGTTCGGTTGGCAACTGTCGACTGTAGTGTTGCAGTGTACGACAGTGTAACCGACCTCTCGGAGTTACAAATGTTGCGAAATTGAGTCTCCCCATTAGAGATTGGTACTGTTTGAGGGACCACTTGCTCTTTGTGAGCTGTAACTGAAGTGCCTTGCGTAGCGTTTGGCACTTTGACTGCGACAGGGATTTCGCGTTGCGTTTTGTATCCCAAGTTATGCCGAGATATTCGAGGCATTTTGTCGGAGCCAGTACAGACTTGTTGAAGTTGATTGTCCAACCCAATACTTGTAACATTTTTGTTGTGAATGCGATATCTTCTTCGAGTTGTAGTTTCGACTGGTTTGCCAGAAGAAAATCGTCGAGATAGACGACACATCGGATATTGTGACTCCTTAGGAATTCGGCCACCCAGTTGGTTATTGAGGCGAATGTCCTTGGTGCTGACGACAGGCCGAACGGCAAGCATGTCATCTGGAGTAGTCGGTCCTGGTTTGGATCTGGATGATAATTTAGCCTCAGAAATCTGCGATGTTGATGAGCAATCGGCACATGAAAATAAGCTTGGCTCAGGTCTATTTTTGCCATCCAATCCTGATTTTGCAGAAATGAAGGAACTCGAAAATGGCTGAATAATTGGAACGGTTTGGTTACGACAAATTGATTCAGCTGTCGCAAGTTGAAGATGGGGCGAAGAGATTTGTCCGCCTTGGGTACTAAAAAGAACGTGGACAGGTAACTGGGACTCTGTTCCGCGTGTTCTATTATTCCCGACTCCAACATAGTTTGGATCTGTATTGTCATATCGAGAGAATTTTTTGTTCTGTAGCATTTCATAACTGTTGATGTCGGAAATATCAAAGGCGGTTTGAGAAGGAATGGAATACGTGTCCCGTCCAAAAGTTTGCAAATTTTGTTTGGTGCGCCTAAATTTCTCCAGACACAATGAAATTGTTTTAGACAACCGCCTTGAAATAACCGATAGTCAATCGCGACGTTTTTTCTTAGATGAAAATTGCGTTTGTGCCTTCTTACCTTTTGGTTTGTCACGGTAGGTAGTTTTACCTTTTTGATTCGATCGTCGATGCGATTGCTGCTTATCATTTTTTGTATTGGTGTCGCGGCGAAAAAACCTATCCTCCGGTAGTTTACTAGTTGACGGCTTCGGATTATGATAAAAATTATAGCCTTTCGACTGAGAGTGGTTCAAAACTTTTGAAGATGAAGATAGCTTATCCACCCCTCCAATTTTTTGAATGTAACTTTGTAATGCTTCATCATTAAATAGATATTCTGGACTCGGGGGTATTTTACTCAAAACATCTCGATGAAAACCTTCTGGAATTTGACGTAGTAAAACCTCTCGGCGGCAATTTATAAAGTCTGCTCGTCTTCCACATACTATTTGCAATAGATCGTCCGACACTTTGCTATACGTTGAGTCTTTAGAGAATAATTCTTCTATCTTCTCAAATAGGGAGTTTGGGCTCAAAGACTCTTTACTTTCATTTGCCCAATCAACTAGTGTTTGTAGTGTTCTATGCAATTCATCCTTTTGAGAAAGTAATGCTTTAGTCAATCCCGCACAGGTACGTTCTAATAAATGTGAACGTGAGTCTTCTTTTATCATAGAAGCTTCAAAACGCTTTAATTCGTCGTTTACTCCTAGCTCTATAAAACCGGGGGTTGTTAAATATTTTTTCTGAGCATCCGAAAATCTAATAGAATACCAATCGTTACATTTAAAACGTTGCAACTGCGATAGTTTATCTACGTATCTATCTTCAGATTTTGGATAAATAGGGTCTTTAACCGTTGTGCTTACTTCGGATAAAATATTTAGCCGATTACAATTACTGCCTTCATTGTTAACAGGCCGTCGTAAATTCAAATCGTTAGAAACGACTTGTGTACTAATTAAATTTTCATGACTTTTTTCATGTTGTTTTTCAATGAGATTCGTTAGAAAAGCAACTTGTTGTGCTAGAAATTGAAAATGTGCATAGCTTACGGTTTCGTTAGTTTCCTGATGGTCGATATCCTTGTCCGATGATGAATCGTTGTCACTATCAGAACTCGACGATGAAGAATGTCCACGTTTTCGTGGGTTCGAATCATCGGCAACAACAGTTTTTAAATTTTCTTCTTCCATATTCACTGGAGAGGGAATCTAATCCAATTTTTTTTTTAATAACTCCAAAATTAACGAATATTTTGATAATATTGCGAAGTTTTACTTGTGCTGACAACTGATCGGCGCGAAAAACGACGCTATAATGATCCAAAATCGGACCTTCACCTGACAAGCGCTCAATGACAAAGTGGGGGTATAGTGGGGGCTAAAACGGAGAGGGAACCGGAAATACGCTGACAGAAGGCAGGAAAGACAGGTGCTTGACTCAAGATGGATTCCGGATATTGATACGAAGCGAATAATAATATTTTTTATTTTTGCCTTAAGTTTCTTCTTTTTCTCTATTACGAATTACCATAGCTTATCTTAAACAATTCCCATTTTACCGTTACTTAAAAAACAGTAAATACACTACTTAAAAAAATCTTTAAAATTTCCAAATTTCAGAACAAGCGCAACCCAAAGTCACATTGTAGCGTCACGAGGTTCCAAGGAATTATCATTGGCGGTGGGGTCTCTGACAGCACGAGCACGATATGAAGTATGGGCAAGAGCTCACGCCACTCCAGGAGCAGGGGCACCTTCGCGGACGCAGCACATCTTGTTGTCTGATAGAGGTGAGATTGCCATTATTATCCATGCGTACATCGTATCCTGCTTTTACCTTTTCAGAATTAGGCGAAACCATTATCACAATCTAAAGATTTCCAGACGGATTCGTCAAAGAAGACCTGTGTCCAGCATTTTCCTGCGATGTTGATAAAGCAGTCTTTCGGGGAGCCTTTTATTCAGTAGTGGACTTCATATTGTTGATAATGTTAACGATGATATTATCATATACACATTTCCCTAGCCATTTTTGTTTCCATGTAATAAGGGGGCCTATTGGCAACGTGACCATAATTCTAAACTCTAGGCTATAATAATAAACAATACTGAGCAAAAACGCAATAGCATTAATCGACTCGAGAATCTTACCTTACTTGAAAGTTTCACAATAACCTAAATAACTATATTTGCCTCCAGTGGTTGCCGGAGTAGCGTCTTTGGGAGGCCCGGTGTCAGTAGGCGTGGGTCGGTCGGTGCTGCTGGTGTGCCAGTGCGTGGGTGCACCGCCGCCGCGCACCGTGTGGTACCACCAGCACAACATCATCACGCACCACCCGCGCTTCACCAGGAACCATGACGATAGTCTGCTGATTAACAGTGAGAATTTTAATTTTCTTTAAAACATATTAATTTTCCTTTCCAATTATTTTTATCCTGCGAAGTACCTTCACCGCAGCTGTTGTTAAATGAATATGAATCTAACATTGATAGGAATATTTTGCGGTTAAGTTATACCCTGAAAATTTCCATGTTTCTTTTAGAGTGGGTACAATTTATATTTTTTTTACTTGTCTCATGTTTTGTGGATATTTTTTTTTTCTTAGTCGAGTTTTAGGTTTTTCTCTTATTTTTAAGTATAATTTTCAATATATTCTAATTTTCAGATATCGACCAGTCGTTAAGTGGTAACTACACGTGCCTAGCAAAGAATCTGTATGGTTCAGATTCCGTTTCCTATGAGGTTACAGTTCTGCCTACCCCAGAACCGCCAAGCTTGAGGGTGACACCGCACAAAAATGCCTTGCAGTTACAATGGGATCCACCTAGAAAGATAGGAGGGAAGATACAGAAAATTAGTAAGTAGATAAAGTTTTAACTGCTCATTTAAATTGTTGACTACCCCGGTAGCGTAGATGCACTTCATGCGCTGTCCGGCAGCTCTCAGAGTGCTACAGTAACGCCTTCTTGGGTTCGAATCCCGGGTTGGGCAAAGGGATATTTAGGTTTCTCAGCTCAGTATCAGCCCAGATTCTGGGAAATGTATCCGATATGACGATAGGCTCGTCCTCATCACCTCATAGGACGGAACACATTTGATGAAGAGTGGTTACCCTGGTTGCATCTCTGAATACTTCTCCGGGGATAAATGCGTGATGTGTGTTTGTTTAAAATTGTTGATAGCAAATACGACAGTCAAGCGAAGAAAAAAATACTTCATACATTGATCAGGCAACGATACCTTAGCATTTAGGCCGTTCCATTCCCAACTAGGCTAAGCTGTGCTTAAACCGCTTGGCGGACGTTATTGTTATTAAACATCTAAGTTTTAAAAAAGTCATTCCTACTTCAGGTTACAACTTAACCTGGAAAGAATCCAACGGTTCCTGGCAAGACGCATGGGCGAGTAAAGGAACTTCATTACAGCAGGCTCATGAGTACACCCTCCAAGGTCTGAAGTGCGGCACCAAGTACTCCATCCGGATGACCGCTGCAAACTCAGTTGGTGCGTCACAGCCAGCGTATGTTGATGCTGCTACGTTGGGGGGAGGTAAGATGAGACAAAGCTAAAAATAGGCATGGTAAAGTGACCCCACTACACCTGATGGCAAGTGAAGCGGGGAATGCAACCAATACAAACACAAAGGAAAAAATATGGGTAAAAACTGTCAAAAAACAGTTTACAATCACACTACCCAAGCAGTCAGGGTCTGGTTCCTTGAAAGCTAGCCACCACGATATTAGTCATTAGTAAGTATATAAAATAATGAATTCGCCAAGATAACAGCGGTTAAGATTTTCTATAGGAACTGCCTTGGTGGCGAAGTCTTTTGTGGAACGACTGTTGTGCTCTAATCTCAGGTTCGATCATCAGGTCGGGTAACGTCATATTGGGTTTTTTATCATTACCGACCCAAAAATAGAAATTGTTACCAGCATATTATGTTAATAGGCTCTATCTATGACATGGCCATAGTAGCTGGCGAAACGTACGTTACACATCTGCCCACCCTTAAGGGAAAGGTGTGATACTATGTCTCCCTTACAGTTCCAGTAGCACCAACGAGCACAGAATGGTTCTGGAGCAACGCGTCCCATGTTTACGTACAACTTAGCGGTTGGCATGACAACGGCTGTGAGATCACAACTGTTGGAGTCGACTACCGTGAATACGGAGCTAAGGTGTGGAAGAAGGCGGATAATCGACTCGTAAGTAATCCTAATATATTATCGTTCCTTTGAGGCTGTTCAAATATTACGTAGGCAGTATAGGGGGTGGGGGGTTTTTGCTTTGCTTATTTTTTATGACATGGTAGCCGTGGTGTTTAAAAAAGAAAGCGGCGATAGCCTAGTTGGGTGTGGAACGGACTGCCAAGACGAATTTCCGCAGGTTCAAATCCCAAGGGCACACACCTCCGACTTTTTTAATATCATGTGGGTATTCTTTGTGAATTTATCGTTCGCTTTAACGGTGAAGGAAAACATCGTGAGGAAACCTGCACATCTGAGAAGTTCTCTATAGGAATTTCGAAGGTGTGTGAAGTCTACCAATCCGCACTTGGCCAGCGTGGTGGACTAAGGCCTAAACCCTCTAAGTAGTAGAGGAGGCCCGTGCTCAGCAGTGGGCAAGTATATAATACAGGGCTGATATTATTATTATTAGCCGGGGTGTCTAAATGGCGGTTATGTCAGTAGTAATTATTTTCATTTTTACACATAATATGTAGACATTTAGGTACTCGCTTAGAACCGAATAGGTATTCTATGTTGTATACCGTGTCAATAAAGTTTGTTTATATGATTATTGTGTGTGGTAACGGCCTCTACTCTAAATATATATTCTTATTTTAGAAGTATAACTGCTGCCCATGAATCAATAAAAAAATAGAATACATTAAAATAATAATACATATAACAAAGTTTACGTAAGCTTGGGAGGGGGGGAGGAGGGGTTAATAAAAGCTTTGCTTACTTTGCTGACAAGACGAACGGGAGGCGGGTAAATAATAGTTATAAATCTGCTTATGTAATACTGGAACGGCCCCTTTGGCTTTTTGAATACATACTTATTGGAGAATAGAACGGACTGCTGATAAAAGGTCTGTTGCTCCCTTAGAATGTCCAAAAACGCGACTCTTAAGTCGTTTAATTTTAATGTTTGTGATGGACCGAGACACCAATGCATTAGTCACGTGTTAGTCTTAACCAATCACAATAAACCGATACGGAGACGTGTCGTATTTTTTGCTACATTCTAAGCACACAGGTTCAGATTTCAAGGCACGTATCTGACTTTTCGACGTTACCTGCATATTCGCCTTCAATTAGTCGCTTTAACAGTGAAAGGAGAAATAGTGACAAGACTGACATACCTAAAAATTCTCTCTACAAAGCTTCAATACAGTCTAAGCCGCATTTGGCTAGTGAAGTAGATTATTAAACCCTATCAATGTTACAGGAGATCCATGCCCAGGACAGTACTAAACAGTGTCAAAGCGTCCATACAACCCCGTTCCTACTGTCTTTCCTTTTAGGTTTATTTATGTTTGTCTTAGTTTATGTCTGTTAAATTGGCCGATATGTTACCTTAGGCAATATTTTCTTTACCTTGGGTTACCTCTTGAAAAATTTCACCCTTCGCTACTGTTATATAAGGGTCTTTTTTTTTTGGTTTCGCGAAGAAAGTGCCTTATTACTACCACCCAGCCTTCATGGGGGGCGACTGAGCAGTTATGCTGGGGTAACCGTGCCTTACAGCCCGGCGTTGAGCCGCCCGGATTTGATGGTGACCTTCGGGCGACCGCCGGGCCGAGTCCCTAACCCTATATACAACTTAGCCTATGCACGGCCTACCAGCTAAAACTCCGCGGTGGCCCTCTTCGGCGCATTAGGGACGGCTGCGGGCTTCCTCTGACGTTGAAGTGTCTAGCCTGCGACCGCAGCCGCCCCTGCGCGGTGCAGCCTTGCGGCCCGTCTCGTTATATAAGGGTCTAATTAATTACAGACTCAGCAAGCCCACCAATGGGGCCACTATCCGTCTGCGATAATCAGCCAGCCGAATTCCTTCGTCATCGCTGACTTAGCACCGGCCCAGTGGTATCAAATACGAGTCACTGCTGAGAATTCAGCTGGAGTGTCAACTTCACTGTATAATTATGCTACAACCACGATAATGGGAGGTCAGTATAAAATATAATATAGTGTATATTCGGTTTAGGACCGGCCGGCATAATTATGTCGATTAGCGAGAAGCAATCTTTGTCTAACGATATTCTATGACCCTACTCCACTTACAATCAGGTGCAATGGTCAATGAAATAATACTGATAAAATTTTGGAATATTAAAGAATATAATTTTTGGCGTTGTACTAGAAATTGAAACATTTACTTTAAAATTTTTAACTGATAGGACGGACCAAGAAGACGTAATAATGCTTATACAAATTAATATGTACACATGTGTATGTATATACATCTGCATCTATGTATGATAAACTGTATATAGTTAGGGTTGCCATAATGTGAATAAACATTTGGTTGAACACTATTGTAAGGTTCTAAGTTATATTTTTGCACAAATTTAATTATATATATCGCATGCTTTTATGTCCCTATCAATAACAATTTCCAATAATTCCGAAAGACAAATATAAGAGAAATCATGTATCCAATTTCTTTAGTTTATATGCATAATTTAAAATCGCAATTTTCAACATAAATAAAAATTAACATAGGACATTCTTATAGTTAACTAGCTTTTGCCCGCGGCTCCGCCCGAGTTATAAAGTTTTTCAGGCTAAAGTTTTCCGTTATAAAAGTAGTAGTTTCCCGGGAGCCTATGTTCTTCCCAGGGTCTCAAATTGTCTCTATACCAAATTTCATCTTAATACGTTGGGTAGTTTTTGAGTTTAACACGTTTAGGCAGACAGATGCAGCGGAGGACTTTGTTTTATACTATATTTTTTAGAACTTTTTAAGAGGAACAATCCCGTCATACATTATTGTTGCATAACTTTAACCGTTTGCGTAGAGCACGCAACGGAAGCTCTCAAAACTAATAATTTTTCCCCGTTTTTGCAACATGTTTCATTACTGCTCCGCTCCTATTGGTCATAGCGTGATGGTATATAGCCTATAGCACTCCAGGAACAAAGGGCTATCCAACACAAAAATATTGTTTCAGTTGAAACCGGTAGTTCCTGAGATTAGCCATTACTGCTCCGCTCCTATTGGTCATAGCGTGATGATATATAACTTTGAGCACTCCACAAACAAAGGACTATTCAACACAAAAATATTTTTTCAGGTCGAATCGGTAGTTCCCGAGATTAGCCATTACTGCTTCACTCCTATTGGGTATAGCGTGATGATATATAGCCTATAGCACTCCACGAACAAAAGGCTATCCAAACGCAAAAAGAATTTTTCAGTTTGGACTGGTAGTTCCTGAGATTAGCCATTACTGCTCTGCTCCTATTGGGTATAGCGTGATGATATATAGCCCATAGAACTCCACGAACAAAGGGCTATCCAATGCAAAAAAAAATTTCAGTTTGGAGCGGTAGTTCCTGAGATTAGCCATTACTGCTCCGCTCCTATTGGGTATAGCGTGATGATATATAACTTTGAGCACTCCACAAACAAAGGACTATTCAACACAAAAATATTTTTTCAGGTCGAATCGGTAGTTCCCGAGATTAGCCATTACTGCTCCACTCCTATTGGGTACAGCGTGATGATATATAGCCTATAGCACTCCACGAACAAAGGGCTATCCAAACGCAAAAAGAATTTTTCAGTTTGGACCGGTAGTTCCTGAGATTAGCCATTACTGCTCCGCTCCTATTGGGTATAGCGTGATGATATATAGCCTATAGCACTCCACGAACAAAGGGCTATCCAATGCAAAAAGAATTTTTCAGTTTGGACCGGTAGTTCCTGAGATTAGCCATTACTGCTCTGCTCCTATTGGGTATAGCGTGATGATATATAACTTTGAGCACTCCACAAATAAAGGACTATTCAACACAAAATTATTTTTTTAGTTCGAATCTGTAGTTCCCGAGATTAGCCATTACTGCTCCACTCCTATTGGGTATAGCGTGATGATATATAGCCTATAGCACTCCACGAACAAAGGGCTATCCAAACGCAAAAAGATTTTTTCAGTTTGGACCGGTAGTTCCTGAGATTAGCCATTACTGCTCCGCTCCTATTGGGTATAGCGTGATGATATATAGCCTATAGCACTCCACGAACAAATGGCTATCCAATGCAAAAAGAATTTTTCAGTTTGGACCGGTAGTTCCTGAGATTAGCCATTACTGCTCCGCTCCTATTGGGTATAGCGTGATGATATATAGCCTATAGCACTCCACGAACAAATGGCTATCCAATGCAAAAAGATTTTTTCAGTTTGGACCGGTAGTTCCTGAGATTAGCCATTACTGCTCTGCTCCTATTGGGTATAGCGTGATGATATATAACTTTGAGCACTCCACAAACAAAGGACTATTCAACACAAAAATATTTTTTCAGTTCGAATCTGTAGTTCCCGAGATTAGCCATTACTGCTCCACTCCTATTGGGTATAGCGTGATGATATATAGCCTATAGCACTCCACGAACAAAGGGCTATCCAAACGCAAAAAGATTTTTTCAGTTTGGACCGGTAGTTCCTGAGATTAGCCATTACTGCTCCGCTCCTATTGGGTATAGCGTGATGATATATAGCCTATAGCACTCCACGAACAAATGGCTATCCAATGCAAAAAGAATTTTTCAGTTTGGACCGGTAGTTCCTGAGATTAGCCATTACTGCTCCGCTCCTATTGGGTATAGCGTGATGATATATAGCCTATAGCACTCCACGAACAAAGGGCTATCCAATGCAAAAAGAATTTTTCAGTTTGGACCGGTAGTTCCTGAGATTAGCCATTACTGCTCCACTCCTATTGGGTATAGCGTGATGATATATAGCCTATAGCACTCCACGAACAAAGGGCTATCCAAACGCAAAAAGAATTTTTCAGTTTGGACCGGTAGTTCCTGAGATTAGCCATTACTGCTCCGCTCCTATTGGGTATAGCGTAATGATATATAGCCTATAGCACTCCATGAACAAAGGGCTATCCAATGCAAAAATATTTTTTCAGTTTGGACCGGTAGTTCCTGAGATTAGCCATTACTGCTCCGCTCCTATTGGGTATAGCGTGATGATATATAGCCTATAGCACTCCACGAACAAAGGGCTATCCAATGCAAAAATATTTTTTCAGTTTGGACCGGTAGTTCCTGAGATTAGCCATTACTGCTCCGCTCCTATTGGGTATAGCGTGATGATATATAGCCTATAGCACTCCACGAATAAAGGGCTATCCAACGCAAAAAGAATTTTTCAGTTTGGACCGGTAGTTCCTGAGATTAGCGCGTTCAAACAAACAAACAAACCAACAAACAAATAAACCAACAAACTCTTCAGCTTTATATAATAGTATAGATTAGTGATTTGTCTAATTTCAGAGGCAATAGGTCCCCCGTCAGATTTCCTAGACTTGAATATGCTGGTCATCATCTGCAGCTCTATACTCCTCATGGTGTGTTCCATAACCTGCGTTTACATTCTAGTCAAGAGGCACAGGTAAGTAACTTAGACTTTTTACAATAATATAGTATTATCTAGACTTGGTTAAAGTACTATGACATTATTTGATTGATATAGAGGGCAAACTTTTCTAGCCAGATAAAATTTATCTGTCGAATATAACTCGACTCAATATAAAAGTGAGACAAATTGAAAACTTCATTCATCATTTTTAAATCTTTTGTGTTGTACAATTGCCCTACGAATTAATTTTATCAGAAGGAAATAACAGCTCTGAATGCCATACTTTATCGGGAGCTAAATCGATATAGCACCCTGTATTTTAGTTTATGAGAAATACACTATTCGTTTCCATTATCCTAATGGTTATCTTTGGATTGATCACGAAAAATTAACCAAATGAGATTATTTTACTCCTTACTGTTAATGTTATTATCAATTTATTCGAAATTAAGCTGATGATGGGCATAAGGATCTTTGGTTAATCCATCAATTATGATGCTTAATCTTCCCTTTTCAGTCACCAGCATCTAACAGAATATAGAAATTCCCTGACTGGCGAGTGCAAGTCTGAACGCAGCAACGTGACGGCAAACACGCCGCAAAGTGCTCCTGGAGACACCAACAATCGTGTCTACAGCACGCCAGTACATCTCACTGCTGACAACAAACATGGTAAACAACCTTTCATACTTGGAAGTACTAGCAACCATTTTCAATAAATGATCCCAATTTTAATCTTCGGACCGATCCTGAGAATGAACCAATCGAAAAAATTCAATTGTGATCATGTCAAAAAAGTTTCTGATTAGTCCATAATGGATCAAGAGGGATTCGGGTCGTTTATTGAAAATGGAGGTATGCTAAACTCAGAAGGAGCCAAAGATCTAAAGAAATAAAGATCAGTACACAAATTAACTTGGTAATTTGTTGTAAGTATGCCAAAATGGATCAGTGTGTTTCGAAAGTGGCAAAAAAAACGCGACACGACTCTGTATCGGTTTATTGGGATTGGTTGAGACTAACACGGTACTGATGCATCAGTCATCATAAACATCAAAATTAAAAGACCTTCACTTACGAGTCGCTTTTTTGGGACATGTTTTGAAACATTTTACGTTGGAATCACACAATTCTGTGAAGGCAGCCTTGACCAAACTCCGTACTTTAGCTAAAGTCCATCAAACTAAAGGAGCTATGGTTCCTTTTTTTTTTTTTGATGAAGCATAAATAATTGGTATTAACCCTATTTTATCTTTGTTCTAACAATATAATATTTCTTTCTAATTATGTATGTTACCTCACAGAATTATACGAGATAAGTCCATACGCGCAGTTCGCGATAGGATTCAGGACGTTCGGCCACGTGGACAACCAGGAGGTGCCGAACAGAGTCCATCAACCTGGGAACAGTAAAACTAGATATGATAGCGGTAAGTTACATCATCTTGTCGTACCAATTAGTAACTGTCTGCGAGAGAATCTGATTCCAACTCCCTTTAAATCAAAGGAAATTAGTAGATCAAGAACGATAGACTTGTTGGCCGATCCCAACAAGCTATCTGAAAACAAAGATCCGCAAAATCGAAACCTAAAGCACACACTTCTGACGTTTCGAAGTTACGTGTGTATTGTTTATCAATTGTAGTTCGCTTTAACTGTGAAGAAGAATACTATGAGGAAATCAACATACCTGAAATTCTCGATAATGATTTCGAAGGTGAAGTCTGCCAACCCACTTTAGGTCAGCGTGTTGGACTAAGGCCTAAACCTTTTGGTAGTAGGGGAGTCCTGTGCTCAGCAGTGGGCAGTATATATTACAGGATTATAGAGCTGATATTATTATATATTAGAAGCAACCAGCGTGGTACCACCATCATCATCATCTTATAAAAAAACAAATGTTATAATTTATAAGATAAGTGGTATATTTGTTTCCAGAAACAAGTTTCCAAATGAGATCGGAGTCCGAAGAGAGTGACTGCGTCTCGCGAACAACTACTTTGAAAAGTGCCCCTAGAAGTGAGTGCGATAGAACTAAGAAATATTTTGTATAGACTGTTCTTTTACGTTACAATGGGCGATAAATAGTCGGATTAATTAGAGCATTGAATTGCAAATGTCTTCGAATCATTGAACTGGTTACTGAGAAATATAGAAAATTTTATAATGTACAGTAACTTGGTAGTGGCAATGGTTTTTTTTTATCCGCCCGGATAGAGACCTCCCTTACTCAACATTATCTGAGGCGCATTCAGTGGCTACATTTTCAGAATTAAGAGTTAGAAATTAGGCACTTTACGATAAAGAAATTACAAAATATGACGTGATGAATAATTTTCATTATTTTTTCTTTTACAGAAACTTGCAGAATCCCACATCATCGGTAGCTGATGGAAAACTTTTAAATGGTTGTGTTCAATGTTTTTCTTTAATAATAAACTTAGTGCATTTATCAGCTATTTACAAAAATATGATGTAATTGTGTAATATTGTAACTACGTTTAATATCGTAGTTGGGTAAGTTCGGATCGGGTGAAGAGCGCTAAGCCGAAATTACTGCTAAACTCTAAATCCTAACTAATACTACTTTAGTAGCCCTTGAATTGTGGTTCATCTCCAAACAGCATTTAGCTGTGTCGACCGAGGTAGTAAATGTCGCGTTTATTAGTAAATTTCATTAACGGTCTTATTCCTTATCCGAACTTACCCCAATATACGTATTAAGGCTTTCAGCTAGAAATTATGATGGTACAGGTCTTGACAGTAAATGACTTGAAAAGAGGGTAACCATTTGTTCACATTATTGAAAATAGCTGATAAATCAACTATATTTGAGTATTTTTCGGAATATAAGATAATTTGATCTCAATAATTATTTACTCACCCATTCCATTTTAATGACCTATGATTATTTGTGAACAAAGGAATTTAATGATTTCGAAGTTATTATAAATTTTATGTTTGTTTAGTCCAGTTTACTTTCTAAGGAACTGTATTTTCATCGATTTTCGTAATATTTTTAATTTTTCAACTTAACATTTGAAGTCATCTTTGGTTTTAAACTCAAAGATGTCGATGCTCGCCTGATCACATTTGTTGCAAATAAATTTGCAGATATAAAGTGTCTTAAAATGGCGGTAAATTAATTAGACAACAGTAGACATAAAGACGAAAAAAAGTAAGAGTGTCAGAAAAATGATTTGAAAAATCATCGTCTTCAATTGACTTTTGAAAATATGTGCCGAAATAGAAATATTACAAGTGAAAAACAATACGACAAAGTCAGTGTTAGAACAGTTTTTTTTTTGGTGATCTGCCCTGGTTATCACCGGGGGTACCCTGCGAACAGTGTACGAGCGATCCCCCGGCTTAGCAACCACGGCAGTCCCTGTGAGCAGTTGGTAGGCCTTACCGTTATCACCGAGTGTGCCAGCGGACGGTACGCTGGCGACCCACGGCTATTCGGTCTCAGGGCCTGGGAGGCCTCAATGTATATTTAGCAACCATGAGGTCATCATCATCACCATCATCAGCCTACAGCTGTCCACTGCTGAACATAGGCCTCCCCTAAAGCGCGCCACGCTGTTCGGTCCTCCGCTCTCCTCATCCAGCGTCCACCGGCGATCCTACGAATATAACCATGAGGTATACACACTGAACTGTGTACCTACTACCTAGGGTCACGGCGAATGTGCTCCCATGTATGGACGTGCATTTGCTGTGGGGACCAAGCGCACAATAATTGCCTCGGGAGGATGTTAGAGCAGTGTTTTTTTTTTTATTCATATGAATACATACAATTCAGTGTTCTGGCAAACACCATGTTTGTCTGATCAATAAGCAAGCATTGGTTGTATTGTTAAAATAATTTCGAAATATAACTTACTATTTTTTTCGGTACGATTTCTTTAATATCTACTCCTTATGTTACAAAGATATGGTAACCGCCGTGAAAAAAAAAACTAAAGTAGTATCATTTTCAATGTCGAGTATTCGCGAAAATATACGAATCATTAAAGTTTTTTGACTGCCTGTGTGATTTAAAAGAGAAGGGACTATTTACTGTTGCTTGGATGTAGGGATAAGTGGTGGCACCTCGGACTACCGCATACCAAATATCACCTAGTCAATACTAGTCATTATCAAAATACTTTTTTATAGGGGCACGCAAAATTATCTCCACTGCACCTTATGGTAAGTGGAGTGGGGTCCAATAGAATGTCGACTGACGACTTATGACCCCTCGACAGTCGAGACAATTATGCCGGCATTGGACCTGGATATACACAGACTGATCCTGGAACACTTACATTTGCGTGCCGCGTTGTTTTTTAACCTACTTCAAAAACAAGTTCTCAATTCTTCTTTTTATGTATGTACATTGTGTGTACATTGAGTATTTATAAATTCATAGTGAACATTATTGAAATGTATGATTGTATCATTTTGTTCGGATCGAAATCATGTATCATAAATTATCTTCAAAAAGACTGATTATTTAGTATTATTTAAAACTAAATGTAATTCCTTAATTGTGTAAAATAACTTTTTGAAATTAAATAAATGTTAGACATATTAACTGTGGTTTTATTTCGTCTTAATGTAAAATGCATCTTTATGGATTCCCTTTACTTAGGATGGCTCATCGTTCTCTATTCTCTGGTTTACTAAACAATGAAAGAAACCCTTTTATCCAAATTTCGGCCAGGGCGGTCAATCTCGATGGAAATCAGCCTCAGGAGGCTGCAAAAGACTTTACAGCACAAGTCTGTGCGTAATACACAGGCGCACTCTCTGTTCCTACACTCTCATAGTCCGGTGAGACGGCATGACATGACCGAAAAGGATCAGGCCCAGGACAAACGGCTTTACGTGCTTTCCGAGGCACAGGGCTAGCACATCACCAACTTCCTGACTTCGAGCAGTGATTAAATAAATTTTTAAAATGAAGAAATCCAGTCGCAAGTATTTTTGTCCTGATCCAGGATTTGAATCCAGGATCTCAGCGCGGTAGTCGTACTCGTACTGTGTACGCATTACAACTACGCCACCCAGTTAGTCCCATAGTTCCAACACAAGGAATATTTCGACAGCAGCAATGAACAATACGCTAAGCATTGACTATGCGGTGTGTCGTGAGAGGGCAGAGCAGTTACTAACTTTTACTTACCCTTGAAATGGTAAATAGTGGAGTAAGAAAGAAACGAAACGTGCACCCTATTTGCCATTGACGTATATTCTATAGATACGAACGTCTAATTGACGTAACGTAACTAATTGTTCAAAATCTGATCGAAAATGGCAACCAAAACGTCACTGTTATAACCTATTTATTCACTTGAACAACAAATAATTTAACTTATTTGACTAATATTTTTTATTCAAATTAAGGTTTACACTTAGACTCGAGTTCTTATATCATGAGCGCCACTTCGTATATAACCACAAGCTGTCAATATTGACTATACTAAAGTCAATTTGAATTGATTGTAGTTCAACTCAGTTGAACACAGTGAATGTTCGGAACGCCAAATCTGGTACGTAATTTCCGTTAGAAAGCAAAATTATTCTTTCCTTATCTTTTATAAACTTACAATATCCTTTTTTTTTTGCTATAAAATGAAGAATTCTTGAATTACACAAAACGCTCATTAAGAAAGGTCTAGTATTATAAAATTTATCTTCGTTTTCACTTTAAGCGTCTCTCCTATAAAGTTGACATTTTCAAGTTAGCTTAGTGTTAATTGCAGCTCTCGATTTTTCTGTACACGAAAGTCGTTCTTATTAATTGAGGTAGTTAATTGCCATACAATTCTGAGCCTTATATTAAAGTCAGGTTTATATTATTAGAGAAAATTCGCAGTTTTCGATAACCGAAATGTATTGCTTGAAATCGATTGCAAAGCAAAGAACTCATAAACCGAAAAAGGTACTAAATTCTACAGCAAACTTATCTTTCTTTGGCAGTATCTTTGCAGTGACGTCATAACTCTTATATTATAGATAATTTCGTCGACTCACTGAAAGTTTATATCAGTGGTAGTCACGCTTTAGCGGAGGTCCCGAGTTCGAATCCCGGCAGCCTCATCGCCTTCTCGAATCTAATCAATATTATTTTATACGAATTCTAAAGATATAAACATGGAGAGACCATGTCTTAGATTAATGATAAAACAATTTATCAGAGTAAAAGTTTACGAAAAAAATATACAGGGTTTTTATGAATTTATCAAGCCGAGAAATGAAATTTATTAAAGAACCCGGATATATACTTTTATAGCAACCAGAGAACTGCTGGTGGTAGGATATATTTTATATCCGCGCGGATGGTGACCACCGTACACAAGGTGTTAAAACCCGACATAGTAGCCCACGTAAATGTGCCGCATTCTGGGAACTGTGTATATCCGGTTCCAACTGGCCGGCATAATTGTGTCGACTGCTGAAGGGTAATCATCTCTCGTCAGTCGATATTTTATTGGATCCCACTCAACTTATCAGGTGTAACGGTATCATTTTGCCGTGATTGTTAAAGACACCATTTTAGGGTTCAGTACAGTATATAGCGATTTATAACGAGATCTGAACGACGCCTGCTGTATCTATTTAAAAATTGATTAAAAATATCCAACTATGCATTAATGTGATGGAGATAAAAGTAGCCTATGTATTAACCAGGGTATCGTCTACCCGTGTGTCAAATTTCATCAAAACCGTTTCGCTGTTTTTCTTGTCACTTCTAACATCCAAACATTTTGAGAATCGCATTTATAGTATTACCAAGCTTTGGCTCGCGGCTTCGCTCGCGTGAAGGAGTATCTCGGGATAAAACAATCCGGGATAGAAAGTAGCTTGTAAACTATCTCCATACCAAATTTCATAAAAATCCGTCCAGTAGATTTTGAGAAAATCTATAACATACAGACAGACAGAAAAGGGGACTTCGTTTTTTAACATGTATAGATAGATTAAATTAAAAGTAAGATAATATCAGGTGATTGTCGCGGCTTCGCTTGCTTGATCGACCATTCCAGGATAAAAAGTATAGTAGTAGATCCAATAGAAGTATTGTAGTAGACTGCCTCGGTGGCGTAGTTGTACTGCAGCGCTCTGAGGTCCTGGGTTCAAATCCCAGGTCGGGCAAAGTGATATTTGGGTTTTCCTACTCAGTATCAGCTCGGAGTCTTGAATTAGTGCCCGATATGGTCATAGGCTCGCCCCCTCCATCATCATGAGACGGAACACACTTGGCGAAAAGTGGGTGCCCTGGTTGTGCCTATGCATACCCCTTCGGGGATAAATGCTTGATTAGTGTTTGTTTGTTTAATAGATCCATCATAATACATTAAAGAATATCTTCAAACATCCAAAAGTATTGACAAAAATACAGAACATCAGTGAAAATTAATTTCGTATACAAAACAAGAATCTTACTGAATAGTAAACGTATTACAAAATTGCCGACATGTCGAGGCAAAGTTAGAGTGCGATGCCTCGATGTCCTTTTGTGAAAGTTTGCCAATTTCTCGGCTGAACGCTCTCTTAAATCGACACTGGAGTGTTTTATAACTTCGCATACAGTTCCCATTATAGTGTGGAATTGAGCGGGTACGGTATTTGTTAAGTATGCGAAGGATTCGTTTGTACAGGGCGATTTTAACTTTGTTTTATTAATTAAGCTACGCATTTATCTTCTTGATAATAACACTGCAATAAATTACTCGATCCGTAGATGTAAAATAATTCGTTTCGATCAAAATACATGTAAATAAAGTAACTTTAATTTAACACGCTCTAAAGCCATTCCTACTTTAAGAAAATTTGTCGTAACCTCACGCTATCAGTCAAAGACACTCGTGTGTACGCCATATTCTCATAAAACTATAAAATTATAAAAAATGTAGAAAAATAATTGTTAGCAGAGGTACAGACGAGCAAATGGACCCTGTATTTGTTTGTTTGTAACTTTCTACATGATATTAAATGTCACACACACTCGTGCCTTTTATTCCCAACTTTCGAGACTTAACATCTCATGTCTCAAGGTGACGTGCGCAGTGGAGTGCGACGCAGTGCTCTGTAGTTCAGTTCTGTATGGTGTTGCTACTGTTTTTGTATTTATGTCATCTATCACAGAGGTTCCCAAACTTTTTTCTCATAGTCCCCTTTCAAAATTTTGCTGGTTCCGATAGACCTTTTTTGGTTTCTTTTTTTTGGTTGGTTGAAAGTGCATAACAACTGCTGCCCAGCCATCGCAAAGGGCGTCTGGATAATCATGTTGTGATCATAGTGCCTCTTACGGGCCCTATTCATATTATCATACCAGACAGAACATCAAACCAGATACATTTTCGAGGGCTTCGCTTAAAAATTATGGACCCCCAGTTTTGGTCCCGCCAACGTAGACTCTCGTCAAGTCTTCCGTGAACCTCTGGGATTCCACCTGCGCCACTTTGGGAATCAATGGTCTACGTCAAGCGAGGTGTTCTCATCTTTTCATTCAATTCCAATGCTTATAACCTGGACAAGCCCAAAATTCACAAAGTAAATTTTACTCGGATGAATGGTATGCCAGCTAATAAAATACAAACAAACATTGATTTGTATTTGTTATGCCGGCACAATTGTGCCGACTGGCAAGGGATTATCTCTGGTCAGTCGACATTCTATCTGTACCCTACTCCACTTACCATTAGGAGTGGGGTCACCCTGCTACATTCGTACAAAGAATAGTAACATAAAAGAGATCGATATATCTGTACTACGTACTAGATGTCATCCATTCAAACTGACTTTAGTGTGGTGTCAAAATTGACAGCTATTTAAAGTGCTTTAGCGATACATATTTTAATAGTTTGGTTAGACGACATGATGTTTTAGCGCTGCAGCGAACTTTAGTTCTAACTCTAGATTTTGAACAAATAGTTTATATGGACGTTCATGTCTATAGAATATACGTCAATGATATAAGATATTAAATTTCGCTAACAGACTGAATAACACGATAAAAACACGGGCCGATGAATTGGGTCATCGATTCAAACTAGGCATCCAATTTAACGCTTGAGCGCTTTCAGTCCCGCGCGATTTTAATGCTTTGTAACTTCACGTAATGGCAAAGTTTTGGCGTGTACATGAAACGTCATCTGAGAGGGAATAGGGAGGTGCATTATTTTTGCTTTCATTTGAAAGAAGAAAGAAAAGAAATTTATTTTGCAAAACAAACACAAGTTTCACATAAGAAACAACAAGCGAAACACACAAAAAAATACTTAAAACTATGTCACAAAAAGGCAGTGAAATCTATATCTATATATATAAAAATGAATTGCTGTTCGTTAGTCTCGCTAAAACTCGAGAACGGCTGAACGGATTTATCTTATCTTGGTCTTGAATTATTCGTGGAGGTCTAGGGAAGGTTTAAAAGGTGAGAAATATTCGAATAATTGCCGGGAAAATCCTCAAAAAGCATTTTTCTATTTCCCATACAAACGTTTTCTAACTAATACGTAGAGTCAATTTGAGCTTTATTGCTATTGTATAAAGTTCACTGTTGTCTAAGCAATGTAGGTGTGTTCCTAACATCAAAGCAGTGTGCGTTGGAGCACAGAATATAATAATGTAATGTCGCGTTCTGAAACTCAACAAAAGTGATATCGCGGACCCGACTAAATTGAACAGTCACAAAATTTAATATATCACTAGTTATTTGGTTGGCTTCACGATATTATTTCTTTTGTTTTACTTTAAAATGCATGTTTTCGTTATGGACAATTTTTGAGCTACTTTTGCATATCTATACTTATAATAAATCTGTAGAGAGGTCAATTCTGTACATGAAATATATTTCCAAAAATAACTGGGGGTGATTAGGGATCGATACTGATGCCAAAAATGCAATTAGTAAAATTTTTGTCTGTCTGTATAACCGTTATAGAAACAAAAACTACTCGACGGATTTTAACTTAACTTGGTACAATTATTTTTCATACTCCTGAGCTGGTTATAGTATACTTTTCATCACGCTACAATTAATAGGAGCATAGCAGTGATAGAAAATGTTGGGAAAACGGGAGAAGTTACTCCATTTTTAAGCTTCCGTCATTTCGTGTGCAACCTTAATGGTTAAAAGTTCCTTCGATTTCACCAGGATCCCATCATCAGACCCTGACCGGACAATCGGACCACCTGCATACCACCATAAATTAAAAAAACATCCCGACAAATTGAGCACCTTCTCCATTTTTGAAACCCGAAATCCACGCGGGCGAAGCTGCGGGCGGAAGCTAGTTATTATATATAAAAATGAATCCCTATTTCCCTTGGTCACGCCATCACGCGTGAACGGCTGGACCGATTTCACATTTTTTTTTGTGTTTGTTATAGTGAGGAGAAGGTTCTTATGAAAGAAAAAATTCAAAAAAATGCGCAGAAAATAAGAAAATTTAAGAAAACTTAACGAAAATATTATTTTTATATAGCTGTCAATTGTTTGAAATAACTGTCAGTGATTGACAGAATGCGCGCCGCAAATTCATAGTTAAGACGGGACAACGTCTGTCGGGTCAGCTAGTATTTATTTTTTTATTTACTCGTGGTACGTCTCTCATACTGGGGAGTTCACCTTGGCAGGTATACACACTTAACTGTGTGCTTGAGGCCGCGAAAAATGTCCCTCAGTGCGTGCATTCGGTGTGAAGACTGAGCGCACAAGAATTGCATTTTTCTTTTTTTATTGCTTTGGATCACGAGACGAGCTTACCGTTCGCCTGATGGTAAGCGATATGACCGCCTATAAACAGTAGAAACACCATCCAACACCTTCAATTACAAAGTATTGTTTAGTATTCTACTGCGCTCGCCATTCTGAGACATGAGATGTTAAGTCTTATTATGTCCAGTTACACTGCCTACAATGTCCTTCAAACCAGAACAGTGACTTCACACTGTTGCTTGGCAGCAGAAGTAGACATTGCGGTGGTACCGGGGCGGACTCTCACATATAAAAAACCTACCACCAGTAAATCTCTGCCTCAGAGAGGGAACGTAAGGTTAACCAATTAAAACCCCAACAAGCGACAACGGAACGTGTTCGATGTGAACTATGACACAATACAATAACTCGGTGGCCATGGCAAGTTGCGAACAACAATAATAAAGTTAGTCTGCAGCTACCACAGGACGCTACCATGGAATTTTATCGCTTCGCACGCTTATATAATCACATAACGAACTTGTATCAGGCCGATGTCTGTACTTTATCGATAACTTCTTATAATTACATGCATTATAGACATTGAAATAAAAATATAGGCGGTACATTTTGACAAAAAGATAAAATATTTTGCTTTTTAGTATTAGTTAAAATCAGTATAGGTTGACGACATCACTTAAGAGTTTTCTGATGTATCTTCGAAGTCAAGGGTCCAATAATAATTAAATTTATATGAAACTATAAGAGAAGCACCAGCTTTCAAATAAATAAACAAATATCATAATCGGTTCACCCAGTGAAATGTTCTGAGACGACATAAAAAAAATACGGTCGAATTGAGAAACTCGTCTTCTTTTAAGTTTATTAAAAAATGGATAATATCGAGTTTTTATAATTTATTGGGGTATTTGACCTTTATTTTCGTACATATATCGGTCTAATCGTCCCATCACTAATATCTTTGAATGAAATTAAATCAAAACTATCTATCTTATCATGTACTTAACCCTTGAAAATTAAATTGATTTCGCACAGAAGTTAATTGAATTTGTACTCTAATACATTCAATATTAAGTCGACATTCCGTATCTAAAGCTTTAAGTGTTGCAATTTAAAAAGTACTTTTTCCAAGATCCACAAATCGTGGTTAAGTGATTCTAAACAAGAATTAAATGTCCACTACTCTTTGTAATGAGGTAGTAACTCTTTTCAATTAAAGAGACCTTAAAATGTATTTTAATAATATCAGCCCTGTATTATAATACTTGCCCACTGCTGAGCACGGTCCTTCTCTACTACTGAGAGGGATTAGGCCTTAGTCCACCACGCTGGCCTAGTGCGGATTGGTAGACTTCACACACCTTCGAATTCTTATAGAGAAAGATTCCTATAGAGAACGTCTCAGATGTGCAGGTTTCCTCACGATGTTTTCCATCACCGTTAAAGCAAACGATAAATTCACAAAGAATACACACATGATTTATTAGAAAAGTTAGAGGTGTGTGCCCTTGGGATTTGAACCTGCGGACATTCGTCTCGGCAGTCCGTACCACACCCAACTAGGTTACCGCCGCTTCAAAAAAACTTTAATACCGAAATGTAAAAAACGTTTAGTTAAAACACTTAATCCGATTCCAACAGGCCTACATAATTATGTCGACTGTAGTGTAATCATCTCTCGTCAGTCGACATTCTATTGGTCCCACTCCACTTACCATCAGGTGCAGAGTGGGTTCTCTTTGCCTTTGCTTCATGGGATAATCAACTCTCTTCAGTTGACAATCTATCTGACTCTGCTACGATTACCATCAACTGCTAGCGTAGTTGTATTGCTCGTGTGCTTACTACTTCACCGCCCTGAGGTCCCGGATTTGAATTCCGAGTCAGTGATATTAGGTTTATCTACTCACGGACTGAAGTCGTAAACTTGTGCAGGATATGGCAATATACTCATCTTCTATCTCATCATGCAATAGAAACACAAAACTAAAAGTGGGTGCCTTGGTGCCCCTCTGCGTACCCTTTCGGATATAAAGGCGTGATATTATGTGTTGGTTTATTTTTTATTTCGAGCTATCATCGACATCCAGTCGAAATTCCGCGCCATTCGACCCAGCGGTAAGGGTCGAAGCAATCGTGTTCAGTTTGTTTGGCAAACAAATAATTAATCTACGAGGCTATAGTTTAATTGCTTGTTTCAGTTTATCTTGTTGCCGTTCCAGAACGTTCCAGAAAGTTCCTGTGTTCAGGTGGGTATTCCCCCTTTCATTCGTAAAACAATAGGAGGTGAATTTAGGGGGAAATACGTTCAATATTTTTTTCAGGGACACGCACGTATAACTACATTAAAATGCTATGTTGAATGAATTCCTTCTAGCCGAATTTCAGCCACGGCGGCTAATTTCGACGGAGATCAGCCTGGTACGAGGGAAATATTATAGTGCCTAAGTGTATGCAATACACAGAGGCACTCTGTGTTCCTTCACTCTCATAGCCCGGTGAGACGGCAATCCGACATGACCGGAGAGAGGTCAGGCACAAGACTAACCGTTTTACGTACTTTCCGAGGCACGGGGATATCACACCGCCTACTTCCTGACTTCAGGCCGCGACTGAGTAATTTTTAAGATGAAAAACCCAGTCACAATTATTTTTTCTCGACCCGGGATTCAACCTAGGACCTAAGCGCAATAGTTGTAGTCTTACTGAATACACATTACAACTACGCCATCGAGGCAATCAAACTTCATTATAATATTAGTGCAGATCTATCAGGAAAGGCAGTTTATGCGGACGGCGCCGTAAGCAACCCCTAGTTGACCCAAAACAATTTTTCATCCATAAACACTCGTGCCGAAATAATTTCACGATCCAAATCCACCTTTAAGGATAGATATAATCCACAAACGGACTCGAAATTGTTTCTCGAATCATCTAAAAAAATTAAAAATAACCCAAAGATTCAGAAATAATTAGAAATGATCAAAAGGATGAAGATTTGAATAATTACCTGGTAATAGAAAATAGAATTTCAAAGAAATATGAAATACTTTTTTTTATAGCAGATATTGAAAATTTACAAACAAATAGCCAATGTCTGCACTGGAATTTGAAGATTATCTTATTTATTAATGACAAGACGAGTAAGACGCTCGAAATTAGAATCAGAAAGCATTGCGAGGCATCGCACAGTCAAATCAGTTAAGAACAATTTCGTCATACATAAGTGTTGCGTAACTTTAACTGTTTACGAAGCGCACGCAACGGAAGCTCTCAAAAAGAATAATTGTTTCCAGTTTTTACATACATAGTATCACGCCACTATCCTATAGGGTAGGCAGAAACTATGAATTGCCACTTTGTACGATTTGGTATACTTCTTTCTCTTCCTCCACCTTCATCAATATTTTCATGCATTCCTGTCGGTTCATGGTATCTTTGATCTGACCTTTACTAAGAATGTCAGATATCTGCCATTCGAAGGTTCGGTGCGATCGACCCCTACCTCGATTTTGCAATATTTTAAATTGATCCTCCGCTCCTCTTGGTCATACATAGCATGTTATATAACCTTCCTCGATAAATGAGCTATCCAACACTAAAGATTTTTTCATTATGAACCAGTAGTTCAAACTCTTTAGCTTTATAATATAAGTTATAGTGTAGATAGATTGAAAAATACTGAACCCTTTAAAGATAAATTCTATAGTTATAAGAAATTAATATTCAAGTAGGCTATGATTTTGACGTGCATTGACACAGAGTTAATAAATGCAGTGTTTACTATGCTTCCTTCTCCATTAAACTATGGGTGAGTACTATACGGGTATTTAATGTATATCTTGCAATAGAAGAAAGAAAGTGAAGAAAAATAGTCACAATTCGTTAGCGGTTAAGAGCTATACAAAGAGCTATTAAATGAAGTATAAAAGTGACAGTCTCATCAAGAAATATACGAAAACCTTTATTATTTTCCTCTCATGTATTTCCCTAAATCTTAGCTCCCTTCTTTCTTGTTCTTGCTTTCTTATCTTAATTCTTACTAATCCTACTAATATTAGAAATGCGAAATTTTGTGATAATGGATGTATGGATGTATGTATGTATGTTCCTCTTTCACTAAAAAACTACTGAACGGATTTGGATGAAACTTTACTATAATTTGTTCATAATATAACGTTACATATAAAGTAAGTCGGAAAAAATATTCCGAAAAACTCCTTCATGCGGGCGAAGCCGAGAGAAAAAGCTATTTTTATAAATGCAAGACTGAGTGAAATGTTTAAATGTTGTTAGGAGTAAACGAAGAAACAGCCAAACGGTTGTAAATGAAATTTTGCGCATAGGTAGATCATGCCCTGGATTAACACATAGGCTAGGTACTTTCAAATAGATGGCGTTAATGTCGTATAAGTGGAACTATAAATTGCTATAATATTTTAGAGACTTTTGTCGTTGGAGAGGATTTCACACGAGCGAAGCCGCTAGCAGAGATATATTCAAAACAGAAATCTCTAACTCTTGATGTTTTTATGTCAATAAACTTTATCAAAATTACTTTCACTCTTTTCCAAATAAAGAAAAATAAATTTAAGCAATTAAATGTCTTATATGTAAAACTGTAAAAAGCGCCATCTGTTCAAAATCTGGTAAACTAGCGCTTACTAGTTAGATTTGTTGCCATTTTTTATGCAAATGTATGTTATAACGCAATTAAATATACAAGATATTATAAAATAAGTCCTAATAAACACAACACAGTCTAAAATGCCATTTAATGTACCACATTGTCCACTGAATTTGTTGTTAGGGTTTAGTACTAATTTTAAATAAGTGATTTACAACAATATAATGTAAACTAAATGTATAAGCGCAAAATTCAGCGCGACTACAACGTTTTACCCCTACCACACACAAATCCGCTGCCAAAACTGTTGGCGCATCTTTCGGGCTAGAATCGGTCTGATAAGTCACCAGCGTAGGTGTATCGTACCTCGCATCTTCATCACTACTTAATCATCTCTCGTAGATGTTAATGATGATGAATTTAAAACTAATAATATTATGTTTTAAATTATTTTAGGGTCAACGTGCTCATGCGAAGATGGTTGTAAAAAGGATTCGTGGTCTCAAATCAGATCGAAGTTGAAAGAGTCAGCAGAGCAAAGAAGGAGGAGCAGAAACTGTCGTTGCAGAAGACCGAGATGCCTCAGGATAAGGAGGGCTTTACATAGAAATGTAAGTACACATGCAAACACACAAACACGCACACGCACACGCAGGCATCTCCGAAGGTGTGGGCAGATACACAACTAATGTACCCACGGTTTTCTATCAGTATTTCGTCTCATGATAATAGAAAATCTTATATATTTTTTATTTTTATCAAATTTATGTGACGGCATAATGGTCCGTTGGTTTTTGCTCGTCACATCAATAAAAATCTTTTAAGTGAAAAAAGTTACATATTATGTATAATGTTTTTATTATTGAAAGTCCATTAAAAATCGGTTTGGTTATTTTAGAGATTAGATCAAACAATAACAAAATAATAAAATCGTGATCTTATTTTTTTGGAAGATCGAATATTATGAGCGGCAAGACCCAACCACATCTATTAGTAAAGATTTATTAAAACCTCTCTTTTTTCCAGAAATGCACGTGCACGCGAAAATGTCATTTAGAAAACCCGGAAAACCCAAGAGAGGAAAGTCCCTTACCGGAAACTAGAGCTAAAAACATTTGTAGATTTACTATTGACGCTTACTTCACATAATAAAATGTAGATTGTTTGTTTATTGCGTTTTATATCATGGCCTTGTATTGTATATATTTTTTATAATAAATTACTGGTGGTAAGATATATTTTATATCCGCCCAGATAGCGATCCTAGGTGTGTCGCGTTCCGGGATCAGCCTGTGTATATCTGGTTCCAACTAGCCGACATAATTATGTCGCCTGACGAAGGGTAATCGTCTCTCGTCAGTCGACATTCTATTGGACCTAATTCCACTTATCATCAGGTGCAGAGGGTTCAATTTGCAGAGCTGTATGAAAAAAAATCAAAAACCGCTGAATTAATTTAGATGACATTTGCTTCATTAAGCAATTTTTTCAGTCTGCGCCTCGCCTTAATTGTATAAAATATTACGTCATAAAGTATAGATATAGCCTTTGTCGATAAATGGGCGATAAAATACTAAAATATTTTTTCAATTCAATTCACTGGTTCCTGAGATTAGCGTGTTCAAAAAAAACAAACTCCCTACGTTTATAAAGTATAGATTCAAAGTACGGCTTGTAATACGGCCTCAGAATTACAATATCAAATATTATAAAGATCACATGTTTCTTTTCAACCAGCGAAATAAAAAAAAAATAAAAAAAAATTTAAGATTATTTTCCCAAAAAAAAAATTACTTTCGGGAGGCGATATGGCTTGGGTGCCGGGATTCGAACCCGGATCCCCGCTTTAAGCGGACTCTACCCTTGAGTTACACCCCCGAAAGAGCTGACGAAGTTATCCATCAGTTTGAGGGTTGTGACGTCACGACGGTAACTGCCATGCGCAGTAGACTAGATAAAACTGTGATGTGTTCATATGTATAGTTTTTTTTGTTTACTTTTTATATGATCGCCTTACATTTAATCTCATTTTTAACCGACTTCAAAAAAGAGGAGGTTCTCAATTCGTCTGTATGTTTTCGTGTGTTTGTTACGCGATTACTTCGTCAATTGTGGATCGATTTTCAAATTTTATTAGGCACGACTTTGATAAACAAAATTTGTAACCAGTATATTCACCGTTATATTATTTTTTAATTTTTAGTGGTTTTTGTAGGCGGTTTCGTTATTCGTATTAAATATTTAAATGCCGATTGCCTTTACCCCCGAAGGCGCAGGCAGGAAACTTACTCTTCGCTATGTATGTTCCGTCCCATGATGTGATAGAGGGCGAGCTTCTTGCCATTTTCATATTTGGGTTTTACTGAAAAGAAAATCCCGATAACACTGACGTGGTTCGTACCTGGAACTTCAGAGAGGTTGTCGAACAGTGCAAGCAATACTATTAAGCAACTAAAGCGGTCGACTTGATACTGAGAAGTTTATATTGTAAATTGTTACTAGCTATGAGAGCCCAAGACTTAACCTCAATTCTATTCCAGCAAATTTCAAACTCAATTTTTTTTCGCAACTCCATTTGCTTCCTTATTTTCCGAAACATTTATTACAAAATTATGGTTTGGATATAAATTTAGTATCTACCTGTACGGTTTAATTAAATTTAATTAAAATCTCTAATATTACATTTATTATAATTAAAACTGAGAGGGTAACGCGGCCCGAATTGCTTTCGGGATCGATATGGCGGGTAAAGGGTGTGTCTGTTGGGTAATGGAGCGTTTAAAAAAACGCTGGTTTGAGTTTGGTATATATAATATAATAATAATATCAGCCCTGTATTATATGCTGTCTTACTGCTGGGCACGGGTCTCCTCTAATACTGAGAGGTATTAGGCCACAGTCAACCACGTTGGCCTAGTGCAGATTGGAGACTCCACACACCTTCAAAATTCCTATAGAGAACTTCTCAGTTACGCAGATTTCTACACGATGTTTTCCTCCACCGTTAAAGCAAGCGATACACACATAACTTTAGTAAAGTCAGATGTGTGTGCCATTCGTCTCAGTAGTCCATTCCAAACCTAATCGCCGCTTCTTTATTATGTATTTATGGTAATGTTCGGATTATATTTCCAACTGAATCTTATAATGTGGAGTGAAAAAATTGTGAATAATAAGACGATGATAATATTGCTGGTTGAAGGATATTCGTACGTAGATAGCGAGAAACACAAAGTTTAATACCCATGATAAAGCCCACGTAAGTGTGTCTCTTTCTGGGATCATTCTGTATTGGTCGAGGTGGCTGGCACAATTATGTCGAATGGTAAGGATAATCATCTCTCGATAGTCAATATTACATCTGAACGCCACTGATGTTACCAACTCCTTCCTATCTTTCTATTTGATTAATTTATTTGCTGTATAATGACAAATTAGTGTTCCCTGAGACTCGCCGAGCTTCACCGTTCGGTGTCATATAATGCGTGCCACTGCTGATCCTGGCTTACAGGAGTTGTATTCGTGGGTGTGAGGGCGGGAAAGTCTCTCTATCTTAACACCAGCCCACTTACCATTCCGTTCAATGTATTTACTTTATTGGGTACAAAAAAACGTTTTCGGCGTATATAGACCGCCATCCTTAACCTAGTGTTAACGCTGCCGGGGCAAATTGGCATCGTTTTGCGTATCCATTATTTTACAAAGGAATTCTTCCCTGTTGTTACTTAAGGTGTAGATTCAATGTCTTATTTTTGAGAAAACGAGGAAAAAATACTGACTACCGTTAATGATCGAATAGATTAACTGCTATTTTCAATCAATCCCTATCCCTTTTTTCGAATCTTTCATAAAAATGGATCAATCAGGACAATGGTTCTTATGACATATTTACTGACTTATTTGATTGGTTTATAATAGGAATGGGATTGAAAATATATTGGGGTCGTTTATTGAAAACTACTGTTAATAAGACGATAGATAACTCGAGATACGCAAATCTTGCTGCAGATCAGAAATACACACATACACACATAACGTATTAATCGTTGAAGGGGTATGCAAAGGCGCATCCAAGGCATCCACTTTTCACCAAGTGTGTTTCATCTCATGATGTGATAGGCGAGTCTATCGCTATATTGAGCACAAATTCCAGACTCCGGGCTGATACTGAGCAGAAAAACCCATATACCACTTTGCCCGACACGGGATTCGAATCCAGGAGCGCTGCCGTACCGCGCATGCAGTGCAACTACGCCACCAAGGCACACATCAGAAACAAAATACAAAATTCTGCAGCATTGCACAAGTCAACAAAAACACGAAAGATAAAGTTCTTGATTCGTACATCAATAGTTTTCTCGTTTGCCGCGATGATTAACGGACGAGTTATCAAAACTCTGGGAGTGCGACAGAGATGCGAAAGGGAACGAATAAAGCGTGATTCACACTGGCCTTTGAATATGCCATGCGTTGTTTGGAGAGTAGTAAGCACGTAGTCTGCAAAATCAAAAGTGGCGATAGACTAGTTGGGTGTGAAACGGACTGCCGAGACGAATGTCCGCAGGTTCAAATATCAAAGGCACATCTCTGACTTTTCTAAACTTTTGTGTTTATTATTTGAAAATTATCGCTTGCTTTAACGGTGAAAGAAAATATCGTGAGGAAACCTGCACACCTGAGAAGTTTTCTATAGGAATTTAGTGGGTGTGTAAAGTCTACTAATCCGTACTAGGCCAGCGTGGTGGACTAAGGCCTAATCCCTCTCAGTAGTAGAGAAGGCCCGTGCCCAGCTGTGGAACAGTATATTGTACAGAGCTGATATTACGGAACGCACCTCATGGCGTTTATGACAGTGGAAATCGGCATAGAGTTACAGAGAATAAGATTCCTGGTGTACTATGTATATGGCATGCGAGAGTCCCTGGGTTATTGTAGCCAGATCACCTATATCCAATATTTTTTCTAGTCTCGTCTTGGTTTTTCTAGTTCACCTTAACATCGTCATAAACTTTCATATAAATATTATATTATTTTCCACCAAAATATTGCCTTGGAAACGCTGTTGTATTGCACGCACTGTTCATGATCGCTCTGAGGTCTTCAGTTAGAATCCCAAGCCGGATATTGATATTGTAATATTTCTGCATCAGCCCGAAATCTGGAATTTGTGTCTAATGTGGCGAAAATCTCGCCCCCTACATTATGAGAGGGAAAACACACGATGAAAAGTGGGTCTTCTAATGACAACTCTCTACCCCTTCGGGTAGATAGGCATCATGTCAATTTTGTTTGTTTTCATCAAAACATTTGTACATGTGACCGCGGCTTTACCGCGGTTTGCGAGCGATCCAACTTAGATTAGTTGCCGTGTTTGTTTCTGTCTGGTAATTACTGACGTGAGTTTTCCTCGGAGTTAACATGTGTTACCCGACTGTCCAGAAGGAGGGTTTTGATTTATTTCGGAGTTTTTACCCGAGCGTAATTTTTAGAAAAGTTTTCAGTCGTGGAGTTTCGTTTTGTGAAATTTGTTAAAATTATGGAGTCAGTGCTGGTGGTAGGATATATCGGAGAGATCTGTCTGGAGAGCGACCATAATAGACAATGTATTAATTCCTGGTGGGAGGGTATTTCGTATCCGTTTGGATAGCTACCACCACACACAAGATGTAAAAATCGCTATAGTGGCCCACGTAAGTATTGCTTTCCGGGATTAGCCTGTGTATATTCAGTTTCAAATACGCCGGCATAATTGTGTCGACTGGCGAGTGGTAATCATCTACTGTCAGCAAAACTATTTCAACCCCGCTTATCATCAACTAAAAGTTGGATGGCCTTGTTGGTTGTGGAACGGAATGCCGAGATGAGTGTCTGCAGGTTCAAAATCCAAAGGCACACACCGCTGACTTTCAACAATCATATGTCTTTTCTTTGTGAATTATAGCTTGCTTTAATGTGAAATTGTTGAAGGAAAACATTGTGAGGAAACATGCATAACTTAGAAGTTCTCTATGAGAACTGAGGGTACATGAGGTCTACCAATCCGCACTAGGCCAGCGTAATGGACTAAGGCCTAATCCCTCTCAGTAGTAGACGAGGCTCGTGCCCAGCAGTGGTACAGTATATAATACAGGGCTAATATCTAAACTGACTTTTTCTTTTACATCTACGGCTTAAGTAACTTATTGTAAAGTGTTGTTTGCAGGTAGATAAGTATGTGGTATCATTTAGTAACGTAATGTTAAAATGACCCTATATATCATCAAATAGAGTTACAACGCTCGTGATAAATAAAGTAAATATAATGGAGATATACTGTGTAAAAAGGTTTACAAATTCTGTTGTAACACATTATTTCAGTTGTGACACCTTCTGTTGTGATCTCCTGTATGCGATAGCGCTAAAAATATGAGCCTTACCCATATATCAACGGGAATATCTACCATGACCCCTTTAATAAATAGCTCCAAGCTAATATAATACGCGCATGTCAACAGATCCTTTACGAACAATACAATAGAGTCGTGTGCATTCATTTTATGTTGTGAATTGCATTGTTCGATGCAGTTGTTTTATCCCGTAGAGAATTGTTCTAGATCAGGGTTGGCGAACCAGCGGCATGCCTGCCTGTGGTGGCTCGTGACGAAATAATTCGGGCAGGTGAGTAATCTGTCTAACATTATATGTATGTATATATATCTTTCTTTGGGCTTCACATAGCTTAACATGTGCAGTGAAGTCATTTTGGGAGCCTCGACAAAAAATGTAAAAAGTGTGTGTACTTATTTACGCACGTAAGAAGTTATACTTCTTTGGCGTAAAAGATAAAAATCTTTCTTAAAATTTTATACTTCGCGTTATCCTATGTCTATGGATATTTTTTTATTGCTTTGAATGTCGAAACGAGCTTGCCGTTCGCCTGATGGTAAGCGATACGACCGCCCAATAATAGTAAAAATACCATCCAACACGTTGAATTACCAAGTATTATTTGGTATTCCACTGCGCTCGCCATCCTGAGACATGAGATGTTAAGTCTTATTATGTCCAGTAGTTACACTGGCTACAATGTCCTTCAAACCGGAACACAACGGTAACTAACGGTGATTGCAGTAGTACCAACCCAGGCGAACTCTCACATAATATGAGAGACCTACGACCAGTAAATGACACTAATAGATAACTAAAATGACTAGCTAATATCATGGTGTAGTTTTTCGTGACGGTGCGCATCGTAATTATTTACTTTCATAAATTTTCCCCAACGCGCCAAAACAAATATAACTTAAAAAAAAAAAAACAAAAAAAGTTGGGTCATAAAAAAGTCGCTAAAAGGGCCACTTGGTTAGATCAAACCGGTCCTAGATGACCCGTTACACCATTTTTTTTTCAAATAATGGTACTTTAACCATTAAAGGTTTGCCATCCCTGTTCTAGATCATTAAATTGAGGCCTAAATAGGCAGTTTTCATTTTGATTAAAAATAATTCATATACTAGTGGTAGATCTCTTATATGTAGAGACTTATAGACTCCGCCGGGGTAGATACCACCGTAATGTCTATTTCTGCCGCCTAGTAACAGAGTGTAGTGTTCCCGATTGAAGGAAATTGTAGCCAATGTAACTGGACATAATAAGACTTAACATCTTATGTCTCAGGATGTCGAGCGCAGTGGAATACCAAACAATACTTTGTAATTGAAGGTGTTGGATGGTGTTTCTACTGTTTATGGGCGGTCGTATCGCTTACCATCAGGCGAACGGCAATCTCGTCTCGTCATTCAAAGCAGTAAAAATATATGTGGTAAGTATGCAAAAAACAAACACCATAACTTTGACTGCTCTCGAAATTCCATTAAACATTCTCGCGCGAACTTTTGTAATGCGGTCGTTCGGCGAATCACCGGTGCGAAGGGACCCTAATTAAATTTAATAATGCCGTACGAACTTTCGTGTGATGTTTCTTATCTCCCATTAGTATTAATATAACGTCATATAGGCGTTTAGATGTGACTTTAATCAAATTAATTTTACGAAACAAAGATGGCGCATGTTGGAAGCGATGTCCCCAGTAAAACTAAGCTAAGCATATTTTTAGAAGTTATCTATTCGAAATTTATAATACTTAGTCTGGCCATAAATACTGTTACACTTAATTATAAAAAAATATTACATTTGAATTTCGAATCTGTCATTTTTATACGATTGTTCATTGTGTTTTCTCATTTTGGCGCCAATACATTGTAAAATATTTTGCGATATTAAAATGGTGTGGGGTGATAAAGAGAACCGAATCGCTGTGATAGCATTACACAAAGTAGGTATGGAGCCAAATGCAATTTTTAAAACTCTCCATACACTTGGTATTAGTAAAATGTTTGTGTACCGGGCTATTAATAGGTACAATGAGACCTCCTCTGTTTGTGACAGAAAAGATCTGGCCGTCCACGTAGTGTTCGTACGAAAAAGGTGGTCAAAGCAGTAAGGGAAAGAATTCGAAGAAATCCTGTCCGAAAGCAAAAGATTTTATCTCGGGAAATGAAGATAGCACCTAGAACCATGTCGCGTATTTTAAAAGATGACTTAGGACTTGCAGCCTATAAGAGACGCACTGGCCATTTCTTAACTGATAATTTAAAGAAGAATAGGGTGGTAAAATCGAAACAACTACTGAAGCGGTACGCAAAGGGAGGTCACAGAAAAATTTTGTTTACGGATGAGAAAATTTTTACAATTGAGCAACATTTTAACAAACAAAATGACCGTATTTATGCTCAAAGCTCTAAGGAAGCTTCCCAATTAGTCGACAGAGTGCAACGTGGACATTATCCGACTTCAGTGATGGTTTGGTGGGGTGTTAGCTATGAAGGAGTGACTGAGCCATATTTTTGTGAAAAAGGTATCAAAACATCGGCACAAGTGTATCAAGATACCATTCTTGAGAAGGTAGTTAAGCCCCTTAACATCACCATGTTCAATAACCAAGTATGGTCCTTCCAGCAAGACTCGGCGCCGGGTCATAAAGCTCGGTCCACGCAGTCTTGGTTGGAATCGAACGTTTCGGACTTCATCAGAGCTGAAGACTGGCCGTCGTCTAGTCCCGATCTTAATCCGCTGGATTATGATTTGTGGTCAGTTTTAGAGAGTACAGCTTGCTCTAAACGCCATGATAATTTGGAGTCCCTAAAACAATCTATACGATTGGCAGTGAAGAATTTTCCCATGGAAAGAGTGCGTGCTTCTATTGATAACTGGCCTCATCGTTTAAAGGACTGTATTGCAGCCAATGGAGACCACTTCGAATAAGCTTTTTATATTTTTAATTGTTTTATATTTATGTATTAAACTGACACACTGTAAAAGTAATAAATGTTATTTGCAGTTAACAATTTTCTTTTTTCTTTATTACAATATTTATGGCAAGACTAGGTATATATAGAATCAAATTCAACATTTTATTTCTACAATATGTTTTGTTTACTTTGGTTGTTTAATTTTTTTTATTACTTGGATATTTTCGATTAATTTCGTAATGAAATTGCCTCTAAAAATTGTTGATTTATGGCATCTGCAACTAAAACACATATTATTTAAAACACATCTGCAACCAATACTATTAAATAGACAATTTAATAAGAAACATAAGTAGTTGAGAATATTGAAAAAATCTAAAATAATTATTTAACGAAACTAATCATAAATTGCATTTTTCTGCCGTTCAAATCCGTTTGCTCTGGGAAGGGCCTAGTATGAATATAAAGGCCTGAGTTGTTATCAACTAATCATATTATATAAGAATTTCGAAGGTATGTAAAGTCTGCCAAATCGCACTAGGCCGGTGTGGTGGACTAAGGCCTAATCCCTCTCAGTAGTAGAGGAGGGTCGTATCAGCAATGAGGAATTATCCAATATAGAACTGGTACTAGATTCTATCTAATTTGACTCCCCGAACAATTTTGCAAATGTATCCCAAAACGAAAATAAAAAAGTAAATACACATTTAAATTACCAACATACAGTTAAAAATATCACTCTAGAGTTCCAAGTAATTACACAGCATTTTAAAACCGCCAGAATCAAGAGTGAACAAATAGAAATGCTCCAAGAGGAATCACAAACTGAGCGGAAAATGCAAATTTATGTTTGCTATTCGCTAAAACACTTGATTACGAAACTCCAACGGATGTTGGTGTTGCAGAACAGCAAACGTAACTTGGTGTATTATCTTAAAACACTAAGAATGCAAATAAGTTGCAATTTCAGAAGCATTGAACGAATGAAACAGCTTTTGTAATACGGAACTGTCAAGTGGAAACAGAAATGTGTTGGTATTCCTTTTGTTATAGAACATTTTGTTATAGTAAATATTAGAACTTTATTAAAACTGCAATGAAATGAAATAAGTTTGTAACAAGTAATTCTCTTTTTTTGTTACTTAAGTACATAGTTAAGGTTTTTAGATTCTTTCCTTTACATGTACTGTAAGATATTTTCATGCCAATTTTATGATTATGGTCAACATGAAATGCACTATAGGATTTGATTCCCTTGTGAATAGACACATTCTTTCTAATCATGTCGGTGTGTAATGTTTTTAATGATCGAATGTTTCTAATTATTCGAATTTCAAAATTTTATTAGACCGTGTTTTATTTTTGGTTACTTTGGTGTCAGATTTCTTGTTGGGATTGTATTGTGATCATGAGAAGTTTTTTTTTATTCGGTCACCGTAACCTTTGCACCTGATGGTAAGTGGAATGGTATCCAATAGAAAATCGACTGACAAGAAATTATCCCTCGACAATCGACACAATTATGCCGGCCTGGCCTGCACTAGATGAGCCTGTCTACACCTGTCATGAAAGGCGTGAACGTATGTGTTCGTCAAATTAAATCCAACATTCAAAATGAAGCCCAAGTAATTGAAATTTTATTAGAATTCCTCACTACAGCTACGCAAATGAAATTCCTAAACATTAATTTACTTGATAGTTGCGTTCGATTCGGCACATGGGTGACGGTATCGCAGGCCATTACGGGCGCCATTCCCGGCACCTGCTCACCGCCTGCTTTAAATACGGTGGTGAATGTAGAATTTGCTAGAAGTCGTAAGGAAAAAAGTTTTTATCTTTGAATGAGGAAACGAGTAACTACATGACATAATAAGACTTAACATCTCATTATCAGGATGGCGAGTGCAGTGGAATACCAAACAATACTTTGTAATTGAAGGTATTGTGGTGTTTATACTGTTTATAGGCGGTCGTATCGCGTACCATAAGACGAACGACAAGCTCGTCTCTTCATTCAAAGCAATAAAAAAAAATTAAAGTGCACACTGAGACATTTATATGAAGAAATTTCTTGGTCGTAGCCATGATCAATGTTAAAAACAGCCCAAGCCACATCCAGTATGTTACCTCACTGTACCAATGTCAGCAACATGAGTAGATTGCTTCCCATCTTTATACGACTGCGCGGCGCTGTCTGTTCTACTCATCTCAATAATGTTACTATCTGTTCCTTTTAATTATCAAATACTCAACGTTGTAATGAAATTTTTGAGAATTTGAAACAATTATGATAAGGCGAGGTTATTTGATAGTAACCTTTAAACAAAAGGGAAGAGACGGTAGAGATCGACCGCATCGAACCTTCGAATGTTGGTGATGAATGCGGAAGGAGCCGCCAGCAAAAACGAATTATCATAATAATAAGTGTTTTGATGTACCTTCACTGTAACCTTACATATAATAATAATAATATCAGCCCTGTATTATATACTGTCCAACTGTTAGGCACGGGCCTCCTCTACTACTGAGAGGGATTAGGCCTTAGTCCACCACGTTGGCCTAGTGCGGATTGGTAGATTTGTATTTTTTATTTTTATATATCTTTTAATGACGAGAAGAGCCTGCCGTTCGCCTGAGGGTAAGCGATACGACCAAATCCATCCAACTCCTTGAATTACAATGTATTGTTTAGTATTCCACTGCGCTCGCCATCCTGAGACATGAGGTGTTAACTCTTATTATGTCCAGTAGTTACACTGGCTACAATGTCATTCACTTGACGGCAACAATAGACATTGTGGTGGTACCTATAAATCTAAAGATTTTTTCTTTTCCAAAGCAATCATCAACCTGTCTACATAACTTCGAAGACAGTACCTTACGACGGTAGTATTCAACTATAAATACTTAACAGGTATCTTAATCCTCAAGCAGTTCACGTGTAATTACATCCAGGCACAATCAGAATGCTTAATCTAGTCCGCACATAGACGATTCTCTTTAATTATACTCTACCAAGAAATTCTTAAGCGGCGATAGCCTAGTTGGTTGTGGAACGGCCTGCCGAATTCACACACCTCTGACTTTTGTAAAATGATGTGTGTTTTCTTTGTGAATTATCGCTTGCTTTAAAGGAAGGAAAACTTCGTCAGGAAACCTGCATACCTGAGAAGTTCTCTGTAGGAATTTTGAGGGTGTGTGAAGTCTGCCAATCAGAACTAGGCTAGCGTCCCAGCTAGGTGGACTAAGGTCTAATCCCTCTTAGTAGTAGAAAGGTGCCCAGCATTGGAACAGTATATAATACAGGGCTTATTCTTAACAGATTCTTTGAGTTTCGTAGGTATTGGAGTAAAATAATCTATGCTTAGAATTGATTTGAGGGTACAGAAAGAGTTTGGATTATGTCCTTTTGAATTTGCTATCTATATTTTGGAGTATCTATCTTATACGAGTAATGATTTCAGTGGCTCACGATTCATATGTTTTATATGTGGAAGGAGTAGTTCGAAAGCTGACCAAATATTAGATCACAGACAATAAATATTCATGATTCGAACGTATTACTTTCACATGATCTGGTTTCTAGCAAGCTGGTATAATTGTATCGACTGGCGAGAAAAGTCTTCTCCGTTAGTCAACGTTCTATCTCGACCCCAATCAACTTACCATCACTTTATAATGCCCGTATAAAAGAAAATAATCCCTCATCCTTTACCATTCTCCACTCCTTTATTTAAACATTCAAAGCTTTTTATGCGGGCTATGCGAAGTGATCCCACTGCTCCTGGTAAAGGGACAGGAGTCCAGACAGACTGTCTGACGATAATTACCTCTTGCCAGTCGTTACAATTATGCCGGCTTGTTAGAACGGAACACACAGGCTGAACCCGAAACGCGACACATTTACACGGGTCACTATGGCATATAGTATACCTTGCTTACAGTAGTAGCTGTAAGAGATACATAATATATTCTACCACCAGCAGTGCCAAAGACCAAGACCAGGCGACCATCCACGTTCGCTGTAAAATACACCCTACTCTCGTGTACTTGGGTTTAGATTTCCATGTAATTAATTCTAGCCACAACTAACAAAACTATAAACATGTCTGGCGACGTAATTACATAAATAAACCCAACTTTTTATTACTGACAAAAGAAGGACAACACCACGCACACGAGCGAGACCAACATAATTATACGCAATCCACACAAAGTCGAAACTCAAACTGTGCTGGGATCACAGGTAGAATAAATTAATGCTGAGACACCCGTGAAAACACGGCGCGGATTCACGAGATTATTGGATGCGGTATTATATTCTGAAATAAAAAAAAATATACTAACCCTAAGTTTAAAATGTTAATTGCTGTTTAAGGAAAATAAAGCTTATAATATTAAATTATTATTATTATTGTCTTCTGATTTTACTGTCTTGCAATGGCGAAGCGAAATTTTTGGAAAGGGTGGAATGGCGATTTTGTTTTCAGTATCAGTCCTGATGAAGTTTGTGTTTGATATGGCAATAGGCTCGCACAATATCAAATCATGACATGCCAAAGTATGTGCCCTGGTAGCACCCTGCCTACCCCTTCGGGTATTAAGTCGTGATGTTTACATGAAAATTTATAAATGATTTAGTCATGCAACTGAAATAGTAATGAGATACATTACCTTACAAGTCATAACCCAACGTAAGGTAGTTAGGAGAGACGAAAAACATCTGATAACCGTCAAGCCGAGATTCTAACATAATAGTAACACCCTACATCAGCAATTAACGAAAAGCCTGCGATGGCCTTCTTTATATCATTAACAACGACTCCGGATTCCTCTGACATGAAGAACCTTAGCTGTCTGCAACCGCTTGCCAGCACTTCTCCAATTATGAAGGCAAAACTCTGAAACCCCAAAAGACGGCGTCAATACCAGGGGTCCAATCATCCATGAGGATGATTGGGTTTATCCGGGATAGACATGAGTCTATCCCGGATGAACCCAACATAATTTCAAAAACACGTACCATATCCATCATTCCCAAATCCGAATCATCCCCCCCTCCCCCCATATTGCGGGCTTAATCTGCATGTCGTTACGTCGGTCTCGCCTCATCCATAATTCACATAATGAGAGCGCGGCGCGGAGACCAAATAAGTTATTCAACCAAGGTTGAGAGTGAGGACCATTCCACTTTTAATTAAGAGTTCTTTAAATCCGGCTTAGGGTTTCAGGGTTATTTGTTAGTGCTTGTTTGCATACTTAGAATGAGTGGGCTTGTTAATGTGTTTAAGTTGAAGTGTGGTTATGTTTTATGTTAAAATAACACCAGCCCTACGATATACTATTCCACTGCTTTAAACGGGTTTTTGTACTACTAAAAGGGCCCGAATTTTATGTTATTTACATTTATTAAATTAATGATAAATAAAATAATTAAAATTTAAAAACAGTTCTCGTCTATTGCGCTGCACATAACAGCACACAGCTATATACCGCCTCAGTGACAACGTGGAGAGTGCTCGTCTACTGCACAACACATAACAGCACGCTGCTATATACCACGTCAGTGACAACGCGGAGAGCGCTCGTCTACTGCACTACATATAACAGCACACAGCTATATACCGCGTCGGTGGTAACGCGGAGAGTGCTTGTCTATTACACTGCACATAACAGCACATTGCTATATACCGCGTCGGAGACAGCGCGGAAAGCGCTCGTCTACTGCACTACACATAACAGCACTCGGCTATACGCCGCGTCGGTGACAGCGCGGAGAGCGCTCGTCTACTGCACTACATTTAACAGCACTCGGCTATACGCCGCGTCGGTGACAGCGCGGAGAGCGCTCATCTACTGTACTACATATAACAGCACTCTGTTACACGCCGCGTCGGTGACAGCGCGGAGAGCGCTCGTCTACTGCACTACACATAACAGCCCTTGGCTATACGACGCATCTGTGACAGCATCATGACAATATCAGCTTGTATAAAACGTAATTAGTGCGGAGAGCGTTCACCTACATGATAGTGACTCAGTGATAGTACCGAGAATACCGATACTCAGCTTAAAGCAAGTGAATACTTTTCCTATCCAAAATGGAGACAAATCAAAGCGTTTGTACAGTGGTGAGGATGCATACATTATTAAGCAGAGTTCTGTTAAGCTAACAAATTGACATGCAATTTTAAAAATACTTTCCATGACGCTCCTTTTCAACCCTATTCTTACGCGTTTAGTCGCATATTTGTATGGCAATTTAAGCAATCGTCAGTAAACGTAAATTTGCCAAAACATATTTCATTTACATTAATTTTGCACGCTGTTAAGCACGCGACGTCCTTAAGTGGTACACAATAGGGTCGAGAATTATTGCTTCCGAAAATGTATCCCGCTGTGAATACCGAAATCAGACAAGTTTGTCGAAAATGTTTGTACAAAGGTTTGGGTAATGGGGATTAGAAATGTTGGCATTAGTCAATCCTTTATTTAATTTGTTTCAGTGCAAATATTTTATCTTTCGGATTGATTTTGAATTTAAATATTTGTGATGGTTTAGGGTAGGGATTGGGGATGCTTTCGTTTAGTTAAATCCCCCTCTATAGTACGTGACAGTTTCGTTGTAATTCTGATCCCGACACGGGCTCAAATTAGTCTTAAAGTATATATTACTGTTTATTATTATTTGTTTATTCAACAACATTACGAGATTAGTGCTTTTAGAAGCTAGTTGTGAGCACTATAAATGACTATAAATAGCAGAATACCTAGAAATTTTAAGTAGGCACCTTTCGATACGTTTTGTGGAATTGTTAGGTTTCCTCAAGGTGATTCCTTCTATGATAACGCGAGCTTTAATTAAGAAATACACAGGATCCCGAAAAAAATAAAAGATGCTCTTGAATTTTAAGTATACGAACTCTGTCGAAGGTGTTCCCATTCTAACTACTACCGATGCAAATTATTTTTTGAGTGCTTAAACCATAGATCAAACTGAGGTGGTATGGACATGACAAAAGAAAACCTGATTACGTTGGCAACCAGGTATTGGAACTGGCCATCACCGGAACAAGACATAGAGACCAAAGACTACATGGGCCAATGTATTGCAACGCGATATGGTAGCATGCAATGTTTCCGACAACCTCATGAATAAATAGGTCGAAATGGAAGAAAAATGTGAAAAAGGCTGACCTCACCATCATATAAGAAGATTATATAGGAATAGAGAGAGAAAATCACAAATCAAGCATGCTTAGCATTTATAATGAAACAAATTAAGCACAAATCTACTTCGTATTAAACAATTATAGTCCGTTTAAAGCTAGGGACGCTCGTAATGGCTTCGCAGGGAATATCCGGGCGGCTTGTTTAACAGGCGACACCGTTAAAATATGCTACACACAGCTTTAAAGACTGGTGAATAAAAAGTACTAGTGAATTGAGTCAGTGGCGTAAGTCTATGGCTATAGTACGAAGGTTTTGGCCTCAATTGGTCGAGCAAAGCAATATTAGTTTCTACTATTCAGTGACAATCTGGAGTCTCGAATTTGTGCCTGATATGGCTCGTTCTCTACTACATCATAGAACGACACAGAGACGGCGAATTGGATGCAGCAGTTGCGTCCCTATGCTACCCAATAGTAGGTTAAAAGGGGTATGTTTGAATTTGAAATCTATTGGGTTGACTTGTGTTGTATTATAGTGTTGTGATCTTACGCTCCATCTCTGGATAATGTAAAGTAAAATTGATAGGGTGTGTCTGAAGTCTAAAATTTTTCAATATATAGCAATAGGGTCACACCTAATTACATATTACATATCCCTGAGAATGGATATGGCGTGACGTAACTTTTTAACACACAAAATTGTTCAATTCTTTTGTGGCTTAAGCACCGCTTACGCGTACGTCGCTCAAACGCGGCGTCCGTAAGCTCCAAACAATTCAGCACGAACTGGGGCGTTTTTGTCTGAGCTCAGTTTCGAGCTTACTGCGTTTTTCCGAATAGAATTTCCCAATGCAATTCCCTTTCACTTTACTATTTACATTTTTTGGATATGTTAGAGCTCAGAATGGTCAATCGGCTGACGTTCATATTCAGTTTGATAAATTCATGTAGACTTATGAAAGGGTTGGAAAATATTTCGTATAATAGGATGAAATAGTCCATCAGAACTAGCCTAGGAATTAGTTACGAATGGAACGGACTTTCGAGATAAAGGTACGCAGGTTCAAAACCCACAGACTTCTGACTTTTCGAAGTTATACGTACGTATTATTCCCTTTACTGGTAAAGAAAAATATCGTAAAGAAACATACCTAGGAATTGTATATTAGAATTTCCAAGCTGTATGGTCTGCTCATCCATACTAGGCCAGCGTAGTGGCCTAAGGCCTAACCCTTTCAGTAGTAGAGGAATCCAATGCTCAGCAGTAGAATAGTATAGACGAATGGAAAATTTTGAAGTCTCTGAACATTTATTTTAAAGCTAATTAATTCTAATTTAATTATATTGATATATCAGAAAACGCCTTTCTTTGTCTAGGCAGAGGTATCTAGCGCTCCCACGGTTCACTGAGCTTATTTCCATTACACAGTATGCCTATGTCCGCATTAGGGTCGCTGCATTGACAATAGACCTGGTTGTAGCAAACTCATTTGATAAAATTGATACATATTTGTTGGATGTCGGATTTTAAGTATTTTATCGGATTTCCTATCTGAAGCTGCTATAAGTATACATCATTTCAATAGTAATGTAGGATAAGATGATAATGTTTAGGGTACGATGGAATTCGCATGGTGGTAATGTCACCAAAAGCCTATAAAATGCATAAAAATAACAAAATTACATATTTTTTTAACTTTAATTTATCTTTGTGGGTTCAAATCAAATCAAATCTGAGATTAGGCCAAAAGCAATAGTGTCTGGGTTTCTCCATTATAAAAAATATCCAATCGTAGTTGGCGGTGTGATAACTCCCTGTAGTCAGTCTATTAATTCCACAAATTTGATCACATTCAACCAATGGGTTTGGGTATTTTAATTAAGTTCCGATGACCGACATTCCTGGAATAATAACTTCAGTATAATTATAATTTTAATACTCATTCAGTTAGCCATTATTATAAATATTATTTTATGATAGTTGATAATAACTTTGATACAGGCTTAAATATTCTGAATATTATATGATGAGATTCGCATTGGTTTATTCATTGTATTCTTTATTCTCTTCATACGTTTCTCTTTACAATTTACTATTTTAAACTCTTCATATTCTTTTAGTTTCATTTTAATTCCTACCATCATAAAATGTCAGTTGGTGTAAATATCAGTATTTTTTTTAGCATTCATGCTAAAATCGTTACAAAACTGTTTCCTGTAAGATTCGTAATCCGTAACACGATCTAGAAATATAGATCTAGTAATCATCTATTAAAATGAACCAAAATATCATTCGAATGTAAATTTATGTAAATTAAGCCGACTAAGTCCCCTCTCAGATGCGCGGCGACAGAGACATTTCAATCTGAACGGTCAGCTTCTATATTCTAAATTCTAATTTGAGAGCATAAGGCATAATCACATATGTAGCATTTATGATACACATACTGCACTCGGCTATCAAAAGCGACGCATTATCGCACACATAACTTAATATATTTAGAACACAATGTGAAAGTAGCATCTAGTATGATACTTTTCATAATTATCATAAAGAACTAACTTTGGAATGAACTCCTTGCCTCGGTCTTCTCCGACTTGTCCTTCTTTAAATGAGGCTTAAAAAGAGACATCACCTCCCGGTAGGCTACGGCTGGCTGTGCCTCTGGCATTGCAGTCCATGGACGGCGGATGCTACTTACCATCAAGAGGACCGCCAGCTCCTTTGCCTACTTAGACAATAACAAAAAAGGCCATTTTATCGAAAATTCTTTAGATAACTTGTGATTGTGCTAATTAGATAAATTTTATTTCTCAGATATGAAGCCCTTACGATGTTTTCCTTTAAGTGTGAGTATGCTAAGCTTTAGCCTACCCCTGAAGAGAAAAAGTTCGTGATATTCAAAACCTAGAACAATTTACAAATGAATAATGCAATTGTTTCTCCACCACAATTCGAGACGAGCCTAATAGGCAGTTTAAATTCCATTGCTCGGCGTCCGATAACGAAAGCAATAAAATTGGCTTTGAAACGTCAAACGATATGGTAATGTAAGGACTAGCTCTTTTACATTCGGCGCACGCCGTCGATATTTCACGGCGAGATCTGCTCAAATTCAGATAAAGTGGTGTGGGTGTGCGGAGTGGGATCTTTTATGGGAAGATTTTATGAGATTGCGTAATGAGGAACTTGATGTGGTTGCAGGCTGGCGGTTCATCGCTTCAGAATCATTACTAGTGGTCGCCCAGTGGCCGAAATTAAGCCGTTGAGTCTATACTATTATAAAGCTGAAGAGTTTGTTAATTTGTTTGTTTGAACGCGCTTATCTTAGGAACTAAACCGATTTTAATTTTTTACAACTTATAAGAATCTACATTATTCTCGAGTGCTACAAGCTTTTTATATTGGTAAAATGTTTATCTCAGAAAAACTTTTAAACGTTGGCGAAGACACAGGCAAAGACTAGTTTAATATAAGTAATACATATTATACATAAATATTATTTTCCTGTACTTCTGTATAGAAACTTTTATCATGCCAAAAACTGACACTTATCCGAACGCGCAATGTGCTTAGCAAGGAGTAAATTTTCTCTTCACGTATTATTATAGAGATTACGGCCCACATACAATATTTAAAAATTAAATAATCGAAAATAAACTACTTCTCTGGTCTCGCGAAAGTTCTTCTCGATATAAATATCCTACTGCAATTGTCGGCAATAAAATATGGCCTTTGTTTAAAGCCAGGATATGAGAAACATATATTTGTGTGCCAATTTGCGTCTAAATCCATATAGTTGCTATTTTTACTTCTAAGAAGCATCGAAACATCTTCACAAAAGCACACATTTAATAATATGTAGGTTATTATTATTTTTATCTGCATTTAGTGTACTATGCTAAAAATAACATCATTATCATACTTGCTACTCTTTATAAAGGAATAAAGAATATTAAATCCCAACAATACAGGTAGCTTGCAAAATTATATCATATCTACTTGAATTAAAGTGCAAACAAAAATTAATAACGTTGCGAAACAGAACAGAAAGACGTTGATTTATTATCTCAACTGGAGCTTTAAAAATAAAATGCACCTCTACGTTTCACTTGCGTTCAAGAATTTTATACTTCAGATATAGCAACATAGATAATCGAATATTTTATTTTTATTTATTTTACACTTAGTTTTAAGACTCCCTCGGTGGCGTTGCGGTATTTCATGCGCAGTACGGCAGCGCTCTGAGGTCCTGGATTCGAATTTCGGGTCAGGAAAAGTGATATTTGGGTTCAGTATTAGCCCGAAGTTCGGAATTTGTGCCCGATTGACGATAAGCTCGCCCGCTATCACATCATTGGACGGAACATACTTGGCGAAAAGTAGGTGCCCTTTTTGGCATGATATTTTCAGCCAAGGTATTGTCTCATAACTGGTTATGAGTCTTTTCTACTACTGAGGGGGTTTGGTTTAGTTACTACAAATGTAATCAGAGTCTACAGAATAGCTCTAAGTTTCTTCCAAAATTGGGATCCTGAAGCCATTTAGTTTAACTAACTCAAGCTGTTTATGGCTGAGTACCTCGATGGCGTAGTTGTATTTGTACACGGTACAAGTACGACTACCGCGCCGAGGTCCTGAGTTCGAATCCTGGGTCGGGCCAAAAATAATTAAAGTAGGTTTTTCGATCCTTAAAATTACTTAGTGGCAGATCGGAGTCAGGAAGTTGGCGGTATAATGCCTTGGAAAGCACGTAAAGCTGTTGGTCCTGCGCCTGACCTTGCTCCAGTCATGTCGGACCGCCGTCTTACCGGACTGTGAGAGTGAAGGAACAGATAGTGCACTTGTGTATTGTGCACATACTTGTGCACTATAATATCTGCGTACTTGGCCGATCTCCGTTGAGATTGGCCGCCGTGTCCAAAATTCGTTTAGGCATCATCATGGCAATGATTTGACATACTCTATAGGAAATATTTATAATCAGCATCCACATAGATATTAAATTGAAGGCATACAAAATCGTCTGTATCTATATTTAAAATTTAGTTTCATCAGCGATCGCTTTCCATAAAATCCTGTACATAAACTTTACTTCCTCCATCACTCAAAAATAAATGTAATCACGAAACGAAAGCCATTTCCACTAATATTGACCATTCAAAGCACCTGAGAGTCGACAGATTGCGGCTTACACACCCCCCCTAACGTCCTGTTGCCTCTATCAACATCAAAACATCGAGATTAAACGAAAAGGACCCTAATCGTCTACCGTTAGAAGCCACAACAGCTGCAAAAGTTAAATTTGTTGTCTTCCTTCTAAATTTGGAATTAGGACAAGTGAATTTGGGTCTTATGATGATGGTATTACAGTAGGTAATGAAATAACTAGAGCTCTGTGACCTGTACTGAGATATTCCCATTGAAATGTAGATGTTATTGAAAATATGATTTGATAAGTTTGCTACGAGGATACGTCGGCGAATCAATAATGTTTTGTGAGGATGTTTTTTTTCTATTGAATTTGATTATTCGTTTACATATAAACCGCGTGGAATAATTTGATAATTCTTGGAAAAGTTATTACTAAGCATCTAATTGAAAGGAATAACACAGTAGCGAATTCAGTACAAAAAAGAAGACGTAATCTGTAGAAAAATTGGTTTATTATTATGGTTAAAATATTGATTCCCTGTATCTCGACAAATATTCGAATGGGTTATGACATTAATCCTTATATAATTGCGGGGCGTAAAAAGTAACAAAATTTAAAAACGTTACCATAGTTTTAAGTATTTTTTATGTGACAGAAAACGACAACAGTAGACCGACATTTTTCCAGCAGTATTAATTTTAATAATAAAACACGAGAGTCAGGTTAAAAATATCAAATATAAAGCTTAAAACCACACGGTAGAAATAAGACGTTCAGAAAACACAGATAATGTGGTAACTATACTAGAAGGGAATGCGGCAGTCAAGCTAGAAAGGGAAATGACAGGTCAGCACAAAACGTCTATAGATATAAGTGATATCGCTCCACGAAACCCAGGCAAACCAATTATCTCTTTCTGAAACGAATTTGTGACACTACCGAGTATATATATTGGTTTTCTTTTATATAAAAATCTATATTTATTTCTTTGTTCATATTTTATGCGGTGCCATACCGTTCATCCGATTACGACAAAACTTTGTTAACTTATGTTTCTACTTGTGGGACGAGTATAGCCATTGTACAATTAACTTACAGGAGGTAGCTAATGTAACTACTGGACATAATAAGACTTAACATCTCATGTCTCAGAATGGTAAGCGCAGTGGAATACTAAACAATACATTGTAATTCAAGGTGTTGGATGATGTTTCTAATGCTTATAGGCGGTCGTATCGCTTACCATCAGGCGAAGGGCAAATTGGTCTCATCATTCAAAGCATTAAAAAAATACATTACATGACTGCATCGGTGGTGTTGTTGTAATGTGTACGCGGTACTGGGTCCTGAGTTCGAATCCTGGGTCGGACGAAAAATAATTGTAATTGTGTTTCTCCATCTAAAAATTACTCAGCGCGCGGAGTTAGGAAGTTAGCGATGTGATACCCTCGTGCTTCGCATAGCACGTTAGTCCTGCGCCTGATCTCTCTCCGATCATGTCGGATTGCCGTCTCACCGGACTATGAGAGTTAAGGAACAGAGAGTACATCCGTGCAATCCGCACATACTTGTGCACTATAATAATTTCTCCTACGTACCCAGTTTATCTGAGTCAAGATTGGCGGACATGGTAGGAATTCGCCTAGGAGGTATTTATTCATTCAATATTAACTTACGTTTTAAAGAAACTATTTCCACCACGAAGAATGGAAAGACTGCTAATCATTATGACTAATTAACTTCGTGAAGACTTCGCCTCACAACGGCTGGAGCGCTCGCTACAATGAATTCTAAATGCGGAGACCCAATTAATGTGACAACATGCTCATAGAATAATACAGTGTGGTAGACAAGTTTAGTTCGCGCTTGTAATATTGTTTTATCTTTAGAAGTTGTGGTATAGTATACTGTTACAACTGAATTTGCTTCTTATGATGATAGAATTTTAGTTGATAATAGAAAAACTGCAGTAGGATTACCTGTAATCAGATCTTTTTTTAGTTAGATATCAGAAGTTCTATTTATTTCAAATACTTTTGAACCTTATGATGAAGAAGCTTCAGTTGATAATAGAAGAACGATATTGTATTGTATTAGATAAATATCGCACAGTTATACTGTTTATGAAGGTTTATGTACCACGAAGACCCCTTTTTTACGCGACTATCCCTCAACACCCCCCACTGCAATTTTCTGTAAGCCAGACTCGAGAGCATATCAATGACACCGAGCACTCAAGCTCGGTGAGTCTTTGTGAATATGTAAGTTGGCTGACCTGCAACGAAATTAATCAAATTGTAAATTGTGCAGGACGCGTTATCGTACGACCCCATTCCGAGGTCCAGGGTTCGAATCTCGGGTCGGGCGAAGTGATATTAGGTTTTTTTACTTAGTCCCGGAGCTTGGAATTGTGCCTGATGTGGCGATAGGCTCATCCTATTACATCATGGAATGGAATAAATACACTTACGATGTGCTCTGATTGCACCTCTACTTACCCCTTCGGGATAAAGACATGATGTGTGTATGTTTTGTTTTGTTTAAGTAGGATGTATCCTACTTAAACAAAAACAACCTGGAGAGCTAAGTACCTCGTAATAAAAACATAAACATATACAGCATACCGACTGAATAATGAGACCAGCAAGCCATTCGCCTATAGATGAACATAGCAATTTCGCCTCTTCACCTTTTTCTTTTTCAGTCTTTACGTCCATCCAGTGTCGAGTGTAAGCCTCTTGCACTGCACACCATGTTTTGTCCAAGACAGTCCAATACCTTTTTCTACGTAGACTAGATCGTCGGTCCACCTCATCGAAGGTTTGTTCTTGTTTCTATGACAGGTTTTTATTCCAGTTCTGTTTTGCACAATCTGCCACCATTTCAATAATTTCGTATACATAAAAGTAACTAGCTTTTGCTCGCGGCTTCGCTCGCGTGATGGAGTTTTCCAAAAAAATTTTATTCCGACTTACTTGAAATGTATCGTTATATTATCATTATAAATTGTAACTTATGTGTTATTTATTCTAATAGATAACCAATATTATTGTAAAGTTTCATCCAAATCCGTTCAGTAGTTTTTTTCGCGAAAGCGGAACAAACATACATCCATAGATCTATCCTCAGAAATATTCGCATTTATAATATTAGAGTAGGATTCAAAAAATCTGCAATACTACGCTAGACAAGCTTAAACAGAAGAAGTAAAATGCTATAATGCCCAGCACGTTTTAATTATTGTTGCTTTGAATAACGAGACGAGCTTGCCGTTCGCCTGATGGTATGCGATACGACCACCCATAAACAGTGGAAACACCATCAAACACATTGAATTGCAAAGTATTAGTACATTCCACTGCGCTCGCCATCCTGATACATGAGACGTAAGTCTTATTATGTCCAGTAATTACACTGGCTACAATCTACAATATTGTTCTTCAAACCGGAAAACATTGTGTTAGTAACCAGACCGTACTTCACAACGAAACACCTACCAAAAAAGTTTTAACATAAAAAAACAAACTGATGTTCTTTTTATATCGACACATCAAATTAAAAATGCAATATTGATTCGAACTAATAAAACACGGGGCAAATACGAAACATGAGCTATCAATGTGCTACCTCGGGGCGCATGTTAAAAATTTAAAGCTGATGCTATTTGGCATTTTGCCAGGGAGGTCCCAGTTTTTAATGGAAAAACGTTGATTGCCCTTAAAGAATTCGCTTACTTTGTTATTCGTATCTTGGTCGTTAATCTGTGTGGTTTAAGTAGGTAGTTAGATGGTCAGTGAAAATCTTTGCATGTACTAAAATTGTCACATGATGTCTCTACATTATAAATATTGAAGAAAAACTAACTAATTTGTTAGTGGTAGGATATATATTATATCCGCCCGGATAGCGACCACCGTACACAAGGTGTTAAAACCCACTATAAGACTTTCCCGCCCTCACACCCACCACTACAACTCCTGTAAGCCAGGATCAGCAGTGACATGTATTATGACACCGAGCAGTGAAGCTCGGCGAGTCTCAGGGAACACTAATATGTCATTATCCCGCAACGAAATTAGTCAAATAGAAAGATAGGGAGGAGTTGGACAAAAAATCACTATAGCGGCCCACGGAAATGTGTCGCGTTCCGGGATCAGCCTATGTATATCCAGTTCCAACAAGCCGGCATAATTGTGTCGACTGTCGAGCGGTAATGATCCCTCGTCAGCCGACATCCTATTGGACCCCACTCCACTTACCATCAGATTCAGCGGTGTTGCTTTACCATGCACGTATAGAAAATGTATACTATTTTTTTTTATTGCTTTGCATGGCGAGATGAGCCTGCCGTTCGCCTGGTAAGCGATTCGACCACCCATAAACAGTAGAAACACCATACAACACCTTCAATTACAAAGTATTGTTTTGTATTCCACTGAGCTCGCCATCCTGGGACATGAGTTGATATCATTATGTCCAGTAGTTACACTGGCAGTAATGTCCTTCAAACCGGAACACAACAGTGACTACACACTGCTGCTTGGCGGCAGAAATATATCCCCCCCTAAAAAAACACAGTTAAATTGATTCCGAGAAAGGCCGCGACCACCTCGTAATTAATTAATGAACTGTAAAATATGTGGGACACTGATGTATGCTTTTACTATACATTGAATTCATAAAATTAACAAAAAGCATGCGCTGCGAGGGAATCTAGTATTCAATGTCGCATAAAAGAGTCTTTTGTGCGAACGAAAGTGGGTCATCCCTTTCACACTGCCGGCCAATATACAGAAAAAGAATATTAACACTGCATTCTTGCTTTGCAATTCAAAGCAAGCAATTTAGGAATTTATTTCATCCAGCATTTTGATGACTTTTATGTTGTTTTCATTAACATATCACGCCATTATCTTATAGGGGTAGGCAGAGACTTTAGATTGCCACTTTGCAAGACTCTGGCATACTTCTCTCGCTTCATTCACCTTCATCAATCTTTTCATGCATTCCCACCGTTTCAGGGTACTTTTAACCTGGCTTTTACTTAGTATGTCAGGTACTGACATTTGAACGTTCGGTCGAGCCCTACCCCTACCGGCTCTTCCTTTTGATTAATTATTGTGAATAAACGTATATAGTAAATAAGTGCACGCGTTTTTTTACGTGTAGACATGCATATTATACATTTTTTTTATTCAAAGCCTAGTGTATCAAGATATAACAATTGACAGTTATTTATTGCGTTTTGTATATATGTGTGATATCTGGAACTCAAATGGATTTTTTTTATATATACTGGTATGGTAAGGGAACTAGAGTATACTTGATGGTAAGCAGAGTGGGGTCCAGGGAAATGATTATCCCTCGCCAGTCGACATAATTATGTTGGCCTGTTCATATTCGGGATCGGCCAGTATATATCCGGTTCCAACAGGCCGGCATAATTGTATCTGCCGAGGGGTAATCATCTCTCGTTAGTCGACATTCTATTGAAATGAAATAATTTATTTGAATTCGTAAAATGTTATGTCATTTTAGTGGTTCATCTGTGCTACTCTAACAGACAGACAGTCAGAATTATTTTCGCATTTATAATATGGAATATGGATTATGAACTATGAAGGAAAACCTTATTTTTTTAAGAATTGAAATGAAATGAAGTGATTAATTTGAACCCATAAAATGTTAAACATTATTGAGATTCCGTCAATATTAACTCTACCACTAGTTCGGAAAGCAGTTCTCACCAGTGAAGAACGGGCAAGAAACTCTAGTGTTGCTCTTTTCAAAATCAGTTTAAGGTAAAGACATGAGACAGTACATGATAAAGAGAGGAGAAAATAAAATACAATTTGTTTTTATTGTTGTTCAGAGTATTTATATGTTCGGAAAATAAGGAATAAATTTATTTAAATTTTCATATTTGTGCACAACCCCCTCAGGACCCCACTTCACTAACTATCAGGTGCAGTGGAGTCACTATACCATGTCCCTGAAAAAACTACCTTCAAAAACTATTAAAAATACTAAATTTGATACGATTTACAACCAAGTCCGGTAAATCAATGAAGCGATTATGTTGTCCAATTATTATGTCCACAAGTGTACATCGCGTTTGGTCACCAGTTCGGGACAGTTTCCAATTAGCGTCCGAGCTTTGTGTGTGGCGCGATTGTCACCTCCAAAATTCATATGCCGTTGCAAAATTGAACTATAGAATTTGACGCAGAACGGGTTTAGATGGGTCTTGTTATGAAATTTGTAATAGGTTAGGCTTAAAAGTTCTCTATAGTAATTTTGAGGGTGTGTGAAGTCTACCAATCCGCACTGGGCTAACGTGGTGGACTGAGGCCTAATCCCTCTCAGTAGTTGATCAGGCCTGTGCCCAGCAGTGGGACCGAATATAATACAGGTCTAATATTATTCTTATAGGCTTAAAAAAGGCTACCTATTAATAGACTTTATGTTTTAAGAAAGGGTTCTTTAGAATTAAAAATAATAATATAAGCTCTGTATATACTGTCCAACTGATGGGCACAGCCATTCCCTACTACTGAGAGGGATTAGGCCTCAGTCCACCACGCTGGCCTAGTGCGGATTGGTAGTCTTCACACACCCTCAAAATTACTATAGAGAACTTCTCAGGCATGCAGGCTTTTTACCGATGTTTTCCTTCACCGATATTATGTATTTAATGAAATCTTTTGCAATTAATATCCCACTACCAGCAAAGACTATTAAAAATACAAAAACTCGTATCTAAACATTTGTAAACAAGTCTGTTAAATCAATGAGGAATAAGAAGAGAAAGACACAATACAGATGGTATTAATACACTGAACTCATCTTTGATTAGAATCTCAAGAAGACATTTAATTTATTGAACTATATCAGGTTCAACTGAAAACAGGCGCTCAAGACAGCTCAAGATTTGTTTATTAAACAGTGCAATACTTTAAATGTTTATTTAAGATTATTAATTAGGCTATTAGTTCATTAATAAGCGCCTATGTGTTTATTTGATTAATTTCTAACCAGGGGCGTAGCCAACGCTGTATCAGCCCTATCAGTGTTACGAGGCCTCCGAGATTTGAGGCCCTTCTTGGCCCATACCTACATTAAACTAAACAAGCGCCCAAAAGTTCGCACTGGCTTGAAGAGTCACCAACAAATATAGATATAGAGCACTACGCTACTGTTACTAGCTTCTGCTTGCGTTTATTTGCGTGGAAATCGATTTATGATATATTTTATATATTCTTTATTGGGTTTACTCATTACTAAACTTCATCAAAATCGTTTCAATGATTTATTCAATGCGTACTGGACAATATCGAATTTTATTACTATGCATTCAAAAATATGTATCAAAACACGAATCCCAATACCTTCATACAAACACTGAATTACCTATACCATAGTTCGTAACGAACAATTAAAGATAATGAAACTAAAATGGCCGCCGTATAGCATCAGATTCGAAACTCGGGCCAGTGAAATTCATTCCGGCATGTACGCTTGACCGTGTCGCCTAGATAACATGTTGTTACAGCGTCACGGGCTGTTTGGATAGGACAGTTACTTGATATAGTACTTGCCATAGACGCAGCAAGAGACATAGTCCTGTTATATAGTGGTTATATATATTATTAAGAGCGGGTAGTTGTAATCAATATTGTACAATACGAATAAAATATTAAACACAGTTTTCAATAGATCATGCGTGTCTTTATTTACTTTGTATTTTATACAGTTTATTAAAGTCGTGGAAGTGGATATACCATTTTTCTTGATTGTCGCAACCCCACGGGCTATTTGGTTGAAGCGGCTGTTTGATCGGTACTGACAGCATATTAAGAGACTACGTTGTTCTTTTGGGCTCTTAGAGGGTCAAGTATTCTCGACTATAAAAATGATACGTCACAGACTCTTTGTAACGTTTTTTTAGGAAACCACTGCTTTTATTACAGATGTACCTTGCAAATGGGATGCAGACTGTTAGGGAAGGATATGTACTTACTAGGATCAGCGGAGGTGAAAAGAAGGGGAAATGTTTCCATGCCCTTTTAGACCTCAATGTATAATACAACCACAACATACGCGCACTGCACTATATACCTCAGTCCGCGACAAATCTACTCTCCAGGCATGTGAAAGCATTCAGTGTGAAGACCGAGCGATACGAAAATTACTTCTGAGGGTTGTTCGAGACGGTTGCCTGATACAAAACTTTGCATAGACATGGAAAGTGGCTACGCTGTCCTTCTGCGGTTACTTAAACTTTACGACTATGTGAACCTGACAGTCGTATAGTTGCATTGTATATTGCTTAGTATAGGTGTGAAAAAATAACTGTCATGAATCCTGATAGTTCAATTTAGGCATACTCAAGGGTAGGACATTAGCATTATCTTACAGATATCCAATGTAGAGTGGCACCTAAATGTTGCATTTCATAGCAAGGGCTTTATTGATAACCATCCACGATTTCAATGTCTGATTCTTTCTTTAGAGCCTGCAGTATTATATTATTAAGACATCAATCAAACGCAGTAAATTTGTAAAACAATACTACAGCAATATGAAACTAATTATTATTTCTGAATCAACAATTTCTTTAATGGTAATTTTATGAACTGAACTTTAATGGTACAGAAAAAACAAAGTCAGCAATTTTGAACCTTAAAAATCCAAAACAGAGCAAGTAAAGCACAAAATTTAAACAAAGCACACGGCGTGAAGCCGTATCATTGGGAATATCGGTCGGCCCGCATGGCGCCCGCGATAGCCCGCCCGAATTCGGTTACCCAAAATTACTTCAAATCGGTACGTTCGTGTTATTTTATTGTAGTCCGCAACTACTCACGTGTAATTACGTGAAAGTTTGCGTATGGGTTTGCGTTATTTTCATGTTGTAGGTAAAATGCATTACGTCAGATACGTACATACATAGTATCACGCCTTTATCCCATAGGGGTAGGCAGAGGCTATAGATTGCCACTTTGCACGGTCCTGACATACTTCTCGAGCTTCCTCAACATTCATCAATCCTTTCATGCATTCCCTCCGGTTCCGGGTACTTTTGACCTGGCCTTTCTTACGTCAGATCTTTGTTGAAAATGTTTTAATAAGAAATTAATGGTAAAAGAGCTGAATAGATTTGAATTGAATTTTGTACACAGATCACCTGAGAGGATTATGCACTCGTGTGAGAATTAAAAAAAATATTATAATATATATTTTACGAATATATTAATGCACTAAACTATAATAAAAGAGAACCAATTGTATTTTTTTCTTCTCTGTATCATGTAAGACTTATTATACCTTAAACTGATTTTGAAAAGAGCAACACCAGAGTTTCTTGCCCGTTCTCAGGTGAGAACTGGTTTCAGAACTAGTGGTAGATTCAAAATTGTAGTTGTGTTAATACTGTAGACATACTTGTCTACAGCATAACCGTCTCGATCGGGTTAATACCATAAAACTGAATTGACAACTCGATGTCGTAAGATCAGTAAAATTCTGGAAACAGATCCCTTCGAAGTAAAAAGTCTTTGTGTTTTTCTGTTCAATATGAATCCATGATCTGTAATAGGGCAATATATTTCAATAGATTCGTTTGCTATCACATTTTATAGGTGGGAAAATATGATTGAGATAACATCACTGCCGGCCCATGAAATGAAAAGGCATGATGTTATGTTATGTAAATTGAAGTGCCAGCTCGCCCGTGTTTCGTGTGGTGAGTGAGATTGCGGAATCCCAAACATTCATAAAATAGAATCATTCTGAGTTGATCTTAGTATTAGCGTGCAGTCTGGAATTGTGCCAACAGAGTCTTAGTTTTAGAACTGAATAAATTTGGTTATTTTCTATATGGGCAAAGTAACTCGACTGCACCTGATGGTAAGTGGAATGGGTCGACTGACGAGAGGTGATTACCCATCACCAGTTAATACAACTATGCTGGCCTCTTTGAAACTGGATATACGCAGAGCTGATCCCGGAACGCGGCACATTTAGTGGGTAACTATGGCGGGTTTTACACCTTGTTTTATGGTGGTCGCTATCCAGGCGAATACAAATATCCTACCACCAGTTATAATGGACATTTAACCTCTCCCAATCCATGAAAAAGAAAAAAAATATGTTACTTATGTAAGTTAATTTTATTAGGTCAGTGTTTTTCAACGTGTAGGTCGTGACCCCTGGGAGGTCGCGATACTTCTGTAGAGGGAAAAAACTACCTCAGTAAAAAAAAAAAGTTTTGCATGTCACACCACACTCGCTGCACGGCCGGCATCGGCCTAGGTCGTTCGTACCTATGCGCGTAAATTTTGTTAGTTATCAATTGGCGACTTATTCGATGTAAAAGTTTGTTTTATGTAATTTATTATGTATTTGTATCCTAATTATTAAAACGTATCAAAATGTATGGACTGAATATTTGTCACATAATAACATATATGAAAAAAAAATCTCGTCTAATTGATAACCTCCTCCTTTTTTTGAAGTCGGTTAAAAAGGGTCGGGGTGTTGCATAATATTTTTTCTTACTAAGGGGGTTCGTGTTATGAAAAAGGTTGAAAATCACTGTATTAGGCTATATAATGTATCAAAATTTTCACCTACCCTAAGCAAGACCACTTTAATGATAACCCCAATGATAACCTGACCCAGTTCGACCACTTTAATGATCAATTCAAAGGCATTCGCAATCATCTTGATTGTGATGCCTTTGGTATAAACGTTGGCGCAGACGCTTCAGGCAATTTGCATCTATATGCAGCATTGTTAGAGCTGGAATTTGTAATGTGCTGACGAAATTGGGTTTGAAAGGGTGTAGTTTGTTGGTTGAATTTTGTAATTCTAAAAATTATCAGACATTGTAGCCAGTGTACCTACTGGACTTAATAAGGCTTAACATCTCATGTCTCAGGATGGCAAGCGCAGTGGAATACCAAACAATACTTTGTAATTCAAGGTGTTGGATGGTGTTATGGGCGGTTGTATCGCTTACTATCAGGCGAACGGCAAGCTTGTCTCGTCATTCAAAGCAATAAAAAAACTTCTATCAGACTGCTCTCGGCTTCATCCGCATGAAGTCCTCCTTCTATCTATAAATCTCCCATTGATCATTGGTAAAAAATAACTTACAGTTTGTTGATTTAATACATGGACTATCTCTACGCTAAATCCTATTAATATTATAAATGTGAAAGTTTGTGAGGATAGATGTATGTTTGTTCCTCTTTCACGAAGAAACTACTGAACGGATTTGGTTGAAACTTTACAGTAATATTGGCTATATATCAAAATAATACATAGGCTACAATTTATAATGATTTTGTGTAATTTGATCATAGTATAACGATACATATCAATTAAGTCGGGATAAAAGTTATTCCTAAAAACTTCTTCACGCGGGCGAAGCCGCGAGCAAAAGCTAGTTGCATATAAATCTGTTTAGCTGTTACATCATTTTTTTCTTTGGTAAGTACTTATTTTAGAAATATTTACTTTCATGTCTTTCGTTTTTACACTCTTTCGCATAAAATTTGTTAAGCGCAATATTATGAGCGTAAAGGCTTATTCAATACGGTTTCAAAAACAATTTCTGGGTTTGAGTTCTGTTTTCAGCCGAAATGCTTTGAAGCATTCGACGTTATATTGCGTCGATGGTGCTAAAGGCACTGGTTATTAGGAAACCAATACTTCAGTGAGGAAATTAAACGTCATGTGTTTTGCAAAGTGCAATTGACGTGGTATTTTTGTTGGTGGTAGGATATATTTTATATTCGCCTTGATATTGACCATCGTACTCAAGATGTTACAAGACGCCATAGTGGCCCACTTAAGTATGTCGCGACCGGGATCAGCATGTGTATATCCTGTTCCAACTGGCCGGCATAATTGTATCGACTGTCGAGGGGTATTCATCTCTCGTCAGTTGACATTCTATTGGACTCCACTCCACTTACTATCAGGTGACTTAGTAGGTACCACAGTTGTTTCTATTTCTGCTTCTTAACTTATACAAGCATTATTGTGATTTGGTTTTCAAATAAAATTATTTTTCGGATTTGATCGCTTTTTTATATCATGATTTTCTTCCGACACTCCCATGTCTCAGGATGACTAAAGCGATGCAACATCGCGTGATATAATTCAAAGTTCGTGCGGCAATACTGATGTTTACCAAAATCGTGACTTATCTAATACTTTCGTAATGATTAATATACGAGGAATTTGTCAGCATTTTATACAAAAAGAATATTAAACCACTCACCGACCCAAAAAATTATACCGAAATATTCGGATTGTTTGTAGATTCGCACCAAAACCCATTATGCAAGAATAAAAAGCAATCGGGAATTCAACGCGTCCACTGGAAAAAAAATCGCGAAAAAACCACGCTCGTTGATAGAAAAAAAGCTATGGAAAGTGTAACACATTAATTTGGGCCCGATCCGCCGGGTTGTGACAGTTCGCGGCAAACAATATGAGATTCCGCGCTCCGCATATGAATTTCAGTTTAGACCATGTGCTGCCTTCGTGTGGTACAGTTGCTTGCTTATAGTTATTTTGTTTGTTGATCCTATGCCTGATGCCTCTCCGATCATGTCGGATTGTCTGTGTTTGTGTGGCGTAGTTGCTTGCTTATATTTATTTTGTTGTTCGTTTCTCTGGCGCTTGACTTGTCTCCAGGCATGTCGGATTGTCGTCTCACCGGACTATGAGTGGAGGAACAGAGAGTGCTCTTATGTATTACACACACTTGTGTACTATATTTCCTGCGTACCTAGTTGATCTCCGCTGATATTCGTCGACGCGATCGAAATTCGACTAGGAGGGATTCATAATTCATTTTTTTTTACGGTTCTAGTTTGTTCTGTAATTATCTGTGGCATTCCAAACGCATATTGAATGTCTTTTTGTTATTTTAATAGCGACTCAAGAATGCTCTTAGCTATTTTTGTTGTTTCAATCAGGTAATTGTAGACAGCTCAAATTTAATTTTGATTACTCCACGTTCAATCTGAAGTTAGCGGTAGGGTTACTTTATTATTTTCAGTTGTATTTGGTTTGTTAAATTTTAAACAAGAATTACAAATATATTTACTAATTCTATCAAATAATCCTGAGACTTAAAGTTGTGATTTTTTTTATAAGCGCATGGCCATGTTACCCTGCTACACCTGATGGTAAGTGGAGTGGGGTCCAATAGAATGTCGACTGACGAGAGATGATTACCCGGATTAATTATGCCGGCCCGCTAGAACCGGTTATACATAGACTGATCTCGGAACGCGACACATTTACGTGGGCGCTATGACGGGTTTTAACACATTGTGAACGGTAGTCGCTATCCGGGCGGATATATTATATCCTACCACTAACAATGAACTAAACGAAGCACACAGCGACCGTTGCACCAAATTAAGGTTACGCAGCTGACAGTTGGGGTAACGAGATGATTTTACCTAAATAACATTTATAAGTAACATTAACTTTTATACGGGTATTATGTTTACAAATATATGAAGCTGTAAATAGGAATAGTAAATAGTAAATCCTTTTTTACAAAAAAGTTGATACAGCATACAATCTTAAAAAATTATTTCTGATCAACCAAATTTGTCCAATTTATTGACATGCAATTTTTTTTATCTGTATACTAATAAATGAAAAATAATTAATTAGGTTAGGCCAAGCATTACTGATAATAATTTTTAGATTAAGATTAGAATTATGTATCAAGTATCATGTTATTATTTTATCAATTATGACATTTCGCAAGATGGCGGGATTAGTTCCAATTGAGGTCCATTAAACTGGTTTAGTTGGACAGTCGATCGTGTATATCTAAACTATTATATAAATTTGAAGAGTTTGCTTATTTGAACGCGCTTACCTCAGGATTACCTTACTTACCTTACTTTACTGATTCAAAGTAAAAAAAATCTTTTAGTGTTGGATACCCCATTTATCGAGGAAATCTATAGACTATTTAACATCACGCTATGACTAATAGAAACTAAAAATTAATGATATTTCATTATATTTGTTGCGACTTTGCTCCTCTTAAAAATCTTAAAAATATTTTTTAAACAAAGTCGTCGCCTCATCAACTACCCAATGGATTTCGATGAAATTTGGTATGGACATAGTTTCAGATCATGAGAAAAAACATAGACTACTTTTTATCGAAGGGCAACATTGATCCCAAAAAACTTCTTCCTTTTCCTTTTTCAAAATGTATTTTTGAAAAAGAATTCAAATTTAATTAACCAATAGGACACAACGCTGACACCAGAATGTTATTTGATCATTCCAAACTCCACTCGTTTATTTCCTTAATAAAATGTTACTTAATTTTGAAGTCCCGATTTCCTAGTGATAAATAACCCTTTATAGATTGGATCGTTTAAAACATCTGCGCCGTAAACAAACTTAAAAACGGAATGAAAGGAAATCTGTGAAAGTGATTAACGAATATCTTTTGATCAAAACAGTTTAAACGTTTGGTAAGAAAAATATTTGTCGGTGAAATTAAGGTTTTTTGAAACATTTTGGTTGCTAAGAGGTTTAAGTCACTTTGTAGACGTAATAATAAGTGATTATCCTTTGGTATTTTATTGGACATTTTAGTATTTATGTTAAATAATAGAGAACTAGAGAGTTAGGATTTTATGATTGCTTTGAATGACGAGACCAGAGTGTTGGGATATTTTTTGATTGCTTTGATTAACGAGACGAGTTTGCCTTTCGCCTGATGGTAAGCGATACGACCGCCCATAAACAGTAGAAACATTATCCAACAACTTGAATTACAAAGTATTGTTTGGTATTCCACTGCGCTCGTCATCCTGAGACATGAGATGTTTAGACTTTTCATGTCCAGTCGTTACATTGGCTATATCCTTCAAATCGGAAAACAATAGTGGCTACACACTGCTGTTTGGCGGCAGAAATAGACATTGCAGGGGTACCTACCCAGGCGGACCAGTATTAGGTGTTTTCATAACGTACGTGGGGCGACCAGCTGCAAGGTGGACAGAGTTATTAATGGTCGCAGGACATGCTAGATGCAGGCTGCTATTGATGATTCCGTCTAGAATTTTTAGGTAGGGTTTAGGTTCAGCAATGGACTTCATGTGGCTGATGACCGTGTGAGACTGATAAAATCAAATTTTTTAAATCAAATTTATCGTGCTGAATACGCTGGTCATTCTAAATGAATACTTTGGACATTAATTAACGATTCTAAATTCGAATCAGAAGATGCAATTATATCGAAATTAATATAAAATTTTGATCAAGCTAACAGCGAATTGACAGTTAAATCATATAGAATGCTTATGTCGAGACTGTAGCTCAGATGAGTATTCGATATTGTGTACAACATCATTTTTCCATAAAACTCGTTTATTACATACCAAGAGTAATATCATTGTTGGCATATTAATCTAATTGTCTTTAAAAAAATACTTTATGTGTTATAACTGCATTTTGTGCCAATTATAAAACTCTTTTCTTTCTTTCTTCTTCTTTTTCTTCTTAAAATAAAAATAATCATATAACACGCCTTTATTCCTGAAGGGATAGGCAGACGTGCAACCACACCCACTTTTTGCCATCTGTCTTCCATCCCGTGATGTGATAGGGCACAAGCTTTGGAATGAACTCCCTACATCGGTGCTCCCCGAGCGCTATGATTTGTCTTTCTTCAAATGAGGCTTAAAAAGAGTGCCGACCTTCCAGTAGGCAACGGCTTAGCTGTACCTCTGGTATTACAAACTCCATGAACGACAGATGCTGATTCCCATCAGGTGCACCGCTTGCTCCTTAGCCTATGAAAACAATAAAAAAATAAAGGATATTTTATCGGACACCGCTTGCTCATTTGCCTACTAATGCAATAAAACAAAAAAAGCCTAATGCCATATCGGGCCAAATTCCAGACTCCCGTCTGATACTAAGCAATACCAATATCAAACCATACCAATATCATGTCATACTGCGCACGCAATATGACTGTACCGAAGTAATCTATTCTCATATCTTCAATCAACTATGAAAAAAAATAAAACAAGTCAAACACTATTAATAAGCTACGAATCGCAAGATTGGAATGTCGACAATGCCTTAGGAACGTTAACAATCATTGAAGGAAGTCCTGGTTGGCTTGCTAATGATGTTCCATTGTTAAGTTCTTGAGACTCAAGTATCATTGACTAACAGAATACTGATTTTGAGTGGGAGATTGCGTTTCATAAATTATTGAGATTAAGGTTCAATGTCTTACAATCCCAAATACATTGCATCAGAATCATGTATGACTAGTGATATGTCACTTGAATGTAGGAGACGGCATGACTTAGGTATTTGTACCACTTGTAATCCCAAATCTATGATATTGACTAGTGGACCCGACAGACTTTGTCCTGCCCTAAAACGAAGATTAATTTCTAGAACCTCAAAAAGAAGATAAACTTCAAGTACAGCACTACCTACCGGGCCCAATTGTGAATTTAAACTATCCAGTCGCCAAAACAAATTTCATCAAAATTGCGTCAACGGTTTAGGAGTTCAGCGACATACTATTATAATTTTTTCTTTCCTTAAGAACCTTCTACAAAGTATTAAAAAAATATATAAATTAGATCGGTTAAGATGTTCTCAAGTTATGGCGTGATCAAGGGAAGTAGATATTCAGTTTTAAATAGGCGAATGATAAATAGTCTAATGAATGGAGGAGATGACATGACTTGGACTAATTACAATCCTAAATCATTAGTGCAGATGGTGAATGACGAATGACAACTAGATGATCTACAGCTTAAAGAAGAAGACTTCTCTGAGACTATCTCTCAAAATAAAACGATAGCTAGTTGTAATTTTTCCCATAGTTATATTTATTGTGCTGAAGTTTCGCTTGATAAGAGAATTACGCGAGCATCGAAAGATTATCGTCAAATAGAAATGAGTAATAAAATCGTCGCTCCTCGAAGGTTAAACATACACACACATCACAGGCAGAGAGGGTCGATAAATGTGCAACTAGGGCACGCATGTTTGGCCTGTGTTTTCCATCCTTTTATGTGTTAGGGGGCGAGCCTATCGCCATATCAGGCACAAATTCCAGACTTCGGCATGATATTGAGTTGAAAATTCTGGGATTCAAACTCAGGATCACAGAGCGGTGTCGTAATGCGCACGCCATACAACTACGCCACCGAGGCAGACCATTTATCACTCTTACGCCCGAAATTAATAATGTATCTACTATCCAAGACTGAAACCTATCTTAGATTGCCGACTATCTTTCGATTGGTCTCCTATCGGCATGCCAATATCTTAACTCGCCTATCCTTGCTTGCCTTCAACGATAGATCGCTGGCAATCCTTTCAAGATGCGTTCCCTCCTGACCATTCCATTTTATGCAGAATATTCCATTCGTAAAAAAAATACTTTTTGTATTTTCCATACAAACTATTCGTTTCAATATTTGCCTAATTGCGAAAAATAAGAATTGGAGTAATAAAAAATATTTTATGTATTTTAGCCCTCAATAGAAACAATTAATAATTAGTACATGTCATATTTAAGATACAAACTTTTTAATTACTTTCAAAATGGAACGTGAGTAATGTGGTTGCTAACATATTTTGACACTGAAGTTTAATAACATTGTTCATAATATATTAATAAATCTTTAAAGGATTTAGTTTTTAGTATGAAGTACGCAGTAAACTCGGTGCCATATAATAATAATTGGACTCTGTACACATTATCCAGTGTTATGTAACAAATTACAATTCCGTTATACATAATTGTTGCATAACTTTAACCGTTTATGCAGCGCACGTAACGGAAGCTCTCAAAAGTAATCAATTTTAGCCGTTTTGGTCCCATTGGTCATAGTGTGATGATATACATATACCCTATAATAGCCATCCTCAATAAATGGGCTATCCAACACTACAAGAATTTTCAATTCGAACCGGAAGTTCCTGAGACCAGCGCGTTCAAACGAACATACTCTTCAGCTTTATATAATAGTATAGATAATGTATAGAAATTTTGTCTGTTTCTATGTTTTAACTTTCAACTAATAAAACTATGTTAATTTGTAATTATTATTTTGAATTACAAATGTAGATAAGCAATAAAATAAATAGCAGTGATTGTAAAGGTATTTTATTTTACTAAGTAAAGAAGTTATTTGTTAATGCTGTTCTTCCTCCAACATCTTGATTCTCTATATTGTTCTCATAATTAATAATATCAGCAGTTGATAATTCCACTTCAGTTGGAATTTCCTCTAGCCTGTGATTCCGACAAATATTGTGCAAAACTGCAGTTACAATTATTATTGTTTGAACTTTAGGTAAAGATAAACGCAATGTCAATGCAATCACAGGGAAGCGACGTTTCCATGTACTAAATGTCCTGAAAAAGATAATATAAATATTTCCTATTCCTCAGCAAAAGTTGATGGAATGGAGAAACACCATAGTTCCTGAAAAAAACGATACAATTGCCCCTTGTTTGTACCTATCTAATAGTTCGGTAGGTACGGTATTTTTTGTAAATAATGTCAAAAATTATTTACCTTGTACATAGAAGTAACACGAATATACGAGATCAGTTTAACTAACACTGACTGGCAAGCAGATTTCGAAAGCCTAATCCAAACGTGAAATCAAACTCATCCAGGGTCTGCATGTAGTTAACTCTTTTCATTACCCGTGATGAACCGCGACTTTCAGTTTCGCTATCAGTATCGCTAGTCCCTCCAAATCACTGTCGTCACTGTCACTAGAGAATATGGATATTTCCATTGCCTTTTCGTTTCCCTTAAAATCAGTGTAAGCGATATTCAAAACATATGGAGTAAACTGAGGAATTGGTCCGATTGGAAAATGCGATTGTTTACAACAATCAAATCAAATGTCAAAACGGGTAGATAGAGTATTGGCAAGCGTAAACTGTCATTTTCAAACAGAGGGTAATCTATGATCTGTAATCCGTCCTCTCAAAGATTGATTATTGTTGGAGATAGCTTACTCAATCTATGGATTGGTTATTGGCATGCTTTATCCATAAAAACGAATGAATTATCAATCTTAGATGGCATACATTGGATTAGGATTGGTTATTAATTTCGGGCGTTAAAGAATTATCTCTTTTACTCTTGCCGGGTATTGTATATTTTTCTTTGACTTCATATTATATTTACTGCCAAGTCTTGTAGCTTCATATAGTATTTACTGCCGAGTGTTGTATCTGAGTTTTAAAAGCGGTACCTAATGTGTACATGTGTTAATAACGCGATCATTAGAAGAACAAAAGTCACCGATATAAGCCATCGTATTTTTTTCGGTATCGGTCCCTGCAGTCGACAACGGGGGAAACCCGCGAATGGGATACTGGAATCCCCCGGCTTAGCGACTGCAGGGTCCTGGAGGAAAGGTGGGAGGAGACAGCTGGGAAGTGTGGGGGAAGGACAAAGAAACTTCTTAGAATGGCAGGAGGGGAGAACGCTAGGAACTGTACGCGAGCCCTTATAGGCTTCAGTGTGAATTGGCAACGGTTAGGTATATAAACCTAACTGTGTACCTAAGGCCGCGACAAATGTCCCCCGTGCATAGGCGTACCTTCAGTGTGGAAACGGAGCGCATAAGAATTGCCTCGGGGGGGAACACATTGCATTAGCAGACTGAAGTAGTAGTGGACAGAGTACATAGCTGGCATAACTGGTAGCCGATGGGGCACAAAGATCCTGGAGTGAAGGCCATGAACTGGCAAGCGCTGTGTCGGACGTCCACTCTATCAACTCCACTCAATCTAATAAAACTCGCAAGAGGTTGTTGTATGCGGGCCGCTTACAATAGTTCGATCTGGAAATCTTTGGGAGAGGCCCATGTTCAGCAGTGGGCATCCTGTGGCTGATGATGATGAATTTGCTAACCTTCATGCAACAATATTTTTACGTTTTCTTTTCAATTTGTATTTTATATGTCATGTGTTCATAGTCCGTTAGTTACATAAAATACATATGTTATATTTAGATAATTTCTGTTGTGTGTAATAACTAGTTATTTTACAGCCATCCGCGTATCCTACTAATGTTATGAATGCGAAAGTTTGTGAGGATGGATGTATGTTTGTTCCTCTTCCACGCAAAAAATACTGAACGGATTAGGATGAAACTTTACAGTAATATTGGTTATACATCAGAATTTCACATAGGCTGCAATTTATAATAATTTGGTCATAATATAACGATACATATCATGTAAGTCGAACAAAAATTATCTCGGAAAACTCCTCTACGCGGGCGAAGCCACGGGCAAAAGCTTGTTATTAATAATTCTAACATCAACAACAATCTCCTACAAGCATAACTGAGACTTGAAATAGAGTTTCGAACAAAAAGTTCGTCTGGAATTTTCTAGAATTATTTACACATTTCCAACAGTTTGCCTGACAACAGAGCAATTTGTATTCCCTGGATGGTCGCACGATAAAAATCTGTTCTTTTTTAAATTTTAAAGATAAAGGAAGTATCTTACATTATGAATCTTTGCAAAAGTTAAGCAAAATAAGCAACAAAGTAAACGTAGGCGACATTTGCAATTCTCATTGCATTGAATTGTCTTGGACTGCGTACATAGTGGGGTACGTTGGTATTATAAACTTTAACTAGTAGGATATATATTATATCCGTCTAGATAGCAACCGCCGTACACAAGGCGTTAAAAGTAATTAAGTAAAGTAAGTAAGTGTAAGTAGTTGTTTATTCTTGACAATTTTTATTGTTTCGTTTTGTTTTATTTTGTCTATTTGTTTTTTTTTTCACTCAAGCGTCTTGGTGCATTTCCACTGTAAGCTTTTGTGATACTTAAATGATAAATAAATAAATAAATAAAATCCGCCATAGTGGCCTACGTATGTTCAGGGTTCAGCCTGTGTATATCTGGTTCCAAAAATAAGTTCTGTTATCAATGGTATTGCAGTATGTACAAGGCCGCTCCACCACGCCTATGGCCACACTGGAATATTGCCAAGACATGTCTCTGGCGACATTTAACGAGCGTTGTTTAATTGTTTTACTATTACCCACCTACGGGCGACTTGTTTTAATTGCTATTTTAAATACTGGTGGTAGGTCTCTCATATGTGATAGTCCGCCTGGGTAGATACCACTGGAATGTCTACTTCTACCGCCAAGCAGCAGTGTGTAGTCACTTGTGTTCCGTTTTGAAGGACATTGTTACCAGTGTAAATACTGGACATAATAAGATTTAACATCTCATGTGTCAGGATGGCGAGCGCAGTGGAATACCAAACGATACCTTTTAATTGTGTTGGATGGTGTTTCTACTGTTTATGGTCGGTCGTATCGCTTACCATCAGGCGAACGGCAAATTCGTCTCGGCATTCAAAGATAAAAAAAGCAACATTTTATAAATCAATAATCTTATGTATGTATGTACGATGGTAGATTTGATTGTATCAAACTGATATTGTGTCCGTCTGGCCCTGGATTCAAATCCCGGGTTGGGCAAAAAAGAATAAGTATTAAATAGTACTGAGTAATTGTTTAGGTGGAAAAACCAAATGGTTTTTCCATCTTAAAAATTACTCAGTCGTAGCTCGGAGTCAGGAAGTTGGCAATGAGACCCCCGTGCCTCAAAAAGCACGTAGAGCCGTTGGTCCTGCGCCTGAACTTTCTCCTGTTATGTCGGATTGCTGTCTCACCGGACTATGAGAATGAAGTGACTATGCCTGCGGATTACGTTTGTATCCCAATTTCTTACCGGCATTTGTAATTTTTAGGTAAACTGTTCTCATTTAGGCTGGTTGATTCTCCTGCGTGCCCATGCTCTTCACCTGGTTACGAAGTTGAACAATCTGCTCATCACGTACTTTGGAGTGTAGTCTTTGTAATAAGGAGCGCAACATATTAAACAGTATGCAAATAACATCTGGGGGTGTATGGACCTTGTAGAGACTAGACGGAATTGGTTTACGTTGTGCATGCCATGCTTATTTTTGGAATCAAATCTAACAGCTCATATTCCTTTCATTTAATTTTTGTCCGTGGTATTTAACAACTGGCGTGTCTATTTGTAAACGTCCCTATGCTTGAGGATAAAATGCCTCCTTAATTAATTATTTGTCCCCCGCTTTGCTGTGGAGAGTAGTGGATAATTCGTATTTCCAAAGCCTCCCAATCCGTCTATTTGATTGAAGACTGATTAGTATTTTCTGAGACTGTACTTCACTGCTTGGTGTCATTATACATTGCACTGTTGACTCTGGCCTACAGGAGTTGTAATGGTGATTGTATAGGCGTGGAAGTCTCTAGTGCAGTAGACGAGCGCTCTCCGCGCTGTCACCGACGCGGCGTATAGCCGATTGCTATTTGTAGTGCAGTAGACGCGCGACGCTGTCACTAAAGCCAAGTTTATCTGACAATTATGTGTAGTACACTGTTGTTCACTTGTATTTTACTGCAATACAATGGCGTAGTTAAATCCCCACGCTTCTGCTACGCGTATTAAAGAAGAGAGCGCGAATATAAAAGCCACGTACAAGTTTTACGACATAAGAGAGAAACGACGAAAAATAAAATCTTAAGTGCTTTCCTCGCTAATCCGGGAACAGGGGACGATCGGTAATAAGCCCCTGTACAATTGGCGGGTTGCTTAGATTCTATATTTAAATAAATAACTTTTTTATTTATTTGTTTTTTTTAAAACTAAATGAAAAATAAATGGCCAGGACTATCTAATAAACAGCATTAACGAAAACTGAAAGAAGGTCGTAAGCGTACAATGTAACTGATTATAAATGGATTCCAGAAACTTGGGAACATTGTTCATAGTTGTTATCTAGGTAGACAGAGAACACAAGTGGGTCGGTGTCGTACATTACGAAACACACTTAACACAAGCACTGCGCTCGTTAGTTCTATATTGGATTTTAAGTCTCTTATTACTAAGTAATTGCGTTAGGTAAGGAGTCCTATAAGCTAGAACATAAGGTTGCAAGTTGCGGTCTGTTTAACTTTAAAAATCAACTTAAACGATATACTCTCTCAATTAATAACAAACTCTAGTTTTTATGTAACATTCATTAAACATATGTACACCACTCAATGACATTAAATAACGGAAATAAACGACTCTAATCGCTAATACAAGTTAATAATCAGATGAATAGTTAAACCACAGTTAACTGATCAAACAACCCGCCACAACCCACGATAAAACTTTATGATCCGTATTGTCCGACCAATGAAAGGAAAAATAATGCTTTATTATATCGAACGGGCTTTAGTCGGTAGCTGGCTACCTCTTGTGAGGAGTTGGACCTTCAGTATTTTGGGAGTGGCATTTGATGTCGAAATCTGGGTGCGAAGTGAGGGAAGAGGATCTTGATATAAGATCCCCGTATTGACACGTTAGATTTGTTTATATGGATAAAGTAATACCCATTTTGCAACCCAAATACTATGCCACGTGACTAATAAAAATTAATCAAAATTTCCCAGAACAAATCCGAAACATTCATAAAGTATTACTCGTCTTCGCTCTTTTGACAATTTCCTGTATCCGTGACAGTCAATAACGATTTCCTGTAGAACTTGCGAGTCGATTTAATAACTTCCTACAAACAACGCCATCTATCGTTGAGATAAAATAGAATAACGGATTATATTCCATTTTTAAATACGAAAACTAACTGTTTGAATAATACAGAAGTAATTTAATAAAGACTAAACCATTCCATTTTTAAACTTGAAAAAAGAACAATTGAAATATAAAAATATCGAATGTACAATTAAAGTTTAAAAACTAAAATCCGCACGCAAAATTTTTTACTGAAAATTGTAAAACAAAAATATTTCGCATGCGTCCACTACACCTTGGACATCACCGTACTTTTTCTGTAACACACAAACATTTAATTGAACCAAGATTTTAGTTTTTACTTTATCACATTTTGTATTTTATTTATGTTTGTGGTTGTTTTATTCTTCTTTGAAATGTCTATATACTAACTTCTGCTCGTAAAGTCCCCTTATATTTAAGGAGACATTTTAATTTTTGCCAGTTAATTAACCATTATTTACCCATGAATCTTCCCCTTTATTTACAAAGCAATTTATTAATCAAAGATTTGGTCTATACTGTACGATATTTCATCTCAAACCGTTCAGAAGTTTATGTAGAGTCACCGATATATAACAATTCTTTCTTCACAAAAATAGAATAAACATTACATTACTTCACACATATAAAAAAATGTTTTTATTAAAACTTAGCGTGTTTACGATTTGGAATTTAAAATATATTCAGACTTATGGCTGACTATTTCAAATAACCGTCAAAAACATTAAATTAAAACTATTTTACGGATTATATCGCGGTTTTTATATTATATTTTTCTCCCGACGTTTCGAAGACTGCCTTCGTGGTCACGGAGCAGACTGAGATAAAGGATTTGTGGCTTCTCTGGTCGTAGATAATGATTGGAGTATTCTTCAATGTTCAGCAGCAGACTTCGTAGAGCGTTCGCAAAATAGTTTAAAAATGTCTAACATTCGCGTAAACTTAAATCATGAACCATCAAAAATAACAATCTTTCAAATTATCACTAATCTAACAACCATCCTCATAGGCCTCAAACCATCATTTCCACAACCCTTTTCCATTGTCTATCCCATCTATCCATTACTACTTATAAAGGCGTATTCTGCAAACTTGGAGTATTCGGTGCGGAGCGTTGTAACAATGGCCCGACGCCCGGCTCGATATTTCAGAGGTTCTCTGGTGCTGGCTAAATAGATAATGTTGATAATATACGAAGTTGTGAGAGTGTGCCTAGCTATAGGTGTATTTATTGTACCGCGCCGTGCGATGTTCCGTGACACATAAATATAAGTATGTGAGTATGCGCTGGCGCTGCATCGATCGTGTCCGTGACGATTTAATATGTAACTAATTGTTATACGTAATAAATGTACGTCCTTGTGCTCCGTAAATCTGTAGTTTTTGTTTGTCCCTGAGGCTATTGGCCAACAGATAATGAAGGGAATCGCTTCATCTGTTCATCATCGTGCCTTTTCCCCTTATCTGAGGAGAGGTTAGCACACGTATCGCCAGTAATGAAGTCCTATGTGATAAGAGACTTATTGTCATTTATAACGCATCACGCTTTTATCTTCGAAGAGGTAAGTAAGTTATAGTTTGAGCACCCAGTTTTCGCCATGACTGCCTTGATGGCGTAGTTGTACTGCATGCGCGGTACGGCAGTGCTCTGAGGTCCTGAGTGCGAATCCCGGGTCGGGCAAAGTATGTGGGATTTTCTGCTCAATATCAGTCCGGCGTCTGGAATTTGTGCCCGATATGGCGATAGGCTCGCCCCCTATCACATCATGGGACGGAACACACTAGGCGTAAAGTGGGTGTTCTAGTTGCGTCTCTGCTTACCCCTTAGGGGATAAATACCTAATGTTGTGTGTATCAATACTCAACCAGCATGGGATTTGTTACTTTAAACCATATTTGTATTTTTACAATGTAAAAAATATTTGTTATGAATTATTTCAGCCTTTTATTAGCCTCCGGTGGTTTTTACAGTTTAATAAGTCTAGTGCTTTTGAGCTTTACGCGAGCTTTGCCATTGTTTTTTCTCTATTATGTTTGAAAAGTTAATTACAGCAACATACGCATTCGTGATGGAATGACTACCATAATAATTGTATTGTAAATGTATTATTTTTTTAAATTACGTTATATAAGCTTTTGATTGCCGACGTTTTTTTTTTTATTATTTTGAATGATGAGACGAGCTTGCCGTTCGCCTGATGGTAAGCGATACGACCACCCATAAACAGGAGAAACACCATTCAACAGAATTACAAATTATTGTTTGGTATTCCACTGCGCTCGCCATCTTGAGACATGAGATGTTAAGTTTTATTATGTCTAGCAGTTACACTAGCTACAATGTCCTTCAAACCGGAACACAACAGTGACTATACAATGCTGCTTGGCGGTAGAAATAGACATTGCGGTTGTAACTACCCAGGCGGACTCTCACATATGAGAGACCTACCACCAGTAGAATGAATACTAAATTTACCTAAAAATAAACGTAAATTAAAACACACTGGTCCGAAAGGGACACCAAACAATTCCAATCTAGCCAGCTATTCCGTCGGAATATCTAGTAGGATGAGTGGAACGTTTGACCAAATCGTTTAGTTTGTTCAAACGTTGGCCCAAAAGCGGTTTCCTCTCGGGACGATGGCGAAATACTTGGAACTTAGAAACTTGGATTAAATAAAATACAAGTTTGTCACAGTCTCGCAATCGGAGTTTTTAAGTGCTTTCATGTTGGATGTCCTATAATGTCTCAGTTTAATGAAAGTTTTGGTGATAGAGTCCATTCAAAAACGTTTTACAAAAAATATATACAAGTACTGACTTGCCTAATATATCTTATTAGCATTTATTTCATTTATCTAAATAAAAACCCGATAGAACTAGATTTCTTTAAATATTACTAGCTGACCCGACAGATGATATCTTGTCAACTATGAATTTGCAGCGCGCATTCTGTCAATCGCTGAAATTAACTTTTCTTAAATTTTCTAACGTTCCGCTCAACTTCCTTAATTTTTTCTTTCATAAGAACATTCTCCTGACAATAACAAAAACAACAAAAAAAAAATTGCGAAATCGGTCCAGCCGTTCACGCGTGATGGCGTGACCAAGGGAAATACGGATTAATTTTTATATATATAGATTTAAATATAATATAAACAGTTTTCAACTTTAAGTTAAAGTTGGTAAAAAAAAGTTTCGTTTAATTCCAATATATTATTTGTATTATGGGTGGTGAACTCACTCATCACAGGACCCTTTTGTTCTCTACACTTATGCTTTAAAAAAGGTGATTCAAGTCATCCAAACCATCTGCTTCCGTATTTATTATAAATCCCATTAACACATCCTAGCAACCTTTCACTGAAGATATGCAGCGAATATACGAGAAAATACGGCGATGTTTACCCGCGAAGAATTAGGGCTGGGAGGCACGAGGAACAAGTTTAACTTATTTTAAATACCAGCTCTGTATTATAAGTTCGAGATATAAATACATAAATAATATATCAGCCCTATATTATATACTTGCCCACTGCTGAGCATGGGCCTCCTCTACTACTGAGAGGGATTAGGCCTTAGTCCACCTCACTGGCTTAGTGCGGATTGGTAGACTTCACACACCTTCGAAATTCCTATAGAGAACTTCTCAGATGTGCAGGTTTTCTTCACGATGTTTTCCTTCACCGTTAAAGCGAACGATAAATTCACAAAGAATACACACATGATTTTAAAAAAATCAGAGGTGTGTGCCCTTGGGATTTGAACCTGCGGACATTCGTCTTGGCAGTCTGTTCCACACCCAACTAGGCTATCGCCGCTTATATAAATACATATATCACGCCAATAGGGTAGGCAGAAGTGCAACTAAAGTACCAAATTTTACCCATGTATTCCATCCAATAATGTGATAGTGTGCGATCCTATCGACATACTGAAGAATTCCAGATTCTGAGCAGAGACTTTCTCGCCCTCACACCTACCACTACAACTCCTGTAAGCCAGGATCAGCAGTGGCACGCATAATGACACCGAGCGTTGATGCTCGGTGAGTCTCAGGGAAAACTAATTTGTCATTATCCCGCAACGAAATTAATCAAATAGAAAGATAGGGAGTAGTTGGAAATATTATATCAGATTCTGAGCAAAAAAATCTAATAGAATTTTGCCCGACCTGGGATTCGAACCCTGGACTTCAAATCTGTTTCGTTCCGCACGATACAACTTCACCGAGGTAGTCATTTTAATTCCATTACTAGATAAATTAGAATAAAAACTGTCACACTATTGAATCATGGACCTTTTTAGAGAAAATTTGGGTCTACTACACAGTGCTGGCTTATTGCCCGTTGGCCGACTTTATAAATATTTGGAGAATTCTTATTTATCTCTACTTACCTGAAGGCGTCGTTAAAAGTCAGAGGTGTTTGCTTTGGTGGCTGGTTTGGAACTTGCGAGCTGCACCTCGGCAGTCCATATCACTCTCAACTGGACTATCGCCGCTTACGAAGCAATTTGAATGACTTTGAAATGAAATGAAATGATTTATTTCAATCTGTAAAATGTTATACATTATTTAGATTCCGTCAATATTAACTCTACCACCAGTTCGGAAAGCAGTTTTCACCAGAGAAGAACGGGTAAGAAACTTTGGTCTGGTCTGATTATTAGGACAAATTTAAAATTAAGATAATTTTTGATATTAAAAAAAAACTATGCCTTGTGTTTCTATTGCTAGTTTTTCATGTATAATATTTTTCCTACAATTTTATTTTTCCTGCAATATATCGCCCGTCTACCGATATGAAGGTCCGTATAAAGAGATTTCTTTTTATTTAGGATCTGTTTTAACAGTTCCTTCTTAAAGCAAATCTCCACACGAATAAGTCATATCACCCATATTGTAAGTAATGCTTACAACATTTTGTAATACATTACAATGACAATATAACAAAATTAACTACCAATTTTGAAACTATATGCCGCGTAATGGATGCCAATTACAGCTTCCATTGTCCAAAATCATAGTTTCCAACATACAACGAGACAGTAAAGTAACTATGCTGAAACACTAACAAATATCGCTATCAAAAATGTACACCGTCCCTTACTGTCGCTACATTAGGCGGGAATGTGAGATACAAGTACCAACATTAAAATTCTAAAGGCCTTCTTGCAGGCTTACCACATCACGCGCACAAATTACTGGCACATATTCGAATACTCCCGAAATGTAATATCATACCAAATTATATTTTCACATCGAAATATTCATGTATATAAATTTAGGTCTTACTCCCTTCGTAATAAGAATATGGATGTTCAAGCACGTGGTTACAAACTGAACGTACAATTTTGCCTCCGTATAGTAGGGATGCCACTGATTTTAGTCTATTCCTGAACGTGTGAGGGAGTGGTCGTGTCGCGCTTCAAGTTTCGAACGCGGAAAAATGATCGTCTGAAGTTTTTTTTGTGCGAACTTTTTAACATGACTGCTAAGCGATTTGGGGACGTATTTGCTTACCGCAAAGGATTGGATTTGTGTGTGATGTGAAGTGTTCTTTTTGGATTTGTAAAGGTAAGAATTTTACAAGCTTACACATATAAGATAAAAATTTTAGTTATAAATTCCAAACTGGATTGCAAAAATAGGATTTTTTTAAACTCAATTCTCAAAATTCGTTGAATATTTTGTATAAAATTTCATTATGAGGGAAAGGAATTTATTTACTCGGTGCTGAATTTTTATTTCGCAATTCAGACATACAATACAGAAAACAGCTCTATTTTTCAAATATTGTTCGAAAATGTACCGTCGTAGTTTATCATTAAAGCCGAAATTACAGGGTTCGGGCCGAAAACTTCCGTTGGCTAAACTTTTATAACAATTTTGAAGTTTATTTAACGAAATATTTATATAGATATTTTTATGAGTAACTTACGATTTATAATGCTTTTCAAGTCTCGGGGAAATTAACGCCCCAAAATTACAGATTAATTTAAAAAAATATCTAGGTACTGGGAATCAAACCTAAAACCTTCCAGTCAATAGCGCTATCATATAATAAGCTAACAGAAAGAGTATAAATAAATAAAAGACAATCAAAGTGATTATGTAAAAGTCTCTCAATAGATATTCAAATTTTTGAAAAAAGAATAAAAAGGATGTAGAGTACCAACAACATATGATTATATATTGTTGTATATATAATTGTATTCAACATATTTAGGAAACATTTTTTTATGAAGGCGAGTTGTTCACCCATACACTCACGCTTTTTATCCTCGAAGGGGTAGCCAGAGGCGCAACAGGTGCACCCACTTTCCGCCGAGTGTTATCCGTCCCATGATGTGATATGATGTGCCTATCGCCTAATCTAGCACAAATTCTAGACTCCGGGATGATACTCAATATCGCTTCGCCCGACTTGGGATCGAACCCAAGACCTCAGCTGCAGGCGTAATACAACTACGCCACCGAAGCAGCGTATCAATTTGTTCAAGAAAATTCTTGAGAGATTCAATGTTAACCTTATTAAAGACTTGGTTATTTCGTCCTCGCTCGTATGAAAAGCCGTTTTCTGCTATAAAGACCCCAAAATCTGTAACTGATCTAAGTTTTTAAAGGAGATATCCTTAAATTAAGTAATACAATATTTAGATAACGAACTTTCCGGGTACAAAAGTCTCAGTGCAAACTTTGGCTCGCGTTTGGTCAGATTTTCCTGTTTATAATGAAGGCTTCAGCGTCTAGATTCCTTAGAGTACGCCAAGCCTTATATCGCACCCGGTGCCAGAAACTAAGTTGCAACTCGATTTATTTTAATGGATACTTACATGGAAACAATTTGAAGTTCTAAATTCAAAATTATGAAAACGTTCCGCTATTTTGAACTTGGAACTCTTTTATTAAATCTCTTTAAACGGAAAAGTGCATTATCATTCTTAGGGTATTTGCACTATTTGAAATCAAATGCTGAGTCTGCGAGAGGATTGTGCAATCTGCGAAAATCGAAGAGCGGAAGTGAGAATTCTATTTAATATGAAATGTAGATTGAATATTATCGTTTTGTTCTAATGGACGCATACCGTTAACTTTAATCTAATTATTTCGATTACCTTCGACAATTCTTCAAATATTTTGTCTTTAATACATGAAAGGAACTATAGTTCTATAACATGATATTTCTCACCAATGTTATAATAATATCGTTGTATGACTGTTTGTTTCTTAATAAATAAAGGAATTATAGAATCGTTTTCCAAGTTGATCAATTATTTTGAGTAATTCAGAAATACGTTTGAATTGTGTAGAATTGGAATTTGTGACCTATGTAGCGACAAACTCGTTTTCTATCGTGCGTTAATATTGATAAGCTAGGCGAAACGTGGATACACATATGCGCTTCTGCCTTACCCTTCGAGATGATAGCCACGGCTTGTTTTTAAACAAGTCTTTACTCGTAAATAAATATTTTTTGTTATAATTACCCATGTATTTTTCGGAGTAAAAAAAATCTTATGTGCTAATCAAGACTTTAATCTATTTCTGTGCCAAATTTTATCCAGATCCGTTCAGCCATTCAGGCGTGATTGAATAACAAACATCCAAACTTTCGCATTTGTTATATTAGTATACATTAATTCGAGATTTTATTTATTTGTTACGAACATCCAAATCCAATGAGCGATTACTGTATTTACTTCTAAAAATCGTTCAAACATCTCCTAAAACTTTCACATTTATCATAAACTAGCTTTTGCCCGCGGCTCCGCGCTCCGAAACAGTTTTTCGAGAATAATCATTTTCTCGGGATGAAAAGTATCCTTTAGCACTCAGTAATGCAGATTCCTATTAGTAAAAGAATTTTGAAAATCGTTAGAATAGTTCCACAAACTCGAAATTTTTCCCTCTTTATAATATTAGCATCAAAGAGATTTAAGATATTGAAAACTGTTTAATGTCTCTGATTACATTATCTGACAGATAAATCATCATAATACTTGGAATACCTACGATTCAGAAGATGAAATCACAAATATCGTCAAAGATATGTATGGTACAATTAGTACATACACCGCCATCTCGTCAACATTAATGGAACTACGAGAAGACCGATACGATATTGACATAATTGATATAACGCACAACAATCACGCTAGATGGCGATAGACAATACTGACTTACGATAGCAGAATTTGCGCGACACATCATATATACCACCTCTGAATAGAAACCGTCGGAGGGGCCGCGGCCGGGCAGGCCCAACATCTGCCTCTATGGAAATCTTCCTAAAATAAATATGAAATTCCTGAATGGACCCTTTCTTTTAATTTTATCCGTGGTGCTTTATAACTAGCTTATCTAGTTGTAAACGTCCCTATCCTTGAGGTTAAAACGCCTCCTTAGATCATGATTTTGTCACCCGCATTGCTATGGAGGGAAGTGGAAAATTAATATTTTCAACTCCTCCCTATCTTTCTATTTAATTAATTTCGTTGCGGGATAATGATATATTAGTTGTCCCTGAGACTCGCCGAGCTTCACCGCTCGGTGTCATAAAATGCGTGCCACTGCTGATCCTGGCTTACAGGGGTTGTAGTGGTGGGTGTGATGGCGGTAAAAGTCTCGTGAATGGAAATCTTCCCCTTCCATAGAGGAACGCAACCATCTGTTCCTCTACAGTAGCGTCGACCTATATACCGCTAAAGATACATTTCGCATTTACAAGTTGGATCATCGTAACAATATTGAAACTCCATTCAGTCTATAATACCTTCTAAAATGCAATCAAAGGGAATCATTGAATTAGACAAATCAGAAATGCAAAATATTCCCTTAAGCCGGTAAGAAACCGCAGACATCTGGTGTTCATCTGATCGTTAATTAGCTATATAAAGGCCCACGTAGACGTCATCCACCGCCGGTTTTAGATTAAGGCTTGTAAAATCTCCAATTCAAATGGCGAGACTGAATCGGAATGAACCAGAGCTCCTACCAATGTTTTAATGCAGTTCATATCGACGGTTTAAAGGCTAATTGACTTAAGAAACATTTTTTGCGACACTAAGTTGGATACATATTTAAAATCAGCACACTTTTCTATGTTATGTATAATTAAAATTTTTTGAAAGAAAATTTCGCTTAAGTTAATAAGCCTTTCAGCCGACGATATAAGCGACATTTTTTGGGATACTAAGTTTCATACTTATTTAAAATCAGCATTTTTTCTATGTTTTTTATAGTTAAAATTTTTCAAAAAAAAAATTCGCTTGATTCAATTAGCCTTTCCAACTTCGATATATTAATATTACCCACTGTCTAACTGGACTTTATGGGGAAAGTAATGTTCATTGATCTTCAACAGCGAGTTTGGCGCTGATGTTGCTGACTATGATGACCCAATATACCTTTTCAAGCATGATGTATAAATTTATTTACACTTTATACATATGGTATACAGGCGTAATGCCATGGGCATTCTCTCCCAGTCAACCTTGGGGTGGTGAAGAGAAGACGGAGGTAGGTGCATAATAAAAGAAAGTGAAAAACACATAATAAGAGTACTAATAAACAAATGTATGACATAAATCATTTGGTCTAGTTTATATCACTGGCATGCCTATCGTCAATTCTTTTATTAATTTTATATTCTTTTATTAGAATATAATTTGGTCTGGGAAGTCTTCAGTCTGTACCCAGTAGATTGTGCACGATAGCAAAGTTCTATAGATGTGCTTGTACCGAAATAAATCGTCTAAATCAGACATTCCCAAACTTACTTTTTTCAGAGACGACTTTCAAAATTTTGGTGGTCCCAGTGGAGCCCCTGCAGCTAAATTTCTACCATATTCCCCAGAATATGCAAGTTTTTACAAGTAACAGTCGCTGAGCTTTAAATATTATCTGCCTACTAAGGTGAAGTCAAGCAAACATTTTATTTCTTTACTATCAAAACCAGATAAAATTTCGTACGCCTCCGCTTACGAATTGTGGACCTTCATTTTTTGGTCACGTCATCGTAGACCCTCGTCCAGTCTCTCGTGAACCCCTATGGGTCCTTCTAGACCACTTTGGGAATCAATGGTCTTATTTAGATCGTGTTGACGGAGCCTATCACATCGGTACTTGGACCTTTACGATCGTTAATTTATGTGGAGATACTGCTTATGGGTTCCACTATTAGCACGTAACAATTCGATATGTAACAATGGCTTTAATTCTAGTGTGGCCTTTATCACAATTTACTTGATTCTGCATGCCCGTGGAACTGTGCCGAATGATTTATACTCAGGCTCGAAAGGTATGTTGGGTCACCATTATCATCGACAAGTCAGCTGCTAAACATCAACTAACACTGCTGAGCCTCACGTAATAAAATTCAGGCAGACCGTGTTAGGTTATCGCTCGATAAAGCATATTCTTCCTGCAGCATGCTTGAAAGCATGATTCCTTCCTAACCGAATCTCGGCGACAGTGGTAAATCTCAGCGGAGATCTGTCAAGTATGCAGGGGATATTATAGTGCACATGTGTGTGCGCAATACACAGGTTCACTCTCATAGTCGGGTGGGACAGCAATCTGATGTGACCGGTGAGAGATCAGAGCTTGAAGTCTATTGAAACCCTATTGGAGTGAGATAAGGCAGGAGAAAGAATTAAACTACTAGAACCTTCTAAGAATCCCACTGACGTTACAAATGTGCATTACATCTATCTCACTATAAATTTTGAAGGTTTTTTTTGCAGTGACATTTTTAGTAAGTTCCAAAGCCTTTTACTTATCCGTTTACTACACAAGGAATTTAATTCCTTGCTATCACTCAACAGGATGTATTCCTATAAAAATGAACCAGAAAGACCTGACCTACATTCAAACTCGATTTAAACTCGATTGAGTGCTCAACCAAATCCTATGGTAGAGAACCGGATTCCCCCCGAATTACGGCCCGGAGTAGAATTTTAAATGAGAAGCGCTCAGAATCGGTTCAGCGTACTTGGAAGATTTATTTCGGCTTTTGCATTTTCTGTCTGTTTGCTACATTCACGACTCATTTGGAGGCTGGAAACACTTTTATTTATTATAATTACGGTATTTCTTCTGTACGAAAAATATTATATACTAGCTTTTGCTGGCGGCTTCTCTCGCGTGAAGGAGTTTTCCGGGATAAAAGTCCACTGTATGATGAAAGTCTTGCTACATATTTTCCCGGTACTGATAGGTTCAAACTAATTTTATCCCCATGGGGGTTGAATTTATCAAAATCCTATTTAAGCGAACGTCTTCATCATAGTAGCTCCAATCTTTAATTTCAGTTCAATCAGTCGAAAATCTAAGAAGATTTATACTAACTTTCATCCCCTATTTTATCCCCTTAGGGGTGGAATTTATCAAAATCCTTTTTTAGCGGATGCCTACGTCATAACATCTACTTGCATTCCAACTTTTAGCCCGATCCGTCCAGTGGTTTGGGCTGTGCGTTGATAGATCACTATGTCAATCAGTCAGTCACCTTTGGGTTATATATAATAATAATATCAGCCCTCTATTATATACTTGCCCACTGCTGAGCACGGGCCTTCTCTACTACTGAGAGGGATTAGGCCTTAGTCCACCACGCTGGCCTAGTGCGGATTGGTAGACTTCACACACCTTCGAAATTCCTATAGAGAACTTCTCAGATATGCAGGTTTCCTCACGATGTTTTCCTTCACCGTTATAGTGAACGATAAATTCACAAAGAATACACACATCATTTTTTAGAAAAGTCAGAGGTGTGTGCCTCTGGGATTTGAACCTGCGGACATTCGTCTTGGCAGTCCGTTCCACACCCAACTAGGCTATCGTCGCTTTTATTATGGGTTATATATATTTAGATAATATTATAATACGAGCCCTGTATTTTATTGTCCCACAACTGAGCACGGGCCTTCTCTACTATCGAAAGAGATTAGGCCTTAGTCCACCACGCTGGCCAAGTGCGGATTGACTTCACATAACCTGAAAATTCTCTAAAAATTTCTGAAGGTTTCCTCACAATGTTTACCTTCACCATTAAAACAAGCGATAACAAACAAAGAATACACACATAACATTAGAAAAGTCAGAGGTGCGTGGCCTTGGGTTTTGAATATGCGGTCATTCGTCCCGGCAGTCCGTTACACGCCCATATAGGTTATCACAATCCCATATAGGGACATTATAAAATACAGGGCTGATATTATTATTTTTATATACCTCCATTTTTGGTTCGGCGCATGCTCCTCAGTGAGGACCATTGACTCTCATATATAAGCAAACGCATTTTGGGCATTTCACGTCCATATTAAACAAAATTTGCCATAATACAGAGAGGCTTTGGAATTGAACTTGACACCTAAGCACGACCAGCCTCATCCCCTCTTTATTACAAAAAACAAAACTTCACCCAATAATACAAATTCCCACCAGCACCATTCATGCGAAGATCTGAATATAAGAAACTTCAGAACATCAGTTATTGCGTACTTTTGTTCGGAACAAAAGGAAAGTTGAGTTTTATTGACTCCGTGCATATTTTATTACCCCACGGTAGGTTCAGCGTGAGAAATGGCTTTGAATTTTTAGCATGAATGTTTCTTTTAATTATTCGAGTTTGTTTCCCAAATATTTTATACTAGATAACAATAAGTATAAATAAAAACAGACAAGTGCGAGTCGAACTCACAGACTAAGTATTCCGTACAAATTTGTAGGTAAGGTGTCTAAGTTATAATAAGTCTAAACCTGACAAAATTAAGTTTACGAATTGTGGGACAGTAAAGATGGAGTAGTCTTCGCAATGTCTTTTTCTACCGGCAAGCATCATTATGTTAACACTGTTATATTCAAATTTGAAGAAAATTGTAGATAGTGTACTAGGTATTATTTCCGAACGCCTTCAAATTTGCTGCATGGAGGCAGCGCGGCCGCAACACTTTGTAGATCCATAAGAATTGCCACAACAAAAACGACTCTAAACTAAAATACTTAAGGATTTATAATCAGCAGTGAGGATCCAGCGCTGTCGCTGCACTCCTTTGTCATTCATATAATTTGACCTAATATCTGATATTGAGCGTAGTGCAATGCCAGGCAGTACTTTGGTATTCAAGATTTTGATAGTTTTATCACTAAGGATAGTTTTTACTTTTGATTGTGACTGGTTTCTCCATCATTAAAATTACTCAGTCGCAGCTCAGAGACGGGAAGATGGCGGTGTGATAACCTCATGCCTTGGGACGCACAAGTCAATGATCCTGCGCCTGATCTTTCCCCAGTTATGTCTGATTGCCGTCTTAGCGGACTATGAGAGTGAAGGAACAGAGAATGTACCTGTGTATTGCGCACACACTTGTGCACTGTAATACCTCCTGCGTACCTGGCTGATCTCCGTTGCAATTGGCCGCCATGGCCAAAATTCGGCTAGGAGTGATTCATTAACAAATTTTTACTTTTAAGCAAACATCTTTTCTCGTCAATCATTTGAATATAACCGTATTGCAAAGAACAATTTATAGAATAAATATTCCGCGATTGTACCCCTATTAGAAAAGTTGGTAGCAATAGACGATCGACCGAAGCAAACTTGTGCAATTAATTGTTGAATGCGGTTGGTGCGCGAGTTGATTCGCTCAGTTTGTTTGGTAATAAATATTTATAGCTCAAGACCGCAGAATTTTTGCTTGCGGCGTACTTTTTATCGTTTACATGATGAAAATTCCCATAATGACTCGTTTTACGCTATTATAACTTTGGATGTAAGAGATGATGCATATGGCGTATAGTATGGGCCTATAACGAATATAAAAGGAGCCAAAACTACGTATGGTCAAGTTGCTAAACAAATTTGAACTTTAAAACCTTGTTTATTAACATCATTTTTTTTTTAATCTAAAATAAAGTAAAACCTTTGAAGTTTGTATTAGTAGAAAAAATGATTGTTGATAAAGAAACAAAGTTTAAAGTCTAAAATATTTGTTTAGCTCCATTTGTGGCTGACTGAACTTTGATATAGAAAAGCGCTCTAAAACGCGCAGGATACTAAAACATAAACTGGGCATCTTGGAGTGTCTCACACAAACAAAATATTAATTCGTTACCAATTAGGAGTGTGGCCTCCTTTACTATAAATACGGTTTAGGCTTTAGTCCACCACGCAGGTCTAATGAGAGATAACAGACTTCACATACATTCGAAATTTTATTGAGAATTCTTAGGTATATATATTTACTCACCGTATTATCATGAGAACAAATCAAATTCAATCTAACAATAACTTATTCTTATTATAAAAGCAGTTATAATAAAAATTTAAAACAATTTTCGCTGAACAAAGATTGGCGGAATATTTTAAAACTAGCAAGACCAAAACTTTGCCGGCTCAAAATTGTTCACATCCAAAAATAACTGAATTCTTGCCCAAGCGTTTGGCTGAACAATTCCGAAGGTATAACTTTTTAATAAAAATTCCTCGGGCACAATTTTCGCTATGAAATCTAGATTGATCGAATTCTCTAGAAATTGGGTACACTTTATGGAAACTTTAACTAATGTTTTAAAGGTTAGGTTTAGACTAGTTTCTTGTTGTGGGAATAAAATTAAGGACCTGTAATATAGGAAAAGTTTTTCTCAATATTCATTTTACTAGTTTTTTACTGGTGGTAGGTCTGTCATATGTGAGAGTCCGCCTGGGTAGGTACCACCGCAATGTTTTTTTTCTGCCGGTAAGCAGCAGTGTTTAGTCACTGTTGTGTTCTGGTTTGAAGGACATTGTAGCTAATGTAGCTGCTAGACATAATAAACCTTAACATCTCACGTCTTAGGATGGCGAGCTCAGTGAAATACCAAACAATACTCTGTAATTCAAGGTGTTGGATGGTGTTTCTACTATTTATGGGCGATCATATCGCTTACCATCAGGCAAGCACGTCTTGCCATACAAAGCAATAAAAAAAAATACTCCTAAGTCCTAACTATCTTTCTTATATTTACGGAAATTTTTAAACATTAAAATAAATACCGGGTTGAAATTTGTTAAAACTAGTAAACTCCGATAGCCTAGTTGGGTCTGAAATGAACTGCCGAATGTCCAGCAGGTTCTAATCCCAACGACACACACCTCTGAATTTTCTAAAGTTATGTGTGTATAATTTGTGAATTATCGCTTGCTTTAACATTAAAGAAAAACATCATGAGGAAACTATACATACTTGAGATGCATACCTGAGAAGTTCTCTATAGGATTTTAAGGGTATGTGAAGTCTACTAATCCGTACTAAGCCAGCGTGGTGGACTAAGGCCTAATCACTCTCAGTAGTAGAAGAGGCCCGTGCCCAACAGTGGGACAATATATAATACAGAGCTGATATTTAGATTAATTTCAATATATAATATTCTGATTTAAGCTCGTTCAATCAAATAGTTCTAGAACAAATTATTAGAATCGTCTTATATACACTGAAGGTCGCGGTTTTGGTTTGTATTATGATGTATATTCATTAAATCTGTCTAGACATATAGATTTGGTCTCGGGTAAAGCCACCAGCTCATTCCAGACGTTTTATTAAATCTTAACAAATAGCATGGAAACTATCTTTTTTATACACGGAGTTTTATGTTACAATATACGCTCATAACGTTTGACTTTTTGGTTTAATGAGAAAGTGTATTATAAACTGTAAAATTTTAAGATTATCCAAGACAAAACCATTGACGTACATTCTGTAGTCATGAACGTCTATATAAACTATTTGTTCAAAGTCTGAAGTTGAAATTAAAGTTCGCTGCAGCACTAAAACATCAGTTGTCGTCTAACCAAACTTTTAAATAGAAATTGCTAAAGCGCTTTAAATTGAATGTAAGTAAAATGGCAACCAATACCGGATTGCACTACACTTCAGTTGAACACAATGATTTTTCGGTACGCCAGATCTAGTACGTAGTACATACATGTATATTGATGACCAAAACACCCTTTTTCCTTCCCTAATCTCTATTACTTTCCATTAAAATTGGCAGCACACTCGTGATGTCATTGGTATTATTATCTAGTATTTACGTTTTAACGCGTGTTAGAAGTTAATATAAAACACTATCCGGCACCGGGAACCGAACACAAAACCATCCAATTCATAGGACATATACCCTATTAAATTAAAGCTGCAATACTGTCCCACTTGCATCACATTTACCCTATTTAACATTTTTCTAAATAAAATGTAAATATTTTATGTTATTTGCTTTAAAATAGAAAGGTACTTATTTTCGAGTGTTTTGGGTGCACAATTTCTACACAGTTTTTGCTTTTATGTCTAACTACATTTTGCTCGCGGACCAGTCCCTGTGAAAAAGTTGAATAAAAGTCCCCGGAAAAATCCAATGTTTTAAGTTAGACCTCTGTATGTCGGTGAAAATCGCATTCCAACCTTGCAGTAGTTTTCGTGTGATGCATGTTCAAACATACAGGCAGACAAAAAAATTAAAAACTGTTGTTTTAGCTTCTGTTGCTCTTATAAAGAACCCAGTATTCGTTTTAAATATCTATAACGTGCAGACATCGCTGTTACAATTTAATTATAAATGATTTTGAAAAGTGCAACACCAGAGTTTCTTGCCCGTTCTCTCTGGTGAGAACTGCTTTCCGAACTGGTAATATGTTGACGGAATCTAAATAATGTATAACATTTTACAGGTTCAAATAAATCATAAATTATTTCATTTCATACAACTTAAAGACATCGTTCTGTTACAATTTAATTATACATAAAAATAATGTTGATGTAATTGTAATTTTAATTTGTGGTTATTGTATTTGTTATTTATATGCATTTCTTTATTGTTCACTTTTGTTATTGTTCTATTTTAACATTTTAATTTTGTACTACAGATTGTTTCTCGTATTTTATTCTTAACTAACTTAGTCATTAGTAATTTTGATATCTTAAGTGAATTGGACTCATATGAACGTTGTGCATGTCTGTTAGAAATATAAATGCTAGCTAAATAGGGTATAATTATTGTAAATTTCAATGTGAGTATTTACTTATATTGTTGACATGCCTTATAAATAAATAAATAAATGTTAGGCACAACAGTTACTAGAAAAAAACATTTATTAACTAAATACGCAAAGATGGCATTACATTGTAAAGGATCCTCCACACTAACAAACTTTGCAAACTTATTACTCTGTTACCGTCTATCGTGGACCTGAACGGCACTTAACTGTATAATTAAGCAACTTGAAATTTCAGTATAATGCTCGCAACTGACAACGGTAGCAACACGTCTTTAAACTACGGGTTCGTTATTTAATCTCCACAAAATGTGTTGGGAAGTATACGGGGTCATTTTGACCTGGCGGTACTAAATGAAACCACATACTCGTCTTCACCTTTGCTGACATTGTGCCAAAAATCATTCGTTAATAACGCATATTTTCACCAAAAATCCAGATTTTAGATTTCGCTGAGCATGACACCAAATATCCGTACTCGGATCTATATCCGCGGATATAATTTGTTATCCGGCACATCACTAGTACAGACCAAGGCCTAGCTTGCCTTATGAGTCCTGTGTTTGGAGGACTTCCAAAGGCTGCTGATGATGTTGATGATAAATTATGTAGACGAACTAAATATTTTTGCATCCCGAACATCTATGTGATATTTAGGATTTTATGCTTAGTATCAGCCCGGAGACTGGAATAGGTGCCTGATATGGCGATAGGCTCGTCCTCTATCACATCCTAGGACGGAACACACTTGGCGCAAAGCGTATGCCCTGGTTGCACCTCTGCATACCCCTTCGGGGATAAATGCGTGATGTGTGTATGTGAACATCTACTAACTAAAAATGAAAGGATCAACTGTCCCTTCATGTAGTAGGGCACAGCTTAATCCGTTCAGATAAAACTGAAAATATGACCTAAAAATTTTAAAAACGTAACGGACTATCCAATTTCTAGTTATAAAAACTGAGTTTACACAAAAAACTAAAATGAACGCCTGTAACAAGATGCTTCAAACCGCAAACAAATTCCTGCTGAACTTTTATGCAAAAACTGGACTATCGGGATGATTCGGGAATTTATTGAGAGCATAGTATTGTTCTCTTTGGAAAGGAGCAATGAACCTTGACGTAATTGAGATGAAGAACGAGACACATAAACGTGGCAGTATAATGCCATCTATAGATTGACGTACATACATAGTATCACGCCTCTTTACCATAAGGGTAGGCAGAGACTATTGATTTCCACTTTGCATGATTCTGGCATACTTCTCTCGCTTCCACCACCTTCATGAATCTTTTCATGCCCTTTACTTACTTTTGACCTGGTCTTTATTAAGAATGTCAGATATCTGACATTAGAAGGTTCGTTGCGGTCCCTACCGGCTCTTCCACATTCGCCTCATATATCTTCTTTGTCAGTCTCCTATCATCCATCCTCTCCAAAAGTCCAAACCACCTTAGAGAGATTGACGAAATTTATTTTAACTTTATGTTAAAGGAGTTGTGATCTATATAAAAGCGAAGAAACTGATAACTTGCTGTTGTGTTTTGAATGGTAAAAAGCTCTGGAGTCGCAAATAAGCTCTGACTTTTTCTAATCCTATATATTTTCTTTGAGGCAGAGTATTCACCTGTCTTTAGAAGTGTAGGTTTTATGAATAGTGATCCCTGTAGATGACCTGTCTGTTTACCAATTTATAATATTATTATCAGCCTTATTACTATCTCGGTACGGGTCTTCTTGATTATCACGAGGGTTAACGTCTAACGTCTGATATATATCACATCAATAAAAAAAGATCAAACATTGAAACAAACCGGACGGAGTCAGTTCACCCCTTGACCATGAAGGCTGCAAAGACTTCGAATCGTCGAGAGAAAATAATCATATAAATAACCGCGATAAAATCCATAAATAGTTTTATTTGAATTTAGAAATTCGCGTAAACATAAGAAATCATTATAAAGAATATACAGTTTACATACAATTTGCCTTCCCGCTCAACCGGCTCATTTTATCTCATTCATTCCAGAACATTCCAAAAATATAGTGCAAACTCGCAAACTACACGAGTAACGCAGATGTTGTCACAAACTTTAGTAATTAGAAAGTTTAGTGGGACAACTCAGTAGATAGCCGTACGGACCTTTCTGTACTTGGTTGTAGTGTATACTCTAGGCAGGTCTAGATACCACGGGTTATATATCTAGCACTTTTGTTCTTGATTTATTTTATAGTTGACAACTTCAGTGGTGTAGTTGTATTACGATACGATTGCAGTGCTCGGGTTTGATCCCAAAAGGTTATTCCCAAAGTGATGTTGAGTTTTTCTAGTCAGAATTAGCCCGAAGCCTGGAAATTGTACCTGATAGGCATGGCCCTTATTACATAATGAGACGGAATATACACGGCGGAAAGTTGGTGCACCAGTTGCACCTTTGCCTACCCCTTCGGGGATTAATAAGCGTGAATATTTTATTTTGTAGTTAATTTTCTAGATTATCAGAGACTCAATTCCGCCCTATGCCATTTAAAGCAATTTACAAGGTAACAAAAAGATACATAATATGACAGACTAATTTCTGGGCGGTATGAAACATCATTATTAATATTAAATATTAGGCTTGTTTTGTTAAACGACTTATAACCCAAAGAGGATTGACATCGGGCAAGGGTCGTATCGTAAAAACTAATCCAAATTACTTATATAATATGCTTGGAAAAATGTGTCGTGTTGACATCACATTGGAATAGGATATGGTAGAAAAGAAAGAGTAAGAAACATATTATAATTCTTTAGTAAGAAAGTTCAAAGAGAAGAATGTTTTTTATGAGAATTCTGTTTAAAGAAAGGAAAAACAATATGACTAAAAGATATTATAAAAATGTATCTTACCGTACAAGTCCAAATGAATTGGGATTTGGCATCGCGAAAGAAGATAATTTAATAAATAATATTGGGATTTGGAACCGCAAAAGAAGGTAATATAACAAATAAGAACGAGCTTGTATGTTCTACAGCTAGGCTTCTTCTACGATAATTGAAGGGTTTGAATTAATCACTGCTAGCCGAACTTCGGCCACGGCGGCGAATCCCACCGGAGATCATCTAAATACGCAGGATATATTATAATGGACAAGTGTGTGCGTAATACACAAGCACTCTCTGTTCCTTTACTCACATAGTCAGGTGAGACGGCAATCCGACATGACTGGAGAGAATCTAGCACAGGACCAACAGCTTCACGTGCTTTCCGAGGCACGGGGGTATCACACCGCCAACTTCCTGACTCCGAGCTGCGACTGAGTAATTTTTAAGATGTCATCAAGGGTTCCGATCTTAGACCAAGTTAAGAAGATAATCGGTAGCAATTATGTATACAACCGATTAAACGCATGCTCCGAAGTAAACTATTAAAGGCAGATGTTGGCACCAAACTTCCTTAATTAGACAAGTTTGAACCGAAACTTGAACCGTCATACCGTTACGCTGCGTCAAGATTAATGTTTTTGGCTCCGTTTAGATCCCAATTTGGGATGCATTTTTCAATCGGGACAATTTATGGAATAGTTTCTAGTAATTTTATTATGGTTTACTAAGAGAATATGAGGTGATAGGATATTTGCGTTCGCCCGGATAGCGACTATCGTACGAGATATAAAACACGCCATAGTGGTCGATTTCGAATAAGCAGCGATAGCTGGTTGGTTGTGGAACGGACTACCGAGACGACTGTCCGCAGGTTCAAATTCCAAGGGCACATACCTCTGACTTTTCTAAAGTTATATGTGTATTCTTTGTGAATTATCGCTTGCTTTAACGGCGAAGGAAAAGATCGTGAGGAAACATGCATAACTGAGAACTTCTCTATAGGAATTTCGAGGGTGTGTGAAGTCTACCAACCCGCACTAGGCCAGCGTAGTGGACTAAAGCCTAATCCCTCTCAGTAGTATAGGAGGCCCTTGCCCAACAGTGGGACAGTATATAATACAGGGCTGATATTATTATATATATAATGGTCGATTTTAGTTAGTCGCGTTCCAGAACCAGTCTGAACAAGCTGAATTGTGTAGACTGGCGAGAAATAATCATCTCTAGTCAGTCGACCCTCCACTAACCATCATATTCAGTGGAGTCCATGAAAAAAGAGCTTCTACTGAATACCTCTAACATACCCATAAAAAAACTCTTATTCTTCTAAATGTGGCAGTATAACCTAGCGACTATTTCCTAGCATTACGAACGTATATCATTAAAGGTTCAAGAGTTCATGTTCGGCTTATGAATTTGTACACACACATACATCTGAGAGGCATCCGCTAATCGTCGGACCGGTTATTGATGGCTCGGCAATTAGTCTTGATCACGTAGGGTTTGGTTTTCACTTAAAGCGCGTTTGTTTTGATGCGAAAACGTTTTTTGGATGTTTATTTCTGCGTGTTTGTAATGAAAAGGGGTTGGTAAGATTTATTTTGCTAATAGAAATATTCTAGAGTTAGTGTGTTTTGGGAATGTTTTCTTTTTTTACTGCTTTGGTGGCATAGTTGTAGGTACAGCATGCGGCAGCTTTCTGAGGTCCTGGGTTCGAATTCCCGGTCAGGCAAAGTTGTATTTGGGTTTTTTGTTCTCAGAATAGACTCGCCCCTATCACATCATAGGACGAAACACACTTGACGAAAAGTGAATACACTGGTTGCGCCTCTACATACCCCTTCCGGAATAATTGCATGATGTATGTGTTTTTGATTGTACGATCATATTAGTATACCAGCTTGAATGACTGTCTCCTTTCATAAGACATCATCTCATCTTTACTATTTCTACCTATTGGTAAATATATTCGTCCAAATAAGTAACTAACAGCTAGATTCAAACCGTCCTTGACAAAGGCACGACCTTCTTCTATAATAGAATACGTATGACATTTAGTCCTTGGCGAATATGAAACAGGGAAATTCTAACCCAGTCATCCAAATAAATTACAAAGACATTCAAGAGGGACGAAGGTCGCCGTAGTATCGAGAGGGATATATCTTTAGTTTTTATTATATATGGCCAAAGGAAAGTCACTCCACTGCACCTGGTGAGTGGAATAGAGTGTCAATTAAGTGTCAACTGATGAGAGATAATTATTGTTTACCCGTCACCGGTGGACACAATTTATTTATTTATAAAGATACACTAAACAGATTACTGACAATTATCTAAATTACATTACAGTGGATCTAATGGCTAGTCAGAATCCAAATAGAAGTGTATACAACTCATTCAAATTAGGTGACACGTACATGTTATTTAGTTACAAAATAATAATAATAAATACAAAATATGTTGGCTAAGGTAAGGCAGACGATGTGGGCATATTTATGTGGTATATTATTATATTATTATTTATGTGGTAGAATTATATCGGCCTCTTTGAATACGTATATATACAAGCTTATCGAAATGCTGCGATCAGGTTTACGACTTCTAAGCTTAATGATTTCTTTAGTTTACGCGAATGTTAAACGTTGAAATAAAACTATTTTTCCGATTTATTATTTTATTATTTCACTATGTGCTTCATATTATAATTTTTTCCCGACGTTTCGATGACTATGCAGCCTTTATAGTCATGGAAAACTCAAAGTTGCAACATCTACCTACATTTTACAGTTATAATTTTTTTTTGTTGTTGAAATTAAATCCGGAAAATTACTTTGTTTCATTGACTTCCAAACTTGGTATGTTTCATATTTTTTTTTAGTTATATATTATTCTTACTTTATTTATTTTAGATTGTTTTAATTTTATTGAATTTCTTTTGATTTAATGGCTTTTTTTTCTATATAAATGCTGTTTAACACTTGTAATAATTAAGTAAACTCGTCAATAACGTTGTAATTAACCATGTTTAGTCTATTAACTATTAATGTCCCTCTAAATGAATTATCGCTGCAACACACTCACATAAGCACTACGGCAGATATTAGACCTTATGTACCTACGGTCGCTATCCGGGCGGATATAAAAAATCCTACTACCCGCAAAAAGCCTCGGTGGAGCGAGTTTCTTGCGGCAAGTTTCTAAAGGCAAGTCTCGACTTAGGCGGGCAAGTATTGCCTCGGTATTGTCTTCAAACAGGCAGCTTCTTATGTTCTTTTATTCGCACATGCGAGTCGCGAAAAATTGCTTCAAGTTGACACTTTAATAAAGTAACATGCTAAGTGTTGCTCATAGCACGGTTGAGAAAGCTTTTCTAAGAAAAAAATGTCGTTAATATGTTTTTTTCTGGGATAAAAATGTTAATTCCGAATTCGATTATCTATGTGCCAAATTTGATTCAAATCTGATTATAGATTTATTAATTCTAACACCCAAACATCTTCACAAACTTCCGCATTTATATATAAACTAGTTCTTGCTCGCGGCTTCGCCCGCATGAAGAAGTTTTCCGGGATAAAAGTCCTACTATATATTATTATATAAGAATACTATCTCCATACCAAATTTTGCTTTCTTATACCACGTCTTATGTCACGTCCCGTTCCGGTGGGAACGAGATAAAAAGTATCATATGTCCGTCTCCTGGTTCTAAGCTACCTCTCCACCAATTTTCAGCCAAATCGGTTCATCCGTTCTGGAGTTATAAATAGTGTAACTAACACCACTTTCTTTTATATATAGATTACATAATATTAGTAATATAAAATATTATAAATTTGCTTAGTTGAATTAACAAATTAATCAGACACCGCCCCACTACAAACCATCATACAAACCACAGCCCAACTGAAACTGGATATTATTCCAACCATATAAAAACAATTTCAAAACTCTCAAGTGACTGACAAACATCTGCGAACAAACAAGGCAATTCACGTTGAAAAGCTCTGAAACGGATGACATTCTAACCCTCCAGCGCAGGCGGGCTTGCCGTATCACTCAAAAAAATTAATAACCCGTCCATGCGTGCAGTGTACACGGGCCCAGCGGACCGAAAACTGCATTCTGATATTAATATGAGTGTTTTCGAAGTTGGAATTTTTCGCTTTTATTCAAATGAAAAAAAAAAACCAGATGCTTCGGATGAATGGAATAATTTTACTATAGTGTAATAGATATGGCTCTTTCCGATTGAATACACCGATTCATTTGAGTTGGGTCCAAATATTTGCTGCTATTCTGCTGTTAGAAATGTTTGCCGTTTTTTATTAAACTATTTTAAACGTACTAGTCTCTAATCGCAGCTCCGCTTCAGTTTAACTTCATTTATGAATTAAGTAGTCTAAAGTCCTTAAGAAGCCTTGTTTTTTTTTATTCTGGCACGGCCAAATAACTGCACTGCATCACATGGTAAGCGTGATGCCGTCCAGATATAGTATCGAAAGGCAACATGGCTATCTCATGCCATTAGACACAATCATGCTGACATACTGGACCTCCTCTACTACTGAGATCGATTAGGCCTTAGTCCACCGCGCTGGCCTAGTGCGGATTGGTAGACTTCACACACCTTCGAATTTCCATTACAGAACTTCTTAGGTATGCAGGTTTCCGTACGATGTTTTCCTTCACCGTTAAAAGCAAGCGATAATTCACAAAGAATACACACATGATTTTAGAAAAGTCAGAGGTGTGTGCCTTGGGATTTGAACCTGCGGACATTCGTCTTGGCAGTCTATTCCATACCCAAGTAGGCTATCGTCGCTTTTTGAAATATGCGTTCAGTAAATACATTATTCTTTCTTTCTATACAGTTAACTAATAATATTAAAATTTGAAAATTATTAACTTAATTGAAATAAAACTATTTCTCCTAATTTTAACGCCGGCTTTTATTTAAGACATTGTAACTTTAATTTTTCGAACGACTAACACCTAAGTCCGCCCCGTGACCATGAAAGCTGCAATCTCCGAAATGTTGATAGAAAATTATAATATGGAAAACCGCGATAAAATCCTGAAAAATAGTTTCATTTCAATGTCTAACATTCGCGTAAACATAAGACATCATTAAATTCCCATTGCCTCGAGATATTCGAGGCAAAAAAACAAATAATTTACCTTGAAATAACATTGAACGATATGTTTTCCACATTGCCTATTTTCCATGCATTGTTTTACTGTTCTTTGTTGAAAAACAACGCGAATAAATATTAACAGAACCACCCGAGGCAATGGGCTGTGTTTAAAACAAATTGCTAGGTATTCCAATGACGTATGAGTACTATCATTTTGTCTATTTTGCTAAGTTTGTTTGAGATTTTATAAATATTTTTACGTCTATACATCATCTATATATATAAAAATGAATCCCTATTTCCCTTGGTCACGCCATCACGCGTGAACGGCTGGACCGATTTCACTTTTTTTTTTGTTGTGTTTGTCATTGTCAGGAGAAGGATCTTATAAAAGAAAAAATTAAGGAAGTTGAGCGGAACGTAAGAAAATTTAAGAAAAGTTAATTTTAGCGATTCACAGAATGCGCGCTGCAAATTCATAAATTCATAGTTAAGACGGGACAACGTCTGTCAGGTCAACTAGTTATATAATAAAACAGTCACCAAAAGCTGTCTGTATGTGACCGATTTTCTCAAAATCTCCTGAACGGATTTTCATTAAATTTGGTATGGAGATAGTTTAAGACCCTGGGAAGGTCTTAAACTATCTCTAACTATAGTCTATATATCCCGGAAAATATATAGCGGGAATTTTATCAAAAAATCTAAAATAATGAAATTATAACACACCGATGTGTTTTATAAATATTGAAGTTAAACTGATATGAGTCTTTATTAGAGCAACAGAAGCAATACTTTTTTAGAATTATTGCCTGTTTTTGTGCGCGCATCACGCAAAACTTCTGCAATGAATTGAATGCAATTTTCACCGATGTGTTTCGAGAGGTCTAGCGTTAAATATAGGCTCTATTTTATCCTGGGAAAACATAAAGCGGGCTTTTATCAAGGACATATTTTTCCCGTGATCGAATCTGCGAGCAAATGCTAGTATTCACTGCAAAATCTTGAGCAGATATTTAGATATTATTAGTAGTAACCACATAAACTGAAATACAATGAAAAGTAGCATAAACAACAATTTTATTATAAAAGAAGATATACTGTGGCCATTTTATCCTTAAATAAGTTCTTTTACGAAGGCAGAGACGTAAGCAACATCTAAATAAAAATACAAGCCCACTTTTAAATTACACTTTCCTACTGCTGGACATGCTCTCTAGCAGATAGACATGCCTCTCAAGAAACAAAAAAAATATACACGCATTTCGAGTACCTCCTTCCTCGAAGTCGGTTAAAAATAACGACACCATCAAATCCAACCCGAAAATAAAGAAGTTTCATTGCGAATATGAGTGTTCGTCGTAAAATCAGGGGCTGACCCGGGTCGCGCGGGCCATCTCGTTTTATGTTTTATAAGACATAGTTTTATGTCACGACCAACTGTGAGTGAAGCGTTAAGGCGCAAGCGAGTGGCGTGAAATGAAATGATTTATTTGAGTCCATAAAATGTTGAACATGATTCCGTCAAATTTTAATTCAGCACTACATAAAGCAGTTGACACTAGAGAACTGGTACGGAAATCTACCGTCCATCTTTTAAAAAGTCTAATTTTAATTCAACATTACTTAGGAAAGCAAAGTCTAATCCCAGGCATCTTAAATAAGTTTCCAAATAGTAAAATAATATAAACGCCGTTTATATGCCTACGTGATTTAAAAATATTTTATTATTCTGCTATTATTTTATTTGATAGCGGCGATAGCCTAGTTGGGTGTGGAACGAACTGCCAAGACGAATGTCCGCAGGTTCAAATCCCAAGGACACACACCTCTGATTTTTCTAAAATCATGTGTGTATTCTTTGTGAATTTATCGTTCGCTTTAACGGTGAAGGAAAATATCGTGAGGAAACCTGCACATCTGAGAAGTTCTCTATAGGAATTTCAAAGGTGTGTGAAGTCTACCAATCTGCACTACGCCAGCGTGGTGGACTAAGGCCTAATCCTTCTCAGTAGTAGAGGAGGCCCGTGCCCAGCAGTGGGCAAGTATATAATACAGGGCTGATATTATTATTATTATATTATAATCCATAAAATGTTGAACATTATTCAAAATGGTGGTAGGTCTGTCATATGGGAAAGTCCGCCTGGGTAGGTACCACCGCAATGTCTATTTCTACCAAGCAGCAATGTGTCACTGTTGTGTTCCGGTTTGAAGGACATTGTAGCCAATGTAACTACTGGACATAATGAGACTTAACATCTCATGTCTCAGGATGACGAGCGCAGTGGAATACCAAACAATACTTTCTAATTCAAGGTGTTGGATGGCGTTTCTACTGTTTAAGGCCGGTCGTATCGCTTACTATCAGGCGAACGGCAAGCTCGTCTCGTCATTCAAAGCAATGTAAAAAAAAGATTCCGTCAAATTTAAATTCAACTCTGCATAAAACAGTTGACACTAGAGAACGGGTACGAAACTCTACCGTTCATCTTTTAAAAAGTCTAATTTTAATTCAACATTACTTAGGAAAGCAAAGTCTACTCCCCAGCATCTTAAATAAGTTTCCAAATAATCTAAACGCCTTTTATATGCCTGCGTGATTTAAATATATTTTATTATTCTGCTATTATTTTATTTACCTCCGCTTTATTTTATAAATCGGACCAATCAACTCGAGAAAACCGACATAAGTTTGATGACGTAAATATATGTGTATGAATGGTACAACCATAATGCTACAAAGTTATTGATTGTATGAAATATTGTAGTATTATTACTCTTACGAACACACGTCTTTTACCTTATATTGATTGTTCACGTTGTCGTAGAAGCGAGAAAAATAATATTTTATTGATAAAATTACCGTACTACATCTTTAGGGACGGGAATAAAGTTAACAATAAACAATGAATTATTGGGAATTATATAATGAGACTTAAAATCTTATGTCTTAGTGTGAAGAGCGTGATTGCCACGCAATAATAATTCAAAGTTCCGTAGTGTTGCTACTGTTTATGGGCCGTCGTATCGCTTACCATCAGGCGAGTGGCATGCTCGTTTTGACATTTTAGTATAATAAAAAAATGATCAGTTAATTACTTATCTTAATTATACAACTAAATGATACGAGCTAGCAGCTCGCCTGATGCTAAAGGTTATTTCCTGCCAGCCCGAGCTTGCTTTGTTTACTTTGTACCCTTTCATCTATTTTAAATCCAATATAAAATGTCTGTAGTTATATAAGCGACTGAATTGGAGTATTAATTAAATATTCTCATGTACCTTGGCTGATCATAAGCGCAACTATGTTCGCCTACGTGATGAATAATGGATTTTATTTTTAATTTAAAGAACTCAGTCGCCCTTTAAGAGTAGCAACACCTCCCAAGCTCTGACAAAGCATTTTCAATGTATACTATGCTTGTCAATTTTAGATCTAGGAAACCTGCCTTTCACCTTGACATCTTGACGTCAGCAAATCGTTGAATACCAAATTCCGAAAACAAGAATATTTGTAAAACCTTCGATACGACTTACGCTCTGAATCGAGTCGGAATAAGGTTCAAAATCGGAAAAAGTGATATTGGTTTTTTCTTCAGAGTATCAGCCTGCAGTGTAGAATTAGTGCCAGATATGGCGATTGGCTCAACATCACATGAGATGGAATACACACGACGGAAAGTGGGTGCACTATATAAGCCTCTGCCTACCTCTACGAGGATGAAGCCAAAGTATTAACGGGACTAAAAATTAAAATTAAATCTTCAATATTCATAAAAATACAAAAAGGTATTATTATTGTAATCTTTACCCATTATTCTTCACACCTATGTCGTAAAGGAGTATGCAAAGATGAAGATAAGTATTTTCTAATGGCTTTCCCTTCTAACAAGGGGCAGGCTTATCGCATGTTACCGCCCTTTAATTTCACGCAAAAACCCCTTTAAAGCGCTATTTTTGGATGTTGCATTTTATATGTTTTTTTATGCTCTTCTGCTTATAAAAAAATTAAGCCTAAGCAAGGAATATAAGAATTATATCTATAGTAATATAGAAAACTATAGATTTTTTTTTGTAACGCGATAATCTCAAGAATTACTTAACCGACTTTTTATTTGTTTTTTTTTTATCTAATAGGCAGCAATACTGATTACTTTTATCTCGTGAAATATTTATTTAGGAAAAACTATTTGACGCGGGCGGAGCCGCAGGAAAGAACTAGTAACTTTATACAACTTCTTTTGACTTGGAAAACAAATCTATCTTTATCTATCAATCTGCCTTTATATGACAATTTGAAACAAACGAAATTCTCACGTTTTTTCATACGCATATAAAATAATCCATTTATTTCAGAACATAATATTCCTTAGTGTAATATTAGCAAGTATCATAGCACTCAAGATTTATTTTAGTATATATAATGCAATCTACTTCAGAAATCAATTAAAATAATGATAAACACATAAATAATTTAAAACCTTGATACAGATCTAGTTGTTTTTTAGAAAAGAGCATATTGGGACTCTTATATTGATAACATTTTTAAACGAATGGGGCCAGGGGCAGTCCCTAATATTTTTTATAAGAGAAACGAAATTGTCTGGATTGGATTCATTGGGATTCAACAACTCAGACAGATTAAACAAGGTGAGACTATAACAGTAAAAATATAATTTTATTTTAGTTGTGTCAATAAAAAACGCACTTAAAAGGAAAAGCCGTAAAGTATAATTTGCTCAATCGAATGACCTTTTGGTAATAAACCTTGTAATTGGCTATATCTCGAGCCTTAATATTTGATATCTTTGTTATAAAATAGATAACTGACGGACTAGCATTGCTCGCGAACATAACAGTTTTTTTTTACCTCCTTTCTAACGGAATTTTGGCCACGGCGGCCAATCTTAACGGAGATCAGCCAAATACGCAGGAGACATTATAGTGCACAAGTGTATGCGTAATACACAAGCACTCTCTGTTCCTTCACTCTCATAGTCCAATGAGACGGCGATCCGACATGGCCGGAGAGAGATCATGCGCAGGACCAACGGCTTTACATGCTTTCCGAGGCACGGAGGTATCACACCGCTGACTTCCTGACTCCGAGCGGCGAGTAATTTTTAAGATGAAAAAACCCAGGCACAATTAGTTTATATCCGTCCTGTAATGTGTTAAGGGCTATCGCCATATTGTATATTGAATCTCAGAAAATACAGACGTGACAAATTGAAAGTCACGTTTTGTAACCCTCCTAGGGAATTGAATGTGAAAACGATTCTAACTCAAGTATGCATCAAGTAAATCAATATGACGTTTTTCAGAAGTGTTAAGTAAATTCACTTTGATATTCTTCGTATTAAGCAGCTAATGTTGATAGTTATCATTTTATTACTATTTATTTGTGAGCATAGATTACAGTGTGACTTTTGTATTTATTCCACTTATAAGGATTTACTTGGAAGTTGTAAAAAGGCCCTGTATCGTAGCGTCATAACCAGCATACGAATGGATAGATTCTAAATTTTTAAATAATCTAAATCATAATAATATTTTAATGTTGTGAACAATATTTATTTTGCCCAAACATCCAGTCTAGGCTTCAAATAATTATTCGAATTTCAAATATAAACACCAAACCCCTTATTCATAAACGTTTTTTATCTAAGGACGAAGTAAAGCTGTGATAACAAGCCTGTTTCTCAGTGCCCAACGGCACTGAGAAATATAGGGCCGTTGTGATTGGTTATTATTGTTGTATTTCAATATTAGCCAATCACAACGGCCCTACGTCTACGCACTGCGAAGACTGCCATGCCGTCAGCACTGAGAAACAGACTTGTTATCACAGCCTTACTCGATCGTTAGATAAAAAACGTCTATGAATAAGGGGGTAAATCTCAGACCTGAGTATTATAATTTGTACATATGACAATCGTGTCTGTAATATACCTACTCTGTTGACCGTATACTCGTCATCTACCTCCTAAAAACCAAAAAAGGCTAAAATTACAGCAAAAAATCCTTATGAAATTACCGCTTAAAAACTTTACAAATAGAGCAAAGCCAGGCAAACGTCGCATCTGGCTGTAACCAGGGCTGAGGGCCCTTCACAGAGCTGTGTCGAGAGCGGCTTAGCGTTAAGACGACCCTTGCTTTTAGTCTTTTAAGATGTTTACATGTTGGTATTTTGTTCAAAAGATAATCCTGGAGGAATAAATCTGATCTTATATAGACCTAATGTTATCCAGATCTATCATTTTATTCATAGTGTTTGTGTATTTCTTAGTAATATTATAAATGTAAAACATGTTAAACTAAAACTTTTAAACTTTGTATGTATACTATGTTACTAAAACTTTTAAATAACACAGAGTTTTATCTCAGTAATTTTCCATTGAAAATAATTGAATTTTAATCAGATTTTTTAAATATATCGTAACGCTACGATTAAATAAATAAATAAATAAAAACACAACGCTATATTTTTATTTATTTATTTATTTAATTTTATGTTCTCCAGCAGATTAAACATTGAATTTTTTACAAAAGTAGTATAACGATGGTCACATTCTGATGCACAACCAACTTAAAGGAGTACACAACATTCGTTAAAGTAATGCGTACATTGTTAAATTATGCTATTACATAATATGAGAATATATAACTAGAAACTAACTAATATTATATTATGTTATACTTAATAAGCTAAAAGGACAAAAATTAAAAAGGAATCAAGAATCGGAGGCATAAGATCCAAAATATTTCAACAGTTTTTGTCTAAACTTGTTATGCGTGCCGAGGAAAATATTAATATATTTTACGGATTTATCAATATGTTTTAGTAACTTTTATAGGGCGAAATGTTAACTTTGTTTTAATAATAGAAAGAAAATAATATTTCGATCGAAATTGATGTTTTGCGCTTTGTGTTCAGCTACTTTTGTTGCTGACTGCACATTGTAACCGACTGTGGTGGCAAACTCCACCACTCAAATACTCATCCATTTTACCCCCATTTCGCCATGCGTATTCTATCCCATTATGTGATAGGAGATGACTATCGGCAAGCTCAATCCCATACTTCGACCTAACTCTAAACTAAAAAAGCCCCTATAATTGTCCTACACGGTGGTAATTAATGCTGGTGGTAGAATATATTTTATATCCGCCCGGATAGCAACCACCGTACACAAGGTGTTAAAACCCGCCATAGTGGCTCGCGTAAGTGTGTTTCGTTCCGGGATCAGCCTGTGTATATCCAGTTCCAACAGGCCGGCATAATTGTGTCGACTGTCAAGGGGTAATCATCTCCGTCAGCCGACATTCTATTGGATCCCACTTCACTTACCATCAAGTGTAGTGGGTTTAGTTTTCCTTGCCAGTATTGAAAAAAAAACACTGGATCCGAACCCAGAACTTTAGAACGGTGGTTGTGCCGCGCACGCGTTACAATTACGCCACCGGCAGTCTAAACTAACAATGTCATTCAAACAACTCCGTTTGTACTTTCATTATAATATTTTTAATGCGCAATATTTAAAATGCAGCTCGAAATTCCGAGAAGGCTATTGTAAGCAAAAGCTTTCACGCCGTCTCCTGTCTTTACACTGCAAATTAATATTTCTCTTTTGTCTTTCGTTTTTAAAAAAATAGTTGGCTTAAAACTGTAGATTGGGGGCGTTTGGAGAATTCGACACGGTATCCCCTGCCTGTCGTAAGAGGCGACTAATAGGAGCCACGGGGGCCCTCGGCGAGGGGCAGGGGCCGTCTGTCCTTCGTATACGTTGTGCATATTTTGCACATTAAAAAAGGTAGTCGCCACTGTGGAGGAACAGATGGTTGCGTTCCTCTATGGAAGGGAAAGATTTCCAGTCAAGCAGATGTTGCTTGTGACCAGCCGCGGCCCCTCCGACGGTTCCTATTCGGAGGTGGTATACTGCGCGTTGCAGATTATGCTACCGCAATTCCAGTGGTCGAAATTCGACTGTCAAATCTAGACTATTTTATAAAGCTGAAGATTTTGTTTGAATGCGCTTATCTCAAGAAATACTAAAGCGATATTGATTTTTGTCGGAAAAAGAAAGAAATTGCTCGTAAAGCTATTTTAATGTAATTTTTGTGACAGACATATATATAACGGAAGGCATGGTGTATTTTCGTTATCGTCTTCCATAGCTTGTTACTACTAAGTACCGTGGGCGTATGTGGGGATATGTCGGACCACAATAACCGAAGTCATATTTTAGTAGTTCTAGTTTTTGTCCCAAAACAATTGTAATTCCAGCAACTCAAACTACTACGAAACGCGAGACAGTCTCCACGCACCTACAGCACTAGTCCCTAATAATATTATTCGATTCGATCACTTGATCTAAAATCTAAAACCAGCTAAATTTCAAATTTTTCATAGGCTTGTCATTCTCTTTGACTGCTAGCTTTCCGGCCTTCTGGATGTCGTCTGACATCCTCATTGCGCTGTGTAACGAAGATTCTGTCGAACGCCATAAGTTGGCGTTGGCGTTCCATTTAAAAAATCAACACGGTGACGACATATTATACATATCTTTTTGTTTTCTGCACTGCCCTACATGAACTTTAATGATGACATATCTCATGCTCTTTGGTATGCGCGATTTATTTAAAGAGGAGTACAAGGTTTTCTGTTCACATATTAATATATATGTAATCAAAAACGTAGATGTGCACGGTAATAAAAAAAAATAGTATTACAAACTTATTATTTGCGTTTGGTGCAATATCCGTAAATATTAACCCAAACGGCAAAGTTAAAATTGTCAAGTTTGAACTTATATACTGAGATACTTTACCTACAAGTTTTTACGGACCCTCGGTGCGTTCCAACTCGCACTTGTCCGGTCTTAACGTTTACACGCGGTGTCCTGAAGGATGTTCTGAATATATTTTATAGCTCTGTAATTAGGGATAGGTACCACAGCGAGCGATGTACTATACATTGCTATTATGTAAATTATACAAATTAATTTTAAAATTGATATTATATTTACTTTCAGGATCCTTGCGAGCGATATTCTTTCAATATCAGTGCTATTATATAATCATATAACTTTATTTTAAAATTAATATTTTATTTATTTTCAGGTTCCTTAAAGATGGTGGGAAAAGTGATTCTCCTCCTGATATCTGTCTCAGCAATAAGTAAAGGTAAGTTGATACATTACGCTTAGAACTACTTCTATTGGTGGTCTCTGATATGTGAGAGTCCGCCTGGGTAGATACCACCGCAATGTCTATTTCTGCCGCCAGCAGTGTGTAGTCACTGTTGTGTTCCGGTTTGAAGGACATTGTAGCCAGTGTAACTACTCGACATAATAAGACATAACATCTCATGTCTTAAAATGGCGAGCGCAGTGGAATACCAAACAATACTTTGTAATTCAAGGTGTTGGATGGTGTCTCTGCTGTTTATGGGCGGTCGCATCGCTTACCATCAGGCGAACGGTAAGCTCATCTCATCAAAGCAATAAAAAAACTAGAGGGATAGGTAGAAGTCAAATAAGTTTAGCGACTTCGCTCACTACTATAACACTAGTATTTTTGCCTAAAGGTGTTATAATGCCGCTCCAACAAATCCTCATTGTGTAGTATTAGTGACATTAGGGCATGTACAATTATAATGACTTTTTATTCATATTTATTTTGTTCGCAATTTACACTGTTCATTTTACTTCTATGGTTTAATAAATGATGGCTGTTTTGTTTTCACACAATCAAGTATTTGGTTTAATTTATTAACGGAATGCATTGGCTTATATTTTATAGACACGAACGTCCATATAAATGATTTATTCAAAATCTGAACTAAAATGGTAACCACAACGTCACTGTTATAACCTATTTATTCACTGAAACGACAAATAATTTTGCTTATTTGACTAATATTTTTTATTCAAATCCAGGTTTACACTTAGACTCGAGTTCTTATGTCATGTGCGCCACTCCGTACACAACCACAACGGTCAATATTGACCATACTAAAGTCAGTTTTAATGGATTGCAGGTCAATTTTGTTAAACACAGTGAATGTTCGGAACGCCAAATCTAGTACCTGCGTAGTACATATTATATATCGATGACGGAATGATAATATTTGCCTGTATAAACATAAGCTTACTAGCTTCTGCCTGCGGCTACGACTGCGTAGAAATGATTTTCCGGGTCATGTGTGTACTCGGGAGTAATATAGCTTCCTATTAGTAAAAAAAAATATCAAAATCGGTTCAGTAGTTCCTGAGATTAGCGCTTCACAAACAAAGTCTTTGGTTTACATTATCAGACTTACTTATAAACTTGTTATAGCGTTAAAGTGGTTAAGAATTGCTTTAATGGCTGTCAAAAACATCATCGGTTCCTAGTCTAAACCTTATTAAAAGGCAAGATGGCGGATTTTGACTTGCAACTGATCACATTTTTGTTTCAACTAAGTGAGACTGTATATTAGTATAGATTCTTACCTATTACGACAATAAAGTCAAAATTCCTCTGCGATATTTTAAAAGATTACAATTAATAAATTGCTGATCGTAGCTAAAATAAAAATTCAATTAACGTAACAATAGCGCGAGGACAACGTTCAAAATTTTGTAACAGTCTCCAAACTTTTAATTACAAAATTAATTTTCACATCAACTTGTTTTATATTTTATTTTACGTGTATACGAATTTTGTTTTGCTCGTGAAGTTATTAGTGTATAAACAAGTTATTGCTTTTTATTCGTTAAATATTATCATCATATTTAGCTACAGGATGTCCAGTAAATGTTTTTCAACTGATTGACGGTGCAGAATTAATTCAAATCACAAAGTATTATGTGAATGTGTACTGCTTTTGTTTCCTTAAGACATTAGATGCTTTATTGTCAGTGATTAGACGGTATAATCCTTCAACCACAAAATACTTTGTTGCGGGAAAAATGCGCTTTTCACCGATGTGGTATCAGCTGAGATGGTATTAATTTAAGACCAGCAATTTTGTTTGTTTGTATTGTTAGGCCCATATTCATATCACAAACACACATCACGCATTTATTCCCGAAGGGGTATGCAGAGGCGCAACCAGGGCACCTACATTTCACCAAGTGTGTTCCGTCCAATGATGTGATAGGGGGCGAGCCTATCACCATGGGCTGATACTGAGCAGAAAATCTCAAATATAACTTTGCCCGACCTTAAGATTCGAACCCAGGACCTCAGAGCGCTGTCGTACGGCGCATCAGTACAACTACGCCACCAAGGCAGTCAACATTAATAAATTAACATCAGCTCAAATTATATCTAAAGTCTTAATATGTGACAGAAATTAACAGCTACGTTTTGTTTACTTAATAACGCTGACTTAGCTGAGAATAAGGTTTTAAATGACAGAATAATGTTTACTAAATAGTTCAATACATTTGTACTGGTGGCAGGATATATTTTATATCCGCCCGGATAGCAACAGTACACAAGGTGTTAAAACCCGTCAAGTGGCCCACGTAAGTGTCGCGTTCCGGGATCAGTCTGTGTATATCCGGTACCAACAGGCCGGCATAATTGTGTCGAATGTCGAGGGGTAATCATCTCTCGTCAGTCGCCATTCTATTGGACCCCACTCCACTTACCATCAGGTGCAGTAGGATCTCTTTGCCTTACACATAAAAAAGATGTTTACTTCAGATTTTACTCAAACATGACAACATTTATACGTTTCTAGGTAAAATTTTCATCATTAAAGTAATAGTTAATTACACCGAAATATAATTACAGGAAAATTAACTACGAAATACCAAAATTCATGTCATTAGGCCGTCCCAGAAAACACAATTTAACATTTACAACCATGTCACAAACAGAGGCTTTGCGTTACGCGAAATAAATTGACTATAAATTGAACATTGTATGTGTTTGCAAAATTGTAGTCAATGTTTAGTAGCATTATGTTTACCTTTTGTTTAGTTGCTGCGATTGTGGACTTAGATGTACTAGGTTCAATTCCGAGTAGTATCTGTATTATAAATAAATATAATACTTTATTCATCATATGGCGACCGTAGGCACTTATGATAAGTCAAGGTACATAAGAATATTATTATACTAGCTTTTGCTCGCAGCTTGCACGCGTGAAGGACGTTTTGGGGATAAAAGTCCCTCTATATATTTTCTCGGGATATAAAGTAGCCTATAACATTCCTAGAATATTAAACTATCTTCATACCAAATTTCATAAAAATCCGTAGAGAAGATTTTGCGAAAATCTATAACATACAGGCAGACAGAAAAGGGGACTTTATTTTATAGTATGTATAGATAATAATAATTATTGCCCTGCAATAATTAATATTTAACTGTCCAACTGCTGGGCACGGGCCTCCTCTACTTCTGAGAGGAATTATTATTAACACATAATTATTTAGAAAAATCAGAGGTGTGTGCCTTTGGGATTTGAACCTACGAACATTGGTCTCGGCAGTCCGTTCCACACCCAACTAGGCTATCGCCGCTATTAAAAAATACTTATTTATTAATTAGTCCGTAATCTTAAATCTTTTAATCCAGATCATCCACGAAGAGGCTTATTAAAATAATAACAGGAATCAATTCAGACAGCTTAATACAGATTAATTAAGGACATGTCGTGTATTATTTGTTTCCATCGTTTAATCGGCTTACTCTAGCGATTTTTCATCTGTTAATAAAATAGGAATATTATTTGTCAACATGGCAAGGCACCGCGCAGACACGATCAGTATATCCAACATGACATAGCCCACTAAGAGCGTCCTAAAAAGGCGCGACTCGTAAGTCGATATTGATGTAATAAACAGTATAGTTAGTTATAGATCGGATAGCAGGAGAAATATGTGCTTCAAAATTTATTATCAAGTAATAAGTCGTTGTCTTATTTGAAATGTCCGTGTGACAAGATATCATAACCTAAGAAGGTTAATAAAAAATAACCTATTTACATAAACATGCTGCTATGCGCATTAAAAACATGCAAATCACGATACAGAAAGTATGAAGTAGTTTAAATTGCTGTTTTGTTATTTCACAATAGATTGAGTAACGAACCTATGAGCGAAATAATTTTATATGACAATCTTCCCACAAAGACGTGCTCTATATAATCTTATAACTCTTTGCCAGATAGTAAGTATAAAGTTTTATTTTTTCTCTCCTGCCAGCCCGAGCTGGCTTCTTTGTTTACTATATTTTCAATATAAATTGTCTTTGTTTATATAAGCTACTTTAATTAAGTTATAATTAAATATTCTCATGTACCTTGACTTATCATAAGTGCAACTATGTTCGCCTACGTGATGAATAAAGCATTTTATATTATTTTATTTAAAGATCCCTAACACCAGAAGAATCGGAGACGCTCTGCAAGCCTTTGAGATAGGAATATATTCTTGAAACAAATAGCCCTAACTATTTAAAACATAGACTTTAAGGCTAATGTAAATGGACAAAAAGTGTCCAAAAAGGAAAACAAACGGCTTTTTTTATTTAAATAAAAACTACAATGTCAGTCTTAAGATAAGTCTTTAGTGCCAAACTGACATTACGTCGAAAATACTCTTGTTTTTACTCAGTCAAGGCGCTGTTTTTAGAATAAGTCTTAATAAAGGCCCTTTTTTAAATTGTATAATATGTAATCCGCACATACACATGCAAATCACACCTGTATTCTCGATTTACACTTAGACTCGGGTTCTTATATCATGAGCGCCACTCCGTACACAACCACAAGCTGTCAATATTGACCACACTAAAGTAAGTTTGAATGGATTGCAGTTCAATTCAGTTGAACACAGTGAATGTTCGGAACGCCAATCTAGTACATAGTACATATATCGATGATCCATGATGTCATTAAAGCGTATACAATTAAAATAACTATCAATCAACAACGTCAAAAGGATTGATATAACTTTTAAAAAAGAAATAAAAATATACGAACTTTTGTTTACGAATACTCGCGGACGCATCGGCGTGTACAAATTTTAATGAGACCGCTCCGCGAATGTTTTTATCTTTTTTCTGTTTTTCACGATATCATCTTTACTGGCCGATGTTGGACGAATCGAGGCCGAATTCGCGGCCGAATGTCGTGGCCGGGATTTTATTTATTGTAAATTACGTAAGTTCCTACAAATAAATATAAATTACTAAATTGCTTAAATTTGCAAATCTACCGCAAATAACTAACGTGAGTAAAACTTACGAAAGTAACGCCCGTTTTAAAATATTTATTGAATATAATCTAAAATTTATTTAATAAAACATAGTAACAACTTTCTGAAAATTGTAACATATTATTCAGAATAAGAAAGCAAAAAACAAGTATGATAAAAATCAAAGGATTTAAATATATTTGATTTTTACATTAATTTGTTTTACCTCAATTTTATAGCTAATTCAAGTAAAAAATATGTAGTAAAGCTAATACTTCTAGATCGAAAACTCGCCTTCGGGTTATCTTCGGCCTCAATTACCGAAGCCGAAACCGAATGTTCATTCGGACTCTTACTCGAAATGAACGGATGAAATGCAACGCAATTTTTCGACTGTTTCTCCTTTGATTTATTTTTAATTTCTTGTTTTGACGACTCTATGTTTGCTTATTGTATGTAATTAAAGTTGGTATTTGTACTTACTGTTTTAGAGATGCTCATAGTTTTTTACTGTCTGCGAAGATTTGTTTTCATGCGAATATAGTCCATAAATATTTTTTAGAAGAATTTTATGATACATTGTACTAAATCTTGAAATACTGTGCGATTAATGACCTTCTCATTAAAAAGCAATGATTCTCTAGTAGTAGGATATAGGTATCCGCTCGGATAGCGACCACTGTAAACAAGGTCGAAGACTCGCCATAGCCGCCACGTAAGTGTCACGTTTCGGTATCAGCTTGAGTATATCCGAAATTAAGCCAGCATAATTGTACCAACTGGCACGGGATAATCATCTATCGTCGTTCAACATTCTATATAGACAGTACTCTACTTTAGATCAGTAGTCACTTAGCTATGCGTGTATTTTTTTTATATATAGACAAAGTTACCACACTGCAATATAATGTCGAGTGACGAGAGATGGTTACCCACTGGCAGTCGAAGCCATTATTCCGGCGTGTTGGAACCGGATATACACAGGCTGATCCCGGAACGCAACACACCTTGTGGTCCATGGTGGTTTTAACACGTTGTGTGCGGTGGTCGCTTTTCGGGCGGATATAAAATATATCCTACCACCAGAATAAGAAAAACAAACGTAGCAATGGGTTTGTTATACTGGGCCATTCTTAGCATGATGAGCTCTGCTATTTGCTGGATATGTTGCTAATTTAACCATCGTATTCAGTATTAATGGTGAGGGAAGAGTAAGGAGGGGTTACGGGGGGATATCGCTTGGCTTTCTGAGCAATAATGTAAGGTATTTACATACTAATATGTATTGCTAATTATCCTTGTAATGTTCAGTGCAGAAACTGCTTTATACTACCTCATTATTACAATTATAGAATCTTATTAATGCTTGCTTCCAGCTATGTTTGCAATATCTTTTTCGCAATAAAATGTATAATTTATTCTGAGTAGTCTTATTGTAAATCTAGTTAAAATTGATTTGATTTATTTAGTAATTAACTACAAGACAATCAGGAAAAAATATAAATTATAATATAATAATAATATCAGCCCTGTATTATATACTGTCCCACTGGTGGGCACGGGCCTCTTCTACTAAAAGGGATTAAGCCTCAGTCCACCACGTTGGCCTAGTGCTGATTGGCAGACTTTACATACCCTCGAAATTCCTGGGGAGTTTCTCAGGTATGCAGGTTTTCTCACGATTTCTTCCTTCACTGTCAGAGCAAGCGATAATTCACAAAGTATACACACATAACTTTAGAAAAGTGCGTGCCCTTGGGTTTTGAAACTGCGGACATTCGTCTCGGCTGTCCGTTCTATTCTCAACTAGTTTTTCGCCGATATAAAGAAAAATATATATTATATATTAAAATTATGTAAATAATGAAAAAAATGGTATAAGTTCTAGATTTAACTCTTATTTTGAAGTCACAGAGAGAACTTAAGATATTATTTAGAATACTCTTTGAAGAGGCATCTAATTACGTTAACATGTCGAATCATTCGACGTGTTCCTTCATTATACGTCAAAGGCATGAGATGAAAGCTTAGTACAGCGCTAATGAAACCTTAGAGCTTAATCTGCGACTAAATGGTACTGGGCTTTAGCCAGTTTTTGGTATTATTGCCTACATAATAGAGCTTTCCACAAAACTATCCATCACGCTTTTATGCCTGAAGTGGTAGGCAGTGATGCAATTAGGGCACCCAATTTTGGCCTCTATGTTCTGTTCCTTGATGCGATAGAGGGTCAGCACTTCGCCATATTGGGAACAAATTCCACATTACAAGTAGATACTGAGCAGAAAACCCAACGTCATTTTGCCCGTCCCGGGATTCAAACCCAAGAATTTCTATCAAACAAATACAAGTAATTTCTAAAAATATTTTTATGAATACCTAAGAGAATTTATTCAACCCCATAACTAAATAACACTTTTGAAGGAGATGCCTTTGTAAATAAAAATATAGATAATAACGGGAATACAATCAAAATGATCTTGTTTTTATTGTAAAAATAAATAATAAAATGTATGTATTTTTTTTTATTTAATAGAAGCGATTTCTAAAAGAAAAATAATAAATCATAAATAATTTTACAAGGTCGTACTGTCACATTAAGCATAGGCTAAATTTGGTCACTCCTCTTTTATAGTAATCAGTTTAGTGGTTCAGCTGTGCAACGCTAACTGACAAACAGTCAGAATTACTTTCGCATTTATAATATGGAATATGGATTATTAACTATGAAGGAAAACATGAGAAAACCTTAATATATAAGAATTATTGACAAGAATTTCGGAGGAATACTGAGTCTGCCTGCTCTAAGCCAGCGCGATGGACATACTCCAATCTTTTCAGTAGCAGAGGAGACGTGCAAGCTCCTTCAACTTCTCAGTAGAGGGCAGTGGTGAAGGGTCCATAGAAGCCGATTCATACCGGCTTCTCTTTCATAACTTATCTAAATATATAAAACTCAAAGGTGACTGACTGACTGACATAGTGATCTATCAACGCACAGCCCAAACCACTGGACGGATCGGGCTGAAATATGGCATGCAGGTAGATGTTATGACGTAGACATCCGCTAAGAAAGGATTTTGATTAATTCTACCCCAAGGGAATAAAATAAGGGATGAAAGTTTATATAAATCTTCTTAGATTTTTGACTGATTGAACTGAAATTAAAAATTAGAGCTACTATGATGAAGTTCGCTTAAATAGGATTTTAATAAACTCAACCCCCATGAGGATAAAATTAGTTTGAACCTATCAGTACCGAGAAAATATGGAGCAAGACTTTTATCATATAGTGGACTTTTATCCCGGAAAACTCCTTCACGTGGGCGAAGCCGCGAGCAAAAGCTAGTTTAAAATATAATTATGATTTGAATGATTCGCAAACCACATTTATACATATTAGTAGTACCTATATATTGTGTCGGGTTCCCTTTGAGAAAACCTCACACTTCGCCACTGGCAGTTGGACAATAATACTAGACTGGTATTATTAATCTTAGTAACTTTGTCAATGCAAGTCTTAACTACAGTAGAACTAACTATAGACTAGCAAGTTTACTCAGTAATATGTTGCGCAAGATCTTCCTGATGCGTTTACATTACTGACAATATTTCAACAGGTAATTCAATGCACGTGCGACTCGCCACAACTCTTGCAAGCTACAAATTTGTAGACGTTAACTTGCTATGACCGCTTCGCAAGATCTTACGCTCGAAAATCGCTTGCGCAAGATATATTCTGCAAACATTCTTTTTTTATTTCTTTGAATGACAAGACTAACTTGCCATGCGCTTAATGGTAAGCGTTACAACCGCATATAAACAGTAGAAAATATCCAACACCTTGAATTACAAAGTATTGTTTGATATTCCACCGCGCTCGCCATCCTGAGACATGAGATGTTAAGTCTTGTCCAGTAATTACACTGGCTACAAGATCCTTCAAACCGGAACACAACAGTGACTACACACTGCTACTTGGCGGTAGGAATAGACATTGTGGTGATACCTATCTAGGCGGACTATCACATATGAGAGACCTACCACCAGTATAATATATCTTGCTAATGTATATCCCGTTGAAGACAATGGTGCTGCTGTAGTCGAGCTGCCAATTTGCTAAACCATTAGACCCCCTACCCATCCAATTTGAGAGTATTTTTCACACTCCCCAGCATTTCTCAATGACGTTGACATATTACTGTTCTCGCACTCTATATTTCATACTAATCGAATATAAAGCTATGTTATTGATGTCCTGTTATGTAGAATTTCCTTTGGAGACCGATTTTTCACGGAATTGACTCGAAAAATAGCTTCTATGGCGCTTGAATTAAGGTCCAACGCAGCGACTAGTAGCATAAATTTTAATAAAAATGCTTATGGAGGCAGTGATCACTTAACTTTACGTTCGTGTTAACTGTTACTATATTAAAGTTAGCAGTATGCAATTTTAGAATGCCTTTTTTAGAGTATTAAATGACGAGACGAACAAGCCGCTCTCTTGGAGCCTTATTTACGTTATCTTCGTGATATAAGCGGGGAAAGATAGGTATTCCGTATGCCAATTTCCATTATCTTAAACGTGACGCGGTGTGTTACGTGCTTGTTATGCACTGTCAAAAATAACGTGTAGAACGGGGACTAAAGGCCCTGATGGTAAACGAAATAAACGCTCATGATGGCAAATTGACCCAGAAATGACAATAAAAATGACAATAAAATGCTTGGCACTTCACTAAGTTACTTTAAGATGTAAGAATTTAAGTCTTATAATATCTAATAATAAAACATGGAATTACGTTCGTTAAAATCAGACATAACAGTGCCGACAATATGTTGCTTAGAATACAAATAGACTACCTATCCACCCAGATCGACCCACGCATACGTAATCTTAAAAATAAGCAATTTTTACACAAGTAAGCAGTTAGTGAAATAGGCCTACTTATGTACATACATGGGTTTTGGAATATGCCGTTCTAGTTTCTATTTCCGATTTTTTCTAATATATGTTGTCTGGAGTTGAAAATAGCCAGGTAGCAAATAATCAAATATACTTTGAAAAGTGTGTTTTGCTGATCTCACAGAATGGTATATGTACGTAGAATGGGAATCATTACTACATAAAATTATAATTTAAAATGAAATATTACATAAAATATTATAATATCGGTTTATTATTGAGTATAATAATAAAAATTATAGGTTCTATTTAAAAAAATTAATACATTCATACAGCGGCGATTGCCTAGTTGGATGTGGTACGGACTGCCGAGACGAATGTCCGCAGGTTCAAATCCCAAGGGCACACACCTCTGACTTTTCTAAAATCATGTGTGTATTCTTTGCGAATTTATCGTTCGCTTTAACGGTGAAGGAAAACATCGTGAGGAAACCTGCACATCGGAGAAGTTCTCTATAGGAATTTCGAAGGTGTGTGATGTCTACCAATCCGCATTAGGCCAGCGTGGTGGACTAAGGCCTAATCCCTCTCAGTGGTAGAGGAGGCCCGTGCTCAGCAGTGGGCAAGTATATAATGCAGGGCTGATATTATTATTTATTATTAATACATTCAGCGACAAAAAAAACAACGGTTTTAAATTTTAAATTGACTTTATACTTAACTGGGTTGCTCACGGCTACGCCTTCGTGAAAGCCTTTTTCTAAATTATATAAAATACTTTTCCGGGATAAAAAACTAAAAGATTACACAAATAATTAAAAACAATTCATCTAAGTTCCGTAGTTAACAATTAAAAGCATAACAAATAGATTTACTTATGCATTTATAAGTGCTTGTAACTTACGTAAGAAAAACTTACGAACACAAAACCCAGTTTACATCTAAACCTGTAATCTGTATCAAAATAATTTATTAAGCAATAATTTCCAGTGAATTTCAATATTATTCCGTAACTGAGACCAGATAATACTCATACACCATTTTAAATCGCATTAAAGAGTATTGCGTTAAAGGTTTAAAGTATTACTGAGGATCTATTGAATTATTATTGAATACATAACATATATTATTATTTTGCTGGCGGTAGGATATATTTTATATCCGCTCAGATAGCGACCGCCGTACACAAGGTGTTAAAACCTGCCATAATGGCCCATAAAATTATAATAGGTCGATATCTGAACCTTATTAATATTGAAGAATAACTAATATCTTTTAAATTAACACAATATAAGCCAAAACAACAGTATTTAGAATTTTTATCTGTCTGTATGTTTGTACTTGCATCACGCAAAAACCACCGCTTGAAATTTAAAGCAGTCTTCTCCTAGGTATTTCTGGAGGTCTAACCTAAAATATAGTCTCCAATATATCACGGAAGAACTATTTCACGCATGCGGACCCGCGAGCTTTATTAGTGATAAATAAATAAATGATATTTGTATTGCATGTCGTGACGTTCTAATTTATTTATCAAAGTTTCAGTTTCGTACCTCCTTGTGCAAATGAGTAAGCTTTCAGGTTACATTCAGTGGACTTTTTCTAAACTAATTTAACTGGGGTAGCGTACTAAAAGTGCTTTAAGTTAGAAAAGCTGTCGCTGTTAAAGCTAACTTTTCCCGGAAAACGTGTAAAAGGATGTTACATGAATTTAAATTGAAATTAACAAGATAATGATTTAAGTTCTAGTTTATACGACATGAAAGCAAAGAGAGGAGTAAGGCAACATGCAGACGGTATGATGTATATATCAGACACTCAAAATGGTGGAAAAATGCTCTACATTTAACCAGTGGATAATTACTTCGAATAAATTGATTTATAGATACCATTTGTACTCAGTAATAACATGATATAGAAATAAGTTTTCGTTGCAGTCATTTTGTGTTGTGTGTCCGGTATTACAAGATAACAGCGCCTGCGTTGTAACTTAAAGCGTAGAGATCATCGGGATAAAACCATTTTCGGATTTTACCCCGGTTTTTCATATTATAATTTCCTGCGAAGGGTTTCGAAGTCTTTATAGTAGTCTTTACTGCCTTCATCTCGCGAGGTGAACTGATGTGTGGGTCGTCTGAAAAATTACATTTACAATATCTACCTTAATTATACAATTATACAATATTTATTTTTTGCTGTTGGTCCGAACTTCGCAGAATGAGCACAGTATGTCTTGAACTCTAAACTTCTAGGTCATCACGTGAACTTGTTTCCTAGAATCAAATTAATCAATTAAAAACCTCTGAAAAGTAACAAAAATAAAACGTCCTTGTCCTTTAACTTTATTATGTTAACCTAGTTTTATTTTGATCCATACGTAGGCGCTAAAGAACTTAAGAAGTATTCTCATCTTTCCGCTCCGGGGTTCGGTACTCCTATACGAAGACGTTAAATGGCATGCTTCTAGATCCAGCAGTCAGCCAGTCAGTTTCTTCATTCATGAACTAACTTTCGCCTGCGGCTCCTCGCGCGTGAAAACAATTTCTCGGAATAATAGTCTATAGCATTCAGCAGTATTGCAGCTTCCTATCAATGAAAGAATTTTTAAAATCGGTTTTGTAATTCCAAAGCTTAGCCCCTTCAAATCTCTCAAACTCTACCCTTTAATAATAGTAGAATATATTTATAATATAATACCTCCTTCCAAACCAAACACAGAGAATATAATATATTCTAAATCTCGGTCCGAAAAAGACCATTTTTACATAACATACTCTATATTATAAACCCATTTAAAAGTGGATTAATGTAGTCCATATATTACCAGAATGAATCCTGAATATGCATGCTCTTACGAGCTTGCCAACGTGTATTCAAATAAAATGCCAGTTAAAAATGCCAATGACAAAATATTTCTCAAGGCTTTTGGATTTTATTGCTCGGAGGATCTGCACGCGTGAGGCTGTGACACAGATTATAAATGTCAGACAGATTGCAGATGGCAGAATTCAATGTGCTACTCAATAAATGAGATTCGTTTCTTAAACATGTAAATGAGATTCATTTATTAACAAAATAAATTAGATTCCTTTATTGATCACATAAATTCGATTCATTTAACAATTATATACACAAATCATTGTTTTAGAATTTTTGTCTGCCTGTCCGTATATTCATGCATCACGCAAAACCTAGTGCAAGGAATTGAATGAAGTTCTCACCAATGTATTATTAGAGGACTAATTAAATTTATAAGCTCAATTTTATTCCGGAAAATATAAAGCAGGCAGCAGCAAGCAGGCATTTTATTCCAGAAAATCTTTTTCACGCATACGGAACCGTGAACAAAAGCTAGTGCAGAATAAACACCTATCACAGCTGGTCTGCAGCTCAGGACTCAGTATACGTATATTGAATAAGGCTGGTATAATCTCGCAACACTGCGACATGTCGATCGACATTTTAATTGGGTTGTACTGCTAGTGATGGGATATATTTTATATCCGCCCGAATAGTAACCACTATACACAAGGTATTAAAAGATAATAGTCCACGTAAATCTGTCGCGTTTCGAGGACAGCTTGTGTTTATCCGGTTCCGGTTCACTGGTGGTAGGTCTCTCATATGTTAGAGTCCGCCTGGGTAGGTGCCACTGCAATGACTATTTCTCCCGCTAAGCAACAGTATGTAGTCACTGTTGTGTTCCGGTTTGAAGGACATTGTAGCCAGTGTAACTACTGGACATAATAAGACTTAACATGTCATGTCTCAGGATGGTGAGCGCAGTAAAATACCAAACAATATTTTATAATTCAAGGTGCTGGATGGTGTTTCTACTGTTTAAGGGCGATCGTATTCCTTACCATCAGGCGAAAGCAAGCTTGGCTCCTCATTCAAAAATTTTAAAAAATAAAATGTTTAGAGAATTTATCTTGCGCAAGCGATTTTTATCATATATACATAATAAAGAGCGTGCCTATCACTATATTAGTTATAAATTCTAAGCAATACTACTTAATTTTTTCGAATCGATAATCTCTAAAAATTTTTGTTTGCCCAAACTTCAAACCAATCCTACTACACTTAAAAACCACGTCTTCAAACCAAGGCAAAACCTCCATACGCCTCTCTCGCACCCATATAAAACCCTATGACGTCACTTCATGCATTTTAATGAATGCACCGGCCGTGTTCAAACCTCGCCCTCAATGCCACGGTGAGCTCAGCGGATTTTTGACATGTTTTTGTACGGTGACGTCACAAAAACTAATAGTTTTATTCGGTACGGATGGTCGAAAGTTTATGTAGAGTTGATGCTCGCGGCTTCACCCGCGTGAAAGAGTTTTCCGGGATAAAAGTCCACTGTATGATAAAAGTCTTGCTACATATTTTCCCGGTACTGATAGGTTCAAACTAATTTTATCCCCATGGGGGTTGAAATTATCAAAATCCTATTTTAGCGAACGGCTCATCATAGTAGCTCCAATCTTTAATTTCAGTTCAATCAGTCGAAAATCTAAGAAGATTTATACAAAAATTTATCCCCTTAGGGTTGGAATTTATCAAAATCCTTTCTTAGCTGATGCCTACGTCATAACATCTACCTGCATGCCAAATTTCAATCCGATCCGTCCAGTGGTTTGGGCTGCGCGTTGATAGATCACTATGTCAGTCAGTCACTTTTGAGTTATACATATTTAGATAAATAGGTTAAGGAAGTTGTTTGCATGGGAGAGTCACAAGAGGAACCATAGTTGATTTGCTTCTGATAAAATTGGCACTCAGTACGAAAGTACTGAGGTCCTGGGTTCGAATCCTGGGTCGGGCAAAGTGTATTTGGGTTTTTCTGCTCAGTACCAGGCCGGAGTCTTGAATTTGAGCTCGATATGGTGATAGGCTCGCCCCCTATCACATCATGGGACGGAAGACACTTGGCGAAAAGTGGGTGCTCTGGTTGCGTCTCTGCATACCCCTTCGGAGATAATGCGTAATGATGCGTGTGTGTAGGTGTATTATGGGCGTAACCTGTTATTTATGAGGTTGACTTCGGTGGTGTATTTGTAATACACTTTTTTCGCCATGTGTATTGTTCCATGGTGTGGTAGGGGTCCCCACTTTCCATAAAACCAGGAATATTCCACCAGAGTCAATATTTATTTGAATTCCCTGTCCCAACTACTTGAGGATCGTTAACAAGCAAACTAATCCAGAACTTTCTTGATTGGTGGATAAACTGCGGCCATTAAAGGGAATTTAAAGAGTTTATTGGAACGAAGTTTGGTCTGGTCAAAGGTACTATTAGAGTTGCAAGTATAAACCTAAAAAAACTTGGTTTCAAATTTAATCTGACTCAGATCATAGCATTACAGACAAATCATTGTGATTTTTTCAATGCTTATTATTTGATATTTTAAAGGTGATCATTCTGTAAACATGATAAATAAATAAAAAAAAGAAATATTTTGTTTTTTTATTTTAATTTTCTCTTGACATTTCGAAGACTGCAGCCTTCATGGTCACGGGGGACTATATAAGAATATAATAATATCAGCCCTGTATTATATACTCGCCCACTGCTGAGCTCGGGCCTCCTCTACTACTGAGAGGGATTAGGCCTTAGTCCACCACGCTGGCCTAGTGCGGATTGGTAAACTTCACACACCTTCGAAATTCCTATAGAGAACTTCTCAGATGTGCAGGTTTCCTCACGATGTTTTCCTTCACCGTTAAAGCGAACGATAAATTCACAAAGAATACACACATGATTTCTTAGAAAAGTTAGAGGTGTGTGCCCTTGGGATTTGAACCTGCCGACATTCGTCTTGGCAGTCCGTTCCACACCAACTAGGCTATCGCCGCTTAACGGGGGACTATAATTTAAAGTAATTATAATATTAGAAACCACGATAAAATCTGGAAAAATATTTTTATTTTAATATCTTACACTACTTCCACACTTACGCTTTTATTATCTAAGTGGTAATAAGACGCAGCAAACGCACCCAATTTGCGCCCTGCGGACTTAAAAGAGAGTAAATTGGAGAAGGGTCAAGTGTTATTTCCACTTCATCAACCAAGCGTCATTTTCCTGGTCATTCGGTCAAAAAACCTTGTCAAAGACACCTCGTAATGCCCCTGTTTTGATCTTGAAGAGATAGAAAATACTGTACAGGAAATCATGAAAGATTTCCTTCAACGTTGTTTTTTCCTTAACTATAGAATGCTATAAAACTATATAATTTTGTTTGTTTGTTTACAGATGCCCCGGTTGTCTTCGCCAGGCGTTCCCCGTCTAATGTTGACACACACGGGGTGAATTTTTCCAACACAACGTAAGTGAAATTGAACTTTATACAGTTCTTTCAAAGCTCACTTCCGAGTGACATGTTTAAAAATATTTTTGGATTTTTCTGTTATCCGTTTTATACGCGGGTGCATGTGAATTTGATCTTTATGTATTTGTAATAAAATTCAGGTTTGTTCAGCTACGTGTAGGGATTGGATAGTGTCGGTGCATACACAGCTTTTCGTTACAACGTTTGTTGTTCAAAGTGATATAGAAGCGGATAATAAATTCAGACCATTAACCTTCTTATATGGATTGGAATAGCGTTGTTTTTTCCGTGAACTCTAATGTTGTTTTGCTACGGATATAATTTTGTATTATTACATCGATAAAACGATATAATGTTAGCTATTCAAGTATATTTAGATTAAATTTACTCGAAGGAAGTAACATCTACGTGCTTTGCAAAGCCCCCATAATTATTGCGATCATTGGAATAATTCATGCTTGTAGACTTGAATTGGTTCTACACTAAATTATTCCATTGCTTCAGTGACATAGTTGTTTACGATACCATTGCAGTGCTGAGATCTCGGGTTTGATTACCAGGTTAAGTAAAGTGATGTTGGGTTTTCCTATTCAGTATCAGTCCAGAGTCTGTAATTCATACCCGATATGGCGATAGGCTCACTCCCTATCACATCATGGGGCGGAATACACTCAACGAAAAATAAATACACTAGTTTTGCCTCTTCCTAACCCTTTGAAAATAAAAAGCGTCAATGAGTACTATTAATAACTCGACACCTAGTCCTTAAGTTAACAAAGTATTCTCATTAACAAAAACATTTAATAACTTAAATTGACTTTTCGGCTGAATAATACCTCAGTTCTCCTCGTGACCACGAAGGCTGCAAAGTCTTCGACACGTCGAAAGAAAACTAAAAGATTGAAAACCGCGATAAAATCCGAAAAATAGTTTAATTTAAATATCTAACATTCGCGTAAACATAAGAAATCATTAAACTTAAATTCCGTGACCGGGCTTCGACACAAATGACCTTTCGAAAAAAAATCCTCAATCAAAAATCTGTCTAAACCCGACAAACTCAAAAACAAACAAACAAAATGTAAGATTTAAGTAAGAATGTATTTATAAAAAAAGGATTTTTTATTGCCCTAGAAAAAAATATACGAATAGAGTAACAATTTCTTAAAATATCCGTAAAACGAAACATCTATCAACGAAAAACCTTAAACTCCTTCAAAGAATAAATATTTCTCCGAAATCCGTCGCGTAGCAAAGTTCGGTAAAAACATGGCAAATCCTCTTTGCTCCCTTTTGCTAAACCCTCTACATTCAATTTCAAACTCTATCCCGAGGATTTAAGATTTATATTTACCAACAAAGGCGGGTAGTTTTAATATTATAATGAGAATGTGATATGGAAAAAAGGACGGCGCTGCATTTGAAAGGTTCTGGGAATCTTTCAACATGTATGGTTACTTGAAGGGAAAGGATATTATCTTGTAGAAAATCGGAAGCACCCGCTGAGATTGTACGGGACAGATAAGTAACAAATGCTATACGATAATATGTTTTATTTGTATGTGTACTAAGTTTAAACAAATACACGCGCACAGAAACGCAATCACACGCATACGATCAAGCACAGGCACACGTTCTTTTTTATCCTTGAAGGAGTAGGCAGAGATGCAACTTGTTCACCCACTTTTCGCCGTATGTATTCCGTTCTATTATAAAGGGCGAGCCTATCACCATATCGGGCACAAATTCTAGACTGCAGGTTGACACTGAGTAAAAAAAATCCTTTATATCCGACCCGGGGATCGAATGCGCGACCTCAGCACTCCAGTCGTACTGTAACACGAATATGACACCGAGGTCGTCAAACAAAATTTTACGAAAAAGTAAATTTTATTCAGTCTTACTTGTATTCCAATTATTTTGAATATAAATCGTACTTAAATCTTGAATTTAGTCAAAACAAGTTATCAAAGTAACATCAGTTTATTCTTTGTTTATATTTTAGAGTAACTATAAATGTTTTTAGTTTTTTTTTTTCTTTTTTTTATTATACGACAAATGACGTAACTGCACCTTACAAGTGGAGAAGGGTTCAATAGAATTTCGACTGACGGGAGATGATTACCCCTCGGTAGTCGACACAATTATGCCGGCCTGTTAGAACCAGATGTACACCTCATCCTGGAACGCGACACTTTGGCCCACTATGGGTTTTAACACCTTGTGTACTGTCGCTATCAGGTCGGATATAAAATAAATCCTACCACCAGTGATTTCCACAGATAGGTTATAATTCGGAATAGGACATATGTTTTGTCTCAGTAAATTGAATATTAGAACTTATCCACGCAAACATAGTCATTAACTTGTTTTGGAGTTTCATGCCGTAAACATACAGTACGAAGAGTATAAATCATTCTAATGATAATTAGATTTATGTGTAGTCACTGTTGTGTACCAGTTTGAAGGACATTGTAGCCAGTGTAACTACTGGACATAATGAGAATTAACATCTTATGTCTCAGGATGACGAGCGCAGTGGAATACCAAACAATACTTTGTAATTTAAGGTGTTAAGTGGTGTTTCTACTGTTTATGGGCGGTCGTATCGCTTACCATCAGGCGAACAGCAAGCTCGTCTCGTCATTCAAAGCAATAAATATATATATATATATATATATAAATGATAATATCAGCCCTGTATTATATACTGTCCCACTGCTGAGCACGGGCCTCTTCTACTACTGAGAGGGATTAGGCTTTAGTCCACCACGCTGGCCTTGTGCGGATTGGTAGACTTCACACACCTTCGAAATTCCTATAGAGAACTTCTCAGATGTGCAGGTTTTCTCACGATGTTTTCCTTCACCGTTAAAGCGAACGATAAATTCACAAAGAATACACACATGATTTTAGAAAAGTCAGAGGTGTGTGCCCTTGGGATTTGAAACTGCGAACATTCGTCTCGGCAGTCCGTTCTACACCCAACTAGGCTACCGCAGCTTTTTTTTTAAATATATATATGTAGGATCTAATTATCATTAGAACGATTTGCAGACTGCATGCATGTTATTAGTACCTATAAGTTTTATTTTTCGCCACTGATACCCCATCGCTCACAAAAAACCACAAAGTATAGAACTTGTCCCGAAGTAGTAAATGCTTTGGTCGAAACGCTCCAAGTAATGAGAGTACAAACAGACCACTTTCTGTCATAAAGTCTTAAGCTGGTCTTGCGAAGTAGCGCACTCCTGGACTGGCGTACTGTCGTGCACATAATTTAATAATTTATAGTATTTATTTAATTTACTAGTTGACCCGACAGAGGTTGTCCCGTCTTAACTATGAATTTGCAGCGCGCATTCGGTTAATCGCTGTTATTTCAAACAAGTGACATAAAAATAATATTTTATTATATAAAATTAATATTTTAGTTAAGTTTTCTTAAATTTTCTAATTCTCCGCGCAATTTTTTAAATTTTTTTCTTTCATAAGAACCTTCTCCTGACAATAAACAAACACAACAAAAAAAACAGTGAAATCGGTCCAGCCGTTCACGCGTGATGCCGTGACCAAGGGAAATGGGGATTCATTTTTATATATATAGATTTAAAAAGCAGCGATGGCCTAGTTGGTTGTGGAACGGATTGCCGAGATTTGGTTAGCATGCCAAGGGCACACACCTCTAACTTTTCTAAAATTATGTGTGTATTCTTTGTGAATTATCGCTTGCTTTAACGGTGAAAGAAAACATCATGAGGAAACCTGTAAACCTGAGAAGTTCTCTATAGGAATTTTTAGGGAGTGTGAAGTCTGCCAGTCCGCACTAGGCCAGCGTGGTGGACTAAGGCCTAATCCTTCTTAGTAGCAGAGGAGGCCCGTGCCCAGTAGAGGGACAGTATAAATTACAGGGCTGATATTATTTATTATTATTTATTTAATGCCTCGGTGGAGTTGTAGCGGATGACTGACGTGAGGTCTAGGGTTTGATTTTCTGATCAGCAATAGTGATTACAGGATTTCTGATATGTGTTACCTTGGAGTATGGAATTGTACCCAGCTTGTTCGTTCTTGCATGGGACATTATAAAGAGCAAACTCTTACTGTACTGCGTTCAGTACACTAAGATAAATGTTTTCATAATAATGACTTTATTTAATATCAGCCTTCTATTATATACTACCTCACTGCTGGGCATCAGCCTCCTCTACCTCTAAGATAGTTTTAAATCTCTAAGAGTAAAACTGGAATATTTAATTTACTTAAAATTTTATTTATAACTTTGTTTGGTACGGATTTGGTGTGTGTGTGTGTGTGTGTGTGTGTGTGTGTGTGTGTGTGTGTGTGTGTGTGTGTGTGTGTGTGTGAGTGTATTTCTGACTGTAACTGTGATGTTGCCGCTGCGATGAATTCTCTTGAAATAGTAAAAGAGGCTTTAGGACTTTTAAATATACCTACTTTTTATTATTATTTCTTTTGTTAGAAACTTACCCTTTTTATTTATCCACGGTTTGAGTAACTTATTGTAGTGTTATTTTCAAGGAGATAAGTATATGGTTTCATTTAGCAATGCGATGTCACTATGACCCTGTATAAACCTCGTGTAAGTTACTCGTGTGTCACATCTTAATAACTCGAAATTAGCTTTTAAAATAAGTCCCTAAAGTATTAGTTTAGTAAAGTATTTGGTTTCTTATAGTAACATAATGTTAAAATTACTGTATTACAATACTTATCGGCAGATATAGACAGTGGCATAACAGGCCTACATTAATCCCTGAAGTGTCTCATTAATTATTTAATCAAAACATAAAGCAATTATAACATGACCTGAATTCCTTCCTTGGATTATTCCATACATTAATGAGCGGAATTACTAAGGCTTAAGGGATTTCGCGTGTAAGGAGATCAAATTGACACCTAATAATTGGGAAGAAGTAAAGTAAAAGCAAGCCGAATATTGTCGGGTTTGGACTGGCGTAATATGTAATTTGGATATAAAACTTTATGGAAACAAATGAATTTTCGTGTGAATATAAGCTGCTTAAATGGTAATGTTAGATATAATTTTAGTTTATCGTTTAGTAGCGTTTTCAATTTGGTCGCATTATTAGATTTTTTAACCGATTTCAAAAAAGGAGGTCTCAATTCGACTGAATTTTTATTTTTTATGTATATTATCTCAGAACTTTTGGGTGAACCGATTTTTATGATTTTTTTTATTTGAAACCTGGTCCTTCCCGTGTGGTCCCATACAATTTAATTGTTGTTGAACTCTTGACTTCGGAGATACATCAGAAAACTCTTAAAAAGATGTCGTCAACTATGATGTCGCGACGTATACTGATTTTTACTAACACAAAAAAGCAAAGAATAAAAAGTTTTTAACAAAATTATACCGCCTTCATTAGCTACAAAAAGTACAAAAAAAAATATTACCTATATACTTGTTACCAATTTAATTATCTACCAATTTATTGTCGGTGGGTAATTAAAATTGTTAGTTATCGTATATTCGTCCATGTATTTATCTAGCTTAACTTGCAATTTAATTAATCAAGAACTCCAAAATTAGTAACAAGTATATTGGTAATATTAAATTATTATTTAATTTTTAGTGATTTTTGAAGCGGTTTAGTTTTAGTACACGCCATTATATTTCTTATTATCGAAAGCAAAAGTAAGTATTGCGAAAATATTTTTTATGTACCGATTTCGTCTCATAAAAAACATCTTTACCCCGAACCTAAATAATATCAACATAATATTTGACTGAAATATTCACATTCCACATTTCTTTACCCCTAAAATCCGGTTCTACAAAAAATATTATGGTTTGCTTATACGGAGCGAGTTACTGTACTACTTGTACGGTACTTATAAAGAAGTGTTAGAACCGAACAGAGAAAATCTAATATCAGGTTTTCGCGAATGCGGGATATCACCCATTGACAGAACAATAATTTTGGGTCATAAAAGCACTCTGAAAACCATAACAAAAGAAGCTGACAGGGAACATATTTCTGCAGATTTAGAAGTCGGAGAGCAGTCTCCAACAGCAATTAAAAGAGCCGGTTCTTTCAGTGCGAAGAATTCAGAGGAGAAACACCAAAGTCTTCCGGTTGTCAGGAGTCATTCTCCTTCTGAAACCGAGGATAATTTTTCTCTCAGAGATATCAGCGGTAACACATATAATGAGAATATGGCCCCATATAAGCTTAAATCAAGTAAACTGTATGCTTTGCTTATACGGGGCGAGTTACTGTACTACTCGTGGTAAATATTTGCTATTATTTACTTGCATAAGCTTGACTTGCATCATTGACAGGATGACGAATTTATACTATTATGAAGCTGAAAAGTTTGTTTATTACATACTAATCTCAGGAACTACTAAATCGTTTTCTTTCCTAACTAGCAAGGTAAATTAATACCTCAGCCCCACCTACACCCCCGTGACCATAAGAGCTGCAAACTCCTGGGAACGTCAGGAGAGAATCATAATATAAAAACCACTATAAAATCCGATAATTTGTTTCATTCTAATATCTAACATTCGCGTAAACATAATCATTAAATAAATTATCTTTAGCAACATCTATATCTTCTAGCAAATTGTGAAAGCAATGTATTGTTTATTTTGAAAGGCATTGAATTGTTTTTGCTTTGAATGACGAGACGAATTTCCCGTACGTCTGATGGTAACCGATACGACCGCCCATAAACAGTAGAAACACCAACACCTTGAATTACAAAGTATTGTTTAGTATGACTGAGACTGCCTCGGTGGCGTAGTTGTACTGCATGCGCGGTACGGCAGCGCTCTGAGGTCCTGGGTTCGAATCCCGGGTCGGGCAGAGTGATATTTGGGTTTTTCTGCTCAGTATCAGCCCGGAGTCTGGAATTTGTGCCCGATATGGCGATAGGCTCGCCCCCTATCACATCATGGGACGGAACACACTTGGCGAAAAGTGGGTGCCATGGTTGCGCCTCTGCATACCCCTTCGGGGATAAAATGCGTGATGTTGTGTGTGTGTTTAGTATTCCACTGCGCTCGCCATCCTGAGACATGAGATGTTAAATTCCCAATTACGGGGCATTAAGAGTCATAATATTTAACGTCTTACGACAAACGCAATATGAAACCTACAGTAAATTTTTTTTTATTACTGTATTCATGGATGGATCTTGTGGAGGTCATTGTCCGACATTAAGACATAATAGGCTAAATCAAAGACAATATAATTATGGTGTTATCACGGAAATTAGTCTCAAATCTGTCTTGGCGTAGTTGTGTACGGCTGTAATACTGAGGTTTCGGGTTCGATTCCCGGGCAGTGATTTTGGGCTTTTCTACTCAGTGAGCTCGGAGTCTGGAATTTGTGTCCGATAGGACGATATGCTCGCCCTATGGGACGGATTACAGAAGGTGCAACAGTTACGCCTCTGCTTACCCCTTCTAAGATAAATTGGGTTTGTGTAAATAATTTAAAATCTTAACTTATGCTGGTATTATGGACAGTCGTTATCAAACTCGTCTAAACTAAAAAATATACTTTGCATAAGAAAATAATAAAATCTTATACGCTTCTCTACCCGCCAGTACTGTAAGCCGATTGGAAAAAGTTGCAAACACAACTCTGTCGAGTAATAGGATTTGGCTAGCTTGAAGATTGTGACTCCTTATTTATTTAGAAGCGATCATTGCGGTCGTCTTGTACGAAATGTATTTTGCGTTTGGCTACTTCTGTTTTGACTTATTTACTAGCTCTTCCCACGGTTTCATCCGCGTTGAAATTGTAATGTACTATTAACTTATAGTACATAGATATTAAGATTATTATACCGCCAATTGTACCATCGTTGTTTAAATAATTTCCATCATATGTATACATATTTGTATTGGGTTTTTAATACTTATGGTGTGCAATAAAGTTTTAAATATATAAATAAAATAAATAACTTATACCTTCCTTAATGGCACTATCTTTTAATAAAAACAGTATAAAAATCCGTTCAGTAGAATTCGAGAATATCGGTCACATACAGACAGCTTTTGTGGACTTTGTTTTATCATGTATAGATGGCTTTTGTCGTACTCAAAGTATAATGGTTGTGTATATTTAGTTTTTATTACACAAAAGGACCAGTGAATTTTAATAAAATTTTGAGACGCTACGTATTTTCAAAAGTAAAATGTATGTCTTCTAAGAATATTTTATTTTGTATTTTAGAAGAAAATATATATCATTATTCAACGGCTTTGTATGCCACGCATATGAATAAATCCTGCATTGACATATAGGCTCTTGTAATAAAAATGTATTTGTTTAATTTTTACATTGTAATATAACATTGATGATACAATATATGTTATTTTTTCAGATTCAGCAACCATCTGCGAAGCAATGGTAAGTTTAAACATTTATTTTAAAAATTCATATGCTGGCATACGAAAAGGTGGCTTGATGTAAAGCCTTATGCCTCATTCTGTAAGCCGGCATATAAATAGTAATTCTAAAAGAATCAAGGTTTCGTCGTCGATCTTAAAGGGAAAGAGATAGAAAAGGAAACAGTGTTTAGACCTCATGAAAGTAAGTGAAACACGAAAGGTAAAAACAAGAATATTTTGTGTTAGTTTTTGGGTGGCAAACGTCTGTGATATTTGAGATCAGCTTTACTATTTGGAACCTTATTGTCTATGATAGTATCAACTAGTAACGCAGCCGTGTTACTTTCGTGGAATTAGCTTAAAATGGTACATTCTGCCAATTTCTATTGTGTTGTATAACATTCTACGAATCAAATAAATAACTTCAAATGACAAAACAAAAACGTCACTTAAGTAAAAGCCATAAGAGTTACCGCAACACGCGTAAAATTTTAGCAAATTAACACGCAACTGTTAATGCCAACAACAAACTAACCGATAATAATAAAAACATTGCGACACTACAAATTATAATTCCATTTGCGTTTGTACACATTACAATTTGAAGAGCGGTATTAATTAGTTATACATTAATTTTGGCACCCACAACATTTTAGGTAAGTTTGATGCTATAGTTTGCATAAATCGACGATCCCTACGTAAAGTATCGAATCTGAAATAATACATTTTGCAGATGCAATACTTTGCGTAGGGACTGTCGAATATACATCGCTTGTTTAGTGCTTATTACCATGGCGATAAGCATCTATCCTTATTGTTTTAAATAAATGTAGTTCATTTTAATAAGGACCGTTTAAATACCGACAGTCCCTACGCAAAGTATTGAATTTGCAAAATGCAATTTTGCAGATTCGATACTATACGTAGGGACCGTCGAAATGTTATAGCGGAGTAATTTATTTACTATGTGCTGATTTTATTTACGCTGAGGTCATATGACGTCAAATAGTATAACTAGTTGCATTAGATGTACTTTATCCATTAAACTAATTATTTTTCTACATATAGACAAAAATAACAAAAATAAAAGTATAAAAAACACACAGCTAGCAATATTAGGCTTACAAAGGATTTGTTACATTATATGTGGTGAAAGCGTTACCAGCTCAAAGCTGATATTATTAATATATTAATATAAGTAATATATTTTTTAAATTTTTTAATAGGAAAAATTCAGTCATACATGATTGTTGTGTAATTTTAACCGTTTCCGCAGCGCACGCAACTGAAGCTCTCAAAAGAAATAGTTTTTTCTCGTTTTTGCAACATTTTTCATTAGTGCTCCGCTTATATTGGTCAAAGCGTGATATTATATAGCCTTCCTCGATAAATGGGATATACAACACTAAAAGATTTTTTCAAATCGATCCAGTAGTTCCTGAGATTAGCGCGTTCAAGCAAACAAACTCTTCATCATCATCAACATCATCAGCCCGTTGCAGTCCACTATTACTCGGATTAGCCCCACAGTCAGTGTCCATGTTTCGGCTCCGTACGTCATTACGGGGAGGAGTCACTAGTTGAACACTTTCGTCTTCAGGCTCTGTGATATACAAAAGAATATATTGCGGTATATCTTCCTAAACACTGCCCAGCCCAACTGAATCCCCTTGTCGACTTCCTTTTCGGAGTGTTACTTCAGCTTTATATAATAGTATAGAAGTATAGATTGTAAAACCTTGACCCTTAATTCAGTTCAATGTGACATTAGCATAACATAGTTTTTAAAATTCACATTCATGCCTTTCATACTCGAGGGGTGGACAGAGGCACAAGCAGTGTACCTACTTTTAGTAAGATGTATTGTCTCATACAGTGATAAGGAGCGAGCCTATCGCTATATCGAGCTCAAATTCTAAGTTCTGGGCGGAATTACCTATTATTTGCCTGACCTGGGAGTTGAACCCGAAACCTAAGCGCGGCAATCGTATCGAAAACACGAAACTGAGGCGTTTTTTCAAACATGTTGCTGAACCAATTTGAATTTTTCGACTCATGTTTTTAAATATTTTTTTCCTATTTTAGGATAAATTCGCTGTTTCGAATAAAGGGGATTTGCATCCGCGTGGATTAAAAGTATTGATAGTATAATTTTTTGTTACAATACATACATACAATACAATGTTTTGATAGTATATCAGCAGTTTGGAAAATTTCAAATACAATTTTAGTTGTCACTGTTTTGTTACGAATAAATAACATTGGATCTATTTATTTCGCGAGGTTACCTCCGAGGCAATTCATGGGCGCTTGGTCTCCACACCAAATGCACGCCTAAGCCCACAGTTCAATGTGTATACCTCATGGTTGCTAAATACATATTGAGACCTATAAAGGTTCGCAAACATTTCCCCTCCGTCTCCCTTCCAACTATCCTGAGATGGATCCGTCTTCTTCCTCTTCTCTTCCTTCACCCTATCCCCTCTCTTCCTCCCAGGCCCTGAGACCGGATAGCCGTGGGTCGCCAGCGTACCTTCCGCTAGCACCCTCGGTGATAACGGTAGGGCCTATCAGCACCTCACAGGGACTGCCGTGGTTGTTAAGTCGGTGGATCGCTTGTACACCGTTCGTAGGGTACCCCTGGTAAAGACCACGGCAGATATCCTGAAAACTGATAATTTATATATATTGTGGTTTTATTAAAAAACGACCCTCCGAAACTTGCTCTGGTCTAACCTAACCTAGTCTAATGAAAAACGATATAACGAGAAAAAGACAAAATTATAAAATAAAAACCGAGATTCTCATTTTTGACGACCGCCCAATTTATTGCCTTCTATATTGTTCCGAAATCTTTTTTATTCGTTTCCCACAAATCATCTTTTATGAGTACAAGGTACAAGTATAAGGTCACCTTAGTTCTGTGGGTGCGATATGTAATAACATCTAAAACAAAAAAAGAATTTTGAAAATCGGTCCACAATAGCCGGAGTAATCGCGTAACAAAAAAAAACGTACAGTCGAATTGAGAACCTCCTCCTCTTTAAAGTCGGTTAAAAATAATTAATCTCTCTTTAAACTCAGTAAGATATCCAATAAGTATTCCAAAATTATCTAAACACTATACAATACTTAAATATTTAAAACCCTGTTTCCAGTTTCGAGGCGATGTTGTAAATTTGCATTTCCACATCTCAAGCTTCGTGGAAACTGCATAAATCCGGCTTATCCGCCCTAGGGGAGAGGTAGCGGGAGTGGGAGGCGGTGAGAATAACTTTTTAATGATGACTGTTGATTCAGAGTAATTTGAATTTCTATTTGGATCTGGGATTGGTTTTCGAGTATTCAAGTATTGCTTTCGGAGATACTGTATAATGAATTGGTTTGTTTTGTTTATTAAACGAAGTCAATAGGTATAGATGTATTATAATATGTAAAACAAACTGAACATGAAATAAAAAGTTTATTTTTCATAGTACGGTGAGACGGTAATCCGACATGACCGGAGAGAGATCAGGCGCAGGACCTATGGCTTTACGTGTTTTTCCGGGGTATTACAGCGCCAACTTCCCGACTCCGAGCTGCGACTGAGCCATTTTTAAGATGGATAAACCCATTCACAATTATTTGGCCCAACCCGGTCGAACCCACGACCTCAGCGCGGTGGAATGCGTACGCATTACAACTACACCACCAAGCCAGTCAAACAAACTACTGTTAGAAACGGAAACGAGTCAATTAAAAGCGAGTAGATAAAAAACAAAAATAACTATCACTGGCTACAGAAATACTTTCGCCAATTATTCACCAACCAAACGATCGGTATGAATGTCCACGACCAACTGCCAAACGCTCAGTGCCTTTATAGCAAAAGAGTGTCACAAATACGCTCACAACTATTTATTATTCTAACACTACAATGTCCTTCAAACCGAAACAGTACATTTTCCTTAAGCAGCTTTTTCCTAAAAAAATAACTTACAATTCATCTTAACTAGACACATCCATTCGGCTTATAAAAAACGCAATTACCATTCCATGTGTGTTTAAAGCATAATTAAATAAGATTAATCTAACTAACGAAGGCTTAGTCGACGCTGATTGGCGCCCCCACGCCAAATCCGCCGTGTACCGGATAAAACCGGATTTGTCCAGTTCTACATAAATTTCCGAGATGTTGGTGTTTCGGGTTTTGTTTATTGTTGGTGTTTGTCACACTGTTTGGTAAGATTAATTATGTGTCGTGGGTTTGTTCGCGTGTTTGCGACAAAAGTATTATAAATCTTTTCTTGGGCTTACCTTATCCTACTAATATTATAAATGCGAAAGTTTGTAAGGATGGGTGGATGTATGTATGTTTGTTCCTCTTTCACGCAAAAACTACTGAACGGATTTGGATGAAACTATCCAATAATATTGGTTATACATTTGAATAGCACATAGGCTGCAATTTATAATGATTTTGTGTAATTTATAAGCTAGTTTACGCGAATGTTAGTTATTGAAATTAAACTGCCTTTCAGATTTTATCGCTTTTTTTATTATGATTTTTTTCAATGTATGTAGAAATTGTAACTTTGACTTTTCGGATGACCAACATCTGAGTTCGACTTGTACCATAAAGGCTGCAGTCTTCGAAATATCGGGAGTAAATTATTATATAGAAAACCGCGATAAAATCCGAAAATTAGTTTATCTAGAACATTTTAAATTGTGACGAATATTTAATGGATGTAAGACATAAGTTTTTTTTTTAATTTGACCATTATGGTCCAGCATTTCTTCGCTTCATTATGCGATAATTCATATCGAAATTAAAGTTAACCATCCAAGCATATCAGAATAAAAAACATTTCAATATAAAATCAAAACTATCTACCCTAAACCCTGAAATCGTTGAAATCTGCCGATTTTACAAAACTTTTAATTGTTCTAGATCTTTCCATTTATCAGCGCAAATTAATTCCCCGAGCGGAGTCGACACGACAGCGATTCGTGGAGCGTTAAACCGAGAACTCAAGTGTCAGCTGGGCGGTGCGTTCCGAATGACCGACGTAAACTGAATTAGATACGACAAGCGTGCAGTTTATAGTGCGGTGTGGCACGTACGCCATGTTGTATTACGTTCTGTTCGATGCTCAGTTCGCGTAAGACTATCATAGCTTCTGTAATAAGATACATAACATAATATTATATTCGTAGAGCGAAAAAACGAGATCTCAAGTGTCAGCGGAACGGTGCGTTCCGAATGACCGACGTAAACTGAATTAGATACGACAAGCGTGCAATTTATAGTTGCCGTGCGGTGTGGCACATACGCCATGTTGTGTTACGTTCTGCTCGATGCTCAGTTCGCGTGAAAGTTTCATAGCTACTGTAACAAGATACCTACCGACACCGTATATTCGTAGAGCGTTAAAAAGAGATCTCAAATGTTAGCTGAGCTGTGCGTTCCGAATAACTGACGTAAACAGAATATAATATATTAAAATAAAAATGGTTTAAGCCGTTCTATTTCATCCTTCGGCGATAAATACAAAACATAATAGTTGCGCAGCCTGTCCGTCAAATGTCAATTCTCCTGGAGAACCAATTCTATTTCTTTCACATTTCATACGCTGTAGACCAATGAGATATAACACTATTTCCCAAAAAATAAAACTCTTTTATTTAAATATTACAACTAACAAAATACATAATTCACAAAAGATTTCACTACACAAATTATAATAAATGGATGTACTAAGTAATTGTAAAAAGATAAAAAATAGCTTGACCAACTTACAAAGACCTGTCGTTGCTGCCAAATCCCTTTGTTTACGAGCAAAGTTAATTGGACACATACGTTGATAAACTCTGTTCATTTAATCAAAAGATAATATTATTTTGTAGCAATTTATATTTCTTTATTTAAAGTTCATTTTATGAATGCATCTTAACCTTAGAATATTATTCTTACAAATATAATAAATCTAAATGTGTGTAAAGATCTTTGGATTTTTGTTAGAAATAATTGTAATAAATGATTGAAACTGGTGAATATATTTCAATGCATTTTGGGAGATATTTTTTTTTATTCGGGCACAAAATGACTCCACTGCACCTGATGATAAGTGGAGTGGGGATCCAATAGAATGTCGGCTGACGAGAGATGATTACCCCTCGGCAGTCGACACAATTATGTCGGCTTATTATTAAAAACTTTAATTATTTCCCTCAGGAGTCAACTATACTATATGTTAATCCTGCTCAGTATCAGCCCAAAGTCTGGAGTTTGAGCCTGACATATATATTTTTTAAATTAATTTTACACTTCATATACAGCAATGTATAAGTTAAGCAATGTATGTATAAGTTGTGCCTCTACCCACCTTACAAAGTCAATTTAACATGCATAAAGTAGTTTGTAATATTGAATTACTGCAGCTATTATTGCTTACATCAGGCGAACGGCAAGCTAGCCTAATCATTCAAAGCGATAAAAAAAAAAAAATATTGGTTGACTATACATTTACCACCTTATTCATAGACGTTATTTATCTAAGGACGGAGCATTGCTGTGATAACAAGTATGTTTCTCAGCGTCGTTTATTTGACGGCTTGCTGTTTGCATAGCTTTTTTTATCTGACAGCCAATTAGATTCAAGTTATATCTCAATATTAGCCAATCACAACGGCCCTATGTCTACGCACTGCGAAGACTGCCATGCCGTCAGCACTGAGAAACAGACTTGTTATCACAGCAATACTCTGTCCTTGTATAAATAACGTCTATGAATAAGGGGGTTAGACATCAACAGAATCATTAAACAATAACGTTATAATTACCTAAATTAAATCAAAAGCTGAAAACAAAACAGCCGCAAACAATCATATATAACTCGAGCTACAGCTGTAGTCATAAATTTGGCACTTAGCGGTCGTACTGTTCCGCTCAGACGGTAATCCTGTAGAGCTATTGTGCTCTAAATGCTTGATTTACATGATTTAGGCTCATTTTTATAAGAGACGATCAATTTGCTCGTTTGGTAACACAACAGTGACTTAACACACCTGCTTGGCGGTAGAAATAGACATTTCGGTGGTACCTACCCAGACGAACTCTCACATGTGACAGACCTACCACGTTTAAAATTATTTATTCCATATAAGTATTCTATAATAGTAGTAATTTCAACTAAAATTCAAAACTAATGAACATTTTTGTTATTCTACACACATTGTATGTTATCGTGCTACGGATATCGCTACAGGCTACGTAATACGTAGCCGTTCTGCGTAGTCTGGATTCTCCGAAATCCTATCTCTACTGATATATAAAGCTGAAGCTTGTTTGTTTGAACGCGCTAATCTCAGGATTTACTAAACCGATTTTTTTTTCACTAATAGGAAGCTACGTTACTACTGCTATAGGCATTTTATCGCGGAAAAATATTTATCTCGAAATTTTTTTTTTACTCGGGCGAAGATATATATGTATAAAATAAATTCCTTTGCCGTCTCTGTCTGAATGCAATAAACTCAAAAACTACCAAACGTATTTTAATAGAATCTGGTAAGGAGAGATTAAAACTCTGAGAAGGACAAAAGTTTTTCCCGGGAAAATATATAGCGGGACTTTTATATCCGAGGCGAAAGCGCGATCTCAAGCTAGTGTTATAATCTGATAGCTGTCTATTCTACAATCAACGGCGTACATAATTTGAATTAAACTATAATTATGACTAAGCCGGCAGTATGTATTAGAGAACAATTAATAATTCATGTTAGTGTAGTAGGGTAGTCAGAGATATACAAGACAGCCGAGCGAGATGAAGGCAATTTAGATCTTTACTAAGCTCTTTTTGTAGACAGCAATGACATCTTTGTTAATATAAGTGAAATTAGTTTTTTAGTTAAATTTTATTAAACCTATAACCTATATAATAGGCCATGTTTTTGTTTTGTTTTTTTTTTATTTTTTTAAGTATAGTTTTACTCATACTTTCTGTTTGGTTATTATTTACGTTTCTATTTCGTGTAACCTAAGATTCTCTGAAGGAAAGTAACTATAACACAGTTTTAACAATAGCAAGTATTCCACTTTCGTTTCTGTAGTCTTAAATATGGTTAACAATAAAGAGTTTATTTATTTAAAATAAGTTTTATTCTTTTATAATGGACATATGTGGTCTCCGTTAAACTTATTCCTGGAATTATAGTGCACGAAATAAATTCTAGCATTCACGGGTCTAGCATTCATAGAAGTGGATTCAGATATTATACTTTACAGCTAAAGCTACGAATGAAATTTGCCCGTTGGTGTTATGCGAATAAATAAAATAATTATGAGTTTTTCTTTTACAATTTCCACGAATTTTCTTTAAATTTATGGCCGTATGATTGCTTAAAATAGCATTTAAGACATATAAATAATTTACATCTGATATATAAGTACTTATAGTAAGCAATTATTTTATTTATTTAAACCTTATATATAGGTGAATACCTTTGATGCAGAGATGAGACGATTTGGGTTTTTATAAAACATTAATAATACAATACATATATTATATGACACGTAAATATCTACATAAATACAAATATACTATAGAAATAAAACTAGCGATCGTATTCACCACGATTTTTTATATTTTAATCTATCTTCCAACGTTCCATAAAGTTGTCTAAAATTCAGGAGAAAAATTAAAATAAAAAACCTTTATTTCAACGTCTCACATTCGCGTAGTTAAAAAATCATTATACAAATACTAATTCTATAATTACAGTATAACAAAACTGAAATTCTAATCCACTTCAGTAATTGCATAAGCCCTCCCCGCGTTACAAACTTATGCTTGGAGCGCCACCTGCACAGCTGCGAGGGAGAGATTTGGCCGGCCAAATCCGATTGCATTTGCCTAATTCCAACAACCCATATATCGCATAGAATTATCTAGGATTATATATATGTTGTGAATTTCAGCTTACATGTTTGAATTCTGTCTCCGTTCGGTATTTGTGTTTATCGTAATTACTGTGAATCTAACAAATAAAATACAAGTTATGCTTTTCTCCGTGATGGGGTGGGCAGAGATTCTTATTAGTTCTTCTTCAATGTTTATAATGTATAGCCGTGTCTGTCACAATTTTATTATTTGTAAAGATTATAGCTTGACCAGGAAAATACAAAACTTAACCATGTTATGGTAAAAATATATAACTAATTCCTTAAATATAAAAATAATAGTGCGCCTCCACAGCCGATTTTTTATTTTTCTGGTCAAGCTTTACTATGGATGAATATTAGAAACATGCACACTACTAATTCATTTAAAAAATCGTCCAAGGTATGTTATAACACAGGCCGGTAAATATCTATCTATAATTTAAAAACTTAAAACTAAAAGAACAATGGATTTGCTGCCGAACTTAAAAGAAAAGAATAGGACATAGCAAGGGAAATATTTCGTCTCACTCATACTCATTATATGAAACTCTATAGCAACACTGCTTGTTTTGCATAACACTGGTATTACCCCGGTCGAGCCGGATCATTCGTGCCGTTGAACATATTTTCTGTGGCTCTACCATTTAAAAATATGCAAAGACGAAATTCCACATACTTCACAGCTACTAACTAAACTAGACTGCTCCAATAACTCTTTACGTTATATAAGTATTAAAAATATCCATACGTCAACAAAGAAACTTTCAGCTTCAAACTGTTCAATACTTTCACTATGCTACGAAAACCGCCATGCTACGAACACCTCTACGCGCTACGAGCTCTACGATAAATGTAGCAAATAAATGTAAACAAACCTGCATTTCCAAAACGGGAGTAAAGTTCGTCTCGCTGCGTCCCATCACAGCTAATTAACTAGGAAGACCGTGTTCATAATACATGTCAGCTCGCAAAGCCCGAATTACGTATGCTGTCTGTACTAGAGTAGCGTTGGAAAGCGAACACTTGAATATTTATGAAGATACGTCCAGTTCTGTAATGAAGGAGTTACGTTTTGATGTTAATTTTCAGGTGGCGTTGATAGTTGCACGTTGTGATGTCAAAGTGGGGTTTAATACCTTTTTTGTATTCTAAACTAGTATATAATCGCTGGGTGGCTTCGGTGTTAGTATTTTCCCAAAAAATATCTTACAATAACCGTTCTTTTTGGATAATAGTCAATTAAAAATAGGTTTTTTTAATTGAAATATCTGCCAGCAATATATCTCAAACTGGGGAAAAGTGGGTGCCCTGGTTGCGCTTCTGTATACCCCTTCAGGACTAAATGCGTGATGTGTTTTATTCTGAGGAACAAATAAACTCAGAATATAAAATAATTTTGACAACTTTAGTTTTTTGCGTTTACGTTCCTATGCAGCAAAATTCATATTTCGAAAGCATTTTTAAGTGTAATATTCAAGTAAAATAAAATTACAAAAATCGGAGGTCTTTAAAATTAAATAATTTATTTTAATAGGTTTGTTTGTAAGAGTTCTATCCAAATAAATTACCGTGTTTAAAATTTCTGTAAACCTGTTTTTGGACATATCCTTTGTTGTCGTTTATAAACGATTTCATTGCTTTACGTGGAATTAAGTATATTTACGAAATATAAAGTTTTGATAGGTTCATTAACAGATATACAAATGTAGTTCTACTTAAAATATCATAGTGGCCTAATACTCCGCCGAATGCAGGTAAACAATAAAACAAAGTAACATGTCTTATTATCTTCTTCTTATTCGTATTAATTTTTCGTTTTTGTTTTCCTTTTTAATTTTATTCAAATTCATGTATTATTGCAATTGTAGATGGTTTATCCTTTTAAAAGTTTGTTTTTGATATCCACGGTACATAGCCTTTTTGTTAATTCTTATAAAAGTGTAATTTTTAGAAAATAAATTTATTACTGTTTATATTTATTTATATTCTAAATCAGTGGGAAAATACTAGACTAATTTGACTTACGAACATTTTCGAACCGACAAGTTCTGACCTAACGCACTCCAAGGCTCGCCTCTCGACATTTAGCCACTAAACGAAGTAGCTCCGAGCTCAGAATTACATTCCAGCCTTGCTCTCCAATTGGACTAACATGGATGGTAAAATGGGAAATTCAGTACGTAAATGGTAATGAAGAAAAAATCATGGTAGTTAGGAATAGAGTGCCGATAAGAAAGACCAAATCACTTTGGAGTTTTAAAAAGCTCGTAAAGCTTCATTATTTGTCGCTGTCGTAGAATTGCTTTATCCTTTTCCATGTTTGTAATAATTTCGGATACTTATTTAATTTTTTATATTTTTTTTCGGATACTTAATTAATTTTTCGTATTTTTTTTTATATATATTTTTTTTATCGTATAATAAACGGTATTTAGTGTATGCATATTATTATGTATTCTATTATTATAACCAAATATTTTATTCAATATAAGGACATCTGCATTTTTAGATATTTCTTTTTCCTTTATAGTCGACACCCCTCTATTAGAACCCAAATCTTGTCCATTCCATTCAGTTGTCTGGAAGAAATCGCGGAACGCAATAAGACCACCAATATACAACAAAATGTAATTAATAAATAAATAAGAGTCTTGACAGCCACACAGACGGACATGATCCTTTAGGAGTTCCTTTTGTGTTCCAATTTAGTTAAAACAACTATCAAAATTATATTGACAGACGTTGATCGTAATTACATCACGCCATAGTCAAGAATGTCTGCGCGGTGCCTTTTCTATCTAAATTTAGAAACTTAGTCGTAAATTCACGACCATGTCTCTCTATACTTTTACGAGTGTTCACTCTCTATTCACCAAGTCTAAATATGTCTCTATTAACAGCACCTTTCGGCGCAGGAACCGACACAAAACTATTAATGATGCTCACATCGAAACCCAAGGTCTCTGCACACACTCCGACAAAACTTTTTGTACGTCATCTCTGGTTCTACAGTGCACGGTGGCTTAACACAATGGACATAGAGACTATGTGCGCGTCCTGTCCATACATATTAGCCGTAGAGGCCTCTGTTGAAATATATTCTGAATTTTCAGATTGAATAAATTTCAGAATGAATTTACGTCTCAATACGTTATGTTTAATAATCAAACTTCTCGCCGAGTGGGTCAGTATTCAACAGTAGACCAATAGCTAATGATAAAACACTCATTTCTTTGAGCCGTACGGGTAGGCAGAGGTACAGCTAAGGCACCTACTTTTCGCCATGTGGAGGTTTATCAACATTTCGGGCACAAGCAGACTCCGGGCTGTTCCTAAATAGAAAAAACAAATATCACTTTACCCGGCCCGGGCTTCGAACCCGGGACCTTGAAGTGGTGTCGTCGCACGCAATACAACTACGTCACTATGGCAGTTGATGATGACGATGATTCATTATAAAACTTGTCACGTTAAGCTACTAATAAACAAGAGCAACTTCCAAGGTCTTATCAAATATTTCTTGTTTACATTAAATATTGTTATCGAGACAAACTTTGCATTGTTTACTTTGTAATCTTAGAAGCCTCCGGTTAATTTGTTTATAATCTTTGTTTTGAGGTTGAGAATTGTTAAAGCAATTTGTATTTTGAATAATCTTGGTATAGTAGCGAAAGAGTTTTGGATGTTTGAAAATCAGTTCTAAACCTTGTTGGATTTAGGTTAATTTTTACATACAGGCTAACACAGATTACCATATAGACTGGTTTTTAATCTGGTAAATGATATTCCTGTGGGTGTAGCGACGAGAAAGAGCTAGTATACATTCATTTTTTTTTAGTATATTTATGAAGCAACAACGCGCTTTTGAATCGGCATAATTTCTTGCACAAACGACATAATCCATTTTTATATATTACTAGCTTTTGCAGGCTTCGCCTGCGTGAAAGAGTTTTCCGGGATAATTTTATTTCCGATTTACCTAAAATTATTATAAATTGTAGCATATGTATTATTATGATATAAAACCAATATTACTGTAAAGTTTCATCCAAATCCGTTTAGTACTTTTTTCGTGAAAGAGGAACAAACATACATACATCCTCATAAACTTTCGCATTTATAATATTAGTAAGATAGGGTAAACAACCAGCAAATCTTTCGTCTAATAGCACTACATCTATCAATGCGCAGTAATTAAAATTCTGCTGACCCTGAATAAAGGCGTTTTTATTTTTTGTTATGAATTCGGAGGCAAAAATGCTATCATAAATTAGCATATACTTCACTCAGTATGCGGCCCACAAAACTCCTCTATACAACGTTTCACGCATCGCCGCCTCTTGGCAGGAAGCCATCAAACTGGACTTATTACTACGTCTATTTGATGTTTTGGAATTTAGTAAGTTCAATGAAGAATGAAGCAAGCTAATATGGTCTTTATGTGCTGGTGGTAGGATATTTTATCCGCCTGAGTAGTGACCGTACATACATACATACATACATAAATACATAGTATCACGCCTTTATCCCATAGGGGTGGGCAGAAACTATGGATTGCCACTTTGCAAGACCCTGGCATACTTCTCGCGCTCCCTCCACCTTTAATAATCTTTTCATGCATTCCCTCCGGTTCAGGGTACTTTTGACCTGGCCTTTACTTAAAACGTCAGATACTTGACATTCGAAGGTTCGGTGCCGTCGACCCCTACCGGCTCTTCCATCCACATTCGCCTTATAAACCCTCTTTGTCAGTCTCTTATCATCTATCCTCTCCAATTGCCCGAACCACCTTAGCATACCTACATACTTCTTAACGCTTTTATTTCCACTGTTTTAATTTTACTTTCATGCTTTTTCTGCCACATAAGGTGAGCGTGCCTGGCTGCACATAAGGTGTTAAACCCGCCATGGTGCTCAAGGTAAGTATCGCGTTCTGGGATCAGCCTGTGCATATCTGGTTTAAGCAGGCCGGCATAATTGTAGCGACTGGCGAGAGATAATCATGTCGTTAATCAATCATCTATGTAACAAATAAAAAATAATTTTAATGTTTAACGCCCTAATGCCACTACTGCTATTCTAAGAGAATTGGTCGCAACGGCAACATCACACTTTCACAAAGTTGCAGTAAACTACAAATTATGATGAATATGTATAAAAACAGGAAACTAAAATCGTGATTTATGGTGAAAACATGTGTTATTTATGCATAATTTATGGCACAATGCTAGCAAAGATAAAACCTGGTATACGGTTTCATTTATTAACGTCATATCAGAATAAAAAAAGAAACAAAGGATACCTTTACTGATTACATATTTACAATTAGTAGTTACTACCGCAATAGATATTATCTTTAGCAAAGCTTTGAATCTCTACAACGCTATCAAACATTTATCAAGCAATTTATATCGTACTGGATGTAGAAACAAAGAGAAAGTAACAAATATCCACTCAATCACAATTACTGGTTGCCGGTTTATTTACTAATAAATAATACAAAGCCATGTAGGAAGTGATGTGTGGTGCAAGTTCAACTCTATTTTGATGTAATAAAGTTTTATTTAAGTTCCTTGAGCCTGAAGCAACCTGACCGTGTATCCTCCTCAATCCGAATATTATTTCCCGAATTAAAGTAGAGTGCTTATATAAATACGACGTGGGCTATGTAACAAATTTTATTTAAATGTAAACAGCTTTTATTCGTTTACTTTTATCAAAATCCAAACATTTTCACGAACTTTCATACTTATATTATACACACTCATGGGTTTTATCCCCGAAGGGTAAGCAGAGGTGAAACCAGAGCATCCAGCTTTCGCCTGTATGTTCCATCCCATGATGTGATAGGGGGCGGGGCTATCGTCATGTCGATCACAAATCCCTATAGGGTTAGACTAAGCAGAAAAATCTTTTATCTGACTCGAGATTTTAATCTAAGACCTCAGAGACGGCGCATTTGATACGCAATACAAATACGCCGATGCATCCTACTTTATTCCTTTTATGCATATTTTTTTTTATTGTTTTAAATGACGAGACGGGTTTGCCGTTCGTTCGCCTGATGGTAAGCGATTCGACCGCCCATAAATAGTAGAAACACCATCTAACACTTTGAATTACAAATTATTGTTCGGTATTCCACTGCGCTCGGCATCCTGAGATATGAAATGTTAAGTCTTATTATGTCCAGTAGTTACACTGGCTACAATGTCCTTCTAACCGGAACATAACAGTGACTACATACTGCTGCTTGGCGGCGGAAATAGATATTGCAGTGGTACCTACGCAGCTGGACTCTGACATATGAGAGACCTACCGCCAGTATAAACAAATGATTTCCTAAAAAGTAGAGTCCCTCAAGCTCTTGCACCACAATCTAATAAATAATTCAGACTCGCGTCTACCGCCTAATGTATTAGAAATGCTTGCTAAATATTTATGCCTCTACCAATCTGCTAATGAATTTTAGCTCAGGAATAATTGTACAATTCTGAGCTATGTTTAATTCATAAGCCATCTGTTTTCTTTTCGTGCATGGTTTGATGTTTATTTAAGAAGGCGTGTAATAGAAAATTGTGATGTGAGGAATATTTTTAAAGGTGCTGTTACGTGTGTTGCATCACGCCTCTTTTCAAGGGTAGGTAGAGATGTAATCATTCATATTTTGCAGCCTATGTTAAGGCCCATTATAGTATACTTATTATTTTTCATTTCGGAAATTACATTGAATGTCAAGTTATAAGGGGAAAAATTTATAGAGATTTTCTTTTTCATATTTTATTTTATACTCATACTCTGTGGTCATATATCAATACACTCCATGCAAATTTTATACAAAAAGAAAAACTAAAAATCAATCTGTTGGAAGATAAAAAAGACTTTGGAGGGACTCCTTTTCATCATTTTTATTTTTATAGCATCCATTGACTACATAATTATTATAATAAATTAATAATTTAGATTTTAATTGTAAATTATATTTTTTTAAAAAAAGAATACGGAATCAAAAACCCAAGATTTACCTTTTAATTTCAAGCTTGACGTAACAGGAACTCTTGGTCCCACAACATTCAGACCCAAACAAATATTTGCGGTTTACGCGAACATAATAGTCCCTATGCGGATGTCGAACTAGTAACAGTGCTTCACAGTCGGTTAGTCAGTTAAGATTATCTGATGTTAAACTATATTCTTATGATGATAGAGTCTGAATTTAATTGCTTTACAAAACACAAACTTTGTAATTTTTTTTAATACGGACACGGCAATATGACCCCGCAGCACTTGATAGTAAGCAGAGAGGAGTGCAATAGAATCTTGACTGACGAAAAATGACTGCCCCTCAACAGTCGACACAATTATGCCGGCCTGGGGCCTTATTCTCTATCCCGCACGTTATTTTAACCGTGCGTAACAAGCGCGTAACACAACACATCATGTTTAGGACTATAGAAATTTGGCTTACAGAATACCATTCCACGCACATTTCTCGAAGATAACATGACACGGCCGCGTTACGCGTTTACACTATCATACAGAATAAGGGCCCTGTTGGAACCGGATATACACAGGCTGATCCCGAAACGTGATACATACGTGGGCCATCATGGCTGGTTCTAACACCTTGTGTACGGCGGTCGCTATCCAGGCGGACATAAAATATATCCTACCACCAGCATCACAGCACTAGAGCTAGAGAAAGTTCGTGCCCAATGAACAGAATTTAATAGAGGGCTAGTATTTTTTTTATCCGGATGCTATCCAATTAATGACACATCTCACATCCACTCCGTGTCAAGCGAGCATAAATAATAAATTCAACCCCTTGTATAAATTGTACAGTGATACCACCGCTCCAATGGAATGTAGGTCACGTCATGCCGGCTCTTAAAGTTTTTATCCCGAAATGGAGAATTCAGTGACAAAATCCGTTAAAATTCTCATGTGAAATTCCAACACGAATACCTTCGTTCTACGAAAGGATTTGCGTTAAATCTGTTATCCTTGGGATTATCCGGAGTCATTGAATGATAAACATGGCTTTGCTAGGGCATATTACAACATCCAATTCTCAGAAAAGCTTTCGCAATAATCGTAGAAATTTTCCTTAGTATCTACGACGCCTACGTAAGTGCTACGCGTGAGTGTCTACGAAAGCGTAGTAAGTCATATTTCGTGGTATTTTACGGTCGATGTAGAGCCATACGTTACTTACTATTTATTATGTTTATTGATTTAAACCCTTAACTACGGTTTTGAGGAGTGAGTAGCGCATACATAGGGCAGAATAAGATAGAGAGAGAGAGAGAAGTAGTGACGGAGATTCATATAACATGATTTTACACGTTATGTCAAATAGTAATTATAATAGTTGCTGTGAATTACCCCCCATTAATGTTAACAAAACAATTGCATTCCCTTATGAAAATTATTGCCCTTTGATAATGGTAGCCGCAAAACTGTTTGTAATGTAGACGTTAAAGGTGACTATAATAACTAAACCAAATCAAAAAAATAATCCGAACGAGCAAGAAAACCCTAAACATACCCACAAAATACTCTGGCAGTAATACCTAACGAAATAATCTAGATTATACTGCCAATACGGGACGTTTTGTAGAGTCCGACTCTATCCGACGTTGACGAGCGACGTGATTAACGCTAGAGCATTGGGTTTCATTGTTCGTACGTAGAGATGAGATCTATTCGGATGTAGAGTCCTCGAAGTTTTGAAGCAAGAAATAGAACCACTATTCGTAGTTTGTCGTTGGGAAGTAAAAATGACCACGTAGAGTATTTGATTATATGGTAACATTACTTATATACTAGTTTTGAGTCGTGACGTCTTGGTTAAAAACTTATGGAATATAGCCCAGATTATTCTATGAAAATTTCGCTTGTAATTTTTTTTTTAAATCCGGTTAAACGTTTCCAGGTGAGTCCGAGTCCGAATTAATAAGTTCGGTAACTCTTTTCTTTGCCGCAGCTTTGCAATCGTTTGCTGGCGCGCGTGTAGCGTGGTAGAAGTAGATGGTTAGACGGCGTGAATTCGTCGATGGCATGTGGTAACTGTCTGCTGAACGAGGCAATTCTTGTACACACCGCATGCACGCCCATTCATGAGGTAATATTTGCCGCGGTCCTAGGCACACAGTTAATATTTTGCATACCTCATGGTTGTAAATTCACATTGAGGCCTATGGGGGCTCGCGAAAATTTCACTTCCTGCGCCCAATTCCCATCCTTATCCATTCTTTCTTCACCCAATTCCCTTCCCACTCCCTATCGGGCCTCTGCAGCCACTAAACCCGGCGATTCTGGTATCACGTGCGCAGGATTCCCCTGGCGTAGACTGCAAGATCGCCTACTCTAAACAAAACAACCTGCCATTCGATACTCTATATGAACGGTATTGGGCTTGCCATCAGGTGCAGTGCAGTCACTTCATCATATAAGAGTCAGAAAACACGTACACCAACTCTACAAAAATGCGGGATCTCAAATAATTATGACAAAATGTCAAAAATATTAGGCGACCCTCGTCAAACGAGTTATACTCGACATATGGAGCGTCAAGCCTTTTTATGTCAGACATATTTTGCCTTACGTTTCTTTGTTTGTGTTTACTATAGTATAGCCATAGGTGTATAATTATTGTAAAAAAAAATGTTGGACTAAAATTTATTGTAGTCACTTTTGAGTAAAGTACCCTACGGCACGTAAAGCCATTTGCCTTGCGCCTCTTTTCCTTTGTATGATGAGACGAGCTTGCCTTTCGACTGATGGTAAGCGATACGACCGCCCTTAAACAGTAGAAACACCATCCAACACTATGAATTACAAAGCGTTGTTTGGTATTCCACTGCGCTCGCCATCCTAAGACATGAGATGTAAATTCTTATTATGACCAGTAGTTGCACTGGCTACAATTTCCTTCAAACCAGAACTCAACAGTGACTATACAGTGCTGCTTGGCGGCAGAAATAGACATTGCGGTGGTAGCTGCCCAGGCGGACTCTCACATATGAGAGTGTAATGGAAGGATGGATATATTGTTAAGGCGTGTTGATGGTTTAAGATACTTTATTTGACTGCACTCATAATACTGACTTAATACTATACATTACATGACTTATATACTAAGTACGCACACTACAAGAGACCACCAGTAATCCTGATCTCTCCAGTCATGTCGGATTGCCATCTCACCGGACTATGAGAGTGAAGAAACAAAGATCGCTTGTGTATTGCGCATACTTGTGCACTATAATATCACTTGATTTTGATTTAGATGACCACCACTTCAGTCCGCCCATAACGACTAAGGCCGAAAAGTCTTCGAAACGTCGAGAGAAAATTATAATAAAGAAACCGCGATAAAATCCGTAAAATAGTTTTATTTTAATACATTCATTACTGCAACGCAGCGATAGCCTAGTTGTGTGTGGAACCGACTGCCGAGACGAATGTCCGCAGGTTCAAATCCCAAGGGCACAAACCTCTGAATTTTCTAAAAAATCATGTGTGTATTCTTTGTGAATTTATCGTTCACTTTAACGGTGAAGGAAAACATCGTGAGGAAACCTGCACATCTGAGAAGTTCTCTATAGGAATTTCGAAGGTGTGTGAAGTCTACCAATCCGCACTAGACCAGCGTGGTGGACTAAGGCCTAATCCCTCTCAGTAGTAGAAGAGGCCCGTGCACAGCAGTGGGCAAGTATATAATACAGTGCTGATATTACTACTGCAACGTCTTGAAAAATTTGCGCCGACCCCACTTTAAAATAAGAACAGTTAAAAAGAGTATCTCTGACTTAAACATGTTCAAAGAAAATAAACTATTTAAAAGTAGGAACGAATCGAGTTTTCAATGTATTTGATAATAACTTATAAAGTATGCAGTATAAATTAAAAACAAAGATAATTTTAGTGCCTGCAAACGGAGCTTTTCATATATTTCGTTTGACCTACTTACCAAACTTAAATTGCAATCCGCGACGGAGGGTATAAAACATTTTGGTATTTTTACGCTAATGCATTATACGGTCTAAGTCTATAAGTGGCGATAGCCTAGTTGGTTGTGGAATGGATTGCCCAGACGTATGTCCACGGGTTCAAAACCCAAGAGCGGATACCTATGACTTTTCTAAATCTTTTGTATAAAAATGAACTATTAACAATTCCTAGCCGCCATTTGCGCCATGCGTCTGTTACAACTGGACCACGTCGGCGCAGAGCCTTATATACTTCCCTGTATAAACATAATTTACATTAGTCTTATTTATTTTGCAGGTGCAGAATCAGCGAAGAGGGACACCAGGCGACTGTAAGTTTTACATTTTAATTAATTTAATTACGTTTAAGATAAAAATCTTCGCAATATATTAAGTTTAACTTTTAAAACACGCCTTTACACCCGAATGGGCAGAGGTGCAACTAGGGCTTCCTGATTTTTTCAACAGTATTCCGTCCCATGATGTGATGTTGACGAGCCTATTGCCATGCCGAATGCAAAATCCCAAAGTGCTAAAATCATCTATTAATAACGAATATTTTCGCTATTTATTACGGTTTTAGGTTTCTGATAATTTGTAGATTAGTATGAATATGGCGTGTGCATGTATTTCTGACTGAAAGTGTGATCTTGCCGCTGCAACGAAATCTCTTAGAATAGTAGTGGCATTAGGGCATGTAAAATTAAAATTACTTTTCATTGATATTTTGTTCGAAACTTACACTTTTTTTACATCTACGGTTCGAGTATGCTTTATAAGTCTTATTTTTGTGAAGTATGTGGTTTCATGTATTACGCAATGTCAAAAAACCCTCTATTTATCACATACATTTTGATATAGGCCCGCTTGTTTCTTGGTGACCTTTCGGCCTAAGAATAAATAAAGCTATCGTCTCAAACCCAAATTTCATCGTAGTGATCTGGAATTGCTCCGATCTATTCAGATAGCAAAATCAGGGACGAATCTCAAGGACATTCGTAACGTATTGCCTTCCATCTCGTCTTGAAAAGGGTTTGATACGTTGCAGTTATGTTATGAAGAATTTTTGTATTCATCGCAATGAAACTAGTTTTCGGAGTCTATGATTTTTTATATTTTTCGTCATGATTAAAATGTAGAAAGATATTCTATCTTTGACTTTTCGGATGACCAATACCTTTGCCCGCCTTGTAACTATAAAGGCTACAGTTATCGAAACGTCATGAGAAAGTTTAAATATAAAAAACCGCGATAATATCCGAAAGTAGTTTTATTTCGATCTCTAACATTCGCGTAAACATAAGAAATCATAGTTTATATATTATTTTGACTTGCTTTCTATCTACAGCTCCGCGTATGTAGACGTCTATCCACGATGAAAAATTCTAATCAAACTTTTAAAATAAATTTAACTATATTTTAAATTTAACTATATATCTTAAAATGATAACTATTGCGATATTCGTTTTTAATGAAATAATTTCTATATTTCGCTCCTGGTTATACTATATCTATGAAAGAAAACTATATGAATATTCGTTTAGTAGTTAATATCTGATCAATTCGAAAATAGACACACAGAAAAAAAAGCTAATATTTTATGCGGCATTTACTTTTTTTAGTCACCCTTTTCTATTATTTATATTTCAATGTAGAGTCACATCGGGATTTGATGTTTTATTTTATGTACAGATTTATTGCAGTGTTTATAAACTTTATTTAACAATAATATCCTTTTACTTTAATACTTTTTGTCAAACCCTTCTTTTTTATGATCTTTCAATGTACAGTCAAGTTGAGTTTTTATGTTTTATTTCATGTACAGATTTATTGCAGTGTTTATATACTTTATTTTTTAATAATATGCGATTACATTAACACGTAGCATATTATCAAAGAAAATGGCGTCTGTCGTCGAATATTCTTCATTAATTACAGCGAAATTTTAACAAATTTTGCGTACGAAAACACGCATATATTTTTTACATAGAAAATGTATAAATTGAAAATTAAAATAATACACGTCTTTACTAAATGAAAATAAATTTATCTTAGAAAACAGTTATTTGATTTAATCAGGAAACAAAATGCAGTAAACAATAAAAAACATCTAACTCTTAGAGCTGTCTCTACGAACCTTTGTTCTGTAATAAGTGGAATTGACAAGGAAGCAGTCAAGCATGGAATGAACAAGAAATATGGTAATTGTAACCTCATTCTCTAAGTTCAGACCAGCAAGTACTCGCAGCGACAACTTCCAACGGTATTTACACTAGCAACGATATTTCTATAAGGTATTCAACTATGTTAGATTTTGTGCATTATTTAATATGTAACAGCATTTAGTACAAAAAAGAAATCCTTCTGTGAAAACAGTATTAAAATTCGATAAGAAATGAAGGCAGTTATTCAAACTTTAAATATTGCTACGTGCAGGAGTGGACGTGGAGTGGGGATATCGCTCCATCCTTTTCTTTCGCACGCATCATAATGCCCGCTGACGTCACATGTAAGTATTTCGTTTCTTTGGTTTTTTGACATTCACTCCTACTACCAAATTTCAGTGACATATAACTTGTGGATTTATTATCAGATTTCAACGATTTCTTCTGTTTTAGAATTTATACGATGTAGTACATATTTTATAATAAAATAATTTTAACAAAAAATTTAAACCGCCTTCAAAAACCACTCAAAACCAAAAAATAATTTCATATAGCAAGTATATATTGGATACCAATTTTGGAGTCGGTGCCTAATTAAAATTGCTAGTTAGCTATATTTGTTGCATAGTCCATCTATGAGCTAAATTTCTTTCAAATCAATTAAAAGGAGTAGGTTTGCGTTTACTACTAACAAATATACACAGTGAAAGGTCAATACAAGCACATGTATGGTGAGTCATCTTTATTTCCTCTTTTTTCGCGGCAGGGAGTGTAATACACCCACATTTGACCAGCTATAGGTAACAGGGGAAGAATTTGGGTAGTGTATAGTTCACAAAGGACAATGCCCAAAACCAGGCTATCTTTGCGTCAGTCATGCGTCTAAACCAAATGTCCACGAAAAATCATCATACTAATTATTACTTCATCTGTATTTATTTCACTCATAAGCGAATGGGGGTTTAAAAGATATGAAAAAAAAAGTTGTTTAATTGTTGCAAATGAAACACCGGATAATTTGCTGCCAATATGGCGAATTGATACCAATTCATAACAAATTCCCTTTTTAAATGGAATAAAAAAGTAAATATATATGTGCAATAAATGTGCCCGCACTTGAATCTATAATATATGTATCAAATATATTATTCCTCTCAAATATATTGTTATAAAATAATATATTTTACTTAATAATTATGACCAAACTCCAAATAGCTGGTAAAAAAAGAGAAAATATTTAATCGTTCTAAAAACAAACAAATGGCGACTTGTACTTGCATTGACAGAAATACTAAAGTCAGCTAAAACATGTCTGGACTTTATTTTTAATTAATGAATATATGGGTACAGATTTTTATTATACTGGCAACTGAAATTAATGTCATTTTGACACTACAGATTTGTTTGAATGTTAAATCATTAAAATATTTTTATATTTTATCTTACTCGAGGTCGGAGCGTTTCTCTTATGTATTTAATGTGGAGTCGAGAAATCCTCTGTTAAAAAACAACGTGTATAGTGTGTGTTTCGAACTTTGAGACGGAAGGCTTTTAGTTAGGAACGCAATGTCGTCTAGAGCCTAGACCCAGGACAGTTAATCGAGACGGCATATCCCGGCGGTGTATTAACTGCACCTCTGCGGCGCCACAGCAACGATAAGTATATTTCTTGGACGAGCTGTCCAGTTTGTAAGTTATGTAGATTATTATTAACATACCCACAATGTCGAAAAATCTTCCCAAAGTTAAAAAAACAGTTTAATAATAATCTGAACATGTTTACTCAACTTCTACATTATATTTTAGGTTTCAAGGCTGGAATGAGTTTTTGCTGCCTGCTGGAGATCAGCTAATAGAGAGGTTCACAGACAACAACATGACATGACCCGACCAGCGCTGCAAGAAGTTATTCACTCACTTCAGCAGTATACATATATAAACGTGCTGCAGCTATATCAAATTCTTTTTTTTATTTTGGGATGCCAAAACCTCTATTAAACATATACATCTATATAAAAATATGCATCAGATTTCGTATTTCTCGTTTAATTTTTCTTTCCCTATGATTACTAACTATTAGCCTAATCAGGCTGTGAAGTGAGTTCCTGGGTTCGATTTCCAGGCCAACCAACATTTTATCTTGGTGTTTCTAACATGAGTTGCCTGGGATTGGAATCCTCCAAAGAGGATTGGTGTCAGGCATACGGCTGGTCATAAAAACTAAGCTGAATCTATTCTACAATATGTGTTGACGCCATATTGGAGTGAGATAATGGCAGGTGGAAATAAAGATTAGGTAATCCATGTAATAGAATAAGTTAAGTCAGAAAATCATATACACAAAAGATCAGGTAACATATGCATACTATCTTAGAAGTTTTATTGGAGTTACGTCTTATCAGTAGGTTGATTCCCTATGCTACTCGCGATAACACACCGTAAACGCGTGTTGTCAAAACAAGCTCTAAACACAAACGCGTTTCATACACGCGCCACGATGTGTAATTGAAAAATAGGTATTGTGTATGCCATACGATAGGTTGTCTATGCTTAATATTTATTATATTACGATGTGTTAATACGTTCAGAAATCTTTCATCCCCTCGAATCGGCAAGTATCGGTTTTTGAAAAGGCTTTTTTTTGTTTGTGTTCGTGATATTAAATGATGTAACTCGAATAAATCACTGCCAAACTTTATTTAATCCCATTTTTGTATATACTTAAATGTAAGAAACATGAAAGGAATATAAAAATAATTTAACCCGGCGAGCGTGTGGTGAAAAAATGTAACAAGCAGTATGAGGCAGGGTATGACATACCCCTTAAAAAAATTGGCTATAAAACTTGTTTCTGAAGAAGTATTATACTATTTATTTTTTGGTATAATAAGACAATACCATCATAACGCATTGGAAATAAAACAATCGCGCCATTTTAACAATTTTATTTTTTTACCTCGATGGAAATAAGTCACTTTGAATTTCAAACAAACACTTTCAGTCTCTTAAAAACTAAAAGGAACTAAAGTAAAACCAGTTTTATGATAAAAAAAACTTAATCGTATGATAGAATATGAAATAATTTTCTTTATAAACTAAAAAAAAACACAAAAAAGTTTAGGAACATCTTAGGAACTGGAGATAAAATCTGTGCAGTTTTTGCAAAAAAACGTTGCATGTTCCACACTAATAGCCTTTCCTCAGTTTGTTCATGAGTATTTTGTCTTATGATTATTTTTGTTGGGGTAATCTCTACATCTAATAAAATGACCAGGAACATTTTGAGTCGATGAAAGTGATTCGTTGATCTGGGAAGAAATTCTCTGACGTATATAAATCGGAATATATATTTTTTGTCATTTCACATCTTCAGGTGTTCGTAAACTAAAGCCAAGCCTAAGTTACGGATGAAATCGGTCCATTTAGTGTCTTTGTCCTGATTTTCACGAAACATAGGACCCTTGGGGGCCCGCGGGCCCCTCTCAGGGGATCCGCAAGTAAAATAAAAGTTAAAAGAAAAACTATAAAGTGCACGCTTTTGCACTCTTGTATATCTAAAAAATAAATGCAGAAGTAAACTGCTAGTAAAAACAAATTTAAGAATCCAACTGAACAACATCAACCCAAACATTACGACTTTGGTCGCAAAAAAGGTCGCATAAGGTGGCATTAGCGGTCCGCACTAAATAAATGTTTGCGAAACCCTGTTCTAGTAAGTACATCTTCTATCATGGACCGGAGTTGTTTTTTTTTATTTTCAACATCCATTTTCTATTAAAATCTACAATTAAACAAAGAAAATAAGTTAAAATAGCAGAAAAAGCAATTTTAGTTTTTGTCACACCAGCTATGAGGCGGGGTATCACGTACCCGAACTCAGTTTGCAAGCGTGTCACTCGAATGCAAGTTGCCGCGACACTGTGATCACCCCACTATTACCTTCCGCAACCCTATAACTCCAGCTACTCAAAGAGACTATAAGTTTGAAAGTCAGGCGCAAAAAATATACGCCAGTAATTAACATGGGGGGTATGACATACCCCGCCACACGCTCGCCGGGTTAAAGAAATTTCTGTAGATTGTGATTGTTTTCAAACGAAAAAATATAACTTCAAAATTATTGTCAAATGTCAATGTCATTGACTTATTTACTTGATTTGTTTACTAAAGCCACATTTTAAAAATTGAATTGAATTGATATATTGAATGCTACTGAAGATTTTACACGAATGCTGTTATATGAATAATAGTAAATGCTGTTGTGCTTATGCAGTTTATGTTAAATTAGCGCTAACAACGTATATTAATAGGAATTCTACGGACCTTCCATTATAAAATTTGTTGCAAAATCGACAAGGCATTAACTCAAATTCTTTTTTTTTTATTTAGTTAAATAATGTGACGAGGATGCCGTTTACCTGATGATAAGCGATACGACCGCCCATAAACAGTTACAATGCCATCCGGAACTTTGAATTGTAAAGCACTATGTGACGTTCCACAGTAGGTTTTCAGAATGAGACAAAGATTTTAGGTCTTATAAAGTAATTACGCTAGTTACAATTTCCTCTAAACTGGTACACATCAGTGCATGGACACAGTTTAACTTGGCTATAGAAATAGACATTGCCGTAGACACCTTATAACTATTAAGACAGACACTCACATATAACAGACTTACCAACAATAATTAAAATAAGTGTATATTGCCTATTAAACGTTATTTTTAAAAATTTATAGCTCTATTACCTAGTAACTTCTATTTGCCGCTCAACCGGCATTAATCTTTTTGGAATAAAAAGTACTCTATTCAATCCACAGCTCACTGTCTGAGTACCATATTTCATACACATTCATTTAGTTATTAAGGTGAAACTGATTAATTAACAAACATTCAAACTCATGTATAGAAATTTTACTTAAGTATATTATGTTATCTAAGACTGAACAACAAATAAAAAATAAAACAAAAATAATGTGTTGTTAAAACTGAGTATATTTTACTATTATTTATTTGGAATATCTTGCATTACATTCACTATCCTGTAAAAGAAATTATTTTATTATTACATTTGATATTATCAGTTTTGTTAACATTAGTATTCAATGTAAGATGCCTTTGGTCTCCTAAAATAAAAAGGAAGTGTTTGTACAAACAATTTTAGATTTAACATGATTACATACTTTTGTTTGTAATTGTGTAAAATTATTGGGATTACCTACATGAAATTTTTGCTTTGTTTCCCTGGATCGATATTCACATTTAGAAGATTTTGATATTTAATTTAAAGCTGGCTAAGCCCTTGATTAAGACCTCTACCAATTACTTATAACAACAATAATGTATAACTAGTAAAAATTTCTTCAATAATCTTTATTGTTATCAAACTTTATAGGTACAAAACTTTCACCACAAAGAAACTACATAGTATTAATTGTAATGTACATAATTAAGAAAACATTGTTTAAAAAGATACCTTCATTAGTGTTTTATATTTGTTTGGCCTATCTATTTGCTAATAGAAATATTACATCGAAGTAATAAAAAATAAACTTGATTGACCTCAATTGTTGTCAAAAGTCGGGTTGCCAGTAGTAAAGTAGCTTATTTTTCACCGCTGAGCCCATAACACAAATTTGACTATCAAGATACAAAAACATAGGTTTGAATATTAATTCGATCATTTAGGATTTATGTTTGTTTTTGTTTCTGATAAGGTAGAATATTATATTTGAGTTTTCACGATGTAAAGAGGATACTATCGTCAATAGAAATTATACAGTCGTTGTATCTAAATAATTAATTTGTCTAAACGCGCATAGACGCGCTGGATTGCCGCACGTTATTTTGACAATTCGTAACATGCCCGTAAGGCGGATGTGTCACACCTCATCGTGTTCATGAAATGTCAAATTAGCATCCAGAATACTCTTACACAGTCATAACACGAAGTTAACGAAACACGCCGTGTTACAAGTTCGACATTGTCGTAGAGAATCATGCCCCAGGTTTGTTAGTATCTATTAGTTTCTTATGAGGGCAATTAAAGCTAGGTGAAAAGACCGTCCAATAATTGCTTATAGCAATAACAAGTAAGTAATTAATTAGGCACGTAGGTACTTTCTACCGTACATTATTGCAGTTCATACTTAACCTCAAAATAACTGAGCTATAAAAATTCTGATTAATCCAAACTCCCATCGAATATCCAATTGTTTTCAATTTGTATAAGATTTAGGATATATTCCCTATAATTTAGTGAAGGTTTTGTACAGACGCAAGCGTTGCCCAACTTTCATACAAAAATGGGCATTCTCCTTTAAATATTTCCTTAATAGCTTCCATTTGCTGTGCTGCGGCGGTGTATTTATCTCCGGTGACGATCTGACTTGTTGAGTTTGTACGCTGGCAGCACATTGTTTTCGTATATTCGTTAATGTATTTATCTAGCTTAACTAGCAATTTTAATTAGGAACCGACTCCAAAATTGGTATCCAATATATACTTGCTATATGAAATTATTTTTTGGTTTTGAGTGGTTTTTGAAGGTGGCTTAATTTTTTGTTAAAATTATTTTATTTTTTGCTTTTTTGTGTCAGTAAAAAATAGACCGTCTCGATGGCGTAGTTGTGTTTCGCTCACGATACGACTATCGCGCTGAGGAGTTACACCTCTGAGTACCACTGAAAAGGGGAAAAGGTGTGATGCTATATATATGTATGTAAGAAGTAGATTCAAGAAAACCTAATGCAAAAACACAACTGTTATATTTGGCTCACAGAACAACCATCGCGCTGTGGTGTTACACCTCTGCCTACCCTTGAAAAGGGGAAAAGGTGTGATGCTATATATATGTATGTAGGTAAGAAGTAGAGTCAACTAAACCTAACGCAAAAACACAACTGATATATTTCGATCATACTATAACTATCGCGCTGTGGTGTTACATCTCTGCCTACCCTAAAAAGGGGAAAAGGTGTGATGCTATATACATATATGTATGTATGTAAGAAGTAGAGTCAATTAAACCCAACCCAAAAACACAACTGATATGTTTCACACACAGTACGACTATCGCGATGACATGTTACGCCTCTGCCTACCCCTGACACGGGGGAAAAGGCGTTATGCTATATGTATAAGTATGTGAGGAGTACAGTCAACCAAACTCCTAAATACGTCACAGGAAAGCTAAATTCGCGATTTCGTTTTCTTGGACGACCAAATTTTTCTAGTTTTTTTTATTTTAAAACCAAACTACCGAAGTGATGTTGAAAAAAAATTTATGGGACCAATCTTGAGAGAAATTCTTTCGAATAAAAAAAGAATTTTCCAAATCGGTTCATAAATGAGCGAGTTCTGAGGTAACAAACATACAAAAAAAAAAAAAATTCACGTCGAATTGATAACCTCCTCCTTTTTTTTAAGTCGGTTAAAAATATAAATAAATGACTTAAATACCCAATACCACACACAAGCGATGCAAGCTTTATTTGATATCATTTTGCCGTGATTTTTACATGATAAAAATTGCTTGCGAAAATCAAATTCTAACTTATCTATATCTCGTTCTATATAAGCCACAGCTTCAAGAGCAACGGAAAAGCAGTCGTAAATCTAAAGGACGTGGGTTCAATTTTGGTAGTCAGCCACAAAAGTAACTGAACTAACTCAAAACTTTAGAACGGTATAGCATAAAATTCAAACGAAATATTCCTTTTCTCTAACTAAAACATAGACATCAAACTATATACTTAGTTATGGACTGGACATCAGGGCCAAATTTTTGCTCTATAAGTTATTACCAATTGGTAAAAAGTAACTGTCTTATTTGAAATATCCGTATGACAAGATGTCACAGCGTCCTTAGATATTAATACAAAAATAATATATTTACAGAATATATGCTAATATTTACATTAAAAATGGAGATCCTTGGGGGAGACCTATGTTCAGCAGTGGACTTCCTGTGGCTGATATGATGACATTAAAAATGTGTAAAACCTAATATCAATAAAATATGAAGTATTTTACATTGATGTTTTGCTATTTCACGATAGATTGAGTAACCATCAATTAATAAGCGCAAAAATGTAGTATGACAATCATCCCAATGTCCGCTCTATACAATCTTTGATCTAAAATAAAGTAAACCCTCTGAAGCTTGTTTTAGTGAAGAAAATTGGTCGTTGATAACGACAAAAAATTAAGAGACGATTAGAATTTTTTTTTGTTCGGATAGTTAACAAACTTATCTTTGCCGTTTGGTCCCTAGTCACGATTATCGCACCAACTGCAAGTAATAACTTTATAATAGTAAATTCCCTCTTTTATTAATAAACTACGTATTCCTAGTTTTCATAATTTTTCTTTACGTTTTTTTTTATTGCTGTGAATGACGAGACTAGCTTGGCCATTCACCTGATGGTAAGCGATACGACAGCTCATAAACAGTAGAAACATCATCAAATACCTTGAAAATATTGTTTGGTTTTCTACTGCGCTCGCCATCCTCAGACGTGACATGTTAAATCTCATTATTACCAATAGTTACACTGGCTACAATGTCCTTCAAACCGGAACACAACAATGACTACACACTGTTGCTTGGCGGCAGAAATAGACATTGCAGTGGTACCTAGCTAGGTGGACTCTCACATATGAGAGACTTACCACCAGTAAAACATGTGTCATAATAAGTTATGTATGTTATGTCTTGTTGGTTGTCCATAATAAAACTTTAGTACAATAATACTCCCAAGCAAACTATTTTGTGGATACCATGTTTTCATCCTTTTTTCAGATATAATCAGTCGAGAAGGCAAAAAGCCTTCCCTTCCTTGCGAAAAAACATCGCCCCGTCATATTATTCGACGTCAGCGTAAATTCTTAACTCGCACGTCGTTGTATAATGTGGGGTTCCGCGGTACCTCACGACCCCTACCAACGTATCAATGATAGCTTAGAGAAAATTTTGTGGTCGAAATTCGAGTTGAGAAATGAAATGATTTATTAGAACCCGTAAAATGTTATACTTTATTTAGATTCCGTCAATGTTAACTCAATCACCAGTTTTCACCAGAGAAGAACGGACAAGAAAGCATTTGAAAATATATTACATTTAAAACGGTTGTAGAGATTCGATTTCCTCATTAATTATTTAAGTCAGACATTAAAAAAAGTACTAGAAACCTCTCTTTTATTGGACAGTTCTCTGTATGCAAACGAAAATATTTAAAATATTTATATACATAATTATATAAAACATTAATATTTGATGCTTAAGTGACTTTGATCAGATTATTTTGCACTATATAAAAGAAATCTAATATATATTTTATGTACAAATATATATCGGTAAAATCGTGTCTCAATATTATAAGTGTGCGATGCTGGAGTTGCTCTTTTCAAAATTAGTTTAAGATACTACAATACATGATACAGAGAAGAGAACACAATTAGTTTTTTTTATTGTTTAGAGCAGTTTATTTAAGGAGTATGAATGTACTATTGGGTTTTTTAGTAATTCCAGACGCTGGTCAGGAATTTGTGCCCTATATAGCGACAGGCTTGTTCTTCGTCACGTTATAATTCGGAATAAGAATGGCGAAAATTAATTGCACTGATTCCGTCTCTGTCCCATCAGAAATAAAGGGTGCATGTGTCTAAATGAAATTCAAGTTAAGTATAATTGCTGTGGTAACGGAACGGGATATATTTTATACAAGATTGGATATCAAACTTAGGAGGAAGCGCGCACGGACGACAAAATAAAGTGGGGTAAAACTGGCTCTATGCATAATACGATATAAATATGGTTACTGAGTAACACATCAGGAGAGCATGTTTCTCGTCAATTGTATTAAAAACTAACCTATCCTAACCTTACACTCATGACAATATATAGCTCTTTTGTACACCATAAACACAATGAAATTAAAACAAACAAATCAGTCTTATAAACTGTAACAATTGGCGGAGTCATCGCTTCAAATGATCTTTTACAACTGCGTATAGAATACCAAGGGAAAAAATTTAAAAATACATTTTCCCGGGATAAAGATACAATTTAGCACAAAATTTCATCAAAATCGCTTTCGTGGTTAAGCTATAAAAGCGTAACATACTTACGCGTTTGTAATCTTATTGTTAACACAATGACCCTCGCTCTTACCTTAAATAGTTACTCAAATCATTTTCTAATTAGAAGTTCTGAGTGAACCTATCAACCCGTTTCAACCAACTAAAGCCTTTGTGTTTGAAGTTCAGTACATATGCGAATAGTTTAGTCTATTGTTTGCTAAAATGAGTAAACTTTGAATTTGGTACTTATTCCGTAAGAAATACAGTCCTTATGATATTCAGAATGTCTATTGATGAAAGTAGCTAATACTGGTGAATCTTCAAAAATCAAATGTTCGTGCGGTTTTTTTCTTTACAGTTAATAAAATTATAGGTCGATTTATTGAGAGAAGAAAAAAAAATCTTTTTAGAGCAACAGAAGCCAAAACAATAGCTTTTAAAAAAATGACAGCCTATCTGTCTGTATGTTTGATTTTGATGAAGTTTTCACAGATAGACAGAATATAATCGGATCAGAATATAAGTGATATACTTTGATTCATTTATATAAAAATATTATTTAATTTATAAATATACTTTAATTCATTGAATCGAATATCGGAAACGTTATCGTAATTTTAAGACATTTTCAATTGTACTTTAAAACCCTGGTTAGAACTCTATGCAGGCGGAGCTGTAGGCAGAAAGCTATCTACACCCCGACAAGTAAAATCCCTCGCCGTGTTGTGGTAAAATATACTAATTCTTGTATTGACAACATTAACTTTAAAACAAAAAAGCAAAAATGGCGCCCGCATAGCACATTATTTACTTTCCTGATCAAGTTAAACAATAATAATATTAGCCCTATATTAAAAACTGTCCTACTGCTTGGCACGGGCCTTCTCTACTACTGAGAGGGATTAGGCCTTAGTCCACCACGCTGGCCTAGTGCGGATTGGTAGACTTCACACACCCTCAAAATTACTACAAAGAATTTCTCAGATATGCAGGTTTCCTCACGATGTTTTCCTTAACCGTTAAAGCAAGCGATAATTCACAAAGAATACACCACATAACTTCGAATTCACTAAAACCCGTAGTAATGCCGGCGAGCACTCAGCATTATTGCGTATCCCATGTAGATGTTTTAAGATGCTCCTGTTTACTTTGTGGTGTTAGTTTGTCTTGTAAAACTAGTCTCTAATGTTAGAGACAGTAGGTATTTAATTCTAACATGACTGTAAATTAATTTATATAATTCCTGTAATGTTTTAGGTAATACAAGAAGGAAACTGAGTGAAGATTCAATCTGTTGTATTGTGTCGACTTGGGAGGGGTAATCTCTCGCCAGTCAACACATTATGGACCCTATTCCACTTAGCATAAGGTGTAGTGGGGTCACATTGCTGTAGCCAAATAAAAGGAATTGTATTTTGTTAAATAAATGCATTTTTTTTTAAGATATTGAAATGTTTTTTCATGTAACGCAGAAACTATTAGATGGTTTTGATTTTAATTTGATATTTAGATAAATAATTTGAATTAAAATATAAGTTATTTTTGTATCGAAGAAATAGGTCTATAACCAAAAAATATGTAAGCAGTTAAAATGTAAAACAAGGTTTTGAATTTTGTCGCGGTTTTATATTAATTTTATTTCTTACGTTTCGAAGCATTTATAGCCTTTATAGCCTCACGGTGGTCGGGAATGGAGCGAAAACTGAATATTTTGATAACTTATTTTGATATTCATATGTGTTAATATAAGAAATCATTATACAAGTGTATTTAAAAAAATGTAATAAGACCTAAATCTAGAGTCTATATTCAAAAATAAGAAAATACTATACACGCTCCACTTTCTTTCCATTTTGCATAACCTACAAACGCATTTAAATAAACGTACGTAGAAAATGTATGAGATACAAATATTCATAAAACTGTGGCACCGCCTCGCCCCAGTCTCCTCGGTTCAGTTCAAAACACAATTTATGTCCATACTTTGGAAATATGGAAAAGTGTGGTCCTCAGTCACACCGTGGTGTTGGGAATTATATTTTTATACATCTTATTAAAAAGTATTTTAAACGATTTTTTTTAAATAATGCCTTTGCTTGTAATTTTAACAAAAGTGCTAAATCCTGACACTGAAAAAAGTGTATTATGGTCTCATCATCTCTTAAAATAAATACAATGATGATTACGGGTACGGCGATGATTTGACGAATGTAATGATGACCTTAGGCTCGCAAATAAGTAGTCCCAAAAAAATAGTGACAACAAATTACTTTAATTTTTGTTAAGGCAGTGCTAGTGCAATATTTGTGTCAAAGACGCATAATCTTACTATAATTATATACTACTTTGCTCGTGGCTTTATCCGCGTAATAGATTTTTTCCGTGATAAATATCCCACTGTATATTTTCACGAGATAATAAGTAGCCTATATCTTTTCCAAGGTCTTAAAATATGTCTACTAAATTTCATTAAAATCCATTCAGTAATTTTTGAGCTTATCGCGCTCAGACAGATACGGCGGGGGATTTCGTTTGACAAAATATACGGATCTTTGAATGTTTGATAAAAGCAAATGCAGAAACACCTGAATAAATTTTGATGAAATATGATATATAGGCTTATATCTTAAATAAAACAGGTTAGGAAAGGTTATTGGGCTACCAAAAATTTACCCATAAAGTGAGCTGACTTTAAAAACAGGCAGTAGTAAGGGTGAAAAATTTAAAGGGTGATCGAAGGCAAAAAGCAAATGCCTTTGTTTACATATCGCCACCAATTTAACAGAACCAAAGACTAAGAGATTCGATGTGGAGATCCTTGGGGGAGTTAGAGCCTATGTTCATCAGTGGACTTCCTGTGGCTGAGATGATGATGATGAAAGACTAAGAGAAGCTTAAATAAATCCAAAAAGGAAGCCGGTAGGAATCGGGTTCGGACACTTCGCCATTACGCTACGGTGTAACAATTGGCCGTCCGACAAACTTGGCGCGACCACCCGTCCCGTTAACGTATCGAATTGTAAACATTCGCCAATATGTCTACGGATGACATTTTTAACATTTACCATTTGTAAAGGATTTTATTTTGTGTTAGTAATATAAAGATTTTTGTTCGGCCTATATTACATACTCGCTTTTGCCCGCGGCGATAGCCTATATGGGTGTGGAATGGACTGCCAAGACGAATGTCCGTAGGTTCAAATCCCAAGCGAACACAACTCTGACTTTTCTAAAATCATGTGTGTATTCTTTGTGAATCTATCGTTCGCTTTAACGGTGAAGGAAAACATCGTGAGGAAACCTGCATACCTGAGAAATTCTCTGTAGGAATTTTCGAGGGTGTGTGAAGTCTACCAATGCGCACTGGGCCAGCGTGGTGGACTAAGGCCTAATCCCTCTCAGTAGTAGAGGAGGCCCGTGCCCAACAGTGGAACAGTATATAATACGGGGCTGATATTATATACGTAAATATATAGTGTAAATAATTTTACATTTTTACGGCCGTCTCATTAATGTCCTATAATGGAATGTAATGATCATACTAATGAGCTTCAAAAACTAAGTATTTTAGGAAATCGCAAATTTTCTTACTGACTTCAAAAATCTGTAAATGCATAGAAATAATACTATTTTACAGATTTTGTCACAGTTTTTTATATTATAATTTTCTCCAAACATTTCTTTTGAGGACTCGTTCGAAAAGTCAGTTTTTTTTTGTATGGACTGCAAAATACAAAATTGACCCTTAAGCACGTAACCTTATACGACTCTACTGCCCTCTACGTTTAGAACAAAACACTAACAATGCATCACGAAATATAAAGCTTATAAAAATTAAAGCATTCCGCTCACAATGCTCTTAGTCTTTCTACACGTTTCTCCACTTACAATTTGCATTCGTGGAAAAGCCGTCTAGAGTTCATAAATTCTATTATATTTTATGACAGTATATGTAGGTTTAGTTTAGGTCGGACTGCCAAGACGAATGTCCGCAGGTTCAAAACCCGAGGGCACACACGTCTGAATTATCTAAAAATTATGTGTATTCTTTGTGAATTATCGTTCGCTTTAACTGCGAAGGAAAACATCATGAGGTAACACCTGCATACCTGAGTAGTTCTCTATAGGAGTTTTGTGAGTATGTGAAGTCTATCAATCTGCACTAGGCCAGCATGGTGGACTAAGGCTTAATCCCTCTCAGTAGTAGAGGGGGCTCAACCCAGCAGTGGGACAGTATGTAATACAGGGCTGATATATTTTTTTTTTTTATTTAACCAAAGGCATAACACAGAACACAATCATTATAAAGAATACTTAAGCACTAAATTACATTAAGACTAGATTGTATTCCTTAAAGCTATGCCCTAATATTTTAATATGGAGGTTTATTTATGTGGCACTTCATACAGTAATGTCCAGGCAGACTTACTGCCGAAGGTATTCTCTACCAGTCAACCTTAAGATATTGTAGATAAATTCATTGTAGGTGCATGTCAGGACTGCAGGCTAATGCGTAGAAAATCCAATTTAATTTTACATGACTCGAAGAACCCAAGACTTCAGCACAGCAGTCGTACTGGAATACAGGCGATAATATGACAGTATATAAACTTATAATAATATAGTACTTGCTCGGTATTTATTAACAAATTCTAGTGGATACTAATTATATTTTTATTGTTTCAGGTCGAATAATGAAAATATGGGCAATGGTAAGTAATAAGTTTCTCAGTACCGCAAATTAATAAAATATATACTTAAGTATCATACGGATAAAATATTTCCGTTGTCTCGAAGTAAAAATTGTAATGTGATTTTTGGCATGATCTTAGAGACGAGTATGTGGTTTCATTTATAAAAATATCAAAATGACTACATATATTTGGTACGAGATTCAAATACTGGAAACTCCTCAAACAGATTTCTCGATCAACTTTAAATAATGCATATCATTGCCGCCATATCATCTTGTATAGCTTCAAGTATTTGTATAAGCGCATTGAGTTATATATCAGAGGAAACGAGACAAAACAACGTTTAGCTATTACGGAGGTATACTACATCTATTAAGACGGCAGATGGCTTATAATGCCCAGTAATTACACCGGCTATAAGGTTCAAATTCGAACGCGAAATTGTTTCCACGAGATTGCTGCAGGATATAACTATAATTACAAATATGGCGCACCTGTATTGTATACTGGCTCATTGATGGGCATGGGCTGTACTACTTAGATGCTTTATCCATCATCATCACGCTGACCTAGTGTAGGTAAGCAGATATTTATCTTCGAAATCCTTAAATTTTCCTCAAAAACCGATGTTTGTGAGTAAATCTACATGCTTAAAATTTATGGTAAGAATTTTTCAACTAGTTTTAATTGGAAATAGAACCGACTATCTGAAGATTCAAAACCCAAGGGCACGCACTTCAGCCTTTTTTAAAGTTATGCCAGTATAGGTACTTTTTGAATTATCACTTACTCTATTTATTTATTTATTTCATTAAATATAACCTTACAGGAGCTACACCCAATGCGATTATATTTACATTGTCATTTAATTTAGATACAGATAGTTATATATAGGTATGTCATATATTTAACGGTAAAGGAAAACATCGTGAGGAAACCTGCATACCTGAGATGGTTTTTATAAGAATTTTGAAGGTATGTGAAGTCTGCCAATCCGCTGTAGGTCAGCATGATGGACTAAGGCCTAATCCCTCATTAGTGCATCCCGTTTCCCGAGGTGGAACAGTATATAACACAGGGCTGATTTTATTAGGATTTTCACGATTATTTTTAAAATAAAACAGCATTTTTAACGAAGCGCATCCATGATTCTACTGGTATTGAATTGATAGGCCGTGTATAATTACTATATATTAAAATTAATCATTTTGTAAACGAATTTTATGTCCATGTCTCTCAATTAACAACTTTATTGCAATAATATAATTAATTACGATGCGACTTATCAATATATCGATAAAAGACTAAACGAAATTTAATACGATATTTTGACCATACGACACATCGTATTTGTACAAAAATATCGTATGAACGTAGCATATAATTATATATATAATAATATATATTATAAACGTATAATAATAATATTTATAACAATGTTTTATTTCTATATTTTTGAGATTGACATTACATAATAACAAAAATTTATAAATATACATTTAGACTGGTAGTACCGCAAAATAATATCATTAATATGTAAGTATCGTATGGAATTGGTATTTCAGTTGTCTCAAAGTAAAAGTCGTATACCCGTGCATTCGCATACGATTTAGTTACGATACGATTCCAACACAAAAGAATACGATAATATAATAACCAAGCTAAGGGGTTTTTAATAGGATCGTCTAATGCATTACAAATCAAGTTATTTCGACAGCATATGAAGCTCAACGGCCGATTTTGGTGATAGTGATGAGTGCACAACCCCCTGAAAATTAAAATCATAACTCCTTCTCCTAAGTTGGTTAGGAATAAATTAATCGACCCAATGTAGACACAATGATCTGTTGTAAACAGGATATTCTAGGAAATTGGTATGCGTAAAATGTAAATTGTCAATTTATTGTGTCTAGGAACAATATCCAATTAATTTGCTTTGAGATAGTAAGCCGTATTTAGCCGCGTAGAATATTTAGTATAACTTTACTATCTACATTAAGAACTATCAGCTAGGAGTCTAAAATTTGTGTCTTGTATGGCGATAGACTCACCCGCTGCTATTTTTCGGAACGAAAATAAAATGATAGATATAAGCGGCGATAGCCTAGTTGGGTGTGGAACGGACAGCCAAGACGAATGTCCTCAGGTTCAAATCCCAAGGGCACACACCTCTGACTTTTCTAAAAAATCATGTGTCTATTCTTTGTGAATTTATCGTTCGCTTTAACAGTGAAGGAAAACGTGAGGAAACCTGCACATCTGAGAAGTTCTCTTTAGGAATTTCGAAGGTGTGTGAAGTCTACCAATCCGCACTAGGCCAGCGTGGTGGACTAAGGCCTAATCCCTCTCAGCAGTAGAGGAGGCCTGTGCTCAGCAGTGGGCAAGTATCTAATACGGGGCTGATATTATTATTGTTATTATAATAAAATGAGTGCACTAATTGCATCTCTGTCCATCCTTTCAGGGATAAAGTGATCTATATTTGTTTGTGCAAATTTTATCCTAAAAATGTACGACAGGACTTTTATCAAAAGTATGTCATGCGGACTAAGCCCCGAGCAACATTTAGCCATAGATAAAATCTTATAAATAAGTTTTTTAGACGGGCACGGTAGTGACTCCACTGCACCTGATGGTAAGTGGAGTGGGGTCCAATAGAATGTCGACTGACGAGAGATGATTACCCCGCAGCAGTTCACACAATTATGCCGGTCTGTTGGAACCGAATATACGCATGCTGATCACGGAACGCGACACACTTACGTGGGCCACTATGGCGGGTTTTAACACCTTACAAATACAATTACCTTGTGTACGGTGTTCGCTATTCGGGCCGATATCAAATATATCCTACCACCAGCTATATATGACATAATACTATAAGTAATATTACAGATATACATGAATATTAAACGCCCATCCAATCATAACTTATATAGACTTTGAAAGACAAATTAACTCAACTGGTATGAAATAATCTGTCAACATTTACATGAAGTCATATTAAGAACAGTTCAAGTGAAAGCGATGTGCGATAAATCAAGGTCCCACTACAATTTTGTGAGATAAGTGTTAGTTGCTGCCCAGTTGAGAACCTCCTCGCCATATACAATAATAATATCAGCCCAGAATTACATACTGACCCAATGCTGGGCAAATCCTTCTCTGCTACTCAGAGGGTTAAGGCTTTAGTCTACCACACTAGCCTAGGTCGGATTAGTTATCTTCATACACCCTCAAAATTCCTATAGAGAACTTCTCAGACAAGGTATACTCATGATGTTTTCCTTCATCAGTACACCAAACATTAATTCACAAAGAATAATAACTTAAGGAAGTCAAAGGTGCGTGACCTTGAGTTTTGAATCTGCGGACATTGGTCTCGGCGAGTCTGTTCCACTCCTAACTACGTAATCGGCCCTTTATATCCGCCAGCCAAATTGTGTGGAAACCCACACAAATTATTAACTATACTGGATACCAGAGTGTTCTGTATTCACAGATCGTATCTAAGGCCAAAAAACCAAAACAAAGAGTATAATATTAATTTTTCCATACATAACAGCCATTTTTAATTGTCACTCACAACGTAGGCGAAATTCGCATACATTTGAACAGGACCCTTATCAAACTCGAATACACTTGTGAAACTGTCGTGAAACTCTCAATATTTGTTTTTGATTAATCCGCGCTTCGTAAGATAACAAACTTTCAGATTTGTAGACCAATATTTGTAAAGCAGATCTGGTTGAGATTACTGTCTTTTGAAAGCCGGTGGTTACAGTACGGGATTGGTAGCAGAAACGCGAATTAAATCATGATTTGAATCTGCGGATATTCGTCACGGCAGTCCGTTCCACAAGCAACTAGGCTATCACCGCATTTTTATTCTTATCTTCCCAATATCCGCTTTATAGTACAATCTTTGAAAAAAACAGATATTCCCAGACAATTTTACTTCATCAACGATAGCCGTTGGACACATCTGCTTCATAACTGAAACTGCAGTTCCTTAATGCGCTTTTTGTTCTTCAAACTTTGCGTCTAATGGATTTTATTGTTCGATACGAACAATGTTCTGTTCAGAGATTTCGATTTGATATCTGTTTTCACTGAATATATTTTTAGACGTAGTTTTTATTTTAAAACAATTTACAACCGTGGATTTGTGTTGTGTGAGCTTACTATTACAAGGTTTTATGTTATGTTTGGTATAAAAATTGAATTATATCTACATATTATAAAACAAAGTCTCCTTTTCTGTTTGTGTGTATGTTATTGATTTTCTCAAAATCTCCTTAACATATTTTCATGATAGGAGATAGCTTAAGACCCTGTGACGTATACAGGCTAGGCACTACCCGCTTAGGAGTAGGCCCGCGCCTTGTGCGGATGTGCAGACTTCACACACCCTCAAAATTCTTAGAAAACTTCTCAGGTATGCTGATTTCCTCACGATGTTTTCCTTCGCCGTCAAACTAAGCGATCATTCACAAATATACACACATAAGTTTATTCATAAATGCCCTTCAGCTTTCAACTTGCGGTTATATTTTCACACACCCTCAAAATTCTTTAAGAATTTTTCAAGTATGCAGGTTACCTCACGATCTTTCCCTTCACCGTCGAACCAAGCTATCATTTACAACACACATCATTTAAGATAATTTAGAGAAGCTCTTGAGCTTTCAACCTGCGGTTATATTTCGAAAGTCCGTTTCACACCCAACTAAACTATCGCTCCACCTGTTTATAATAACAAAAATAAAACATGCAAATTTGAATCTAGAAACTAACTCCACATCATACAAAGAGAACACGAGTTGATTTCATATTTAAAAGTTAGCGCAGTGAAACACGGGCCAACTTCAACGTACAAACTTTGGGATAACATGAATGATGTTGGACATTTGTTGGCGAATGTATTTTTTCTCTAGCTGCAACATGTCCAGTTTTGCACATGGCTTTGTTTTCCTGGAATTTTGTATATGACACAAATCTATGGCGTATAATGCAGTTCATCATCATCAACCCTGTCTTATGTACTGTCCCACTGCTGGAAACGGGCCTTTTCGACTACTGAGAGGGATCAGGCCTTAGTCCACCACGCTGGCCTAGTGCGGATTGGTAGACTTCACACACCCTCAAAATTCCTATGGAGAACTTCTCAGATATGCAGGTTTCCTCACGATGTTCTTCACCATTAAAGCATGCAATAATTCACAAAGAATACACACAATTTTTTTTTAGAAAATTCAGAGGTGCGTGCCCTTGGGTTTTGAAACTGCGGACATTTGTCTCGGCAGTCCGTCCCACACCCAACTAGGCTATCGCCGCTACTATCGAGTTATAGGTAGGATATATTTTATATCTAGCCGGATAGTGACCACCATACACAAAGTGTTAAAACCCACCGTAGTGGTCCACGTAAATGTGTCGACTGCCGAGGGGTAATCACCTCTCATCAGTTGACATTCTATAGAACCTTTCTCCACTTATCATTAGGTGCAGTGGAATCACTTTGCCGTTCCAGTAAAAAAAATTCCGGCATAACCCTTCCACAGCTTGTGTATCACAGATTGATAATACGGGTCGTGGTGTGTCCAATTGACAAATTTCATCCAAATTCGTTTAGTTGTTTCTGTGCTAAGAACATCTTTACTTGGCATTTATATTTAAGAATATCAAGGCCTTAGAATCCGACCCGTATACCCTTTAAATTTCGATAGTCCGAAGTTTGGAATGCGGCAGTAACCAAACACTTTGATGAGGCCCAAATATTTGTCTCGAATTATTGGAGGTATTTCTTCCTTCATCAACATCCATTATCCTGCGACTCCGCGCGTGTAAATAAGTATACGAAAAACACCCATCACGCATTTATCCCCCAAGGGGTATGCAAAGGCGCAACCAGAGCACCCACTTTTCGCCAAGTGTGTTCCATCCCATGATGTGATAGGCGAGCCTATCGCCATATCGGGCACAAATTCCAGAACCCGGGCTAATATTGAGCAGAAATACCCAAAGATCACTTCTTGACCTGAGATTTGAACCCAGGACCTCAGAGTGCTGCCGTACCACGCATGCAGTAGAACACGCCACCAAGGCAGTGAAAGGCAGAAAGAAACGTTATACGGGATAAATATATTCCAGAATAAAAAGTCTATAGCACTCGGGAGCTTTTAAATTTTGGAACATTTTCAATATTGGCTTAGTAGTTCTTGAGATTAGGGCGTTTAAACAAACTCATCAGCTTTAAATATTAATATAGATTTTAAATCAACTTTACTAATTTATTCGATAGGGTAGGCAGAGAGACTACTAGTACATTTATAATTTGCAGAGCATAATATTTAATTTAACTAATCAATCTATAGCCAAAGTAGGCTACATTTTTGGACAACTTTCATGTGAATTGCGAACGCAAATACAAAATAAAAAATGACTTCCTTAGCTGGGAAGCGAACTTAGAAACAAACATTTCATCTAACTACTGGACTAATAAAGCGACAACTTAACATTATAATATAATCATTACCCAAGAAACAATTTCACTGAAAGCAATTAAAAAAGTCATTATAACTTAATTCAAAAACGTTATAAATTCAACCAACTTTAATCAAAAGTAATTCATGTAACAAGTAATCCGAAGGTTTTAAAGATCATAATCGCTTACACAGTAATAAATCTGCGTGAGATTAGTAGTCAAAGTTTGGATGGCTATAGAAGTTACGTTTTGGGTTTGCATTAGTCTTAATCCAAGTTGTTCTAATTGGGTGTTTTGTTATTGCAGTGTTAATAAGTGGATTTACGATTTTAAACGTTAAACTTAGTTCTCAGTCCTCAAATTTTGTATCTGGATTTATATTTTGATAAGGCGTTGTGTGTTTAGCTGTTGATTTCGATTAGCTGTAGCAAGTTTCGATTAATCAACCGATCATTAACAATTTTTCCCTTCTAATTCTATTTTTGATATCTACATAAATAACAAAGTCCCTTTTTCTGTCTGTCTGTATCAGTGTATGTATTAAAATTTGGTACGGAGGTAGTTTAATACTCTGTGAAGGTTATAGGCTACTTTTTATGCGGGAAAACTCATTGACGCGGGCGAGGCCGCGAGCAAAAGCTAGTATAAAATATAGTCAGAGAAAACTTAAATTTATTGCCCGTATTATGCAAAATTACTTTCTATCATGAATAAAAATGCTATTATCATAAATAGATAGCAACTTCATACGTGGATTTACCATATGCGCACATTCACAGCGCTCTATAAAATAAAAGTTTGACAAAAGCCTTTCATTTCCAAACACCGTACGGAATGCGTAGGTGGGCATTTCGAGAATTCGACCCGGCGCGGTCCTTTGATCTGACGCGGGATTACGCTTCTGTATTCTGATAAAGGTGTTTCGCTAGTTACGCTGTGTCGAAGTTTTCCGAACAAATTTACTTACAAGGAAATTATATATTTCCTTTGTATGAGGTATTTGAATATCAGAAAGAAGTTTCTGGATAGGATGAAAAGGTCAAAAGATGAGGTAACAAAGAGAACTCTTATAATGAGACTATGTAATGAGAGAGTAGTGTTTGACGCGCGAGTTTAAAACATAAGCTGAAGGTAGTGGAGGAGAGCTCAGGAGCGAGTGTTGTGAAACCACGTACAGGGAGCGTAGTGTGTGACGCGCGGGCCGACGGAACGATGAGCTGAAGGTAGTGGAGGAGAGCTCAGGAGCGAGTGTCGTGAAACCACGTACAGGGAGCGTAGTGTGTGACGCACGGGCCGGTGGAGCGACGAGCTGAAGGTAGTGGATGAGAGCTCAGGAGCGAGTGTCGTGAGACCACGTACTGGGAGCGTAGTGTGTGACGCGCGGGCCGGTGGAGCGACGAGCTGAAGGTAGTGGATGAGAGCTCAGGAGCGAGTGTCGTGAGACCACGTACTGGGAGCGTAGTGTGTGACGCGCGGGCCGGTGGAGCGACGAGCTGAAGGTAGTGGATGAGAGCTCAGGAGCGAGTGTCGTGAGACCACGTACTGGGAGCGTAGTGTGTGACGCGCAGGCTGGTGGAGCGTCGAGCTGAAGGTAGTGGATGAGAGCTCTGGAGTGAGTGTCGTGAGACCACGTATAAGGAAAGAGTATAATGTGTGACGCGTGGGCCGGTGGAGCGACGAGCTGAAGGTAGTGGATGAGAGCTCAGGAGCGAGTGTCGTGAGACCACGTACTGGGAGCGTAGAGTGTGACGCGCGGGCCGGTGGAGCGATGAGCTGAAGGTAGTGGATGAGAGCTCAGGAGCGAGTGTCGTGAGACCACGTACTGGGAGCGTAGTGTGTGACGCGCGGGCCGGTGAAGCGACGAGCTGAAGGTAGTGGATGAGAGCTCAGGAGCGAGTGTCGTGAGACCACGTACTGGGAGCGTAGTGTGTGACGCGCGGGCCGGTGGAGCGACGAGCTGAAGGTAGTGGATGAGAGCTCAGGAGCGAGTGTCGTGAGACCACGTACTGGGAGCGTAGTGTGTGACGCGCGGGCCGGTGGAGCGACGAGCTGAAGGTAGTGGATGAGAGCTCAGGAGCGAGTGTCGTGAGACCACGTACTGGGAGCGTAGTGTGTGACGCGCGGGCCGGTGGAGCGACGAGCTGAAGGTAGTGGATGAGAGCTCAGGAGCGGGTGTCGTGAGACCACGTACTGGGAGCGTAGTGCGTGACGCGCGGGCCGGTGGAGCGACGAGCTGAAGGTAGTGGATGAGAGCTCAGGAGCGAGTGTCGTGAGACCACGTACTGGGAGCGTAGTGTGTGACGCGCGGGCCGGTGGAGCGACGAGCTGAAGGTAGTGGATGAGAGCTCAGGAGCGAGTGTCGTGAGACCACGTACTGGGAGCGTAGTGTGTGACGCGCGGGCCGGTGGAGCGACGAGCTGAAGGTAGTGGATGAGAGCTCAGGAGCGGGTGTCGTGAGACCACGTACTGGGAGCGTAGTGTGTGACGCGCAGGCTGGTGGAGCGACGAGCTGAAGGTAGTGGATGAGAGCTCTGGAGTGAGAGTCGTGAGACCACGTATAAGGAAAGAGTATAATGTGTGACGCGTGGGCCGGTGGAGCGACGAGCTAAAGGTAGTGGATGAGAGCTCAGGAGCGAGTGTCGTGAGACCACGTACTGGGAGCGTAGTGTGTGACGCGCGGGCCGGTGGAGCGACGAGCTGAAGGTAGTGGATGAGATATCTGGAGCGAGTGTCGTGGGACCACGTATAAGGAAAGAGTATAGTGTGTGACGTGTGGGCCGGTGGAGCGAAGATCTGAAGGTAAATGAGACTTCCGGAGTGATTGTTATGTAATCTTAGTGCATGAAGTACAGGTTGGTGGATTGCGAAATGAATGAAAACTCACGATCTTTGTGAGACCATCATACCAGTGGCAAACAAGGAGTTATCTCCAAAACTGCTACGGCTACTTAAACCGCTGAACTCTTGTGAACAGTAGTTTAACCTGAATCAAAGTATCCACTTACTAAGTTCCGTAACCACAACTGCTTGAAGGGTTGTATCTTAAACCCTTCCATTACAGCGTTAATATCACTTAACATGCCTATATGTAGGGATTTGCCTGACCCTTCGGATTAGCCAGTGACCGCGTCCCGAAACTTTGCTAATTAAGACAACCCAACACTCAGCTTGTTAATTAATGTTGCAATGTTTGTACATATGTATTGGATGGTATTGAAGTTGGTTTACGAATTGCTGTTGGATGATTTAGGGTTATCGTTTGGGTGAGTTAGGAGGGTTAAGTTGCTTAGTGGTCAGAATACTGCTGCTCTAAATATTCTCACAGCAAATTATCTGATAAGTTATAAAGGTGGGTCGCCTGTTTTGTATACCTGTTTCTCTAACACTGATCGGATAACTCTCTCGTATTTTACCAAAACAAATGAATATGACATCAATTATTGAAAGAATATGTTTGATATTTGCAAATCTGTCTAAATAAACATAATTTCACGAGAGCAGTGAGACACTGTGCGACGTTCATTTTTATTTAGACGCAAATATTTCGTTATTAAGGTTTACATATAATAAAATTGTAACAGGCCGATGTGCGTACATTATAAATAGTGAGGAAAAAGTAATATGGGAGTGTTTATTGGAGGAAATTATTATTTTTTTTAATTTCAATGACTAATATTTTGAACATAACCAATCATTATACTCGATGATATTGAATGCAGTTTTCGCCAATGTATTGCTAGGAGTTAAAATATTAAAACCATTTTACCCCGGGAAAATATAAAGTGGGACTTTTATTACGGAAAATTCTGACGAAATCTCAAGCAAAGGGTGGTTAGTTAATAAAATGTTTGACATCTTTATAATCCACGCTAATGACCAAAAAATATACCTCATGAATAGAAACCATGAATTCAATCATAAAATAAATAAATTCAAATTCCTGTTTTTTACGTATGAACGCAATATCCTTTATAACTAACACTTATTTTTCTTTTTGAACGGTGAACAAACAATACCGTTGAATTCACATCAACAGAAACTGTTGTTCGTTTTTGTATATATTTGCATTTTGTGAAACGGATAATGACCTATGACTTTTACGAAATGTTTAAGCCTATTGATATATATGTACTTCGTACTAGATTTGGCGTTCTGAACATTCACTGTGTTCCACTGAGTTGAACTGCAATCCATTCAAACTGACTTTAGTATGGTCAATACTGACAGCATGTGGTTGTGTACGAAGTGGCGCTCATGATATAAAAACTCGAGTCTAAGTGTAAACGTGGAGATGAATGAAAAATATTAGTCAAATAAGTAATATTATTTGTTGTTCAAGTGAATAAATAGGTTATAACAGTGACGTTTTGGTCGCCATTTTAGTTCAGATTTTGAACAAATAGTTTATACGGACGTTCGTGTCTATAGAATATACGTCAATGTTTAAGCCGCTATCTATATTCATTGAAATATATTGTTTTTTTAACTGTAAAATTCCATCTCTACAAAGTTTTCGTAAATTTCAGAAAATTCTTGTTCGATAACAAAAAACTTTTGGCTCTGAATCGTAGAATTTTACAATAAAAATATTATTTTATGAAATATTTTCCTACCTGGTATAGCGGACGAGTTTGATGTCTTTTTAATACTTACGGTAAAGGGACTCCACTGCACCTAATGGTAAGTGGAGTGGGGTCCAATAGAATGGCGACTGACGAGAGATGATTACCCGTCGACAGTCGATATAATTATGCCGGCCCGTTGATACCGGATATATACAGGCTGATCCCGGAACACCACACATTTAAGTGGTCCACTGTGACGGGTTTTAACACCTTGTGTACGGATATGAAACAAGAACTGAATAGTTCTATTCTCGCGTTGTTGTGCCAAATAAAGTATTTTATTATTATTATGAAAATGCTGAAAATGCGTCCGATTTAACCCCAAAAAAAAATTATTATTTTTTTAAGAAAAATATACAAATAACAGAAACGAATAAATTATCGTACTGTATTATGAGAATTATTTAAAAATGTCGGTAGAACGACAATGAATGACAAATTTAAAAACAGCATATGCCTTCTAACTGCTGAGAAGCATACTTAATATTAATAAAACAGCATTCCTTTCACTAAAATAATAACTAAAATATGTGTCGACATTACGGCACATATCAAAATTAAATTTACCTATTAAAAACCCTATTGCAATTGAACCAAGTTCTAAAGTTAATTGTACACAAATAATCTATATAAAAAATTAAATAATCTATATTTCCGTACATCCATCGCTGTCCACACGAAAAAGCAACAGTAATTTGGCACAAAATAAATTTTCGTAACACACTCTAAGAGATTTCCTAAGGGAAATGAGGAAAGTTTGAACTACAAATTGACTTGAACGAGAAATGCCTTCTTTACGACATGACACCGAAGTGTTCCGGAATATTATCTGAATAAAAACGAGTCTAGCGGCGATAGCCTAGTTGGGTGTGGAACGGACTGCCAAGACGAATGTCCGCAGGTTCAAATCCCAAGGGCACACACCTCAGACTTTTCTAAAAAAATCATGTGTATATTCTTTGTGAATTTATCGTTCGCTTTAACGGTGAAGGAAAACATCGTGAGAAAACCTGCATATCTGAGAAGTTCTCTATAGGAATTTCGAAGGTGTGTGAAGTCTACCAATCCGCACTAGGCCAGCGTGGTGGACTAAGGCCTAATCCCTCTCAGTAGTAGAGGAGGCCCGTGCTCAGCAGTGGGTAAGTATATAATACAGGGCTGATATTATGTTATATTATATTATTAAACATGAGTCTGATCTTTGGCAGTAGATTACGATAGTACAGGAAGACCTGAAATCTATTTTCAAGTCCTGTTTGAGTCCTCTTACAAATTTAAAGGGTGACATACCCCAAAAGGAACCTTTATAGGATCAATTTGATGTCCGTCTATCTGTCTGTCTGTCAAGACCCTCTTACTCAGAAGCTCGTAAAGATATTGAGTTGAAACATCAAATACTCTTACTGGTGGTAGGTCTTTCATAACGAGAGTCTCTCTGGGTAGGGTAGGTACCACCGCAATGTCTATTTCTGCCACCAAGCAGCAGTGTGTAGTGACTATTGTGTTCCGGTTTGAAAGACTTTGTAGCCAGGGTAACTACTGGACATAATAAGACTTAACATCTCATGTCTCAGGATGGCGAGCGCAATGGAATACTAAACAATAATTAGTAATTCAAGGTGTTTGGTGGTGTTTCTACTGTTTATAGGCGGTCGTATCGCTTACCATCAGGGAAACGGCAAGTTCGTCTCGTCATTCAAAGCAATAAAAAAAAACTCGAATTTCATCAATTTTCAAACTGTGTTGCATCTATTATTACTGTCCATGGATGGGACAAAAAGGCTCATTTACTAAACGAAAGATAACTGATTGTCTCAAGCCTATGTTGTAGTCACTATCTATTGTATTTTTAAACAACTTCAAACATTTTGGAGTCGGTGACTAATTAAAAATGCTAGGTAAGCTAGTTAAATAAATTAACAAAAAACAATGATAATGCTTCATTTCAATAAGTCACCGACTGCAAAACTGGTAACCTGTTACTTGAAATTATTTTTTGGTATTTTAGACATTTTCATTTTTTGTCAAAGAAATCTTACTTTAATGTTGACAATATATTATATAATATACTTTGAAATAAAAATATTTATAGATTTTATCCCAGTTATTATTATAATTTTCTCTCAAAGTTTCAAAAACTTTGCAGCCTTCATGGTCACGGGGCAGACTGAAAATAATAAATAACCGCAAGAATATCAATAAATAGTTTCATTTCAATGTCTAACATTCGCGTAAACACTAGAAATCATAATGTAATGTACTGCCGAGTACTATTCAAATAACCTAAGTTGTAAATCGAACCCCAATAGTTCCCAATGCAATGTAACCCCAAGACAATCGATGATTAACAGCGATTTCTTATTAAAAAACAATGATAAGAGTATAAGTTTAAAAGGGTCATTGAAACCCTTGCGACCTAAGGGATCCAACCCGACCCCAAGCGGAGGGTGGTCCTATTCTTTCTCGTCCCTTTATAATTCAAAGCGTTAAATATGCAAGCCCTTATTATACGATGATTAGTCACTATAAACCCTATAGGGTGGATACAATGCGAGATCATAGTGTGCTGTAAGAATTACAATCCTGTAGGGTATTTACAATAGGAGAAAGAATTTCCCTGTTTCTTTTATTATCTACTAGTTGACCCGACAGACGTTGTCCCGTCTTAACTATGAATTTACAGCGCGTATACTGCCAATCGCTGAGATTCACTTTTCTTAAATTTTCTAACATTCCGCTCAACTTGCTTAATTTTTTCTTTCATGAGATCCTTATTCTGACAATTTCAAACACAATAAAAAAAATAGTGAAATCGGTCCAGCCGTTCACGCGTGACCAAGGGAAATAGGGATTCATTTATATAGATTTTGTTGGTGGTAGGTTATATTTTATATCCGGCCTGATAGCGGCAATATACATGGTGTTAAAACCCGCCATAGTGGTCCATGTAAGTGCATCGCGTTTCGGGATCAGCCTGTATATATCCGGTTCTACAGGCCGGCATAATTATGTCGACTGTTGAAGAATAATCAGAATTAATCATCTTTCGTTAGTCGACATTCTGTTGGACCCCACCCCACTTACCATCAGGTGCAGTAGCGTCACTTTGTCGTGCACTTTAAGAAAAATAATATCAGGCTCGCATTATATATTGTCTCACTGCTGGGCACGGGCTTCCTCTACTACTAAGAGGGAAGGCCTTAGTCTACTACGCTCGCCTAGTGCGGATTAGCAGACTTCACATACCCTAAAAAATGGAGTACTCAGGTATGCAGGTTTCCTTACTACGTTTTCCTGTACTGTTAATTTGTGATAAGTTTTATCCATGTATAATCATTTCTATTTCAATAAATGGTGAATCCCAAATTTAAGTCTTATTTTAAGAATAATTCAATTTTTTATAATTTTAGTATTGAATTTGAATTTCATAGCACGGGTCAGATTTTAAATTTTCTATATTTCCAGCATCCATTTTCATCTAAAAAAAAACATCCTTTTTCCGACAATCAAAAGCATCGAATTCCAGTTTTAAAAATACAGTCATTAGCATAAAAAAAATATTTGAAACACCGCACGTTGACTATCATGCGTCGCATCATTACGAACAATGCGAAGACAGCTTTTTCATCCCTAATGATCGGGAACCCGATTGTTCGTTTTAATGAGCATGTGAGCCTTTTGTGTGCTGTTTTAAATCTAAATGTGTTTTGGGCGGTGGAAGTTAGATTTTTTGTGATTAATAATATCAGCCCTGTGTTATATACTGTCCCAATATTGGGCACGAACCTCCTCTACAACTGAGAGAGATTACGGCTTAGTCCACCACGCTGGCCTAGTGCGGATTGGTAGACTTCACACATCCTCAAAATTCCTTTAGAGAACTTCTCAGGTATGCAGGTTTCCTCACGATGTTTTCCTTCACCGGTAAAGTAAGCAATAATTCACAAAGAATACACAAATATTTTTTTTAGAAAAGTCAGAGGTGTGTGCCCTTGAGTTTTGAACCTGCGGAAATTCGTCTCAGCAGTCCGTTCCACAACCAACTTGGCTATTGCCGCTGTTTTTGTGATGATTACTTTAGTCCAAAAAGTAGATGTGAGAACTTCGCGGAGTTTTCCGTCTTTAGATGGGGAGCCTACCATGTAAGCTTTGTTATATGCGCACGGTAAATTGACCCTGCACCTTATGGTAAGAGTAGGGTCCAATAGAATGTACTCCCTCCCGAGGCAACTCTTGTGCGCTTAGTCCTCACACCAAATGGACGCCCATGCATGGTGGGACAATTATCGCGGCCCTAGTCACATAGTGCAGTGTGTATACCTATCGGTTGGTTACATTGAGGCCTTTAAGTGACCGCGAACATTTCCCCTCCCTTTCCGCTCCGCCCATCCTAGTATGGTCCTCTTTCTTCCCTCATACTCTCCTTCCTATCCCCCCTACTTTCCTCCAGGGCTCTGCAGTCGTTAAGGGGGATACGCAGTATCCCATTCGCTTGTCTTCCCGGTGTGGACTGCGGGGCCTGTAACAAAAAAAAACTGACCAGAGATGAGTTCCCCTCGACAGTCTACAATTATGCTACAATGGCCATCAAACCGAAACACAACAGTGACTACACAATGCTGCTTAGCGGCAGAAATATAATTGCAGTGGTACCTACCCAAGTGGACTGTATATGGGAGACCCACCAGTAGTGTACAACTCATGCAAGAAGGTGGCCGAAGGCTTTTCAAACAATACCCAACTGCGGGACGAATTAATACAAAACTGACAAAGGCACCGATCACTTTGTCCGCGTATATAGGTTAAAAAACCCTCCAGAATTCTAAATCCAATTCTCGTGAAAAAATGCACCCATGCACCATTCTTTTATTAGAGCTTTGTCTGTATACTCAAATAAATACGAAATCCGAATAAACACGATAGAGTTTCGTATTTTTTTTGTTCAATTGCGATTATTTGGATGCATCGAACACCTATTTGTATTGATATTACGTATATTTCTAAATTTTGGTATGGTTCGCGAGAATATGTGTGAGTAGGTACCTGTATTGTATATTTCTGTTACCAAGCAGTGTGCCACTGTTCGGGTTTCAAGAATCGGTTTTCTTTCATTATCATCATCATTGAATATATAATAATAATATACAGGGTCATTTTGACATTGCGTTACTAAATAAAACCACATACTCGTCTTCACCTTTGCTGACATTATGCCAAAAATCATCCATTAATAAATAATATTTTCACGAAAAATCCTCATTTTAGTTTTCTGATTTTTTTATCATTTTGTAGTTTAATGCGAATATGGCGTGTGCGTGAGTATATTTCTGACTGAAAGTATAAGTAGTGCCATTAGAGGGGGTAAAATTAAAATTTATTTTTATTGACATTCATTTTTTTCCACACTTCCCTACACATTTGTATTTTCCATCTACGGTTAGAGTACCTTACTGTTAAGTATTATTTCCAAGAATATATTTATTTATTTATTTACACTTAATGTACACCATGGATAAAAATAATGTAAGAAGAAAAGAGAAAAAAGTACAAATGGCGGTCTTATCGCACAAGGCAATCTCTTACTTACAATATATGTGGTTTCATTTAGTAACGCAATGTCAAAATGACCCTGTAAATATTATAAATAATAACTATTAATTCACGACAACAATTCTATCTCCAAATATCAACTTTATTATCAAGCAGCTACTCTATAATTCAGGTAATATCGAGGCAATCGGGCAAAGGCTATTCACTTACTATAGAAACAAAAGGGACTCAAATTGGGGCTGTATGAAGAAAAACGGGGTCTGTGTTTGCGAGACCCTTGCGACGTAACAACGCTTGTACAGTGCTGGACAAAATAATGTGTTATTGTTGGAGGTAGATACAAAAATACCGTCAACAGGTTTTTTTTTTTGTGGTTATCACCGGGTGTACCCTGCTAACGGTGTACAAGCGGTCCCCCGGCTTAGCAACCACGGCAGCCCCATGATGAGTTTGTGGGCTCTGCCGCTATCACTGGAGGCTCGGTAGTCTCCAGCTAGACGGTCTTAGGGCCCGGGAGGAAGAAGGGAGGGGATAGAGGGAAGGAAGAGAAGAGGAAGGAATAGGAATTCTTAGGATAGTTGGAAGGAAGGGAAGGGAAATGTTCACGAACCCTTAGACAGACCTCACTGTGAATTTAGCAACCAAGAGGCATACGCATGAGCTGTGCGCCTAGGGTTGGTTGATTGGTCGGCAAACGTGCTCCATGCATGGGCGTGCATTTGGTGTGGAGACCAAGCGCACAAGAACCCTCAACAGGTTAGATTTTAATTCCGCAGAAAAGTATAAAAGCTGTCGAGTAACAGCTAAATTGTTACCCCCTTATTCATAAATGTTATTTATCTAAGGACGGAGCATTACTGTGATAAGTCTGTTACTATATCTTCATACCTCGTAATTTTTTATTTTCAAATCCTTGTCATTCTACTTTATTAATTTTGTTGTGACCAGCTCGGTGGCGTGGCCTTGCAGAATTCATTGCTTGGAGTTGTAAAATACGTGCCATGGTAGATGGTTTCCAGTGGGAGCGCAGTACAATACCAAATAATACTTTGTAATACAAAGAGTTGGATGGTGTTTCTACTGTTTATAGGTCGTATCGCTTACCATCGGACGAGCGGCATGCTCGTCTCGACATTCAAATGAAATAAAACATATTAGCGACAGTAATTTTGACATAAAACAACCCCAATATAATTAAAAATATAAATAAATTTATTATAATTCTATAAGCACCAATTTATTTTAATTACTAGCTTTTGCTCGCGGCTCCGCCCGCGTTATAAAGTTTTTCAGGCTAAAGTTTTCCATTATAAAAGTAGTAGTTTCCCGGGAGCCTATGTTCTTCCCAGGGTTTCAAACTGTCTCCATACCAAATTTTATCTTAATACGTTGGGTAGTTTTTGAGTTTAAGACGTTCAGGCAGACGGATGCAGCGGGGACTTTGTTTTATAATATATTTTTTTAGAACTTTTTAAGAGGGATAATCCCGTCATACATCATTGTTGCATAACTTTAACCGTTTACGCAGCGCACACAACGGAAGCTCTCAAAACTAATAAATTGTCCCCGTATTTGCAACATGTTTCATTACTGCTCCGCTCCTATTGGTCATAGCGTGATGATATACAGCCTATAGCACCCCACAAATAAAGGGCTATCCAACACAACGAATTTTTCAGTTCAAACTGGTAGTTCCTGAGATTAGCCATTACTGCTCCGCTCCTATTGGTCATAGCGTGATGATATATAACTTAGAGCACTCCACGAACAAAGGGCTATCCAACGCAAAAAGAATTTTTCAGTTTGGACCGGTAGTTCCAGAGATTAGCCATTACTGCTCCGCTCCTATTGCGTATAGCGTGATGATATATAGCCTATAGCAATCCACGAATAAAGGGCTATCCAACGCAAAAATAATTTTTCAGTTTGGACCGGCAGTTCCAGAGATTAGCCATTACTGCTCCGCTCCTATTGGGTATAGCGTGATGATATAATCCTATAGCACTCCATGAACAAAGGGCTATCCAACGCCAAAAGAAATTTTCAGTTTGGACTGGTAGTTCCTGAGATTAGCGCGTTCAAACAAACAAACAAACAAACTCTTCAGCTTTATATAATAGTATAGAAGTATAGATAGTATAGAGTATAGATGTCGCAGTAGTCAAAGTTGCGTTAATGATGAGATGTGTATTCGTCTGCCAAGTTTGAATTTCCCGCCCTCTAAATTCGCCGCCCAGGGCACGGGCCCTGGCTTGCCCCCCCCTAGATCCGAGGCTGACTGAGAGTGTTATAAACGTAAGAGTAGACAAATATAATGAGAAAGCTTCGAACTGCTAAGCTATCGGGAGTTACACGTGTTATTGTGAGTCAACCATAAAAGATAGACATATGCTGTCGTGGGATATTTTTTACATAATTTTAAGGAGAACATTTCCGTCATACATGATTTCTGTGTAGCTTTAACCACTAAGGATGCACACGCGACGGAAGCTTAAAAAATGGAATAACTTCTCCCGTTTTCCCAACATTTACCTTCACTGCTCTGCTCCTATTAATTGTAGCGTGATGAAAAGTATACTATAACCAGCACAGGAGTATGACAAATAATTGTACCAAGTTTCGTTAAAATCCGTCGAGTAGTTTTTGTTTCTATAACGGTTATACAGACAGACAGACAGACAGACAGACAGACAGACAGACAGACAGACAGACAGACAGACAAAAATTGTACTAATTGCATTTTTGGCATCAGTATCAATCCCTAATCACCCCCTGATAGTTATTTTGGAAATATATTTCATGTACAGAATTGACCTCTCTACAGATTTATTATAAGTATATAGAATAGATTTCCTTCTCAGTATTTGAACTTATTTCTGAATTCATGTTTTCACAGAAAATCCGCTACAGTTAAATCGTATTCAGCAAATTACTTGTTAATTGGTTCCAAGCATTCAAGGACTCAATAAAACCATATTGCTGAAATATCTATTAACTCTTAATGTAAATTATATTTATAAGGCTTGGGAAGATTGAATCATGTTTACATCATATAAAATAACAGTTAAAAATCTCGTCACTTATAGTAAAAATAAATTTGCAAAACGCACTAAAGCAACTGGTGGTTGGTCTGTCATATGTGAGAGTCCGCCTGGATAGTTACCACCGCTATTTCTAATTCTGCCGCCAAGCAGCAGTGTGTAGTCACGTTTGTGTTCTGATATAAAAAACATTGTTGCCAGTAACTACTGGACATAATAAGACTTAACATCTCATGTCTCAGGATGGTGAGCGCAGTGAAATACCAAACAATATTTTGTAATACAAGGTTGGATAGTGTTTCTACTGTTTATAGGCGATCGTATCGCTTATCATCAGGCGAAATCATTCAAAGCCATAAAAAAAATATGATTTCTTAAATCGCTATAAAATGCCCCTCTGCCTTCCTCTGGGGGGATTATTTGTAGCTTTATTTTTTTTTAACTTCACTTACCAAAATATTTACGCATACCCAAAATGTTTGCAAGAGAGTGTACGTACCTTGTTAAGGTGCGCTGCGTAAGTGACAATATACTATGAGTGGCAAATGCGATCGCTATTACACTGCCAAGGAAATGGGAAACTATCGTATAAAAGAGGTTGCTGAGGGAGCGTATAAACCTATTACAGGAACCAAATTATAGTATAGTTTAGTTCTATATATCGATGGCTTCTAGTAAACATATTTGTTGATAAAAGATACCATTTACAAAAATGCGTATTTATTCTAAAGTAAATTAAGAATAAAATTTATAGTAATAATAATGATTAGTTAATTCTTTATACTTTTTAAACGACTTTAAAAAAGGAGGAGATTATCAATTCGATGTGAATGTTTTTATTTTGTGTCTTTTTTTTTATTGTAATTTAATTTATGTAATTTTTTTCATTTGTATAAGCAGTTCCTAAAATGTAGTTTGTAATTTTTTTTATTGATAATTTTTATTCTTTTTTGTTTCACTCAATCATCTTTGTATTTCCACTGTAAGCTTTTAAGATACTTGTCAATTTCTATATTCTTCCTGAAAAGGCTTGTACTACAATATTACAACCCGCTACACTCCTCAATGAAACCATCTCACAATGCCTTTGTGTTGCCGTATAAATATGAAAACAACGCGCCGGATATAGGATGGAAATTGAACTCTCGTCAGCAGGACACTGGGATATCGACTTATAAAGATAAAATTGACTTTGTCGGGATATAGTGAAGAGTTATTTTTGTTTGACGCGAAACACAGCTTTGTAGATAAGTCGAAACTTTGCTAGGACATCTTATTGGTTGGGCTTTTCTTTAGCTCTTGATATAAGCAAGTTCAATTCGTAAGTACCCAAGTAATGAAAAAACCTTTGAAATTTATTTATTACTAACCTTCTCGCGGCTTCAATTCGAAATCAGTTTGTATCAAAATTTTCTCGTATAAATGCCGACCTACCAGATTTTTAACCCGCGACCCCTACAACCTTAATCGTTATATTTCAGTAAATTTACATAAAACTTTAATGTACTAGTAACCTAAACCTTCTTCAAGAATTGCAATATCTTTTAGTAAAAACCGTATAATAATCCGTTCAGTAGATTTTGAGAAAATCGATCACATACGGATACAGTTTTTGGGGACTGATTTATAATATGCATAGATTTTACTCATAGCTCTGATGCGTGAATTTGTTACGAGATAAAAGTAGCCTATAGCACTCAGGCATAATCTGGCTTCCTATTAGTAAAAGAATTTTTAAAATCGGTTCTGTAGTTCTAGAGATTTGCCCCTACAAACATACTCACAAACTTTTCCTCTTTCTAATATTAGCACAGACTTACTAGGTATTGCAAGGCATAGTCTATGTGAAACGAAAGCGTATAGAAATATCATACATACATACATACATAACATCACGCATTTATCCCCGAAGGGGTATGCAGAGGCGCAACTAGGGCACCCACTTTTCGCCAAGTATGTTCCGTCCCATGATGTGATAGGGGGCGAGCCTATCGCCATATCGGGCACAAATTCCAGACTCCGGGCTGATACTGAGCAGAAAAAACCCAAATATCACTTTGCCCGACCCGGGATTCGAACCCAGGACCTCAGAGCGCTATTGTACCGGGCATGCAATACAACTACGCCACCGAGGCAGTCATTACCGTTATTTTTTAGTTGTTGATTGATTTCTGATAACTTACCCTTGTACGTCTAATATTTGAATCCTAACACCTATCAAATCCCTCCCAAGGTAATTCTTGTGCTTGGTCTTCACACCGAATGCACGCCCGGGGAGACATTAGCCGCGACCCTAGGCACACAGTTAAGTGTGCATACCTCATACTTGCCAATATACTTTAAGGCTTATAATTGCTCGTTAAAATTTCCTGACCTTTATTAAAACGCAGTTTGTGTTTGATTCAATCAACGACTAATTTTATTGCACAGATAATAGAGATAACAACATAAAGTTTCTTATATAAACCGTAAGTGGCGCTAGTATCTATGTATGTAATATTATTTTGTTACTAAACAAGAATAAATAACAACCTTCTCCCCTCTGCTCATTCTAAGAGTTTTCCTCCTTCCCCACACTTCCTACCCAACTAACGCCTAGCTTTTCTCCAGGCTCCAGTCCCTAAGCCGGGGGATTCCAGTATCCCATTTGTAGGTATCCCTCAGTTTTGACTGCGGAATCCGATATAAAAAAAACACCTATCAATTCAAATAAATTCCCAAAAAGTTATACCAACGCACCCCTTCCTGTCACACGAAAATGCCATCCAAAAATCGGTTTTAATTACAAACCGTTTCTGTCAAACGTCAGTGTCGGAACCGCCGAAGTTTGCCGGAAATTTCAATATCCAAGTTGAAATGGGGACGAGATAAAGAATGAATGGATGGGGCTTTGAGCGTGGTTGATGTCATCAATGACGTCACACATGTTTTAATGCGAATTGTGCTTTATTGTATCAAGCGTGAAGTTTAAATATTATTGCATAAGTCAAAGGGTGTACGTGAAAGGGCGAACAAATTAATTGGCTGGGTGTTTGTTAGATTTTAGTGGAGTGGATTTAAACAGGCCAGCATAATTGTGTCGACTGACGATAAGCAATCCTCTCGTCATTCGACACTACCCAATATCAAAGACGCTATCATGTTAAAGTTAGCATCTTAAGATAGTCGCTATTTAACATATGTATTCTACGGCTGTCAAAAAAATATTAACGAAAATAGACTCTATTTCATGCGCTTAAAGGGCTGTGTGCAGCCGCTTATCTCTTGACAGAAAATTGATGGATTAAAAAACGCATATCAACAACATCTCAAATGATATTTGAAGTCACAATGAGTGACGAATTTTGACAGGTGAACTTTCTTTATGAGATGGCACCGACCCAGCCGACAGGCGCTTACAAGGACAACTCAAGCTTTGTTTATTAAATACTTCAGAAGTTTAAAAATCCCTAGGATACTGCTTAAGTGTAAGTTTAGTTTATTAATACGTTCCTCAATAAACATTAAATTATTCAGTTGAATATAAAATACATTTTTCTTAGATTTTTAATAACCACATCCAGTTTGATTAATTCGATGTTAATTCAAAAGCAACTTTAACTGGAAAGGTCTTTAAATGCCCCGCGACATAAATTTAATGAATAATACATTTTTTTTTTACTCAATACAACCGCAAAAAAGTTATCGTTTGGTCGTTTTTGCATTATTTAAATTTCTAAGCGTTTGGGTTTAACTAAATTCAAAATAAGAATTTCAATTTGAATTTTTGTTCGTTAATTACGAATTCGCTTTGCTTTTATAGTATTTTTTCGGCTGAGATAATGTGATTTTCGAAATCTCCTCTATGCAAATTTATATATCATAAGTACTATCGCTTCGTCACATTATTTTTTAAAACGATTCATTCATAACTACAACAATAGTATAATACCAAATCAAATATGTACTTGTTATATATAAAAAGTATTAAATGAAACGTTTTTTTCATTCACAGTTGGAGTACAATTTGTACATCATCTAAAAACACAGGAAGGAATTTTATTTATAAAAAATACAAAAAGTTAGTAAGCCTACTAGCCGCGACAGTGGTTGGAGGTTGACTAAGTGAATGGCAATTACCTTGCTTTTGTCTTGCCAGTATTGAGCTCAGACAATGTATCTATGTAATAAAAACAACCTAGATTTTATATTAATGTTTTGCTATTTCACGGTAGTTTAAGTTACCATCACATGAGCGCAAATTTTTTGCATAACAATCTTCCCAATGTCCGCTCTATATAATCTTATAGCTCTCTGATTTGTACCAATTATTTTGCAGCCAAAATCTGTTTTATCCCATCTAGAACATGGATAAATCATTTAAGACTAGACAGCTTTATACTGCAGTAGCTTGTATCCTAAAATATATTTATAAGATGCGGAGATAACATTTTTAAAATCTTTTAACTTTTAAGTAACATTTTTATATCGATACTAGCTGACCCGGTGAACGTTGTACCGCCTGACAGTCGATTCTTTAATTTTTTAAATACTTAGTCTGCTATTTCGGACACCGAATTAGGGGCCTTATTGTCTATCCCGCACGTTATTTTGACAGTGTGTAACAAGCACGTAACACAACGCATCATGTTTAGGACTATAGAAATTTGGCTTACAGAATATCATTCCATACACATTTCTCGAAGATAACATGACACGGCCGCGTTACGCGTTTACACTATCATACAGAATAAGGGCCCAGCTAGTAAGATAAAAAAAGAAAAAAGAAAGTTGATAAGCCAAAAACTACTTTATGTCAAAAAATAAAAACTATAAAACACTTAAAATTCTTTCTACCGTTCCATTTAACGTCACTCAATTGTTTTGCCTTCCCGGAACCCATCCACTAACACTTAATCTTTATGGTATGGTATTAAAGTTCAAATTGACTTAAGTATTATTACGAATCTTTTGTATGGGAATATAGAAAAGAGTTGCTTTTAGACTTTTTCAGGCAATTTTTAAAATTTTTCTCTCCGTAAGAACCATCATCGTACTTCGAGGAATATACTAAAAGAAGAATTAGCGAAATCGGTTCAGCTGCTCTCGAAATTTGCGCTTAGCAACACATTCAGCGATTCATTTTTATATTATAGATAAATACTGCGCCACCGGTAGCTGTGTTTATACTTCATACAATTGTCTACGTTTTTTTCGTCGCTTGTTGCTTGCCGCGCTGCAAATCGCATCGCAACGTCGCGAGTAGTTGTGGCATGACAGTCAGTCTATATGTTTGTATACATCACGCGTAAACTACACCATGGAATTGAATGCAGTTTTCACCGATGTATTGCTAGAGGTCTTACTTAAAATATTAGCTCCATTTTATCCCAAGAAAATAAGAAGATATACTTTTATCTTGGAAGAACTTTCACACGGAGGCGGAGCCGCGAGCAAAAACTATTATAGAATATTTTTATTTGAAAATTAATCACCTAAAGGTTAAATGTGGCCACACGTATGTCTTCTATAACATACTAATTATTCATGTTATTTGTTACAGGTATCCCGATAAATATAAGGAGGATGTAAGTACCTATTTCATGTAAATGAAATATTAATATATGACTTATTAATATTATGCCATTTGGACGACTTTGTGATTGTAACTGTGAACTAATTTAGTTGCAACTAACGACTAGAGATGGCTTAAAGGTTATAACTTTAAATTATATGAAAATATGAAACTGTTAATTTTATTTACAATTGTTACAACTTCCGTTAAAAGTTATAACTTATGGACACAGTAAATGCCCGTAATTTAATATTAAATAAAAAAATAATAATAGTTTTTTGTTACAAAAGTTTCATACATATTTAAAATCAGCACTTTTTCTGTATATTTTTTTAACTTCTAAAATTTTTTTCGAAATAATGTCGCTTATGTCATTTCCCTTTCAACCATCAATATGGTATTGGTACAATACTATTTGGTTTGAAAAAAAATATTGCCACATTATTACCGACATATCCAAACGCCTTCTATATTTCGTTGCATACGTTTTCCTATTGTCTCGGGAGTGCTTCACTCTTTAGGCATCTCATTATACCCAGTAATTACACCGGCAGTCCTTAAAAGTGTTTGTACTCTGGCAGAGGGGACGATACCAGACGGACACTCATAAACAAGAGTCCAGGGGTGCCTTTATATAAGTTAACGATCGTAAAAATTTACCGATACGATTTAGAAGTCAATTCGATTTAAAAACACTAACCGCCAATTTTAATAAACGACCTCAATTGCCATTTTCGATCTATCGTTAGAATTAACCAATCAGGTAATTTTAATACATGCTTACAAATGATTTATTTGGATTGTTTTGTTTTCGTTATCGGATAGAAGATCAAGATCGTTTATTGATAACGGCCGATTGTCAAATTTTGAAATTCTGAATGGGCAAGCACGTGCACTTATTTTTCACCATGTATGTTCTGTGATCTGTATTGTTTGGTATTCCCCTGCACTCGCCATCCTAAAACATGAGATGTTAAGTCTCATTATATCAAGTAGTTACACTGGCTACAATGGCCTTCAAACCGGAACACAACAGTGACTACACACTGGTGCTTGGCGGTAGAAACACTACGGTGGTACCTACCTAGGCGAACTCTAAAATATAAAAGACCTACCACTAATAAACTACTTAACTAGTAACTACTTTGAGGACAAAGGCGCGAAATGAATAATATTATTTAAAAAAAAGTTAATTCAATATTACAAAACGTTGCACACAAAAGCTAACACAAGCTAATTGCTGTTGGCAAAACAATTTCTCATAACATTACCATGACAAAGATGGTAAATCAAGATGCTGCAGGTAAACGGATCGTAATGATTACGAATGTGTCGAGAAATGTCGCGCGTTTATCACTCCCGCTAACGTTTGCGAGCGCGCGGTGTCCATGATGCTTGAAATTGTTGGACATTTTTGAATAAAATCGTTTTGGTAATTCATAGGGTATTTAAGAGTATAAAATCTGTTTCTTTAGTCTAAGCACCTCGCCTAACAGCAGAAACCAGAAATTACGAAAATCAAGCTAGGCTGAGGTTAACATCTTAGATAGTAGTCAATATGAGTCTTCGTAATGCAATTTTTGGGGTACTTTCTAACTTAATTGTGTTTATTGCTAATTTTGTAACATAATTAATTTTGACAATAAATAGATAATTATTCATGATTATTAGACTAACAAAGGAGAAAGCAGGTCCCCTAATGTTTAATCTACGCTACTCACTAAAATGATTATAATAGAGCCTCAATTAGACAAAGCGAGTTTCTTGCATCAAGTTCTTTGAGGCGAATCACGCTTGTCAACGCTAGCAAGAATTGCCTCGCCATTATGTTCAGATGGGGCAATTGTTTTTTATGCTTTCAATTTATTTGTTGGCCTGGCAAAGGCCGGCTTATACCAACACACTGGACTTCGGGTGAACGCTTTAGGCGCTCGCAATCCTTGAAACACCTGATAAGTAGAGGTCCAATAGAATTTCACCTGAAATGATTAAAAACGATATCGATAAAATCCTTAGTTAATCGCAAAAGTATTTCAAATAAACTAACGCATTACGACAGCCATTTAATTTTATAACTCAGATATTTCGTACTTTAATCTTATAAGGACAGTCCTGTAACATGGTTACCCTAGTCTCGGTGCGGGAGGCACTCTAGCTGATTGCAAACCCGACCTGCGTCTCCGATATATCCCCCTGGAATGGTCCTGAAGGCATCAGTTTTATTGCCTCTAGTTATATGTTAACAGTGTGATATTGATTGGAGTTAGTGATTTGATCCGTAGTGTAGTGGTTTTATTTGTTTTTCCCTAATATTAAATACGGGGAGGTTGGGGAAAGGGTGGAACTAGGTTTCCAATTTTTTTTTTATTATATTACCTAATGAAATAATCGACAAAATTTGGATACATTGGTTGCGCTGTCGCTTAATACTAAGAGAATAAAACGTATCCTATATTATCATCAGCCGTCAAACAGCAACTGACTTCTATGTACCGGTTATTTCTGGTCCGTCATTAAAACTGAACATGGCTGCTGACTTTGAAAACGATAGACTTTCACTAAAAACAATAATTTTGCAAATACGCAGTCTATAGCTGACACAATAAGAATCTACTTTCAAATTGATATATTTTATTCATTAATATATTATTTTATTACACTGGTGGATATTTGTCTCGGATATCAACCACCGTAGACAAATTATAAAATCCGCCATAGGAGCCTACGTGTGCCATACTCTAGTATCAGCTTGTATATATATTTCGAACGGGACAGCATTGAGTCTGTCACGTGGTAATCTCTCATCAATTTCTCTATCTGAACTCGTCTTACTCAGATACAACAGATTTTTTCCATGTCCATATATAAGACATACATATCGCGCCTTCATCTTCAAAGCATAATCAGATACAACAAAGTATATTGCCGTGTCAATATATAACTCACGTACATTTCACCTTCATCCTCGAAGGAGTGGGCTAAGCTATTAAAGTGTCGACATTTCTCCATGTCTATCTTTTCGCCAAGTTTATTCCGTCCCATGATGTGATAGGGGGCGAATCCTCAAAGGAGTAAGCTAAGCAACGAGAGTGTCGACTTTTTCTCCATGTCTATTCCGTTCCATGATTCAATAGCGGGCGATTCTATCTCCATATCGACGGTTGAAAGACTAATTTACTTAAGCGTCATTTTTTTACGACACTCAGTTTCATACATATATAATTTTTTTTCTGTTTTCACTATGGCACTTTTTTATGTTTTTTTTTTTTTAAACTAGTTAATTTGTTTCGAAAAAAATGGCGCTTAGTTCATTTATCCTTTCAACCGTCGATATAAAAAAACATCATAACTTTCACCTTAGAGCCTATTCTTCCACTTTCCTCCTTCCCTTTAAATTTTTAATACCATAATGACGCATGAATAAATTATAAAGTCTAAAATATGCATTGCCACATCCAGATATTTTATGACACAACTTGCAAGGTGCTCCTTGGATCTCGCCTGAGGTGTTGAAAAATTCATGGCCGTAAGTGGGTAGTGGAATATCAAAGCGGGTAAGGAGACATTTTCCCGATTAGTTCTTTAAATTTCGCCGTCGAATCGTTAAATTAAGTATTTGGTGAAATTGCTTGGTGAAAGAAAAAGTAGAAAGTGACAATTTGTTTTTTCCTTAAACGAAATTGATTTTAGGAGTTGCCCACTAAAGCCAAACCAAATTCTATTTACAAAAAAAAATAGTAGAGTGTGACTAATATTTTTTTTTTGGCTGAAACGAAATTAACATTGAGTTTAGGGGTTGCCCAGTCAAGCCAACCCAAATTCTATTTAAAAAAAATCTACTTGTCTAATTCTATAAAAAAAATACCACGTAGGCGAACAAAATTAGAGTTATGATAAACACAAGTTATCAAGAATAGTTAGTATTACTAAGTTACATTTAAATAAATTATATGACCGACATTTTAAATTAGGGATAAAATTAAATAAAAAAGCACAAGGTACACCAAAGAAACCAGTTTAGGCTGGCAGGTAAAAGGAATTAAAAAGATAGCGAAAATAGATTTTCATAGATTTCGATATATAATTTTTTAATAGATTATCCTACAAAGAGTAGAAAAATATTTCGAGTTTTTTTTTTGCAACAGAATTTTCATTAATTGTATTTTTTGCTTAAAATAAACAGTTTGGTAACTGATGAAAATTATGAAACATTTTGCAAAATATTAAATATTAATTTACTCGTATGAGAGACGTACACATCTCACTTATCATGGTGAAAAGTAATATAACTAAAATTATGTTATATAAAAAAACTTTCCATTTCACTTCCATGGTATTAAGTAATATACTTAACTAAAAATATTTTCTAGTATATTCTCAATTCCAAAAAATTTGAGAGCACAAATTAAAATTCAAATCCCAACTCGAGTGAACCATAACAAAACTGCATGAAATCCAACACTTAGATTTAAAAGTTGTATTTCTCATTTAAAAATAATCAAGAAGATTGGATACAAATTGAGTGCGCGTCTCATCTCGACTGTTGCGATGACAAATTAAAACTCGTCTGCTCGGTTTGTTTTTTAGATTCCAAATGCGGGAACTGTAGTGGCCCTTGGGCTAGGTACGTCTGGCTTTCTTGGAGGAGGTAATGAGAATTAGAGTTCAGTAGTCAATTTTAAGACTTAATTACTTTTAATCATCCAAGTGAATAAATAGTTTATAAAAGCGGCGACAGCCTAGTTGTTTGTGGAACGGACTGCCGAGACGAATGTCCGCAGGTTCAAATCCTAAGGGCACACACCTCCAACATTTCTAAAAAAATGATGTGTGTATTCTTTATGAATTATCGCTTGCTATAACGGTCAAGGAAAACATCGTGAGGAAACCTGCATACCCGAGAAATTCTCTATAGGAATTTTGGAGGATGTGTGAAGTCTACCGATCCGCACTAGGCCAGCCTGGTGGACTAAGGCCTAATCCCTCTCAGTAGTAGAGGAGGCCCGTGCCCAATAGTGTAAGTATAATACAGGGCTGATATTATTATTATATAGTGACGTTTTGGTTGCCTATTAGTTCAGATTTGGAACAAATAGTTTATATGGATGTCCGTGTCTATAGAATATACGTCAATGCTTATAATACATAATACATATGTCACAGCTTATGACTGATTTTGACAGCTATGCTTTGTTTATTAAACAGCGACACTCAGCCGAAAACTGGCGCTCAAACAAAGACATTAAACTATATAGTAAGTTATAGACTGGACATCAGGGTAAAATGTTTGCTTCAAAAGTTATTACCAATTAGCACTAGGCATCGATATATATGTACTACGTACTAGATCTGGCGTTCCGTACACTCATTGTGTTTGACTCAACTGTACTGCAATCCGTACACGTGACTAATATGATTTCAACATTGACAGCGTGTGGTTATGTACGGAGTGGCGCTCATAATATAACTCGAGTGTAAGTGTAAACCTGTTTGTGTAATGTATATAGTACTAATTTTAGTACTATTTATTAGGAAGCATAGATTAGATTGACTTTTGTATTTGGACGGCTTATACATTTATGTGACGAATAACATTAACTAAGAAATTGCAAATCAGACCCTTCATAGATTATTTACATATCTGTTTTAAGTTTCTACTTATATATCTAAATAATATTAATTACAAATATTATTTTTGCCGCTGTACCAATATATAAGTTTCTGTAGTCTCCTATAATTGAAGAGGCACGTCACATTGTTAATTGTAAAAATGCTACCACATTGTTTTTATTATATGCCGTGTATCCTTCGTTGGAGGTCCTTAAATAAATAAATATTGACGATTTAAAGACTAATTGACTGAACCAATTTTTTTTTTCGAAAAGTTTTTATTCGTTTACATAAACAAAGACAAAAGTGCTGATTTGAAATAGGTATATGACTTAATGTTGCTTAAGCCAATTAGCCTTTCATCCGACGATATATAGAATCAACCCTTTTCAGAGCAGACAGAAGTCCATCTCATTTACATTTCGCTATAGGTCTTATCACTTATGTAATAGAAGCGAACATATTGCCAATTACCGCGCACAATTTCAGACTCCGAGAGAAAGGGCAGAACAATCTAATATCACTTTACCCGATAAAGATCGATGGCAACTAACTAACTACCGCGCATACAATACTATGTCATTGAAGTATATTAGAGAAACAAACACATCACGCTGGAGAATGAGTTATTTTTATTCCTTTGTATGACGAGACGAGCTTGCCTTTCGCCAGATGGTAACCGATACGACCGCCCATAAATAGTAGAAACACCATCCAACACCTTGAATTACAAAGTATTGTTTGGTATTCCACTGCGCTCGCCATCCTGAGATGTGAGATGTTAAGTCTTATTATGTCCAGTTACACTGGTTACAATGTCCTTCAAACCGGAACATAGCAATGACAACACGCTGCTACTTGGCGGCAGAAATAGACTTTTCGGTAGTACCTACCCAGGCGGACTCTCACATATGAGAGACCTACCACCAGTAATTAACAGTTATAAAAATTATAAAACTCTGCAACCTTTCGACATTATCACTGAAAACATAATTCAAATATTAAAGAACTAGCGACCCGCCCCGGCTTCGCACGGGTGCAATGCTGACTATTTAATGGATGTTATTATACATATAAACCTTCCTCTTGAATCACTCTATCTATTAAAAAAAAAACGCATCAAAATCCGTTGCGTAGTTTTAAAGATTTAAGCACACATAGGGACAGAGAAAACGACTTTGTTTTATACTATGTAGTGATGATTATATGTGAAGATGTATACCTAAATGTCAGCTCAATTGAATAGAAAAAAACATCACGCTACGGTTGAGCAACGTATCAAATAGCGACCCCCCCCCTCTCCCGCACACCCCATGCGTTAAACGCAAGCAACCGTAACTGTTGTTAAGTGAAAATAAAAATACTATTGTAAAATCATTGAAAAAAAACATATTACGCCAATAATTTCGAAGGGGCTGGTCAAGGTGTTAACCAGGGCACCCACTTTTCGTAAAGTGTACTTCGCCCCATGATGTGACAAGCATCACATAATGGGACACATTCGCATCTCTCACTACATGAGGCACGAATTCTAGGCTCCGAGCTGATACTGAAAAAAAAATGTATGACTGCCCGATCTAGAATTCGAAGCTAAGACCTCGGAGCAGTAGTTGTAGTAAAACAACTACACCGATGCACCACCACTAAAAATCCAACTAATATTATTAATGAGAAACTTTGTGAGGATGGATGTATGTTTGTTCCTCTTTCACGGAAAAACTGCTGAACGAATTTGGATGAAACTTCACATGAGGATGTAGGTATGTATGTTTGTTCCTCTTTCACGAAAAAACTACTGAACGAATTTGGATGAATCTTTACATGAGGATGTATGTATGTTTGTTCCTCTTTCACGAAAAAACTACTGAACGAATTTGGATGAATCTTTACATGAGGATGTATGTATGTTTGTTCCTCTTTCACGAAAAAACTGCTGAACGAATTTGGATGAAACTTTACATGAGGATGTATGTATGTTTGTTCCTCTTTCACGAAAAAACTACTGAACGAATTTGGATGAATCTTTACATGAGGTTGTATGTATGTTTGTTCCTCTTTCACGAAAAAACTGCTGAACGAATTTGGATGAAACTTTGCATGAGGATGTATGTATGTTTGTTCCTCTTTCACGAAAAAACTACTGAACGAATTTGGATGAAACTTTACAGTAATATTGGTTATATATCGGAATAACACATAGGCTACAATTTATAATCATTTTGTGTAATTTGGTCATAATATAACGATACATATCAAGTCAAGAAAAAAAATGATCCCGGAAAACTCCTTCACGCGGGCGAAGCCGCGAGCAAAAGTTAATATTATATAAAGCTTATTTAGTTTTGTGAAATCTGTCGGAATGCACGCGGAATGTTCAATATTTTATTTCCAAGTTTACAATATACATATTAGGGTTGTCAGTTGGGTGAACTAAACTATTTTAAGGGCTGGTAAGAGCACTTTACAAAACCAGAAAACTTAAATTTTAATTCGTAAGCTGATTAGTTAGATAATTTTTAGCAAGACACTGGCAACCCTAGAATGGGATAACCTACAATAAATAACCATCATACATTACCAAAAGAAAGTTGAGCGCATGGTTGATGTATAAAAAAAGAAAAAGAATGTGATGGTTAACATCTAACTCAGTCATAGGAAACGCGCACGGGCGGTTTAATAGATTGGTTGTCGAATATCGATGCGGCGATTTTTAAAAATCGAAGCGATTTTTCGACAGCCGATCATATAACCGTCCGTGCGTAACTACTCTTTAGTTCACTGCTCCCGTATTCAATTATGCTTAATTAAATTTTTTGCTCAATATTTCATGACCTTTAGTAAGCTGACATACTATTTTTAACCGACTTCGAAAACAGGAGGATCTCAATTCGTCGCGTTTGCATTGTATGAATGCCGATAACTCTGAGATTTGAAGACCGATTTGCATGGTTCTTATTTTAATAAATTTAAATATATATCGCGGAGGTCCTAGAAAATAAATATCTTAGGTTTTCTTATTTTAATAGAACCCAACACTGTTTGAACGTAATTAAAAGGCAAAATTCAAAGCTCACAGTGGCAACCCTGTGTTTATATTTGGCAAACAAGCAACAGAGCTGTCTGCTTATATTTAGTCGGCAATATTTCTCACAACCTTTTCGTTTCTGCAGAAAATCTTCAGACGAAATCCCTATTCGATACTTTAAGAATCCGAGCGAGATGGAATCTTGTTGTAACGACATAGAGCTGAAAATTAAATAGCGGTCTACATGATCCCGTTGAATTCTTGCGTCTCGTCTCACTGTGCATGGGCCCAAATAATTTCCCCAAATTTATTGTACAGGCAAACGGCGAAAGTGAATTTGGGCATGAAGTTTATTATAATTTGTAATTTTTTTGACATTTTCCCCGAGATTGTGAGGGTTTGGCGATTCGCATGACCACAAAATGTAAGTGTTATAGCCTCTTCATTATACAAGCGAATGACTTTCTATTTTAGCCAATATTTGCAAATAAAAGGGCCAACATAAATAGTAGTGTTGACCTCATTTAAAGGCATAGCACAGACGCTTTCAAGCAATTATATACTTTAGTTATAATTGATCAAAACTGATGATTGATTTAAACAACTATAAATGTTAGAGTAATAGTATCAAATCACACATCGTTGCTTATATTTTATGGAAAATTACTTTCACACAACAGCCTGTTGCAGTCCACTGCTGGACATAGGTCTCTCCCAAGGTACGCCACAGAGCCCCGTCTACTGCTTATGTATCCAGTCGCTGCTGCTCTTGTGTGAGTCGTCCCGCCATCTGGCCAGAGGGCGTCCCACGCTAGGTTTGCCAAGACGCGGTCTCCACTCCAGAATACGCATAAATTTTGATAATGGTCTATCAAATAAAAACATATGTATGCTTCCTAATGTATAAAAATGAATATTATGTTTGTTTGAGCTTAATCTCAGGAAATTCTGAACCTATTTTGATTTTTTTTTTTCACTGATTGGAAGTTACATTGCTAATGACTGGTATAGTACTTTTATTCTTTTTACGCAAGCGGAGCCGCGATCAATAGCTATAAGTTATATGAGTATAACCTCTTTATAATTTTCATTTCTCCGTAGAAAAATTAAGTTTAAATATCCCGTCGAGCGTCTTCACAGCCTTCTCAACCAACGTCCGGTCGGAAGTCGCGGGGAAACGTTGTTTCATAAATAAAAACTTTATTTTCTCGTTATTTGAGTTGCTTTTGCTTGATATCTTACCTTACTCAATTAAGATTTGGATTTTTGTTAGAAAATAGCGCAGAAACTACCGAACGTACTTGAGAAGACTTGAAACCTGCATACCTGTTAAGTTTTCTATAGGAATTTTGAGGATGTATGAAGTCAATCCCCACTAGACCAGTGTGGTGGACTAAGGTCTAATCCCTCTTAGCAGAGGAGGCTCGTACCCAACAGTAAAACAGTATATAATACAAGGCTAATATCGTCAGCAGCCACCTTGAGGCAATTCTTGTGAGCTTGGTTCTCACACCAAATGCACGCTCATGCATGGGGGGACATCTGTCGCGGCCCTAGGTACACAGCTCAGTATGTATACCTCATAGTTGTATTAACACATTGAGGCCTATGAGGGCACGCGAACATTTCTCTTTCCGCTCTGCCCATCCTAGTATGTTTCCTCTTCCTTCCCCTTCATTTCCTTCTCTTTTCTCCCTCTCCCACTTCTCTCTCCAGGGCCCTGTAGTCGCTAACCCGGCGGAATCTAGAATCCCATTCGCTGCTTTCCCCCGGTATTGACTGCGGGATATGTACTAAAAAAAATATAATCTTATATAAAAAATATAATTTACTTTTTAAGCAAAGGCGCACAAGCGTAGAGCTTTAAATTATAACCCTATTATCAACACCTGTACGTAAACTGAACGTATTTTATATTTTTTATACAATATTTTAATACTCGTAACGCGGCTCGGTCCATGAGGTTCCATTCTAGGGAAAAAAAAGCCTGTAGCACTCAAGGATTTTAATATATAATCTACTTTTCCTGGAAACGTGCACCATGATACTTTAATTACCTATAATAAGATATAAAAATAATTAAATACAAAATCAAATAAAAAAAAATCGGATTTTATCGCGATTTTTTTTGTTACGTTGGGGAGGACTATGAAGTCGTAAAGGATTAAAAAATGAATCTCGTACAAACGTCGCTAAAAGACCACGCAAACAATATGTCTTCACTTAATAGAGACAATAAGAAAAATGTAATTGGACATATTGTTAGACATAGTCATTAGTAGTCTCTCAACAAATTCACAAATTAACTCGATCAGCTGTAAGTCAAAACCAGCCAGCTTGCCTTTTAATAAAGTTTAACCACCTCTTAACGCTAAAACAAGTTTATAAGTAAGACTGCACAAGTATAGGTTAAATTAAATAACTTATTAATCTTAATAGATTATTGTCAAAATGACGTATTTACATACTGTCGGTATATAATAATAAAATAATTTTAACAAAAATTAAACCGCCTTCAAAAACCACTCAAAACCAAAAAATAATTTCACATAACAGGAATATATTGGATAAAAATTTTGGAGTCGGTGCCTAATTAAAATTGCTAGTGAAGCTAAATAATTTCAATGTTCAAAAAACATAACTAAAAACGCCGCAAGAAAGCTAAATTCACGATTTCGTTTTCTTGGACGACATAATTATTCTAGTTTATAGTTTTAAAACCAAACTACTCAAGAGATTCTGAAAAAAATCTATGGGACCAATCTGGAGGTATATTCTTTCGAATAAATTTTTTTTTTTCAAATCATTTCATAAGTGAGCGAGATCTGAGGTAACAAACATACAAAAATTAAAAAAAACATTCACGACGAATTGATAACCTCCTCCTTTTTTTGAAGTCGGTTAACCTCCTCCTAGCCTAATTTCGACCACGGCGGCCAATCTTAACGGAGATCAGCCAGGTACGCAGGATATATTATAGTGCACAAGTGTGTGCGTAACACACAAATGCACTCTCTATTCATTCTCTCTCATAGTTCGGTGAGACGGCAAGCCATTACCGGAGAGAGATCAGGCGCAAGACCAACGGCCTTACATGCTTTCCGAGGCACGGGGGTATCACACCGCCAACTTCCTAACTCCGAGCTGCCACTGAGTAATTTTTAAGATGGAAAAACCCAGTCACAATTATTTTGACCCGACCCGGGATTCGAACCCAGGACCTCAGCACGGTAGTCGTACTTGTACCATGTACAATTGCAACTAAGCCACCGAGGCAGTCCGAAGTCGGTTAAAAAAAGCGATCGTCGCGTACATAACCTATGTCGTATAAAAATTCTACGCGTGTACCTCCATCTTTTTACCCCATCACTGGTTCAAATAAAACAGAACAAATATTTGTATTAAACACATTTTTATTATAAATGGAATGATTATTTGCAAATGAATCCCCGGTAGGTGTTCACAGTTGATAGCGTAACAATAGGACAACTTTGTGTATCGATTTTTTTATCCCGCTGGGTAGCTATTGTGGTTCTCTTTTTCGTATAAATATTTTATTTTCCTTCAAAAATCTTCATAATATACTTAGTAAACTACAAGTTTATTTTGACATTGCGTTACTAAAATACCACTTAATTGTCTTTTAAAATACTTTGCGATAAGTTATTATAACCGTAGATATCAAATAAAAATTTATAAGTTTCGAACAAAAACGCATCACACTTTAATGCGACTACTATTTCTCTGAGAGAACTTGCCGCAGCGGCAACATCACATTTTCAGTCTTAAATACACTAACACACACACCATACTCACTCTAAACTACAACATATTAAAAAAAAACAAAAAAGTTTACTAAGATTTTTGACGGAAATATTCGTTATTAATGGATGTTTTTGGACTCAATATTAGCAGAGGTAAAGACGAGTACATTTAGTTTATTATCGCAAATGTTAAAATGACTATAATATATTATTTTTAAGCATACTCGGCTGCTATACTATTATAATATAAACAAAATAAATGTATAACAAAAAATTTAAAATTCCTAACAGAGTTGCCCTACTGTATCGACGCTACACGCAAGTATAGAGAGCAATTTTCAGCTCCAGCGGACCGTGTAATGTTATTTATCCACTGAAATGACACGGTATATAAATAAGTGAATCATTTTCAGTGGTAATGTGGAATAGATTTCTGTTATCTGCTGTTTTGGAAAAACATTTTAAATTATGTATTATAATAATATCAGCCCTGTATTATATACTGCCCCACTGTTGGACACGGGCCTCCTCTACTGCTGAGAGGGATTAGTCCACCACGCTGGCCTAGTGCGGATTGGTAGATTTCACACACCTTCGGAACTCCTAGAAAAAACTTCTCAGGTGTGCAGGTTTCCTCACGATGTTTTCCTTCACCGTTTAAGCAAGCGATAATTCACAATGAATACACACATAATTTTAGAAAAGTCAGAGATGTGTGCTCTTGGGTTTTGAATCTGCGGACATTCATCTAGACAGTCCGTTCCACAACCAACTATCATCGCTTTGTTTATTTAAATCAGTTCAGAAAGCTCGCATAGATGCTTTTGTCTCCCAATTCGCATCAGGTTAGTATGTTGGACTAAGGCCTAATGCCTCTCAGTAGTAGAGGAGACCCGTGTCCAGCAGCGGAACAGTATAATACAGGGCTGATATTATTATGATTCTACAGAAATTCTACATAATAGGAAGCCAGCAGGAATTGGATTATAATATGGAACCTTTGCTATTGCTGGTATTGGAATGTAGACAAAAATCTTGTAAAACCAAAGTTCATGCTGCATTATGGTCAGTCAAAATTACTTCTTCTTTTATAACTATCTCTTTCATTATAACTAGCAAGCATTATTACAAATTGTATTTTATTTATTACAACAGGTTATGGGCCCAGAATGTCTCATAAAGTAATACAATAATAAAATAATGATTCCAGTGATAATCAGTGTAGTTAGTTCGGGAGTAATTTCTTGATTTTAGATGTTACAAATAAAATCTTGTAACAACATGACGACGTCTATGTCTCATGTTTTGTATTATTTTATAACTGTCTCTTTCATTATAACAAGCAATTACTACAAATCGTATTTTATTTATAACAACAGCTAGAAGCGTTGAACACCTGGTGGAAACCAACAAGGATATGGTTGGTCTTCATTGACAGTGGTTTTTATGATGGGCAAGACGTATTCATGTTTTAGGTTCAACCTCTGTACATTGTGGTGTTTGCTTTTAGTACCAATTTGAATATGGAATGCCTTTGCAATATATAGTGAGAGTATAGAGCAACAATGGAGTATTTACTAGTATTGTGAAATTCACAATGTAATTGATTGTAATAATTGTATGGCGGAAGTACATAGACTGGAGTCCTGAACCCGTTTCTTTGATATTGGTTTGAACTAATAGAGGCATAATGATTGTGATTAAATCGTACATTCAGTGAATACTGGTGGTAGGGTATATTTTATATCCGCCATGATAGCGAGCATCGTACACAATTTTTTAAACCCGTCATAGTGGTCCATAAGTGTGTCGCGTTCCGGGATCAGCCTGCGTAAAAAAATTGCTCATAAAAAAATACTCTGTGTTATTGCTCACATTATCCACGTAGAGTATAATATTTAAAGATGGCAAAAACCCACTGATGACTGTCCGACAAATAAAAATCAATAGTACACGGCATAACCTCAGTTCTCTTACAAAATCATAAACAATATTTTGCATTATAAAGGCAGTAGCTAGTTCGATTGTATGCTCTGGTCTCCTATAATTGAAAAAGCACGTCACATTGTTAATTGTAAAAATGCTACAACATTGTTTTTATTACATGTCGTGTATCCTTCGTTGGAAGTTAATCATCATTCTAAGTATATTCCTTATCAATTATAATTAAGTATGTATAAGCAAAATTCTTTTCCCACGTAGTGCAAGAAAATTGAATGAGCTATCGTCACTGCTGGAAATTGACATATAATAGAGCTTGAGGAGTATTAGAAAGCAAATGAATTCTGAGGTTTGCTTTAGCACAGCCGATCGTAATTAACTTTAACATCTAAATAAATAATATTAATGACAAATAATTTTTTTTGCTGCTATATATAAATTTGCATGCTGTGCTCTCCTATAATTGAAGAAACACGTCACATTGTTAATTATAAAAATGCTGCAACAATGGCTACAACATTTTTTTTATTATATGTCGTATCTCCTTCGGTGGAGGCCCTAAAATAAATAAATCTCTGACCGATAGTGGTTAAATTTAAATCTTGCAAACCAACATAAAAGTCTCAGAGTAATCTATATACATGAAAGATATGCAACATCGAATTGGGAACCTCCATCTTTTTACAGCGCTGGAATTGAAACTTGATAGTCAATCATTTTAGACGTCTACCTTGCTGATGGTTCTGTCACTCCCCTACATTTACAGGATGATGATACAAAAGCTCGTATACAAAACATCATTTCACAACTAACAATGAATCATCCCCACCATTATTTATCTCAAATCAACCAACACCCGCCTGATTGACAAGGATAAAGCGAACGTTGTTCTAACAAAATTATCGACAGATAGGGATGAGATGATGTATATCGATAGTTTAATATTTTATAGAATTCTAGAAAAGGGTTCTATCCGGGCATAATTGTATCGAATGGATAGATAATATCATCACTCGTTTATCATTGCTATTTGATCTACAATTACTGAAAAAGTAACAAAAAAATTGCTTACATGTTAAACTTACAACTAAATACAAAATATCTATAACTAGGTATAATTGTTATAGATATTTTGTATTTAAATAAATCCTCTGACCTCTATATTTTTTTTTATTTCGGGGAAATCCGTTTACGGTTTTCTCCCGGACTGGTATAAACCGTCCTACCGACTAAAACCGCGTCATTCGACTCTCGCTCGTTGATAACGAAGATTGCGGGGTGTTCAAGTGCATGCAACTGCAATCCTCGCAGGTGTCGGCAGGTAACTATATACTAGGATCACTTTAACCAACTTGCTATATTTCTACATCTGTTCAACCCATGACGAAACCCTCCTCCAGTATCTGCCACTTCATTCCACCTTGTGCGATTCTAGTCCAGAATTTGACTTTTCTCATTTACATACAAACTGACTGACTGTACATTTATCTTACCTCTGCTACACATCCCATATTTTGCAGTTAACAACTATTGCTGTACTTACAATAAACATGTACTGAAATAAACAGATTTTACATTGTATACTGTAAATAACAAACATCGATAAATAAAAATACCATATTAAACAATTCCCTATAGGCATATCGATAGACGATACCATCCCTACGAAAAGCGAGTAATAAATCATCAGCAATATCTCCTAGTCGCCAGTTAGAGCTGAGAACGCAATAAACGCCTGATCATTGTATTAAATTGCCACTTTGTAACAGTATTGGTAGCAAGTTCCTCTCTATTGTTACGTTCCGTTTGATTATAAGCCTTTTGTCTTATTGGAATGATTGCTATTAGAATTAATAAGGTTAGGTTTGTTTGATGTATTATTGAGACATAAAATAAATCAAGAGTACGATAAAGTGGTTCGACTGCACATGACGGTAAGTAGAAGTGGTCTATATATGAGGAATTATACAGGACCGTTCCTGTTTTATACATATTAAAGAAGAGAAGAGAAAGCCGTTCGTCTCGTGGTAAGCAACACGACTGCCTTTAAGTAGAAACATCTCTCGAACTATGAATTATAAATCACGGTATAGCATTGCATTATGCACCTCAACCCGATACTTAATGAAAATCCCAATAATCAAACAAAAACTTCCCTTCCCTCAGAGCGTATATTTGTTGGTCTCCCATGGCCCTAGGCACACAGTAAAGTGTGTATACCTCATGGTTGCCAATTCACATTCAGGTCTACAAGGGCACCGCGTACATTTCCCTTCGCCTTCCCTACGCCCATCCTAAAGAGAGTGTCCATTCATCCCCCACAGTTCATTCCCAAATTATTCCCTCCCAACTTTCCTCCGGACCTCTGCGATCGTTAAACCAAGGGATGCCAGTATCTCGTTCGCAGATTTCTCTCAGAGTAAGCTGCAGGGACCCTTACAAAGAAGCCTTATAATGCAACATTTCATGGGTCACAAAAATGGAGAAATGTAACGATGTAGGCATAATATCAAGGAGCATAATGTAACAGATCAAAACAAAAAAAAACACTAAAAGCATAATGCACGATGGCAGAAATATATCTCTCGCATAGTATTTACATCTTTTTCCAAAGTTTTATTTTACATTACTCATCGTGATTGCTAAAATAAAATGTAAGCCTCGTCCAATAAGTCTTCGTGCATAATGCAGGTTCGAATCAACTGCCGTCGGCAAACGGAATTCCAAATGACGGCCATGTTTGGCGTCGCGATTGCTTTGCGCGTTGGCTTTCAGTTTCGGCTTCGACTTTGTTTTTGGATTGGAAATGGCTTCAAGTTTATTCGTTTCATTAATTACATGGGACTTAGCTGGAATGTGAGTGACGGTTTTGTTTATACGGAGATAGGCAAAGTGACTTTGGACCTGATGGTAAGTGGACTAAGGTCCAAATTAGGACCAGCCCTAGCTATGTAGGCGCTGTGAGCGTAATATTCATTTGGCGCTACTTTATTGGCGATTCTTATTTAGGTCCCAAATATATATCCATGGTGCCCCTCTAGAGCCTTTAGCGCGTTACCTGGGGTCTCGAGAAAATGACCAGCGTGCCTTACCGTCTCTACCTAAGGTCGCAGCAAGTATATAGAAGTCTTCGCCACCACGGGTAAGAAGTCGCCCCCTGATCCTTGTGGCGCCTAGATCGGCCGCTTCATTTGGCCTATGGACGGACCAGCACTGGTCCTAATAGAATGTCGACATAATTACTCTTCTCCAATCGACGCTATGCCGGCCTGCTTGAAGTCAAATAAACATAGGATGATCTTAGAACACGACACACTTGGGCCATTATGGCGGTTTTTACGCATTGTATAAGGTGGATGGTATCTGGTCGGATACAAATATTTTACCACAAGCAAAGACAGTAGCAGACTCATCCCAAAAATCCACGAAAATATTAACCACAAATTCTAATCGAAGCGCAAGAATTCTTCAAATAAGAACCTATATTTTGTTGGACATCAAACTCTTCACGACTAAACACGAAATAAAAATCTTGCTGAAGTTTGTACAGAACCCAACAATCTATTCAGAGGTCCGTCAATGTAATGAGGGTCGCTGGCTATTAAAACTTTTCTTGTTAAACTGCATTGTAAATAAACCAGCAACTGAGGCCTTTACGACTCAGTATTTTAGAAACTTTGTGTTGATATTGACGGTCCTTGGGTATTATTATGTATGTATGCACACACTCATCCTTTTACCCGCGAAAGGTAGGCAGAGATAGGTGCAACTAATTTCGTCATATATTTTCCGACACCATGTCATAGGCTCACCCCTTTCACCCTAAAAGGACAGGCAGGGGTACAATACTTAATGCACCTAATTTAGCCATGTGTTTTTTGTACCATGATGTGATAGGGGTGCACCTATCACCATAGCGGTCACAAATTCAAGAATCCAGATTGATACTGATCAGCGAAATGTCGATATACCCAGCTCTGGATTGAACTGAAGACTTCCAAGCAGTCGTAACGGGCAAAAGCTACTCCAAGGCATCCTTCTTTATAATCATATTTATTCAAAACATTTTTTTTAACTAGTTTCTGTCCTCCACACAATAACTATAATATTTCATACGTTAAATCATAATGCATTCAAAAGGTCTCTCATGCGGAAAATGAGGCAGCCATATTTTCCCTGAATTTATGCATGAGTCTTCTAAAGTCGTGTTTCGATTGACTGGGCATGGTATATGGGAGCCCATTTTAAGGAAACTGGTAGAATCTGTCTTATGTGAGGGGCCGTTGAGGATGTGTCACCGTATAATTTCTACCACCATGCAGCAGTATGTATGTACTGTTATGTTTCGCTTTAAAGACATTGTAGCGAGCGTATAAGCTGATGCATTAAAGAAACGAATCCAAAATGGCGTCTTGTACCTGCGTTGACAGATAGTACAGCTAGTATATAAAATTTCAGGTCCAAATTTTTTTTTAATTAGCATTCAATCATAAAAATTATTATTAATGAATATTACTTTTTACTAATTTATTAATACTGCCTATGAGACGGTCCTTCACCGGGATCATCAAATTGTAGGGGTTTTCTTCCCACATTTCTTAATTTAACACCTTACGGTGGTCGCTATCTGGGCGGATATAAAATATATCCTACCGACAATTATGAGCGTGTACATTTGGTGAATGCAGAATATTCTTTAGAGGAATGTAGGCGTTCCTTATTAGACTATACAGTCTAGATTTCCATAATACGTCTACAAACGAGATCAACGTCCGGAGAGCGTCGCAGCGATTACGTCATTATCCGCACCACTGAACCACACACGTCCCTTGTTATAATAGTATATATAGTTTATTGTAGACAGAATAAAGTGCTTATATTTGATATTAGTTGACCCGACAGACGTTGTCCCGTCTTAACTATGAAATTGCAGCGCGCATTCTGTCAATAGACGACAGTTATGTAAAGTTAAGAGTGTCGTTAATTTTTCTTAAATTTTCCAATTTTCCGCGCAATTTTTTGAATTTATTCTTTTATAAGAACCTTCTCCTGACAATAACAAACACAACAAAAAAAAATTAGTGTTATCGGTCCAGCCGTTCACGCGTGATGGCGTGACTAACGGAAATAGGGATTCTTTTTTATATATTATATATAGATAAGTGTATGTATTAATTGTTATTCATCAACTGTTACAACCGAAGAATAATCGGTTATAAACAAGTTGAATGAGAAAAGAATAACAAAAAATTAAACTGCCTTCAAAAACCACTCAAAACTAAATAATAATTTACCATAACAGGCATACAGGTTACCAATTTTGGAATCGGTGAGTAATTTATTTAACTAGTTTATCTACCATTTTTAATTTGATTAAAAAGGAACAATTTATAAGGGTTTTGAACGTCGACTGTGACGCCGTCATGCAGCAGGAATTTAAAACTACACTCTTTGCTGGTGGTAGGATATATTCTAATCCTGCCAGATAGCGACCACCGTACACAAGATGTTAAAACCCGGCATAGTGGCCCACGTAAGTGTGTCGCGTTCTGAGATCAGCCTCTGTATATCCGGTTCCAACAGGCCGGCATAATTATGTCGACAGCTAAGGATTAATCATCTCTCGTCACTCGATATTCTGATGTATCCTACTCTACGTACCATCGTACTTTGGATTGACCCTGGTTGCATCTCTGCCTACCCCTTCGTGGATAAAGGACTAATTGACTAAGACTAATTGCTTCTGGTAATAAGTCCGCCTATATACTTCTGTGTATATATTGTGTACTAGCTTTTGCTCGCGGCTTCGCCCGTGTGACGGAGTTGTCCGGGATATTTTTTTTCCATTTACTTGGTATGTATCATTATATTATGACCAAATTACACAAAATCATTACAAATTGTAGCCTATATATTATTCTAATGTATAACCAATATTACTGTAAAACTACATCCAAATTCGTTCAGTAGTTTTTTCGTTAAAGAGGAACAAACACACATCCATCCTCACAAACTTTCGCATTTATAATATTAGTAGGATAAGTAAATAATTACAAATGGCTATAAATAAACATTTCTGATACAAATCTAGTAGTTGAATCCAATGATAAACAACCAGACATAGCCTCAGCAAATTGGGAGCGCGGACCGGAAGTCTGTTTGCGGCTGTCCTGGCACCAATGTACACGGAAGCCAAAGGCACTGTATACCAACATAGTTTGCGCTCGTTTTAGCGATACATCGTTAGTTATAACTTCGTATTGTCATTTATCAATTCCTTTTAAACAGAAAATGTACTTTTTCTTGATAAAGATCGCATTTACACGTTGGATGTAGCCCGCTTTCGACAGGTCCGTCTGGAAATCTGTGAGTGAGGTCTATGGTCGGCAGTGGACTTTATGTGGCTGATGATGTTGATGAACACCACAAAAATATATTACTTATATATTGGTTACGAATATTGGGGTTAATGACTAATTAAAATTAAGCACTCTTTTATATATTTGTTCGTGTAGTTTTCTAGCTTAGTTATCATTTTTTCTGTCTCATATTGTATTGATAAAATATATTTATTTATAATAATAGGTATGATAAAAACCTAAAAATAATATAACATAAAAAAGTATAACTACACAAAAACACTCAGTAAAAGTAATAAACTCATACAATATACATATTATATAAACATATAATAATTTATAAATTACCTATAAATACACACACGTAATATAAAAGTTATAGTAAAATAAGAAGTAAGATGAAGGTCAGCTATGGGATTCTATAAAGTAAAGGGCTCTGTAGTTTCATTCCTTTAAAGTTCAGGAACCTTCGCGCCAGACTATCAGATCATATCAGAAATAAATTAAATTTCCTCTCGGAATTTTCTGTGTACATTGTCGTATTACGTATCGAGTCTGGGGAGTATTCTAGCGACGTAGATATTCGTTTCAATAGCTTTTACTCGTAGCTCTGCCTGTGTTTAAGTCTAGCATCGAGATGAAAAGTATGTATAACAAAATAATTTGTTATATTTCTGAATGGCGTGTGTAGGGGACGCGGCATCGAGGTAAAAGGTAAAAATTGTTGTAATATGCAAATATTTGTAACTAAATTATACTTGTGGCGCCATCTAGTATATTGCAAGTAAAGTAGTGTCTTTGTCGTCCTCCGGGTTTTTTGGTATGTCAAATATTTCTTATCGTAAAAATGTCGTTGATTTATAAATAATAAATAAAAAAAGGTTATAAATAAATAAAGTTTTCCTGTAGTAAACTATTCTAACAGAAATAATTAGAATGGATTTTCGGAATGCTGTGAGTATTTAAAAATTACTTCTTAATCTTTCGTCATTGATGTTTTAATATAGACAGATAAAGGAACTGTGAATTTTGGACGTTTTATAATCATTAAAAATATTAAGTGATATTTTATTTTATTTTATTTATGACAACAAACAATTGTGTAATATCACTTTGAATAAATACAAAATTATAGTAGTAGGCGTAACAATTATACAACCAACACCGTTATCCACAGAGTAAATATTGGAGGTCTTACTTAATATTAGCCCGGAGTCTGGAATTTGTACCCTATATGTCGTCTCCTATCACATCATGGGACGGAATACGCACGGCTAAAAGTGGTTGCACCAGTTGTCTCTCTCCCTTTGGAAACAAAAGACGTGAGTGTGTTTCTATGTAAAATTATAATAAATATTATGAATGTGGCGTTTGCCTCACAACATGTCACATCCCTTGCAACAAAAAACGTCTAATGTTGATTTTAAGTAAAAAAAATGTGAAACGACATGTACCATTTTCATTCGACATTATATTAGACACAAATGTCTACTCCACGAGAATAACTCTCCCGAGCACCGAACCGCAAATCAGTTATACGTATTTTTTTTTTTCAATAGCGTAACATTTCTATTTTGAAACCGTTTTGTTGTGATTTTATTCGCGTGGTATTTCAATGCGTGTTTCTTGTAGATATAAGGTATTTATTAAAAATAATAATATAGATTTAAAAAATATATATTTTGGGCTACTTTACCCACGTTTCGTGGGGTCGACGTCGGGTAAAAAATAATATAGATTTCCATTTTTTTGTTTTTTGGGTTAGGCTACTCAGGTGGGTTTGAAGTTAGGCAGGCTGGTCGTGAGAACGAAGCCGAATCTGCACCATGTTTGAGCAATGGTGTAGTGTTGACCCCACTTCTTTTAATCGAGGAGACGTTACGTGGACAGCGTCGCATGCAAAAACTAGTAAGAATAAATAGAAAATATACTATCTCCATACCCAACATTATATCATGGGACGGAATACACAAGGCGAAAAGTGCACTAGTTACGCCTCTGTGTACCCTTTCGGGGATGAAAAGCGTGTGTGTTAAAAATGCTATGGTAAGTGGCTACCTATCTGTTACAGCCACGGCTTTATTTTCTTTTTTTTTTATTTAGTACTTCTGTATGTTGTGTCCGTGACCAATCAAATATTTTTTTTTATTTTCTATATTTTTTTTAATACTTATACAATAAAATATTCTCTTATCTTTGTTCAAATTTGTGCTACGGCTCAGCAATAATTTTGATTCGGTCTTAACCCACCTTCCGAACTTACCCAACGCCCACATAACATACTTTACGAAAATATTTACGTTACCTCTCACGTAAGAGGATCGATCCTCACCTGAATAAGTCAGATGCATGAATAATGCAGCATCGAGACCTCTCCGAGAGTGGTAGACAGTTTCCATAATCTCCTTCACATTTCGAAGTTTATATAATGTGGAAGTGAAAATTTGCTTGATAGTAAATTATATATCGCACTCTCAGAACTAAGGTGCTTAACTCAACTTAAAAATAATAATATCAGCCCTGTATTATATACTGTTCCACTGCTAAACTAAAGCCTCCTCTACTGAGAGGGATTAGGCCTTAGTCCACCACGCTGGCCTAGCCTATTGGTAGACTCCACACACCCTCGAAATTCCTATAGAGAATTTTTCATATAATTACCTACTAACTAGCTAATTTTATATGTTGCATATGCTATTGTATCGTTTGACATCAGACTTTTTGAAGCATTTGCCGATCGGCTTACCACATGTCCCTTCCCATGGGAGATCCAGCAAGCAAGTCACTTAATATCCACACAAAGTGTCAGCGACGTCACCTAGTTCTACGTTAATTTACATAATGTGATCTAGAAGTTTCGGCACACGATCCCCTTTTATCTTAGCTTAAGATAAAAGCGCCTTAGAATACATTAAGCGAATTCGTTAAAGAAAAATTGTAGATGAGAATGTGTAAGACATGATCTAAAAGTCTCTTATTACTCCTTTATAATGAGTTCTTATGTTTACGCGAATGTTAGACATTCAAATTAAAATATTTTTCGGATTTTGTCGCGGTTTTTATTAATTTTCTCCCGACATTTCGACGACCAGCTTTCGTGGACACGGGAGGTACAAATAAAATATAGAAACCGCGATGAAATCTGAAAAATAGTTTATTCTTAATGTTCATTCCTTTATCCCTCAAGGCTAAGATAGAGGGCATACAACTATTTAAATAGAGGGCAAAGAGTCCACACCACAAATTCAAATCCCATGATGTGACGTATTTTTTATTTACTTTCGGCCCACGTGTGTCGCGTTCCAACATCGCCTGTGCAAATCCTTCGAACAGGGGCCTTATTCTCTATCCCGCACGTTATTTTAACAGTGCGTAACAAGCACGTAACACAACGCATCATGTTTAGGACTATAGAAATTTGGCTTACAGAATACCATTCCACGCACATTTCTCGAAGATAACATGACACGGCCGCGTTACGCGTTTACACTATCTTACAGAATAAGGGCCCAGCTTTGGGTCGACTGACAAGGGGTAATCATCTCTGGTCAGAGACTATTTGAACCCTACTCCACTTAACATCAGAAGCAGTGGGGGCTTTCCCGTATCCTTATTGAAAAAAATATCGGACACATTACCAACGCAGATTACAAACAATATTACTGTCAAATTAGATGAGTATTGTTACTTATAAATTTTATCTCTAACTAGCTTCCGCCCGCAGCTTCGCCCGCGTGGATTTCGGGTTTCAAAAATGGAGAAGGTGCTCAATTTGTCGGGATGTTTTTTTTAATTTATGGTGGTATGCAGGTGGTCCGATTGTCCGGTCAGGGTCTGATGATGGGATCCTGGTGAAATCGAAGGAACTTTTAACCATTAAGGTTGCACACGAAATGACGGAAGCTTAAAAAATGGAGTAACTTCTCCCGTTTTCCCAACATTTTCCATCACTGCTATGCTCCTATTAATTGTAGCGTGATGAAAAGTATACTATAACCAGCTCAGGAGTATGAAAAATAATTGTACCAAGTTAAGTTAAAATCCGTCGAGTAGTTTTTGTTTCTATAACGGTTATACAGACAGACAGACAGACAAAAATTTTACTAATTGCATTTTTGGCATCAGTATCGATCCCTAATCACCCCCATTTATTTTGGAAATATATTTCATGTACAGAATTGACCTCTCTACAGATTTATTATAAGTATAGATATGCAAAAGTAGCTCAAAAATTGTCCATAACGAAAACATGCATTTTAAAGTAAAACAAAAGAAATAATATCGTGAAGCCAACCAAATAACTAATGATATATTAAATTTTGTGACTGTTCAATTTAGTCGGGTCCGCGATATCACTTTTGTTGAGTTTCAGAACGCGACATTACATTATTATATTCTGTGCTCCAACGCACACTGCTTTGATGTTAGGAACACACCTACATTGCTTAAACAACACTGAACTTTATACAATAGCAATAAAGCTCAAATTGACTCTACGTATTAGTTAGAAAACGTTTGTATGGGAAATAGAAAAATGCTGTTTTGAGGATTTTCCCGGCAATTATTCGAATTTTTCTCACCTTTTAAACCTTCCCTAGACCTCCACGAATAATTCAAGACCAAGATAAGATAAATCCGTTCAGCCGTTCTCGAGTTTTAGCGAGACTAACGAACAGCAATTCATTTTTATATATATAGAAGATTTAAAATGTCCGTTGTTATATAAGTTATGTTAATTGTTATTTAGAAATAATTATAATTATTCTTATAAATTGTTTGACGTATCATAAGTGCTACTTTGTTCGCCTAGCATTTTTTTTTTGATTTTTCTATAGATGACTGGACTTATTTAGGCAGGATCAGTACACGAAATAAAAGTAACCTCCAAACAAAATATCGATGTGTGCACATCATTCACTAGGATACGAGATTTTATCAGAAACCCGCGCTTCGAAGAGAAAGTTTGTATTAGAAAAGTTTTAGGTTAAGGAAAAACATTTTCTTTACGAAAGTGGAGGCGTACGGTGCGTAAACTCGTCCGTCTAAGCGTTTTGTATCTCTTTAACTACGTTATCTAAACAAGGATTGGATAACTAAAAACTTTCGAAAAAAGAAACGTAACAAAACTTTAAAAAATCATTGAAAAATAATTTACTTCTTTCAATCTACTATTCAAGTCAAATTCGTGTTCCCTGAGACTCGCCGCTTCAACGCTCAGTATCATAATACATGTCACTGCTGATCTTGGCTAAAGGAGTTGTAATAGTGGGTGTGAAAGTGAGGAAGTCTCTACTATCAGATGTCTTCTAACTCATTTGCCTAGATTTTTCTGTAGTGAAAACTTCTATCCAGTAGGAGAAAAAAATTACTGAATTAAATAGTGTACATTTTTATTGATCCGAATAATTTCATTTCATTTTAATACCACAAAACTAAGAACACATATTGTTTATAAAAAAGAACAAGATACTTATCCCTATTGTATTTTATTTAATTTCAATAATAATTTTAAAATCACAAATTTGTTTATATTGTTTAAAGTTCTGTTTATAAAAAAATACAAGATACTTATCCCTATTATATTTCTTTATATCCACATTAGACACACGCCAAAGGAAACCATTGAAGAATACATTGATACATCAAAACCTGAGACCTTTGTTTCGGCGAATCATTGGTCTGACAAATTTGAAAATGTAATATTTTCGTTACGATGCGAGATGCTTGAAAACGAGCGTGAAATGGAATTGAAGAGATTTATACGAATACTGAGTGTAGCCCGCGCCTTCGCTCGTATTGCTACATTATTTGTTTTTACACTTTTTTTACACTTAAAAACAACAAAAATAAAAGTATAAAAAACACACACAATTAGTATTAAGTGTATGACAGATTTGTTGCATTATGTGTGGTAGAACAGCTCAGTATACTGTTAGGAAGCTGAAGCTACTATAATTAAAATAAAAAGAAATATCGCCAACTACAGAATCATTTACACAAATATTTCACGCAAATCAACCGACTAGCACGACTGTCAACGATCAATTGCTCCGTCTGTCAACGCTCCGTGTTTTTATAGCAAAAAGTATCACAAATTCTGGAATTTGTGCTCGATATGGCGATGGGCTCGCCCCCTATCACATCATGGGACGGAACATACTTGGCGAAAAGTGGGTGCCCTAGTTGCGCCTCTGCATACCCCTTCGGGAATAAATGCGTGATGTTATGTATGTAAGTTTCACAAATACCCTCACAAAAATATTTCTATACTGATAATACGCTGTTAAACAGCACTGATTTTTATCTGTTTAAGCTATACCTACTTATTGTTCTCACGATATTGTCATAAATCATAATTACTTCGCATTGACGGTGAAGAGAAAAATTGTTTGGAAACCTGGCTAAAAAATTCTTTATAGAAATGAGGGTGTGTGAAGTCTACCAATCCGCACTAGGCCAGCGTGGTGGACTAAAGCCTAATCCCTCTCAGTAGTAGAGGAAGCCCGTGCAGCAGTGGGACAGTATATAATACAGGGTTGATATTATTACAATCTTAAGAAATGAATCCGTACGACGATGACTTTATAAGCTATTTTTGTACGTAGACCCGATACGTACAAAAGGTACGTAGATCGGGAAATCGAATTTTCAATTATAAATGCTGATATTAATGATTTCCATTGTTTATTTGCAGGTACACCGAATACTCAGAATTCGATGGCGGTTCGTCGTGTACAGGTATTTCGACACCATTGTATTGTTAAATAAAGCGGGTTTGACGCCTACCCGTGGCAATCAGTTAATATTTTACATCAAATATATTTAAAAATAAAAGAATAAAAACTTATACTTTATCAGAATACAAATACAGGCTGTTCCAAAAATATAATATTAAATATAATAACTTGACATAAATGGCTGGCTCATTATTACGTGGTACTTTGTAATCTCTACATAAAAAAAAATAAGACTTCATGATGGTAAAAAAAAGAACAGCCATTAATTGATTTACCCCGTTTATTTATATTTCAGGATTATTGTTTTTTTACAAAAAGACATAGAATCATGTGGTATATACTATTCAATTTTTGAAAAAAATATAACATTAAAATACAGTTGTGCATATATGTTCCCTATGGACTCCAAAACGGCTGAAGAGATTTCAAAAATAAAAAACGCCCCAAAAGCTGTCTGTATGTGAACGACTTTCTCGAAATCTACTGAACGATTTTGTAGTATTATTCATAATTCCAATATTATATATGGCAATCCTGCACACGGTCTAGTCGTGTACAAAATTTCATTCGATTCAGTTGTACTTACTTCAAACATACAGAAATTATAACTCGCAAAAATATTAGTAAAAGTCAAATTTTGCTTTGTTACTCCATCTATTTTGATTCCTGCCGGCTTCACGATCGTAAATTATGTAAAATCGCCTTCACGCGTGAACGACTGGACCGATTTCACAATTTTTTTTGTTCTGTTTGTTATTGTCAGGAGAAAGGTTCTTATGAAAGAACAAAATTAAAAAAGTTGCGCGGAAAATTAGATAATTTAAGAAAACTTAACGAAAATATTAATTTTATATAACTGTCAATTGTTTGAAATAACTGTCAGCGATTGACAGAATGCGCGCTGCAAATTCATAGTTAAGACGGGGCAACGTCTACCGGGTCAGCTAGTTACATATAATTTGAATAATTTGCAAACATTTTTGCATATTACCTATATATGTTTTCTTAGGTTCCCTTTATTATTATTATTTATTTATTAAAAAAAACTAACAAGTCTTTACATAATATGAGCTTATATCCCATGGTCTTCACACTAGGCAAGCCTGTATCGTGAAGACCCAAATTTTAGCCTAGTTGCTTACATTACACATTTATTCATTTATTTGACGCTGGCCTTTCAACAAACATTAGGCTTTGCCGCTAGTAAGCATTCAATTTTCCCGTACAGTATTTTAAGTGTAAAAGTCTATAGCATATCATGGCTTGAGCCACGTAATTTGGAAAATATATGCATATGTTGAGAATGGTATAAGGGAATATTTGTTTATTTGATATAGGTTTGACATGATGTCGCGTGGGGGTGGCACAATTTTATGTACTTATTTTTTATGCCGTTGGCGTTGTATTCCGGTACAACTGCTGTGGTCTCGGGTTCGATGTTGGGTCAAAGTGAGATTGGCTTTTGTTGCTCTAACAAAGACCCTTATATAAATTCTTCATTAATATTGATAACGTACAGTAATCGATTCGTTAAAATTTTATTATACAGGGTCATTTTGACATCGCTTTACTAAATGAAACTACATACTTATCTACGTGGAAATAATACTTTACAATAAGTTACCCGAGTCTTAGATGTAAAATAAAAAAGTGTAAGTTTCGAACAAAATAAATATTAGTAAAAAGTAATTTTAACTACTACTACTCTAAGAGAATTCTTAGCAGTGGCAACATCATTCTTTCAGCCAGAAATTCAACCATGCACACGCCATATTCGCATTAAACTACAAATTGATCATAAAATCAGAAAACTAAAACTAGGATTTTTCGTGAAAATATTGGTTATTATGGATGATTTTTGGCACAATGTCAGGAAAGGTAAAGATGAGTATGTGGTTTCATTTAGTAACGCAATGTCAAAATGACCCTGTATATTATCCATCTACTATATACAACTGAAGAGTTTGTTTGAACGCACTAATCTCAGGTACTACTAAAACGATTTTTTTTTTTGTAGGAAGTTACATTTCCTGTGAGTGCTATGGGCTACTTTTATCCCGGGAAAATAGAAAGCGGAACTTTTATCCCGGAAAAAATATCTCGTGCGGGCGGAACTGTGAGTAAGATCTACTTATAATATGTGAAAAATTCTGGAGTGGCGACCACGAACTTGGAGACGTAGCGTAGACAGGCCCCCTACGAGATGGACCGACGACCTCGTGAGGGTCGTGGGAATCCGATGGATGAGGACGGCCCAGAACCGGTCCCTGTGGCGCTCAATAGGGGAGGCCTATGTCCAGCAATGGACGATTTCCGGCTGAAATGATGATGACGATGATATGTAAAAAGATCTATATTTTCAAAACTTTAGGATATTTTTCCAAATTTATGAATAGGTGTTAGACAGTCCTTATACCCTACAAGGGGTGTTAAAGCCGACGCCATGAGTCATAACAAATGGCGCGGAACAAAACAAACATAATGCCCGCACGAAAAGTCGTCTTGCAGTCACACCGAAGCGTGTCATACTTGCACGAATATGTGCATTATTTATTGATAAGACATCAGCGGGGAAGGATCCCCATTACCGGATTTTTATCGGCTTCACTTTTGTAATTGCTGTAAGCAAATTATTAAAATAAATGATATTATTAACTAATTTATAGCATGGTGGGCTAAAATCGAATTATAATTAGTATTAGTCTTTATATTTGTGTCGGCTTCCCTTTCTAAATACTTCGCCACCGTAAGACTTCCCTATATATTAAAAATACTGATAAAAAACAGCTCGTTCAACGGATTTTGCGATTTCAAAAGGTAATCAAAACCCATAGGGTACTTCCTTTTGCCCGTAATCAAATTTAGCAAGAAACAATGTTTCACAGCACATATATGTATTATGCGATATACAGAAACCGTCCGCTCCGTTCCGCTCTTAATGCCGTACATCGAATGGTGACCACTGTAGTGTGTGTACTTAGTTTATAAGTCATGTAATGTTTAGTATATTGAGCGCAGTCAAATACAGTATCTTAAACCATTAACACATCTTAACATACATCCTTCCATTACAACCACAATCCTATCATGAGGGACGGACTACAGAGAGAGAGACAAAAAATATAATTTACAAAAGAGAAGCCGATAGGAATCGGATTATACCCTTCGCCATTGCTAAAAAAGAAAATATTTAACCGAAAATCTCCGACCAGCACGGTGTCCAAGCCAGCCATTTGCAGTGACGCGAAGCCCTCTACACGGCCGATGTCAGTGCCAGATTATTTATTGCCATTATTTATCTGCCGCTTGAATTGAGTGCCTGCCGTGTATAGACCTTAAATTTACATATTGGATTCGATGCTTGGTGAGGTATTTTTATTTTTAAGGTCCTGAGCGAGTGAAATTACAATATGGCGGCTTAGTATTGACTAGCATTTGAACAAACTTAAAGAAGTGGCAATAGCCTAAATGGTTGTGGAACGGACTGCTGAGACGAATGTCCGCAGGTTCGAAACCCAAGAGCATACACCTCTAACTTTTCTAAGTTATATGTGTATTCTTTGGGAATTATCGCTTGATTTAACATGATTAATTATAATCGATATAGAAACTGCAACTCTGTCTATTATTTTTGCCTAACGTGGGTTTATATGTATTTTAATTCGTGAAGTTAATGGATTTTCCCCAGCGGCCCCTATACTGCGATAAATATTTGTTTGGAAATAATTGCTTCGGTTCGCATGGAATTATAGTCCCTCGTAGTTCCTCCTACCGATGATATATAGTTTCGTGTAAATAAAAAATTTGTATGTGTTTTGCATATCTATATATATAAAAGAAAGTTGTGTTATTAGACTATTCATAACTCAAGAACGGCTGAACCATCATCATCATCAGCCTACAACTGTCCACTGCTGAACATAAGCCTCCCCTAAAGCGCGCCACGCTGTTCGGTCCTCCGCTCTCCTCATCGAATTGGCTGTAATACGGCTGAACCGATTTGGCTGAAAATTGGTAGGGAGGTAGCTTAGAACCAGGAGACGGACATAGGATACTTTTTATCCTGTTTCCATGGGAACGAGACGTGACATATCCCGAGAAAATATGTATATAGCCGGACTTTTATCCCGGAAAACACTTGCACGCGGGGGAAGCCGCGAGCAAAAGCTAGTAATAAATAGATTATAAAATATATTTGCATTACCTTATCCTATTAAATTGCTTTAATTTTAAGGTAACATAACTATTAATATCTATGAATTTCCTTTAGCCTTCCTTTAAAAATATACTCACGCCTGTTCACGTAGAGGGCAACTAGAACACTAATTTCCCCAAATCTGTTCTATCCCATTATATCAAAAGGAATGAGCCCATCATCACAGCGAGCACTAATTTCAGACTTCAAGCTAATACTTAGTTGCTGTATTGTGTTTGTAAAAATAACACATGCTACGATTGTATTTTTTTTTTATTAAATGCATCTAGGCTACCATATATTGTATTCTTAAAATAAAAATATACAAAATAAACATTAACACTCATAAGTATATTTTAAAAATAACTAGACATTTCGCAAAACAACTTCTCTCTACTCTCTCCGCAACATCTATGGTCAGCCTGCAATTACGTATCTCCCTCACACCTGATGGCAAGTCACCGCACCGGACGCCGCCCGAATGGTATTCTGCGGGTTATTGCTTTGCGTTGACTAGGCTTTACCCGTGACTCCGCGTCCCACATCTATCAGAAGGAATAATATTCGACTAATAAATATAATTTTTACTGGATATATTTTATATCCGCCCGAATAGCGACCACCGGACACAAGGTGTTAAAATCTAACATAGTGGCCCACATATACCACACATGCATAAACCACTAAATTGATTTCGACGATGGTTTCCTTCACCGTTAAAGCGAACGATAAATTCACAAATCATGTGTGTATTCTTTGTGAATTTACCGTTCGCTTTAACGGTGAAGGAAAACATCGTGAGGAAATCTGCACATTTGAGAAGTTCTCTATAGGAATTTCGAAGGTGGGTGAAGTCTACCAATCCGCACTAGGCCAGCGTGGTGGATTAAGACCTAATCCCTATCAGCAGAGGAGGCTCGTACCCAGTAGTGGGCAAGTATATAATACAGGGCTGATATTATTTTTATTATACACTCTTACCAAGGTTTGGATAAATAGGCTTTAGTTTATAACCGGAAAACTATGTTAGAAATTAAAAAAAAAATAACACGAACGGAGCGAAAGACTATATTTTTATATTACTAGTCGTTGCACGCATCTTCGCCGCGTTGAAGTTTTTTCACATATTATCTCCACACCAAATTTCATCGAAATCCATTCAGTAGTTTTTGAGTTTGTCGCGTTCAGATAGACAGACGCACAGAGAGACTTTGTTTTATATGTAAGAACTAGCTTTTGTCTTCGGCTCCGTATGCGTGATAAGTTTTTACAATAATGAAGCCTCCTATTAGTGAAAGTACTTTCAAAGATAATTTAGTAGTCCCTGAGATTGGCGCGTTTAAACAAACAAACTTAAACTTTATATAAAAGTATAGATTATACGGAATAAAACAAATTTTTATTTAGAGAAAAACAGCGAGCTTGTTCTATCTCTAAACAACGGTCACTGCCTACCCCCCGAGATAGCGTGATTACCTACAACAAATTGCCTACACGTCTATCACGGCATATTACATTCAGTAATTATATTTCCCATCGAAGCAAATTGCTCCTAAAGTGGAGTTGCGTAATGAACAGTAATTATCATACGGCGCCGAGTTAGTTGTTATATATATTAGTTTCTACACGTTTTAGTATATATTGACGCTTGAAATTTCTATGAGACAATTTAAAAAAAATGTAAAGTGATTTAAGTTTTGTTTTGAATAAGAACTTTCATAATTAACTATTAATTTTATACACAAACTATTTTATAAAACTAATGTTTAATATAGCTGTATTTGTAGCTAGTGTAACTACTGTATATAATAAGACTTAACATCTCATGTCTCAGGATGGCGAGCGCAGTGGAATACCAAACAATACTTTGTAATTCAAGATGTTGGATGGTGTTTCTACTGTTTATGGGCGGTCGTGTTTACCATCAGGTGAACGGCAAGCTGGTCTCGTCATTCAAAGCAGAAAAAAAGGGCCACTATATATTTTTCCGGGACAGATAACCTAAGTCCTTCCCAGGGTCTCTACCAAATTTCATTGCAATTTGTTAGGTAATTGTTGAGTTTATCGTGTTCTGACAGGCGGACAGATGCGGCTGGGAACATTGTTTTATAATATATTTTTTATAACTTTTTAAGAGGAACGAGTAACTTTCTAAGAAGCAATGAATTTTCCCCGTTTTTGCAACATTTTTCACTGATATTTTGCTCCAATTGGTCATGGCGTGATGTGATATAGCCTATAGATTCTCGATAAATTGGCTATCCGACACTTAAAGATTTTTTTTGTACGAGCAACTAGTTCCTGAGATTAGCTCGTTCAAACCATCAAATAAGCAAATAAACTCTTCAGCTTTATATAATAGTAACATAGATTTTATGCATGAGCGGCGATAGCCTAGTTGGGAGTGGTACGGACTGCGGAGACGAATGTCCGCGGGTTCATAACCCAAGGGAACACACCTCTGACTTTTCTAAAATAAATTATGTGTGTATTCTTCGTGAATTATCGCTTGCTTTAACGGTGAAGGAAAACATCGTGAGAAAACCTGCATACCTGAGAAATTCCCTATAGGAAATTTGTGTGTGAAGTCGACCAACCCGCACTAGGCCAGCGTGGTGGACTAAGTCCTAATCCCTCTCAGTAGTAGAGGAGGCCCGTGCCCAGCAGTGGGACAGTATACAATACGGGGCTAATGATGATGAGATGTTATGCTGTTGGTGTATCAATATAAATAAATGTACATGCCTAAATCTCCACTCTAGGTTCTAATCTACCTGAGTACGAATCTATTTGGTTAACAGCTTTGGAATCTGTAATCGATGAGACGCTCCGAGACGTTTGCAGTCAATTAATATTCTAGATTTACACTGCGGGCCATAAAACTTTTTGTTAGTAAATACCTAAATTTTTTAAATTTTTTTTCTTAGTCATTTCGACAGAGTGGCTGGTTTTTTTAAGAGCACGGAAAAGAGATTCCATTGTCACTGGTAACTCCAGTGTAAGCCAAACATATTATCGAGTAACGAGACGTGTCTCGGCTAATAATTACGCTGGCCACGGTTTCCTTCAAATTAGAATACAAATTGCTTGCATAATGCTCCTTGTAGCCAGTGGCCTAACACTATAGAGCGCACCATGATATGCGCCGCAGTTTTTTAAAGTATAGTAATTAATATGAAATATCAAAACAAATTGAATGAATATTATTATTATTAAAGCTATTTTGCGCATGTTACAAGGATAAAATCCGCTAAATAGTTTTATTTAAATGTCTAATATTGCCGTAAACATAAGAAATCATTATAAGTCAATTTTACGGTTAGCTTCGGGCAGTAAAAACCCAAGCTTAACCATTGTTTGTGATAATTTATTCCAACAAAGTAAAATCATTGTATCTTGGCTAATCATCACTAGGACTACGATCGTCACAATTGGCCTATAACATAACACTAATTACGAATAGTTTATTTAATTTTACTATTACTTTAATTAGAAGATTTGTGCCAATGTTTTTTTATAGGGACACGAAAAACGGTCATCATCACACATGAATTTACTTTTGTATGAGTATAAAGTTTGTGTTGTGACAACTCTTTTAGCATTTTTTCTTATACGGGCAAGGAGAAATATCTATAGCACCTAGTGGTAATCGGAGTAGGGCCCCAATAGTGTCTGACGAGAGATGATTTCCTCCAGTCGATTCAATGAAATATTATTAGAGTTATATATTAAAAAATGTCTAACCATACCTGATGGTATATGAATTAGGTTCCAGATGATATCGACTGACGAGAGATCATTACCCCCAGTCGATTCAATGAAATATTATTGAGGTAAATATATTAAAAAAGCAGCGATAGCCTAGTTGGGCGTGGAACGGACTGCCGAGACGAATGTCCGCAGGTTCAAATCCCAAGCGCACACACCTCTGATTTTTCTAAAAAATTATGTGTGTATTCTTTGTGAATTATCGTTTGCTTTAACGATGAAGGAAAACATCGTGAGGAAACCTGCATACCTGAGAAGTTCTCTATAGGAATTTCGAGGGTGTGTGAAGTCTACCAATCCGCACTAGGCCAGCGTGATGGACTAAGGCCTAATCCCTCTCAGTAGTAGAGGAGGCCCGTGCTCAACAGTGGGCAAGTATATAATACAGGGCTGATATTATTATTATTATTAAATACATTATAATAGATGCCACCTTCCCCGTGCCCGCAATGTACGCGCGCCAAAGACCTAGTTACCAGACTCTAATCAGCGCTTTTACGGTCTGCCACCTCCAATGCGAGATCGCATTCAATCAGATTTACCTGCACATTACATAATATGACGTAGCTCGCAATTTGGATGGATATTTCAGCCAATTATCGGAACGGGGAATTCCCCGTTTATAATGAGAAGTTAAATAATATTATTAAATTTAACAATTTATAAGAATTATATTATCTACTTTAGATTGTGACATAGCTGGTAATAAATATTTTTGATTCCTTAACACAAATCTACCGAAACAGGCAATATTTCAAGGAAGGGTTAAATAATACAAACTTATGAAATTTAAGGGTGGTTAAATAATATATTATTAAATTTAAATGTTGATAAAAATTAAATTTATTTTCAATGAAATCGATCAAAATCCTTTTTGTTTCCTTAGGACAAAACTACAGGTAATTTTTTTGCTTTGAATGACGAGACGAGCTTTCCGTTCGCTTGATGGTAAGCGATACGACCGCCCATAAACAGTAGAAACACCATCCAACACCTTGAAATACAAAATATCGTATGATATTCCACTGCGCTCGCCATCCTGAGACGTAAGATGTTAAATCTCATTGTGTCCAGTAGTTACACTGGCTACAATGTCCTTCATACCGGAACACAACAATGACTACACACTATTGCTTGGCGGCAGAAATAGCCATTGCGGTGGTACCTACCCAGGCGAACTCTCACATATGAGAGGCCTACCACCAGTAATTAAACTGTTTTGAGTAAAAATAAAAATGGTCATATGTACCCCTCTGTCCTCAGGTCTGGATAGGAGAAAAAGACTGGCCGACAACAGAGTTCTGATCACGCAGCATTTCACCGAAAGAACAGTCACTCCTGGGGGCGATGTAAGTATTCCAGTATTTTTTGTGTTTACATTTTTTGCCTTTATTGATTAACAAAGGCTCACAATATTAAGAAAGTATTCCGTATTGGTGTTGTTACAGTACCTGGGGCAAGAACCGCTATTTGGTGCCTACCTACCCCCGCTCCCCGTCAATAGTAAATATAGCTACTAAAACTAAGACAAACAATCAATAAAACAATGTAAGAACGGTAGTGGTAAAAGAACGAGGAAAATAGGAGTGTTGGGGTGGGGGCAGGTTCCACCATTTTTACGTGCCTCCCTTCTTCCAGTAAGATACAGTTACTGTGATCATAGATAAATTTGATACATAAAACTTTAGATTATGCCAGCAGAAGGAAACAAGCAAGGATGTTCAATATTAGTTCAGATTCAGATACCTTTCAGAACTCTGAACTGTTGTGTAAAAATAAAACGCTTCGACAATCACTAATTACGGAATATTGAAACAGCAAACTCTAGTTAAATATTAGTAGGTTATACAGGCCGTAAGAGGTTTTATGTAGTTTATCAGCCAGGCATCGTGTATCCATCATAGTATAGCGGTTTGAATGATATTAAAGCCAATATGATGAATGAATTAGTCCCTCCTTGCCGAATTTCGGCACAGGGATGCACTCTCTGTTCCTTCACTCTCATAGTGAGACGGTAATTCGACATGACCGGAAAGAGATCAGGCGCAGGATCAACGGCTTTACGTGTTGTCTGAGGCATAGGGGTTTCACACCGCCATCTTCCAGACTCCGAGCTGCGATTGAGCAATTTTTAAGATAGAAAAACCCAGTCACAATTATCTTTGGCCCGATCCGGGATTCATACCCAAGACCTCAGCGCCATAGTCGTACTCGTACCGTGTACGCGTTACACTTAGATAGACAGTCAAAATTTAATGGCTATATGTCAATATGATACTTTATTTATATGAAACTTTATATCACATATTAACGAACAAAATCATATTTGCTCTGAGCGCCTGATCGACTTCTTGCTCGTCCTTTCCGGCGTATTTGATATGCCTATTTCGGGAATTGTGTTTTGAAACTCCATAAATAGTATATGTTTATTCATCGTGGCTTCAATCGCGAATATCTTTAGGTATATATTTCTTTGAAACACCAATTAAGTTTCTGATCTTATCGTAAGCAAATATGCTTACAAATAGTCTACAATTTCGAACCTTATTTCTTAGTTAAGTTATATAAATAAAATACTTTCTTCATCACGTAGGCGAACATATTTGCGCTTATGATAAGTCAAGGTACATGAGAATATTTAATTATTATTAGAATTAAGTCACTTATAATTACAGACATTTTATATTGGACATATAAAAATTAAAAAGTACAAAATAAATAAAGGCCAACACGGCTTGACAGGAAAGAAGAAATAAAAGATAAATTCATGGTCCCCCTTTAATTATCTTAAGGGATTATTTTCGTTTTTACTAAAAAGTACATAGAATCATGGTATATAATATTGTAGTAAAAATAATGAAATACTATACGTGAAATGAAAAATACGGATAAATTCAGAGAATGTTTTTTTATCATTGAGCACTTGTTTTACATGAGTTGACATAAGACATTTATGTTTTTAATTTTTAAATTATATTCGAACAAGAGGTTCTACAACATATCCTCCCTTAATAAATTAAAAACATAAAATAACAACATAGTAAAATACAGTTTCTTATAAAACTAATATATAACTATATATTAACTCATACCCATGCCTTTCATGCATTTTACATGCTTTATTGGACCCAATGGCTTTGTCAACAAATCTGCAGGTAGCTCATCTGTAGGCATATACATTAATTCTACAACCTTGTCATTAACTTTTTCCTAACAAAATGAAACTTTACATCAATGTGCTTAGTCCTATTGTGATGGACTGGATTCAATGCAAGTTTTTGCGCACTTTGACTATCAGAGAAAATAACAACATTTGGTGATCTACCAGTTACTTCAGTGACAAAACGTTTTTATAAAAACAAGCTTCTTTAGTGGCTGAAGTTAAAGCCATGTATTCGGCTTCTGCCGAAGATAAAGCAATAGTAGGCTGCTTCCGTGATTCCCAAGATATTGGACCACATGCGAACTCGAAATAAAATCCAGTGTATGAACGTCGATCAACTGAACAATTTGCCCAATCTGCATCTGCATAAGCTTGTAGTTTAAAATCTTCCACTTTCCTATAAGTTATACCAACATCTTTAGTGGCACTTAAATAGCGAAGACACCGCTTAGCAGCACGCCAGTGACTCTGATCGTTGTTTGTATTAAATTGGCTCAAATAGCTTACTGTATAAGCTATATCTGGTCTCGTATTAACAGCCAAAAACATGAGAGATCCAATTAGAGCTTGATATGAATCATTAGACTCACCTGTACCAGGTTCTAATTTCTTTAATGCAAGTGGTGTTGAAATACCTTTGCAATCTTGCATATCATATTTCTTCAACAACTTTTCTATATATGTTCTTTGATATAATTTTATAGAATTTTCTTGCGAACATATATTTATTCCCGTAAAGAAACTAATTATACCTAAATCTTTTGTTGTAAAATATTTTCCAAAATCACATTTAAACTTCTCAAACGTCACATTGTCTTTATAAATAACAACAATGTCATCTACATAAACTGCCAGTATTAAACAGTTTTTATTCGAAATCTTTTTGGTAAAAACACAAGGTTCAGAAGGAGTTTGAATAAATCCAATAGCTAACAAAGTTTGTTTTAACTTTGTATTCCAGGCTCTTGGTGCCTGTTTCAGACCATACAAAGATTTTCTTAATAAACAGACTTTATTCTCATCACCTTCACGAACAAAACCTTCAGGTTGTGTCATATATACTTCCTCTTCCAAGTCACCATTTAAGAAAGCTATGTCGACATCCATATGCCGAACTTTGTACCCTTCCTGCACTGCTAAAGCTAGTAGGGTTCGCAGTGATGAGTTGCGTATAACCGGTGAAAAGGTTTCATGATAATCTACACCTTCTATTTGTGTGAATCCCTTGGCAACTAATCTAGCCTTGTACTTCACTACGTTACCATCAGCATCTCGTTTTAGCTTATAAACCCATTTACATGGAATGCAGGATTTATGACTTGGTTTATTTACCAAAATCCAAGTTTCCTTTTTTAATAAGGAATTATATTCTTCCTTCATTGAAGAGATCCAATTATCTTTATCGTCTCTAGATATTGCATCATGAAACGTTTTCGGATCATCATTCAGAATATCATCGACAAGAGCACTATATGAAAAATAATCTGGAGGCTTACGTTCTCGTTGAGGATATCTTGACTCAGACCCACCATAAGGTTCATCATTAGTACCACTTGATGGCAATGAAGATGAATGATCTAAATCACCTGAGTTGTCATCAATATCATCAACAGCATCCACAAAGTCATTTTGCTCTTCCGGCAACAAAGATGGATTTACATCAGATGATGAAATCTGCGATAACAAATTAATAACATTGGGATTAAAACTAAGGTTTAAATTATTTTCAGGCATCTCTTTCAGTCCTGTAAAATTATTTTCGAAAAATGTAACATCCCTTGACTTAATTAAACTTCGTGGCGTTTCCACGTTACGAAAATAATAACTTCTTGGATCATCTGAATATCCAACAAAGATGTGTTCCGTTGCTTTCATGTCTAACTTAGTTCTATGACATGATGGTACATGAACTAAACATCTACATCCAAAAACCTTTAAATGAGACAGGTCAGGTTTGCTCCCATACCACATTTCGAATGGTGTTTTACCTTCAATTGCGCGATGAGGAGACCGGTTTTTTAAATAAACACTAGTTTCTACTGCATCCTGCCAATATGCCTTAGAAAGCGAACCATGTGACAGCAAAGCGCGAGCCTTTTCTATAATACTGCGATTACAACGTTCACTAACACCATTTTGTTGAGGGCTATATGGAACCGTTGTTTGGTGTTGGATTCCTTGAGAATCTAAGTAGGCCGCCATCTCTTTATTGACATACTCAGTACCATTATCCGATCTCAGTATTTTAATTTTCGCACCAGTCTGTCTCTCAACAAGTGATTGAAATGTAAGAAACTTTGACATGACTTCTGTCTTAGAATTCATACAATAAACAAATATAAAACGCGTTAATCATCTACAAAAATAATAAAATATTTATTGCCTTTGAATGAAGTAGTTGACATCGGTCCACAAACATCTGTGTGAACTAATTCCAGTGCTGATGTAGCTCTCTTATACTTCAGCCTCTTGAAGGGCTTCCTAGCTTGCTTACCTTCAATACAAGGTATACATGGTTCTTTGTCAACTTCTACGTACTTCACACCAACAGCAAGACCCTTTCTGAGTAGGTCCATACCAATACGGCAGAGATGTCCAAGACGCTTATGCCAAAGCTGAAACTTTGAAAGCTCTGAATTAACAATGTACGCTATATTTTGTGGTAAACGAACAGAACAATCTAAATGAATCAGTCCACCACTATAAGAACCATGAAAAGCAGCATTATTTAAATAAGATACATCATCAGTTTTATAAAAATTACAACCATTTTTATCAAAAATTACTAAAAAACCTTTTTCAACAACCTGCTTTACCGATAGCAAATTGCAGTTTAGGCGTGGAACATGTACGACGTCAGCTATTCTGCAGACTCCATTATTCGTATCAATAGATACATCACCAACGCCTATAGCTGCCAACTTCTCTCCATTTGCCACAGTAATTGTACCTTCATCTATAGGACGATAGTTGATAAACCAATCTGCACGGGGAGTCATATGAACTGTTGCACCTGAATCCACAATCCATCTGTTAAAGTCTTTACTTTCTAGTGCAGATAAAGACATTTCAGTGATAACTTGCTTCGAATTCGTTACCCGTTCTTCCTCATTATTCACAACAAGACCCGTTTCACATTTTGCTTCCTTTTTATTATAAACAAAACTTGGTTTATCCTTTTAAGAGGACAGTTGGGAGACTTATGCCCTGGTTTTCTGCATTTATAGCATATTATACCCTTCTTATGCAATGAGCGCAGTGCTGGTACATCACGTTCAGTTTCTCTACTCATTTCGCTCAATAGTTTAGTTTTCACCATTTCGCTAGTGACTTCTATATTACTGTGCTCTAGAGCCATTATCAGGGGCTCATATCGTGATGTAAGACCACCTAGAATGATTGCAGCAAGCGAACTATCTTCAATTTTCTTACCGATATCAGCTAGATCCTGCGCGGTCGTTGTTATAGCTATTATATAGGATTCTAAATCTGCAAAATCTGATAAAGTATACCTATATAACTTCCGCTCTAGTGCTAACTTTCGGCCTAAGCTTTTATCTTCAAACGCTGTTTGCAAAGCATCCCACGCTATTTTCGCCGTTGTAGCTGTTCTGACATGCGTGATAGCACCACCGTCAACCGTTAGGCATATTTTTGAAAGAGCCTTTTGGTCATTACGGAAACGTACCTCAGGAGGCGTTTTGTCATCGTCAGCATAGCCACTTACAGTACTCCACAACTCTTCATGGATCAACAACATTCTCATTTTAAATTTCCAAATTGCATATCCTTCACGATTTTTTAACATAGTAATTCCATTCAATATTCCTACAGGTCCTGCCATTATTATCTTCTTCTAAATAAGATAACTTCGTGCAGATAACGATTTGTAGTAAAAATAATGAAATACTATACGTGAAATGAAAAATACGGATAAATTCAGAGAATGTTTTTTTATCATTGAGCACTTGTTTTACATGAGTTGACATAAGACATTTATGTTTTTAATTTTTAAATTATATTCGAACAAAAGGTTCTACAACAAATATAACTCAATTTGTGCAAAAAAATAACATAAAGCCTTCTTATAATGAACCATAAAATATCCTGCTACCAGCACTATTACTTCTTTATCAAACCTTTTCTTTTCAGATAAGCATGCAGTGTGCGGCGACAGCTGATAAGCCACCGCAATTTGTGTGGGAGAGAGACGGCATCATCGTGTCCAGTAATACGGATCCAAGGTATTTTTTTTATAAGAGCACGATTTCATCCCACTGCACCTGATGGTAAGTGGAGTGGGATCCAATAGAATGTCGACTGATGAGAGATGATTACCCCTTGACAGTCGACACAATTATGCCGGCCTATTGGAACCGGATATACTCAGGTTGATCCCGGAATTGGATACAAGTGGGCCACTATTGGTTTTAACACCTTGTGTACGGCAGTCGCTATGCGGGCGGATATAAAATATATCCTACCACCAACGAAATTACATTATAGTATGAGAAACGAGCAAGTTGCTTGCCTGATTATAAACATCACTACCGCCCAGAGGAACACCACCTTTTTTTTTTTTTTTTTTGGTTTCGCGAAGAAAGTCCCTTATTACTACCGCCCAGCCTTCGTGGGGGGTGACTGAGCGGTTATGCTGGGGTAGCCGTGCCTTACGGGCCGGCGTTCAGCCGCCCGGATTTGATGACGACCTTCGGGCGACCGCCGGGCCGAGTCCCTAACCCTATATACAACTTAACCTATGCACGGCCTACCAGCTAATACTCCGCGGTGGCCCTCTTCGGCGCATTAGGGACGGCTGCGGGCTTCCTCTGACGTTGAAGTGTCTAGTCTGCGACCGCAGCCGCCCCTGCGCGGTGCCGCCTTGCGGCCCGTCTCCTATGGGTGGGGGGCTCAGAAGCCCCCGCGCACCGAAGGACGCCCTCGGCGTCTACGGCAGCATGAGGCCAACTACACACTGCCGTCCATCCCGGGGGTCACCACAATGTGCTAAGCGTGCACAACCTTCACCAGCGGCCGACAGCCCCCTGCTGCCCGCCGGCGACCCCCCGATGGCCCCTATTAGTCGCCTTTTACGACAGGCAGGGGATACCGTGGTGGAATTCTCCAAACGCCCCCAGTCCACAGGGTGGAGAGGAACACTACCTACAGTTTTATAAGTGATTTTATCTCTGATTTGATTACAAGTCTTATTACGTTCTAATAAGAATGATATTATATTCATTTTACAGGTATGCTATAGGCCAAATCATGACAACAGACAACTCAGTGGTAGCGCAACTGAACATCACCAGGGTGAGGGTCGAAGACGGAGGACTCTACTCCTGTACGGCCAAGGAAGGCGAGCATTCAGCCAGCCACGAGAACAGACTTGATGTTTATGGTAAGCAAAGATATTCAACAGTACAGTAATACGGTATATTTTTATGGGAAGTAATGTCTATTTTTTAATACTGGCATGATAAAATGAACCTACTGTACCTGATGGTGAATGAAATAGTGTCCAGAAAGATGACTACTTCATAGGACAAAGTCATACCTGATTTAAAACCAAATATACACAGACCCTGGAACGCGACACTTACATGGGTCACTGTAGCAAATTTTACGCCTTATGTGCAGTGGTCACCATTAAAGCGGATAATATATCCTACCACTAGAAAATACCATCGCTTAATTGCTAACACAATCCGCTTTACTAAAAGAATATACATTTGTTGTTAGCTGATAGATTGTTTAGGGTTATAGCTGTGTTTACAGTTACCAGATATGTGTAACTTATTCATCATTGTTTTGATAATGCTGCATTATAGTAATTAATGCATACATATAATGAATGAACTGAGGAATTTCAACGATGTTTTATAATAATGGATGGATAATGGATTTTATGGGATGTAGTGTAAGGTTGAAGGTCCTTTGAAGATCGCCATAATAATTCAAGCAATTAAAAATTGAACACAACGCATTCATGCTTCTTTTATTATGAGGATAGACGAAGGTTAAAATTATACATCTACATATCACCAAGCCTCATCTTCTGTTCATCTAGGTTCACCATATATCCGATCTCTGTCACCAATTAATAAAAATTGAATACAGTGCATTCATATTTCTTTCCTAAAGGGGATAGTTGAATGTAAACATCATGCGTCTTCATATCACCAAACTTCATCTTCTGTTCTTACAGGTCCGCCATACATCCGATCTCTACCACCAATTAAAGTACAGAGTGGAGAATCTGTAAATTTAAGATGTCCATTCTACGGATATCCCATAAGGTAAGCGTTAAAAACAGCTTTAAAAATAGGGGTCATAACGATGGTCGCAGGAGGTCGCTGGATGCGGGCCGCTTCCATTAACTCATTCTAGAAATCTTTGGGGGAGGCCCACGTTTATTTTTATTTAATAAAATTAAGACGCAAAACAGATTACAATCAAAATTAAAGCTAATTAAAAAATATACAAAGATAAAAACTAGATTTTATTCCTAAACATTGCGCCCTTATACTAGTTAATTACTTAAAGTGCGGACTAAAATAAATTAAGACTATTCAGTACTGTGTATAGTTAAAAAAAATTGCAGTAGACATCCTACGGCTGATGATGATAATGAATCCATGCTCATGTACTTAAAATTCTTGCTAACTCATAAAACCACATCTTAAACAAAACGCTATATTTGAACATTAAGAACTAATTCCTGAAAACTCATTCATAAGTTGAAATGCTAAGATAAAATTCGCCTTCTACAAATTTCTTCCTAACCTAGGCTGTACATTAGAAAGATTTTTTGTAGTTCTTAATATGCGGGCGCAAATATAATAATGTAGACTTAAAATGCATTATTATTTACAGCAAAATCGACTGGGAATACCAAGGCAAACTTCTTACTACAAACAGCCTTTTCCAAACACGTTACAAAAGATCTAAACACAAAACCAGAAGGAACGCCCCGTTAGTCAACATCAATGGAGTGCTCACCATCCCAGAAGTAACTAAAGAACAAAACGGGGCTATATACACTTGTATTGTGACCAGTCCTTCTGGTGAGATGGCAAGACGAGCCTTCGAAATTCAGGTGATAGAAGCGCCGGTCCTTGATGATTTGCTACTAGGAACTAATCTTCAAGAAGGTCAGATCGTGAATATATATTGCAATGTCAGGACTGGAGACTTGCCGATACATTTCGAGTGGTTGAAGGATGGGAAACGGATTCCGAGTAATTTGAAGGTAGGTTTTGGAGTATTCAAATATTTGAGTTTCAATGTATACATAACCTGTTGAAGAGTTAACGCAAACATAGTGTAAGAAGTTTGTGCCTATAAAAGTAGAACCAGAAGATTACTTGTTAGTAATATCATAAAAATAAATGGCCATAGAAGATGTGGTCATAGTGTGATTGACAAAAAATCGTCTTAATTTTTTTTAGAATGCATGAATGTTACTAAATTGTATTCTATTTTTATTTTTCAGGTTGTAGAACGAAATTCAGAGTTATTCAGCGCTTTGGTAATTAAGAAAGTTTCATTAGAACATTGTGGAACATATACGTGCGTGGCATCGAACCACGTGGCTAAAGTAAACCGTTCTACCGATCTCTATATCAAAGGTAAATGATTGTTCCAATGTCAGATTTCTTTTGATTCACAATTATACATTTTAATACATCGGCATAGCATTGGATTTTACTCTTCAATATTAGTCTGAAAGCTGGCCCCTTATTACATGTTACCTAACATGAGGTTGTCTTGCTCCTCTGCCTACCCCTAAAAAGTAAAATTCATCATTATAACTCAATTTGGGATTTGGCTTCAAATACATTGGGAGAAATATAATTTTCAATAACGGAAGATTTTATTTTTTTTCAGTTGCACCTAAATGGCTCGAAGAGCCTGCCAACTCCTCACTTCTCCTGGGCAGAAGAGGAGCGGTCTCCTGCAGCGCCAGTGGATACCCTCAGCCTCAAGTGCACTGGATGAAGAAAGATGGTAAAACATCGTCACATTATCACATTTTTAGTTATATTTCTTTTATCATGTTGCAGAAAAAAAACGTTATATAATTTGTTTAGAAGCAAAATTCGTATCCGCTTGGACCTTAGGTACCCTATATTCCTTAAGAAATTAATTTACTCTCATTGAGATTAGAGACCTTTACTTATCATGAAAAGCTTAAAAGTTGAGATCTAATCTCTCATTGAGATTAGATCTCAACTTTTTGACACTTATCACTCCTAGCCGGCAAACGGCACAGGACAAGTCTTGGGCACAGATGAACAGTGGTGGATGAGATTGCGTATGTACAAAATGTGTTAAAGTGTATAGTAATTGGATTGCAAATGTAAGAAAACAGTCAACAAGTATAGATTGAGGAACTAATTTCGCGAAACATCGCCGTATTATATGTCAAATCGACTAATCACGATTGTGCTCACGACTCGTGCCTCTAACTGTACGATGCTATTTTGAACATGTAAGTCAAGTACTTCATACGATTTGCAGCGCTTCTAGGCACCTGGCAACCGGTGTTGGAATTGGCAGGTGGAGGCATTCTCAGTCTTCCTAACGGGACCCTTGTAATCGAGGAGGTTTCCCTAACTGATGAAGGCCTCTACTCTTGCAATGTAGAGAATGGAGTCGGACAGCCACTGAGCAAAACTATTTGGATGAGTGTAAATAGTAAGTATTTTTGTTACGTCTTTGATACATATAATAAAACTGTGACGGACCGGATATCTGTATATTATAGATATTGAAGGAAAACTAATATGGTGGGCCTTTATTATAGCAATAGAAGCCAAAACAACAGCTATTAGTATTGTTTATTTGGCATATAACAATATTCAATATGATCACTTATGATTAATGTCGGACGTCCAAAAGGTGGACAAACTCGGTGGTCGCAGAATGCGGACCACTTCTTAAAGATCGATGTGGAAATTTTTAGGGGAGGCCAGTTCAGAAGTGGACATTCTGCGGCTAATGATGATTATTATGATTCCAGAACCAGTACACTTCGAGTCTTCATCAGCTAACGTGACGTCACAATTAGGACACCCTGTACGTCTCGAATGCAAACCTCTCGGAGACGATCCCATCAGAGTCGCGTGGTCGCATAATGGGAATGTAGTGGATATGCAGAACCAACGGTAAGTGTAACAAAATCAGTACTGGAGCCATTGCTAGGATGCCTCTTTACAACCGTTGCCGTTAATAGAAAACAGGGTAATTAAAATTAAAGATAAAGATAAAGATATATTTATTCTGCAAATATGGGTAAATAACAATGCCCAAACATGAGATTTCAGAGCAACCATATTTAACCAAAAGATGGTATGTAACATTACAATTTCTTCAAGAGTATAATATAAGAATTTTAATTTTTATAAAAAATATCGTTGTCTAATCTTAAGTAAGTATTATATAAGAAAATTAGAAAAAATAATAATTAAAATTAAAACATATTCCACAGTTCAACAACTAACATTACAAAAGAGAAGTATAAAAGTATCTTTGGGCTACTACATAATTATTATCAATTCTGTACTATTAAAAACTCCGTTAAACTATAATCTATTCTTCGCATTTTATTCCAGGTTTTTACAAGACTGCAGCTTTCATAGTCACGGGGGCACTGAGGTGTTGATCGTCTGAAAAGTCGAAATTATAATACCTACCTACATTTTTTTTTCATTTTACAGTTTGTACACATGGTATACGACGGACTAAATGCCGCTATTATACAAGTATTTTCTTAAGTGTAGAGGGATATTGTAACTTTGTCTTTTCTTACGAACAACACTGATCTCCGCCGTGGCAATGAAGGCTGCAAAGTCTTCGAAACGTTAGGAGAAAATTATAATAAAAAAACCGCGGTCAAATCCGCAAAATAGTTTAATCACCGTTTTAATTGTTTTTAACGTTAAAGATAAACGTATTAAATAACATTAATTTTGATAAAAAAAATAAATATTTACATGTATTACATCTGTATTTGACTCCACATTTTATACTTTAAATGTCCTCTCCTCAGCATCAAGTTCTCAGAAGCCAAGACATCCCTCGGCTTGACAAGTACCATTAACATCCAATACTCGGAGACCAGAGACGCTGGTTACTACCAATGCCGAGCCAGCAACCCGTACGGAGCTGCTACCTTTAACGTCGAACTTACTATATTGGGTAAATGAGATATTTTATAATATAAAATAATATCAGCCCTGTATTATATACTGTCTCATTGTTGGGCATGGGCCTCCTCTATTACTGAGAGGGATTAGCCATTAGTCCACCACGCTGGCCTAGTGCAGGTTGGTAGACTTCACACACCCTCGAAAATTTCTAATAGAGAATTTCTCAGGTATGTAGGTTTCCTCACGATGTTTTCCTTCACCGTTAAAGCAAGCGATAATTCAAAAAGAATACACACATCAGTCTTACTTATAAACTTGTTTTAGCGTTAAGAGATGATTAAAAATTGCTTAAATAGCTGTCAAAACCATCACCGGTTTCCTAGTTTAAACCTTATTAAGAGGCAATATGGCGGGTTTTGACTTATAGCTGATCGAGTAAATTTGTGTTTTAACTAAGCAGAGCTTTGGGAATTTTTATAAGTAAGACTGTACGTTCTTTGCACTTACACAAAAAAATTTTAGTTATAATAAATGCGAAAAAATTATGATTGTTTGGATGTTTGTTAGAAATAGACACAGAAAACGCTTTATTACACATCCTCAATAATCATAATAAGGTTTGCTTTTATCCCGAAAAAGGTATAGAAACTTTATACCAGCGTGGGTCTTTCACACATCAGTAACGAACAATAAAAAATACATGATTCCCATTACAGAACCACCAACTCCGCCATCAGACCTTCGTGTGGAATCTGTCCGGCCCAGGGCAGCTGTCGTCTCCTGGAGAGATACCCTGCGGGCCAACGCGAGACACTACTCTCTCCAGTACTCGACTGGCCACTACGCTCATACGTGGGATCATGCTGTCACCATGAACGTTACGAGGTAAATACTCAATTGTCATTCTCACACGAGTAAAATAGCTTTTGCTCGTAGCTTCGCCCGCTTGAAGGAGATTTCCGGGATAAAATTGACCTATAACCTTTCCAAGGTCTTAAGCTATCTCCATACCAAATTTCATAAAAATCCCTTCAGTAGATTTTGAGAAAATCGATAACATACAAACAGACAGAAAAGAGGATTTTTTTTTATAATATGTACAGATTGGTGTTCAACTGGTGCATCCACTATTCGATGGGTGCATTCCATTACTTAATATTATAGGAGGCGAACTTACCGCTAAAACCTCATAGTTAACATCTTGAGTATATTGAGTTATAAAACCTATAAGACGATAGATTTATACTGAACTAGTATTACTTTAAATTGTTTTCAAATCCGCTCAAAATTAACTTCGATTACATGTTTAGGTACTTGAATATATAAAAAAAAACGTTTGCATTAAGAAATTCCGTCTTTTATAAAATCGGTTCAAGTGTTTTTTATATTTTCAGGAAAGACACAGACGTCCGTCAGTCAGTAGAACTCCAAAACCTTCGACCAGCAACGGCGTACATAGCCAGAGTGGCGACAGGCAATCAGGTCGGAATCAGCCAGTTCACTGCACCGGTGCATTTCACTACACATGAAGAAGGTATATCTACAAAAATACTAAACTAAGGCGTTACTCAGACGCTTTTAACTTGATACTGAGAATCATAAATAGTACAAAAATGACAGTTGTTGAAGTTGCCATAGTTATTGCTGCAGTTTAACCTGTACAATCTTACTTATAAAAATTATGCAAAACTATGCTTAGTTAAACACAAATTTACTCATTCAGCTGTAAGTCAAAACCGGCCATCTTGCCTCTTAATAAGGTTTAAACTAAGAAACCGGTGATATTTTTGACAGCTATTTAAGCATTTTTTAATCACCTCTGAACGCTAAAACAAGTTTATAAGAAAGACTGATATTGGCTAAAGCTATTGAAGCTTTTGTGTTTTTCAGAAAAAAGTGACAGCGTCTATAATAGGTCTAAATAGATTCAAAACACCTCGAAGTTTTATATTAGTTATTTAACTAAGGGCACATCCCTTGTATATTTTTGGACAACCATATAAGAGTAAATGTCATATGTTTTTTAGCCCCATCTTCACCCCCTACAAACGTGCAAGCAGAACAGACAGAGAACCCAGGAGAGTTGCAGGTATCATGGATGTCGCCTCTCAAGGAAACTCATAACGGAGTCATCATAGGCTACCATGTTAAGGCCGTTGCACAGAATTCTGGAGCAGGTAAGATTTATTTAACAGTATAATCTTGTTTCACTATATTTTATAAGTCTCCACTACTTTAGAGTCACGAATGGTGACCTTTTTTTGTACCCAATGGCTAGGCAAGCTATCCGCACAACCGATTTCAAGCGACATGACTACCCTATAAAAACTCATCACTTTGAGACATTAAGTTTTTAGTAAATAATGCCTAAAATAGATGGCTACATGTGGGAGTGATACACTCCTGCCTACCTTCTAAAAGAGAAACAGGCTAAACATGTATCTACGTATTCGTTTGCAGCTATCTATGAAAATAGAAAATTAAGCGTGTATGTATTTATATATTTGTTTGCAGATGATTCCGATTCGAGGACGTTAAAGGTATCACAATTGTCTGGAAAGCAAGAAACTTTGCTTAGCGGACTCTTGAAGAACACCAAGTAATTAACTTCTAACATTTTTAGTACAGACACGAATAAATTGTCGATTTGAAACACTAGTGTTTACGTTTGAAACTAAATTGTTATAATTAGCATCATAAAATTTTTAATGTTCATTATTCCGCTGATTGACATTACTACCATTTACAATTGCCATTGCATTATAATCATCATCAACATCTATAACCTTAGTATCATTACCAATTGCCATTTGATTATAATCATCACCAACATCTGTTTTCAATGAACGCCAGTTTTTAAATTCATTAAAATCTTCAGATATGTAATCAATTGCTGCTCGTGATTGTCACATTATCCCTTCCAGATATGCAGTATCAGTCTCAGCCTTTACCAGTGCAGGATCTGGACCATTCTCGCTGCCAGTATTCCAAGACACAAGAGAAGGCGGTATATTATTTTGATCAATATTCTTTAGAAAATAATACAACTATGTTTCACTATACTAAAAAGACGATACCAGTATTTTGAAAGAGTGGACGTAAAGCTACTAAATTAGATGTACTGAGAAATTTCTTTAACCATATAGACAATCTGGGAGAACTTTGTCCTTATCGAATATTACTTGGATGCTAGAATTACAATCATTTTGCACTTTCGAGGTAAAAGTAAACTCAATTTTCTGTTCATAAAAAGCGTTCAAACTAATGGCCTCTTTCAATATAGAAAATTAAAAATGATCATTATCTTCCAGCCCCTGAACAAGCCCCGTCATCAGTAGAATGTACTGCCACCTCATCAACTTCCCTCAGGGTTGGCTGGCAGCCTATAGCACTGCCTGGTCAGGGCAGTTCTCTTGTTGGATACTCCGTACTTTACGCTACGGAAGGTAAGAGATTTGTTTGACTAATACATACATAAGCATGGGTATTTATCTCGGAGAGTTATGCAAGTACCTGACCAGTGTACTCAAATTTTATCGAATCTATTAATTCCATGCTGTGATATGGAATGAGCATATTCAACTGTTACATCTAAATGCATTTTTTCACGTCCTGTGTCTAATCGAAAGACTTTGTTACCTTATTAACCTAATAATGAACCCATATTTGCAAAATAATTTGATTGAAACAAAACACCCAATTTATAGTTATTGCTTCTTCTACAATGGTATTCTTCTCTATTGTATTTCGTAAGTATCAAGAATGTAACCATGGATATCTCTAACAGACATGAAGTTCTTTATACTGTTGTAGTTCTTCCATATTTTTTTTCCCAGATGGCGCCTGGCACAACCAAACAGCACTCCACACGGAACTCTATCTGCAGAACTTACAAAAGTACACAAATTTCACCATCAAAGTGGCGGGATTTTCCAATTTTGGCACTGGACCATATTCATACCCAATTATCTGCGCTACACTTCAAGATGGTAAGTAATTAATGATCGTGATAGGATATGTTATATCCGCCCGGATTGCGACCACCGTACACAAGGTGTTACCCACCATGGTGGCTTTCGTAAGTATGTCGCGTTCCGGGATTAGTCTGTGTATATCCGGTTCCGACAGGCCGGCATAATTATGTCGACTGTCTCTCGTCAGTCGACATTGTATTGGAACCCACTCCACTTACCATCAGGTGCAGTGGAATCACTTTGCCTTACACGTATGGAAAAAAATATTTGATCAAAAAACAGTTTAGAAAATTAGCATCGAGATAACAACCACTATATCGCAGTTAAACATTAGGAAAAATATCATACATATGACCCTTGAATAGTAACTATACTATCAGAATAACTAAACAATTGTTATAGAGTACTGCTCTTGACTCACCACCCTAGAATTGTAGATATGATTTAGCTCGCCATCGGCTACACTAATTTCAACTTTATTAATATTGCAATAAAATTGTCTTCCAGTTCCTGGACCGCCTGCGGACATTAAAATGTTAGTTCTGTCGTCAACGTCACTTCTCGTCAGTTGGAAGAAGCCAGATCATCCGAACGGGGAGATATTATACTATACTGTATATGTGAAGCCAGCTGCTAGGTAATTAAATCGAATGATGTACATATAACCTCGAAGGGATAGGCAAGGATGCCATAAAATTTTAATGACCACTTTAAAATTGTAATCGAATCGTATATCACAATTAAATAAACGATTATATAACAGTTATTTTTATTAAGCATTGAATGTCTATTTAAAATTGTTAACGCAAAATCAAGCAGTGTTAGAGGTAAACGAATTTGAACCCAATCAAGCAATCGAAATGTACCAATCTCTTGTAGGCAAGCATGGTCCATCATCGAGGACATCATCATTTACCATCAGAGATCATCAAACGCAAGCAAATATGTTGTAAAAAAAACCATAATTCCAGTGGTGGAACAGCAAGACGCGTGCGTGCCGAAGGGACCCGGCGTAGTGCGGAAATCCGCGAGGTGACTGCGGGCCGCGCGTACGACGCGTGGGTGCGCGCCGCCACCGCCGCCGGCGAGGGCGCGCCCTCACGCACGCTCACCAAGGCGCCTGATCATCGAGGTAGTGACCTTGCATCGACACGGGGACATTCGTTTACGGATTTCTGTTCTATCGAACTAGCCGGTATAAACCGTCCTACCGACTAAACCCCGCCATTCGACTCTTTCTAATATGGCCGCGTGGTACGCAAGTGCATGCAACCACAACCTTCGCAATCGATGTAATGATCTGCCACAGACAAAATGTTTTTAAACGAAGACACTGAGTAATAATCAAGCGCGGTAGACCAAGCTTAGAACTTGTTATGTTTCTGTTAACTCGAAACACCTCCCTGCCTTTTATGGTAGCACCACACTTGGCGTATTTGAACGTATGATTTCGTTAACCAGTCAATCCAACATCAACTTTATAATTAATGAACACGAAGTCAATATTACTTTTTCTAAAAGACGCAAATATTTTGACAAATCGGTGTAATACCAGCATTAAAGAAACGATTCTTGGGAATGGGTCCAATCCAAGGCTGGCTCCATTTCTGAAGCTGATTTCGTTTACTGGCCTAGCTCATTTATGGAACGGGGTTCATATCTGGCACTATCTCTGCATATAGGGTGGACAACATTCCTAGGATAGTCTCTGAAATTTCCATTAAAACCGTCCCTGAGACTGACCTCATCCCCTAAGTCTGACCAAATATAATGATTTTCTTTCAGTGGTAGCAGGAGTAGCGTCTTTAGGTGGAACGATATCAGTAGGCGTGGGTCGGTCGGTGCTGCTGGTGTGCCAGTGCGTGGGCGCGCCGCCGCCGCGCACCGTGTGGTACCACCAGCACAACATCATCACGCACCACCCGCGCTTCACCAGGAACCACGACGATAGTCTGCTGATTAATAGTGAGAATTTTAACAAAATAACACTTTCGCCTAATGAGTAATAGTGTTGGTAAAGCATACTGAATTTGATAGGAACCTGAATGTGGTCTCTGACTGGTATTAAAGTAAGTTTTATGTATATATACTGATCTGGTATATATTTCTAATTCCCAAGGTTTATGATAAAGTACGTCTAGAAGGTAATACTCTCTTCAAAAATTTTATTGTGATTGTCCTTTAGTTTCACAAATAATTTGTGATCTTATTAGTTAGTTCCCTTTGTAGATTTTTCATTACAAAATTAGCAAATTAAACAATATTTATCCCAACTTTCTGTATTATCGAAACTATGTATCGTAAAATTCAACCTATTTCAGACATAGATCAGTCCCTCAGCGGGAACTACACTTGCCTCGCCAAGAACCTCTATGGTTCTGATTCAGTGGAATACAACGTGATAGTCCTCCCGCTGCCTGAGTCCCCAGTCCTCCGAGCCACTCCGTACAAGGACTCGATCCTGGTGGAGTGGGAACAGCCGTTCTATATCACCAACAGAAGCTCTAGCCAAAAGATAAGTTAGTATAATATTGGAAATAGAGAATCTTTCAAATACTTGCGAAATTACAATCTTTGCCTTTTTTCTCTTCACATCTTTTAAAAACAACTGTGGCAAAATTTAATTAGATGACTATTAATCTACGATAAATACCTACACGTACTTTTTTGAATAGTGAAATATACGGCATGTTAAGTCGTCCTTTCAAGTCATTCTCACATGCGACGTCATTATAATTGGAGTTATTAATTTAAAATTATACTTCAATTTACTTCAACTAGTGCATTAGAAGATCATAACATATCCGAAATACAAAAAAATATGACTACATGCAAGTATAAAACAAGACGACGAAATACCTCATAATATTTCTTTAAAGAACGATCAGCTCAACTTTCCAGGTTACAGCCTAACTTGGAAGGAAGCGAACGGTCCATGGCAAGAAGCCTGGCCGTCCAATAAGTTGCCCAACATGTCGGGAGTCCAGAAACACACGCTAACCGGCTTGAAGTGCGGGACCAAGTACTCGTTGAGAATCACGGCTACCAATAAGGTTGGGACTTCCCAACCTGCTTACATGGACGTCAGTACCCTGGGAGGAGGTAAGAATATTGCTAGTCTAGTCTAACAATACTCTACAGGTCTTACCTACGTAGGAAACGACACAGAAACTTAGTTTGTACTTATGTTTTATGAACATCCAACAAACCTAATAAAGTGTAACCATATGATAGCTCCTATCTCTAAGGAATTACCATCCTAAAGCTGAGGAAATTCAAAAGTTTAGTCAACGACTTCCGCTTTAATGTAGATAAAATACTATTACTTAATATCCCTCAAATAACAGTAACGTTATCAGGAATGGAAGCGACTGAGGATATAATAATAAGTGAGAGTTTTATTCAATACATTTTATTTTTTGCGCTCGTTATAATTTCTTACCGCCATTTTCATTAAATGATTCTAATCGATTTTTCGATCTATGTTGAAAATGGACCAATCAGCACAAAGCTTTTTTTAAATATTTACAAATGATTTATTTTGATTCATTTTCGAAATCAAAAGCAAAGCATTATGTAACTAAAAAAGGTAGTTCAGGCTGGTAGGTAAGAGTAGAAAATATACACATATTATATTTTAATAAATAATCTCAAGAACCATACTAGCCTTTCACTAGCACATTCATGAATTATTCATTAAATCTGTAATTCACTGCTTCCATACAGCTTCTAACAAGTTTGTCTGGAAGTCTTCGGGGATGGTCAAACAGTGTTCCTACGGGTGATAATGGAACTAAACTTTACAGTACCAATCCCACCATCAACGAACGAGTGGTTGTGGAGCAACTGCACCCACATCTACGTGCAGCTAGCGGGATGGGATGACGCTGGCTGCGAGCTGAGAGGATGGGATGTAGAGTACCGTCAGCTTGGAAGCCGAGTATGGACCCGGGCGCATAATACTATGGTCAGTTGGGTTTGCATTGTATTACCACAATTTTAAATGCTAATTATAATATCAGCCCTGTATTGCTGTCCGACTGCTGGGCACGGGCCTCCTCTCCTACTGAGAGAGGTTATTATAATGATTTTGCATATTCTAGTTTCATCAAAATCTGAAGATACACATGAGTAAAGTAAAAAAGATTTATAACCGACTTCAAAAAAGGAGGAGGTTCTCAATTCGACTGTAGGTTTTTGTTGTTTGTTACGCGATTACTCCGTCATTTGTGGGCCGATTTTCAAAATTCTTTTTTAGTTCGAAAGGAGATGCTTCTGAACTGATCCGACTCCAAAATTGGTAACCAGTATATTGGTAAGGTTAAATTATTTTTTGGTTTTTAATGGTTTTTGAACGCGGTTTTATTTTTTATAAGACGCTGAATGGTATTAATAAAAAAAGTCCTTCGAGAGAATAAATTTATTCATAGCATTTAAGAATTTTGTAAATATGATCTTTCTTAGAAGTAAACGCAGGTACCGCTGAGCAGATTTAGTAAAGCAATACAGATAGACCATGTCCTAGAATATAAGCTATAATTTGTCCAGGCTTAGCACACAGGCATTTCCTGAAAAGTCTTTCAACTGGTATTTCAACCAACATCTAATAAATCTATAGCGATGGTTGAAACGCCAATTGACTAAAGCGACATTTTTTGCAGCACTAAGTTTTATACATAATTAAAACTTGTACTATGTTCTATTTTTTTTAATTACTTAAAATTTTTCGAAAACATATGTCGCTTAAGTCAATTTCATACATATTAAAATCAGCACTTTTTTCTTAGTTTTTTTAACTTAGTTACAAAAAATGTCGCTTAAGTCAAATATCCATTCAACCGACGATATAATCTGTTACAGGCTTACTCAGACATACCGTCGTGGAGCCTAGCGCCACTCTACCAACCCAAGAGTCCGTACCGACCAGGGTCGTTCGCGATAGGCGATCTGCGACCAGCCACGTGGTACCAGTTGCGGATGACAGCTTCCAACGAAGCTGGGAGTGTCACTACAGTATATAGCTATGCTACTAAGAATGAGGATGGAAGTAAGTAATGGGGTAGTTTCTTATGTTTAATTTAGTTTATTATTATTAAACAGAAAATAATATGAACAAGAAATTCTTCTGTGAAATCAGCATCAAAATTGGTTTAATAAAGCAGTTATGCATATTTGAAATATTGTTGTGAACAATAGTGGGCACGTGGTGGGGATAACGTGCTGTCCTTTTCTCACTCACGCAGCGTTATGGCAGGTGACGCTGGGTGACGTCACATTTCAATAGTACTCTAATTTGTTATTTTCCCTTTCCACCAAATTTCAAAGCTTTATAAGTTACTAGCTTCCGCCCGCAGCTTCGCCCGCGTGGATTTCGGGTTTCAAAAATGGAGAAGGTGCTCAATTTGTCGGGATGTTTTTTTAATTTATGGTGGTATGCAGGTGGTCCGATTGTCCGGTCAGGGTCTGATGATGGGATCCTGGTGAAATCGAAGGAACTTTTAACCATTAAGGTTGCACACGAAATGACGGAAGCTTAAAAAATGGAGTAACTTCTCCCGTTTTCCCAACATTTTCCATCACTGCTATGCTCCTATTAATTGTAGCGTGATGAAAACTATACTATAACCAGCTCAGGAGTATGAAAAATAATTGTACCAAGTTAAATTAAAATCCGTCGAGTACTTTTTGTTTCTATAACGGTTATACAGACAGACAGACAAAAATTTAACTAATTGCATTTTTGGCATCAGTATCGATCCCTAATCACCCCCTGATAGTTATTTTGGAAATATATTTCATGTACAGAATTGACCTCTCTACAGATTTATTATAAGTATAGATATGCAAAAGTAGCTCAAAAATTGTCCATAACGAAAACATGCATTTTAAAGTAAAACAAAAGAAATAATATCGTGAAGCCAACCAAATAACTAATGATATATTAAATTTTGTGACTGTTCAATTTAGTCGGGTCCGCGATATCACTTTTGTTGAGTTTCAGAACGCGACATTACATTATTATATTCTGTGCTCCAACGCACACTGCTTTGATGTTAGGAACACACCTACATTGCTTAAACAACAGTGAACTTTATACAATAGCAATAAAGCTCAAATTGACTCTACGTATTAGTTAGAAAACGTTTGTATGGGAAATAGAAAAATGCTGTTTTGAGGATTTTCCCGGCAATTATTCGAATTTTTCTCACCTTTTAAACCTTCCCTAGACCTCCACGAATAATTCAAGACCAAGATAAGATAAATCCGTTCAGCCGTTCTCGAGTTTTAGCGAGACTAACGAACAGCAATTCATTTTTATATATATAGACTAGCTGACCCGACAAACGTTGTCCTGTCTTAACTATGTATGCACGCGCGCATTCCGTCGATCGCTAACAGTTATTTTAAACCACAGACAGTTATGTAAAAGTAATATTATTGTCGTTAAGTTTTCTTAAATTTTCTAATTTTCCGCGCTATTTTTTCTTTCATAAGAACCTTCTCCTGACAATAAAAAATCACAACAAAAAAATAGTGAAATAGGTCCAGCCGTTTACACGTGATGGCGTGACCAAGGGAAATAGGGATTCAATTTGATGTATATAGACATTTATTAATGCATGGATTTTAAAAAATATTTTTCCGATAGATTTTAGATAAAAAGCAGTTGTGATAAACGTATTTTTAAAACGTTGTCAACTACCATATTGTAGAGCTGATTTATAGCCACTTATATCTATAACATAAATTATATCAAGAGTTTTTTCCTCGCAAAAAAAAGCGTTTATAAAAATGCAACTTGGCTATGATTCCAGGTATCAACCATATAACTAAGTGCATATGATTGAGTTTCCAACGTTACTTAATATATTTTTGCTGCTATTTAATTCGTACTGATCGTTAGACCCACATTGCATATCATTTTCGATTAAGAAATACTACTTCATTTCAGGCGAAGTTGGTCCACCATCAGATTTGTTTGACTTGAACATGCTGGTGATCATCTGCAGCTCTATTTTGCTGACGCTATGTTTGTTGAGCTGCGTGTACATACTCGTCAAAAGGCAAAGGTGCGGTTGTATATTTATATATCTATCTATACATATAAAACAAAGTCCCCTTTTCTGTCTACCTTTATGTTATCGATTTTCTCAAAATCTACTGAACGGATTTTTATGAAATTTGGTATGGAGATAGTTTAAGGCCCTGGAAAGCTTATAGGCTACTATCTATCCCGGGAAAATATATAGCGGGACTTTAATCCCGGAAAACTCCATCACGCGGGCGAAGCCGCGAGCAAAAGCTAGATGTTTGAAAATTACTAACACTGCTTGTAATGGAAATTTTATGTGATTACCTTCTTAATACATTGCGAGTTTAGAGCGAATATTTTTTAAAATCAAATGTACTTTCAGAGAGTTCTGAACCTTATGTGAGTAATAAAAAATCATGTAAATAAAAGGTGTATTGAACTTTCGTAACGAATACATCAACTAAATTAATATTATACGGCTTACTTTATATATTTGTGAGAATACTTTGATTCATAATGGAAATATTATAACTTATTGGGATTTCCGTATACTATTTATATGGAAGTTATTAAATAATAGTATGTCACATGAGGTAAAAGCATGAATTAATTTAGCCAACGGCTTTGTCAAATACGTCATGCTGTTGACCATATTTATTGCATTGCAAAATCACCCCAATATAAATTGTAATACGATTGACTTTCATTTCTCTTAAGCTAAGTTTAGGTTAGCAAGTTCTCATAGTCAGCTTCTCATGACTGTTGCACGGTAAAAATGGTTTGGGGAATACAAATTCAACCAATCTAAACCATGACTTAAAGGATGTAAATGTATTTTATACGCGTCGTCGTTTTTAAAACGAAACGAAGTTGCAAGATTGTTCGCGCCCATTCTAGATATATACTTCGATAGAAAAAGCCCTGCGCTTACTGGGTCCTCGCGTGGTGCAGGTCTTTCGTTGAATTCGGCGACCGTTTTATGCTCCTACTAGCTCTACCCCCCCTCCTCCAATGGGAGTAAACACAATATAAACTGATTATAATTTTCATACAATTATAGCCTCCAAAGATACGCTAGAGCACTTACCAAAAACCCTCAGCTTATGATTTACTATTAAAACCCTGTCATAATAAAAAAAAATATTTAGCAGATTACTGCTTTGCTGAAGCTTTTCAACGAAAGTCATTATTTTATCCTATACATAGTTAAACTACTCTATTATAAATTTATTTAACTTACCATTCCAGGGGAAACCTGACAGAGTACAGGGACTCCATAACCGTGGAGAACAAGTCAGAGAGCGGGAACGTGACAGCCAACACTTCGCACACTAACCTGGCCAATGTTAAGGAGAACTCTGTCAACCCTCAAAACAGGATATACAGCGCGCCGATACACATGATGAATAATAGTAAACATGGTAAGGAAATAGGCGCTGATTGACTGGGAAAGTATCAGACGATCTACTTAAAAAAGGAAATCTGTAGTTTCGAACGACGTATCACGTTTTGTTACTACGAAGTGTTAGGGATCCGATGACGGATTCGACGATGGATCCGATCCGTTCATCGCAATATTTCAGGCATGTAATTTGTAACAACTTATAGTTATACTATTTAAAACCGAGGATAAAGTTTAATTAATAATAATAATAATATTGGCCCTGTATTATAATACTTGCCCACTGCTGAGCACGGGCCTCCTCTACTACTGAGGGGGAATAGGCCTTAGTCCACCACGCTGGCCTAGTGCGGATTGGTAGACTTCACACACCCTCAAAATTCCTATAGAGAACTTCTCAGATGTGCAGGTTTCCTCACGATGTTTTCCTGCACCGTTAAAGCGAACGATAAATTCACAAAGAATACACACATGATTTTTAGAAAAGTCAGTGGTGTGTGCTCTTGGGGATTTGACCTGCGGACATTCGTCTTGGCAGTCCATTCCACACCCAACTAGGCTATCGCCGCTATTTAAAGTTCAATTGATTTCTTAAAAAATAAATACGGGGAATGGATCCTACCACCTAGGTAAGCTACAGAATGGTGACGGATCCGAAGTAATTTGGTAGTAGAGGTAAATCCAAAGATCGTCGTTTCTTCGTTTCGAACCGACGTTCCGACGTTCGTGCTTCGAAAAAGACCCTTTGATATTGTTGTGTTTACATATCAGTTGTACTTGGAGTGATAACGGTGAGGTTCAAGCTTTCCAGATTGGAAGTATATACACCTGATTCTTTGAAATTAGCTGGTGGTAGCATATTTAGTCGCTTGAATAGCGCCCATTCTTTATTTTGCTTTGAATGACGAGACGAGCTTGCCGTTCGCCTGATAGTAAGCGATACGTCCGTCCATAAACAGTAGAAACACCAACACCTAGAATTACAAAGTATTGTTTGGTATTCCACTACGCTCGCCATCCTGAGACATGAGCATGACCACAACAGTGACTACACACTGCTGGCGGCAGAAATAGACATTACGGTAGTACCTACCCAGGCGGACTCTCACATATGAGAGACCTACCACCAGTAAAAATTAATTGTGTCGTGTTACCTTTCGGAAAATTTCACCTTTCGCCACTACCAATTCGAATCTATAATAAATTTGTTTCAGAATTGTACGAGATCAGCCCGTATGCGCAGTTCGCTGTCGGCTTTAGAACATTCGGTCACGTGGAAAATCAGGACTTACCCAATCGACATAAGAGATATGACACTGGTTTGTTTCAAATTACATTAAACTCTTGGTAGCGCAGATAGCTAAGGTCGTTTTTTTTTTCTTTTTTTAAGGAGCTTGGTCGTTATTTCACGACTATGTCGCTCCGTACGTCCACTTTTACCCGTGCCTACTTTTGATGATATCATTTTTTTTTTTTAATAAAGCCCTAGCATCTTCCGAGACAGGAACCGACCAAAAACTATGTATACTGCCCACATTGAGACTCAAAGTGTGAGGTCCAGCTAAAATCGATTTATTTATTTTATTTATTTATTTACTAGCTTCCGCTCGCAGCTTCGCCCGCGTGGATTTCGGACTTCAAAAATGGAGCCGGTCGCGAGCGTTCGAGAATGTTCGTTTTACGAAGCTACTCGCTACGTGATTTGCTAGCCTCTAGGTGCCAAACAAGCCGCCTGCCTGTGCGTTCGCGACCTTATATATATACAAAAATAATCCTTATAGCATGATTCAGTATTCACGCATGATGGCTTATTATTAGCGTATTTCATGTATAACTTTGGTGTTTCTATACCGATTTCTATGATTCTTTTTTATGGAATATTTAATAATGTTAACTTTTTTAATTAGGGATGACTGAGAGTGTTATAAACGTAAGAGTAGACAAATATAATGAGAAAGCTTTGAACTGCTAAGCTATCGGGAGTTACACGTGTTATTGTGAGTCAACCATAAAAGATAGACATATGCTGTCGTGGGATATTTTTTACATAATTTTAAGGAGAACATTTCCGTCATACATGATTTCTGTGTAGCTTTAACCATTAAGGTTGCACACGCGACGGAAGCTTAAAAAATGGAATAACTTCTCCCGTTTTCCCAACATTTCCCTTCACTGCTCTGCTCCTATTAATTGTAGCGTGATGAAAAGTATACTATAACCAGCACAGGAGTATGATAAATAATTGTACCAAGTTTCGTTAAAATCCGTCGAGTAGTTTTTGTTTCTATAACGGTTATACAGACAGACAGACAGACAGACAGACAGACAGACAGACAGACAAAAATTTTACTAATTGCATTTTTGGCATCAGTATCGATCCCTAATCACCCCCTGATAGTTATTTTGGAAATATATTTCATGTACAGAATTGACCTCTCTACAGATTTATTATAAGTATAGATTTATTAAAAACTGAAAAATCATTACATATGAGCTTATATCCTATGGTCTTCATACTAGGCAAGTCTGTATCGTGAAAACCCAAATTTTAGCTTAGTTGCCTACAGTACACATTTATTTGACGCTGGACTAATTACTAAATTAGTTTTATTTTTAGTTTTATTAAATTATATGATCGTTATTCTAAGTTACATATTTGTCTAAACTAGGTACAAAAATAAAGTAGAATTAATATATTTGATACCACTACAATATTGATCTAGTAAATTACACTGAACTTAATTGCATTAAGTCCGCCTATTACATTTTTATATTAAGTGAAATAAATAAATATAGGGATTTTCTGGTCAATGTCAGCCCAGTTTTAAAATTTACTTCCTGCACGCAATCAATAGCTAACGAAATTTGTAAAGGTAATACTTCTGCCTATCCTCGATAAGGAAATAAATAGTGATGCTATCTTCTCATTACAGAGACGAGTTTCCAAGTGTGTTCTGAGTCGGAAGACAGCGACAGCATATCCAAATCTACACTGAAGAGTGTACCTAGAAGTAAGTAGTTTAGCATCGAGTTTTGAATGAAATTATTTTTAATTTGACCGAATTTTTAGACCACGAAAATATGTATGAAAAAGCGAATACGAAAAAAACTAAAATTTAACCTTTTTAAGTGCATATCCTTCTACAATCAGTTGATATCTGTAAATATCCAAAATGTTACAAAAAAATGTAAATTATAGTTGTTTAGATAAAACAGGTCCTATGATGATTACTATATTAAGGACCTACTTCACATCTGACCAAATGCTACGCGTCACATAAATGCATAAGCCGACCAAATACAAAAGTCACTCATCTATGCTCTCAAATAAATGGTAATAAAATGAGTACTATCTACATAAGCCGTTTAATACGATAACTGTCCAATAAAATTTACTTAAAACTTGGAAACAGGCCTTAAGCAAGTTTATAATTTATTACATAAATTTTATCTGGCGCTTGAAAATTTTTATCTAATCATTGAAAAATCGACCCTATGATCGTTAATTTAAAGATTCCTCTCTTTCCACAGAAGTATGCAGAACTCCGCATCACAGGTAACTAGCCAAAGAATTATCATTCTAAATGATAATACAAAAAGGAATTTCTTTTCGTGGACCATCTACGTCTAGTGTATAACCGTTTCACTATATCTAAGGGCTGTTTCACATCTGAGTAAACAATCATCATATTTAGATTTTAGCAAAGTTCAAGCTAACAGAATGGCGAGCAGTACTGTGTGTTAGCGGAATCATTTGGAGCCACTTTTGACTTCATAACTCAAAAAGCGATTTTACATAAACGTGTCAAATTTGGCTTATATATTAAGATTTGCGAGATTCATATCGATGGTTAGCAGCATCCGCCACCTATGGACTTAAGCAATGCCAGCGGCATAGCCAAGCCGTTGCATACCAGATGGTGAGCACTTTTTTTAAAGAATGACAAGCGATCGAGAAATACAGATGTAAGGAGATCAATCCAAAGTTTGCATTACATTGTGAAACAAGCCCGTATTCTTACTGCCATAATTGTAAAATTTTAGTAAACCCCATGATAAAATTATAAACATTTCAAACCACACAGATTTGAGTCATAATACCATCGAATTGGGATTCATATTTCTGTGTAGTATTGTTTTAATGAGCGATGAACTTGTCATACAATAAATAAACAATTGTATTGTCTATAATGATCGATTGATGTCAATAAAAGATCCTAATTTCAATCTTATATCTGATAGGGAAAATTAACCAACCAAAATAAGTCATTATTAAGCATGTCAAAAAAAATGTCCTGATTGTTTGATTTTCGCAATGGATTAAGAAAGATGATTGAGTTCATTTATTTAAAATTTTGGTTGATTGATGTGTGTTTAAAGCTTGTTTAATCGCAAAAAAAGTATCGTTATAGTCCAACATCGATTTAAAAACGATTGGAGCACGCAGAATCGATTCGTATATATGTTTCAACATGTCTTGTACTATCAGGTGCAGTGAAGCCACTTTGCCATAGTATCGATAATAAACAATTAACACGAGATAATTCGACTTGTCACGGCAATTTCAGACGTCAGCAAAATAAAAGCAATTTGTTTTTCCTCAAATGACAAATTGACGCCGGGGCTTAGGCGCCGCGGGAACGTTATAAATAGAGGTCGTATAACCGAGGTCCAACAAACTATAATATAGGGTTTAAACCGAAGCAAACCGTCAAATTGTTCATATTGCTCCAAAAAACTAATTTCAGCAACAAATGGCAACGTCTGCGTGGCGCTTTATTTATTATTTTCTGTTTACATATCGACGGTTAAAAGGCTAATTTACATAACCAACATTTTTTCGAAAAAAAAAAACTAAGATAAAAAAACATAGGAAAATGAGCTGATTTTAAATATGTATGAAACTTTGTGTCGAAAACAAATGTCGTTAAGGCAGTTTGGTTATCAACTGTGGATATAAAGTATTTTTTATAACAGGTCTAAACAAGTCAGTTTGGTTATAAAAAGTGCATGTAATAGCTCATCCAAACATGAGAATGACTAATCCTTTCGATTGAAAGTGAATCAATAACAATTTTCACAATGTATTGTATAAAACAAACTTTTGGATTACATCATTTCAAGTTACATATTTAATATTACTCGGGAAGAGGTTATACAAATTGCTGATTCACTATTACAAGGTACTCTGATATTTGCATTTGAATTATTACTCACATTGAAGAAATGGGATTTCAAAATTTTATATTTCCCTATTTATATTTCTTTCGGTTTTTTTTACTGAAAAAGTCAGATGTGATTTGTTGGTGGTAGGATATAATTTATATCCGCCAGAATACCGACCACCGTACACAAGCGACCCCCCGTTTTGACGAAACTATAAGTGATATGTTTAGTATCAAATCGCGAAGTTATATTATTTCTGGCATTTTCTTAAAAGATATAACCATTTCTTTCTAATAATCAATCAATTTCTATCGAACATTTAACGAATTTATTGTAATTTTTTAATTTATTTAATTCGATAATTGTTTTTTTCTGTATAATATTGTATATAATTATACCAGTACACTGGATGTGTAGATACAATTGTAAAATACATTGTAATGTTTAACATTTATTAAATCATCTACGGAATCGGAATTAGTGGCAAATTAACTATACTATAATCAATAATTATGTTAACTATAATTCTATAATCAGTCATTTTAGTTGGCCTAGAAGCTTTTTCGTAATCAAGTAATAGCTATTTGTATGATTTCATTTCGGGACTAAGTCTTTAAAGATTGCAAAGTTCTGTGTATTTCTGGAGATGTTACCCCAAATCATGACATGATTATGTTTAGTGTGATGATTAATATTATTCATTATTATATATTTTGACACTGATTCTGATTCCGCCTTTTAATTAAGATTCTTAAGTCCAAGTTTTAATGTAAGTAGAAATATGTACGTTATATATCTACACGAAAGACTGATTTATCCTTTAAATTGTTTCGTTCTATACAATTTTGATCTAGAAATTACCAATAAATGTTAGATAAATAGTGGTGTTTTATTGATTCCCCAATACAACCAAACATACATACACGCACACACGCACACATTGAAACACAAATTTACAGAAGCAATGAAAAGATCTATTAGGTGTAATTAAAAAAAATAATAAAAAGAAAATATATACGTGCATATAACATATTGTTAAACGCTCTTTTTACAGTAAACATTATATTAGCAAAATAATTACAGAATACAATTTTAGACATTTTTGACAACGTCCAACCACAGAGAATAATAGAATAGTTGCCGCGTGACATATCTTCACTTCTGACAGTCTGAACTCTGAGGTCCGAACGAATACTTACCGTAATCAGCCGAATACATCCGGAAACGCCCGATATCATCGGCTACGATAATCGCGGCGCGTAACAATATACCTAATATAAGTATTGAGTATTTAATTATAGTTTCTCACTCTCTTGAAATTTTACCGTGCTCGACTGAGTCCACATTTATATCACGTGTTAAATGTAACATCGTATGTATAAAATGATTGTGGGGTGCAATAAACTTTGAATTTGAATTTGAGAATTGACAATAAACGAAAATAATTCTGAATGGATAATTAATAAGGGAATCCGACATAACATATAGAAAGTAACATGCCTATATACAGTCCGCAAATTCTAATTATAATCCTACTTATATTACAAATGCGAAAGTTTGTGAGAATGGATGTATGTGTGCTTGTTCCTCTTTCACGAAAAAACTAATGAACGGATTTGGATGAAACTTTACAGTAATATTGGTTATACATCAGAATAACACATAGGCTACAATTTATAATGATTTTGTGTAATTTAAACGAAAAAAAAACTATCCCAGGAAACTTCTTCATGCGGGCGAAGCCGCGAGCAAAAGTTAGTTAGATATACATTACGAAAGAGAAGCCGATCAGAATCGGGCTATTTGGCTACTTTGCCATTGATGAAGAGACTGATGAAGTATGTAACCCTACTTTAATACGAATTACTTATAATTACTACTTATAATATAATAAAGCCTACGACATTGTTTTTATTACATGCCGTGTATCCTTCGTTGGAGGTCCTTAAATAAATAAATAAATAAAAACTGTGTGCTGGATTAAAATTCTTAGGTTTTCTAATCGTTGACGATTTGCTGGGTTAAATGAAAATAAGTTTTTGGAAAAATAAATTTTAATATCCAATTTGGTTAATCATTTTTTTGTCTTTTTTATTTGCTACATATTTTTTAACCTCATTTCGAAACTTATATAGATTATTTTGAACATAAAGTTTAATCAACAATAAAATGAGTATTGAACATTGTTACATCTTTGTATGATCGAAACATAAAACAAATTCAGTTAAATCAAACTAAACGAAGCGCCTTTAATATTAGTAATAATAATAATTTATTTCCTTCTTAATCTTTGGCACTCTGGCATATTCAGTCTCTTTGACTTTTAAGAATCCGTTTATTTGTAGTTTTTTTACCTCAAATAAACGGATGTCTAAAGCCATTACATTCTCAATTACGTTCTCTTGCATTTAACTTGATGCCTAACCTGTTTTTACATTATCTTAAAAGTAAAGCTTGAAGTTGAAATCATTATACAATTCTATAGTCAAGTTCAATATTACCCTTTATCTTATTTTCATATTATCTTCCATGTCCAAATTGAAGCTTCGATCCGCATCTCTTTTTTGTATTACGTCGGCATTAATTCCAAGTTCCTGAGTATCTATATTACTTAAAAATACATTTGAGGTCATTTTTTTTTTATTTTATACTCCTTCCACTCCATCTTATTCAGTTAGACGCACTGACTTCCTGGATCCAATCCAAATAGTCAATTACTTTTGTATAAATCCCAGGGGAGTCCTTGGTCCCGCAATGCGTGTTTCCGAAGCTGGTCACCCCCCATAGCTCGATCCTATAACGGACCCAAGCGAGGGGCCCCCCGGAGTCTCCATTGCAGGTATCCACCCCTTCCTCACCACCAGCACAGATGACTCCGTCAGGAAGGTCGATGCTTGAATAAGCTGCCTTGCATTCTGCAATGCCCCAGTTGGGTAGGAGTAAGATCTTCTTGGTGTCACTGTAGTGGCCATTGAAGGGGATGACCCCCCATCCTGATGCTGTGAAGGTGGCTGTTGGATCCAGATCGCCGGACGGCAGGCATACCGGTCGAATGAAGTCTGTAAAGAGAATTTTGATTATATCAAGGTCTGTTTGTTTGATATGTTTAACAACCAAGATTGCTTACGGAGTTTCAGTTATATGACTTAGATCAGAATTGTAAGCAAGTGAAGATGAATGAGGGCTTTGCGTAATAATTGTAGCTAAGCCCGCAACTGTACGAAAGATTTTATACGAAATTCAAGTAGTCTAGAACTAAGTCTTCTTATTATATTCCATCCAAGTTAATACAGCAGTTTCTAGACGTTCTTCTACCTCGAACATCAGTGTGTATAATACAGGACCATTTGGACATTGCTTTTATAGATGGAATAAAAATGGCGATCTGATTTCTATTATTATTACTCGACATTGGCAAAATCATCGATACATAAATGGTGGCACCCATAATTTAAACGAAACAGAAGAATATACTTATCTTCTTGAAAACAATACTTAACCATACTTTAGATTAAGTTGTAAAATAAAATAGTATAAGTTTCTAACGAAGTAATAAGACATTTTAAGTTACATGCCAATAATACACAAAGAAAATTTGATGGAGCGGCAACGTCACATTTTCAATACAATACACTCAGAATACATACAAACCATATTCGCAATAAACTACAGAATGATTAATAAATCAGTAAACTAAAACCGGAATTTCAATGAAAATATTCATTACTCATGAATGATGTAACGACAAATGTGTGGTTTCATATAGTACCGTAAAAGAAAAATTACCACGTATAAATGGGATAAGCCACGTATATTCTATAGACACGAACGTCCCTAGAAACTATTTGTTCAAAATCTGAACTGAAATGCCAACCAAAACGTCACTATTATAACCTATTTATTCACTTGAACAACAAATAATTTTATTTATTTGACTGATATTTTTTTATTCCAATCCCGGTCAACAATTAGACTCGAGTTTTTGTTTTATGAGCGCCACTCTATACACAACCACAAGCTGTCAATATTGACCATACTAAGTCAGTTTGAATGGATTGCAGTACAATTCAATTGAACACGGTGAATGTTCGGAACGCCTAATCAAGTACGTAGTTCATATATATCGATGGGATTAGCCAATATCATCGCAATTACAAATAGACGTAGAATGACTTACCGGTGTACGGAGCGTCCTCAGCTAAGACTAAGACAGCGATATCATGCTGTCTCCCATCGTAGCCTGGGTGGCCAATGATCTTCGAAACGGCTATTTTCTTTAAGGGATCCGCACACAACCCCCGAAGGCAGTCCTGTTCAGTCCTCGTGTCATATTCCCCCAGTCGAGCTACAAGACTGTAAAAGAATTGCTGACTTTACTAAACGAAGGTAGAAATGACAAAGTGTCCATACAATCCCATTCCTCCCTATTTCCCTTTTAGTTTCTTTACGTTTGTCTTACTTTTTTTTCTTTTATATTGACCCCGATATTTTAACAGGCAATTTCTTTGCCTCGGATTACCTTTAAAACAATTTCCCGCTTCGCTGTTGGCCATTTTTATGGCAGGAGCTTAAAGGCAAGAATAGCTACGAAATCAGTACTCGGACCTCTAAAGGTTTGTCTGAATCAAGCCTAGAACATTTCACTTGATAATATAGAAAAAATATAAAGGCATGAGAATCGACATTTTACCAAGATATTAGAGCTGGATTAGCCACTCGACGTTAAAAAGCGTGTCGATCCTGTTATTCAGACAGGTAGGACAATATGGTTTGAATCTTCATCTAATGGAAAGGTAAAGGATTCTTCTGACTGTCAGTATAGTTTCTAATTCCGGTGGTAAGATATTTGTATCCGCCTGGACAGCGACGGCATACACAAGGTATAAAATCTGCCATACTGGCCCTTTATCGAGCCAGTCTATATGTTCTGATAGACCGACTGAAGATAATCATCTCTACACTCTGTCTAAACCTTACTCCACTTACCTTCAGCTGCAGTAGGGTCACAGCCGAACGTACATAATAAAAATAACTCGTCTTATTTGAAGAACTTACTGCGAAAACCTGGTCTTCTTAACACAGTGGGCGGCAGTGACGACGTGCTTCGAGCTGATGAGGGTGCCAGCACACCTGATCTCTGTAAGGTGCTGATGCCTGTAATATTCTATGTACACCAGCCAAGGGTTGTGGTGGAGGAGATGCGGGCTTGCTTCAGCACCACAAGGTTTACCTGTTGACGATATCACTACATAGTATAAAACAAAGTCGCTTTCTCTGTCCATATGTGTGCTTAAATCTTTAAAACTACGCAACGGATTTTGATGCGGTTTTTTTAATAGATAGAGTGATTCAAGAGGAAGGTTTATATGTATAATAACATCCATTAAATAGTGAAGAAATATTGCACCCGTGCGAAGCCGGGGCGGGTCGCTAGTTATCTATATAAATAAAAATGAACCACCATAATGTTTGTACGCGCTTTCCAAACGGCTGCACCAAATTGGATAAATCTTTTATGTGTTCGTTATAGTTGGAGAAGGTTTGTATGAAAAATAGCAAATATTTAAAAAAATCAGAAAAGTGAGTGTGCGAATGACACAAAAGACTATGAGATACTATGAGATCATGGGAAGGTAGGCTACGTTCTATCCCGAGAAAATATATAGCGAGATTTTTATCCCGGAAACCTCCTTCACGTGGGTGAAGTCGTGAGCAAAAGCTAGTTTAATATAAATAAATGGCGGAACTTTCTCCCGTGATTGTAAGAGACCAAACTGTGATAAAATTGCATTAAGCTCGTACGAAATGAAGAGAGGCCGTTCAAGTATAACGTGAGTAGAATTTTAGATTTTAATAAATTACTTTCGTTGCTTTCGACTCGAACGACGTGAAAATCTTTTGCCGGAATTAAAGTACTGAAATTTTGCCGTGGTCAACAGAGTCCATAATTATGTCACATGTATTCAAATGTAACATCTTATGCATAATGATTGTGGGGTGCAATAAATATTGAATTTGAATTAATTATTCAAGTTAAAAGAAATAAAGTCTTATAATCTTCGCACTAGCTCTAAATATTACACAAAAATACAAACTCGAGTGTTTTATAATGTTAATATTATACATAAAAACAAAAACAAAAACGTAATTTGTCATAACATTCAATGACGTTAGGTCATTACAAATTAACAATAAGGCATGACGCTAAACACAATAACTGACCATAACTCAAAAATGAATCATTATAATTCAAATAAATATGAATATACGGTCGTTATTAAACCTGTCATAACTTAAATATTTGAAAAAACTTGATAATAACCGTAAAATCTTTTTATTACTTATGCAACGTAGGCGTGTCTGACTCAAATTATTTAACATTAGGAAATAATAGATGTTTGCTTAGAAACTGGTTAATAGTGTAAGCGTGAGTGATATTGAGTTTTTCTACTGAATCAGCATGGAGCCTGGAATTTGTACGCTATATGGGATAGGGTGGCGTCCTATCATGAGACGGATATATACGGAGGAATGAGTGCGCCTATTGCGCCTCTTCCTCTACGCTCTGGGGATAAAAAGTCCCACGCGCGTCTCTCTCTCTCTCTCTCTCTCTCTCTCTCTCTCTCTCTCGATCTATCTGTGTGTGTGTGTGCATGTGCGTTAATTCATAAGGAAAAAATACCTATTAGGTAGCTAAAACTCGTCAACATCATTTAATTATTATTTTTCTTAACGTGGTGCTAATTTATATAAAATAATTGAATTGAATTGTTTCATTTACTAATACAATATTTTATATATAGCATTTACCTTCTATATCCTTTACTATGAGGTAATTCCTAGGAAAAACCATGTACGTCACACATGCTTTAAACTAGATACGTAGAGAAATCTACAACCGTATTAACTCTACATAAGAATTTCGAACAAAGAAGGAAGGTTATTATTGTTGACTGAGGCGTAAACTCTCTCAATAGTAGAGGCCCGTGCCTCGCAGTGAGAAAGTATATTAAACTCCGGCCCAATACTAATATAGAAACAATATCATACTCTAAAACCAAATATTAATATCTAAATATATTAAGGAAACATAATATATGTATGGCTATAATTAACATTACCGACTACCTCGAAGCTGCGTCCGCATAGCGCGTAGCATGAAAAAGATATTGCAGAATGAAAAACCCGCTTTATATTTTCCCGGGATGAAAAGGAGCCTATGTTTTAAGTTAGATTTCTAACAATAGATCGGTGAAAACTGCATTCAATTCTATGTAGTGGTTTTTGCGTGATATATAAACATACAGACAGACAAAACTTCTAAAAACTGTTTTACTTTTGTTGCTCTAATAAAAGCTACTATATTAGTTTTGTTCAAAATCAATGATGTACAGATATCGGCCTGTTATAATTTATTATGTTACTAGGTTTCGCTCGCGTGCGATTCAGTGTATCACAAAGTTTTGTCCCGCGTAAATCCCGACCCACGAGATACCACCACGCGACCTCGTCAAAAGTAATCGTTATATTTCAGTCAAAAAACCGTAATGTACTATTAAAGTAAACCTTCCTAAATAATGGCACTACCTTTTAGTAAAAACCGTACAAAAATCCGTTCAGTAGATTTTGAGAAAATCGATCACAAACAGACAGCTTTTGGGGCTTTGTTTTATACTATGTATAGGTATCTGTATATTGTTATTTAGTAAAGGCGTAAACGGGGATAGTAAACATATTTGTTTGAATAAATACGTCAACTAACCACAATGTTCATTGTATAATTTCTGTGTGACGCGATTGAATGAGTTGGTTTATAGCGAAAAGTATCTAAAGTATTACTGTCTAAAATAACCAAAATACAAACAATACCACATTGAAGCAAGCTTTCATCCATTTGAATGTATTTAATGAATCACTTATCTAAGATTTATGTAAGGGCTTATTTCAAAATCTTCATCTCCAAGTGAGTTAGTTGGCACTTAAGGTTTTTTGATTTTCGATAATATGGCTGACGGGGGGGAGGTCTGATCATTAATTACGTTAATATGTATTAAATTATTTTTTGATAAATAAAAATAAAGATCTAAATTACGCCTTAAATAAGATAATATAAATTCCAGCCTGTGTGTATCCGGTTCTAACAGGCCGGCATAATTGTGTCGACTACCGAGGAGTAATCGTCTCTCGTCAGTCGACATTCTAATGGACCCTAAACCACTTATATCGTATGCAAAGGTCACTTCACCATACACGTAAAAAAAGCACAGCTTAGTTTAAACACATGCATCACACCTTTAGAATTACAATGACGCAAGAATTTCAATTAGGGCAAAGGTATAAGGAATAAATTTAGTCTTAATGTAATTTGGTGCTTAAGTATTCTTTATAATGATTGTGTTCTGTGTTATGCCTTTTGTTAAATAATATAAAAAAAAAAACCATAAAAACCATTAAATTGACTTTATAATCCAAAATATTTGAAAAGTGACAAACTATCCATTCAACATTGACTTTCATATCAATTTGATGGTTTTTAAACATGTGTCAATGTAATTCTGAATTATTTTTTATATTGCTTTGAATGACGAGACGAGCTTGCCATTCGCCTGATGGTAAGCGATACGACCGCCCATAAACAGTAGAAACACTAACATCTTGAATTACAAAGTATTGTGGTATTCTACTGCGCTCGCTATCCTGAGACATGATAAACAGTAACACCATCCAACACCTTGAATTACAAAGTATTGTTTGGTATCGCACTCGCCATCCTGAGACATGAAATGGTATGAAAGATATCTCACATAGAGTTGATAAACTCACCTAGCTTCGTTTGCAACTTTAGTTTTGCCATTAAATGGTTGTGGTATATACATCGTGATACGAGAGGAAATCCCTAAAGGTCAACGCATCAGGAAATACCCGTTTGTGCGCGTGCCATTGTATTATATATTTTCCTCAAACAAATATGTAATAAAATTGTAACAAGCCGATGTCTTTTTAAAAATAAAAACGAATATATGTTTTAATGATTTCTTATGTTTACGCGAATGTTAGACATTAAAATTTAACTATTTTTCCAGGTTTTATCACGGTTTTTTATATTTAAATTTTGTCCCGCTGTATTGGTTGTAACTTTCACTTTGCGGATGACTAACATCTCAGTTCGTCCTGTGACCACGAACGTCATAGTTTTAGGAATACAATTTTATTCCTAAAACCATGATAACGAATTAAAATATGACCAAATATAATAAAAAAATTGATGTTAAATTATTTATGACCCCGATGAAACATCGACGAATCCACAACTTTTATTGGGTTTCGATCGTTTTTTATTGAAGTCATATTAAGTAACTGTCAATAAAAGTATAACTATTTCTAATAGTTGATTGCGAAAATGAAGCCAATTAGAACCAGGCAAGGTTTAAATTCTATTATCAATACAACTCAAAACAGGATACATCAACAAATATTCAAACGGGTTATCCCCTTAGTCATAATGAGGATAAGCAGCGGCTATAAATACAACTAAATGCAAAAAAATACATTTCGGGTATTAAACCGATTGAGATGAAACTTTGGTAAATTGTGCTTACATCAAAGGATAACAGTTGATGCGTGTATCGCTCAATGACTCTTCTATGAATTTTGTTTAAAAAAACAATTTGCTAATGACGTCAATTTGATTTATTTTATGGCCTATATTCCTGTTCGTTTAATCATGCTATTTTTTAAATAACAGTATAAAAAAAGTTTAAAACATTGATTTGTTATCTAACGGCATTTAAACTATTGATATTATAAATATAGCTAAGAATAAAATATTATGTTGGTCTTAATTGCAGCACAATCGAATGATTATATTATATTTGAATATCAATTTGATTATAATCATATAAAAACCACACACACACGAAATAAATGAACATGTTAATTCAAAAACATATTAACAAAAACAATGGTTTAAGAAAAGAACTCCAAAATAAAAAAAAACATTTCCGTAGTAATTATCGCCTCGTAAAAAGATTATAAAACTTCAATTGAAGAAATTCAAACACAATTCCAAATTTAAAATTCGTAACACGAAAATTACAAAAAAACGAATTCTAAAAAGTTTACATACCTTTTCCTTCTATCGCCAAAACTCCTACGACATAAGTGAAGAATAAAGATGACTGCCGCCACATGAAATTTGCTTAAATTTGCAGCAAGGAGGATGCGTACAACGCCTCTGATTTTTTCATTCAGACTTTATTCAACAATGTTCTTCGTGTAACTGAGTCCTTGGTGCTACAAACAGACATATTTATGCGCGCTCTTGTGGCTTCAAAACGAGCGTACTAGTGATTCATGTCTTTCAGTAATGCATTCGATTAGAAATAAGGTTTAATTTACAACATATAAAATTCAAAATACAATGCAGAAAACTGAAATTTATATTTTATAGTCCATTCATATATGGGATTATGTCCAAAACGAGAAGCGATCACCAAGATCCAAGATTTGATATTTATAGTTTGCGGCAAGAATCAAGAATGTAGCTCTAGTATTAGTGTCTGTCTCTTTTTTACTATTTTATTGCGTTGTATAGAAAAAAGAGACAGATATCTATTTTTTAAGTTATTTTACGTTTAACTCTTCTAGAATATAGATAGAGCTTTGCGCATCCAAACTCCACTGGGTAAGTAGGTTGTATAAGCGTATTTCCTCTAGTTTCGTGGCTCACGGTACGTAAAATCCATATTCTGTCCTGTTCATTCTTGTTTGTGACGGCAATGCGTTGAACTTCAACGCGTAAAGGGTTTTTATAAATTTTATGCACGGAAAAAACACATGTCCAGTGAAGGAAAACATCGTAAAAATATGTCGATTAGATATAATCATCTCTAGTCAATATATAGTGTATCTAATGCCCAGTGGCAAAAGGTGTAATTTGGGAAAGGGAACTTACAAATACACACATTATCACACATTTATATCCGAAGAGGTATGCAGAGGCTCAACCAGGGCACCCACTTTTCGCCTTGTGTGTTCCGTCCCATGATGTGATAGGGGGCGAGCCTGTGGCGGTACAAACGATGCATATACCGCCATCTTGTCAACATCGCCGGAACTGCAAGAGGATCGATGCAGTAACGGAACTACAGTGATATCACACAGCAATCACGATAGATGGCGACGTCGATCCTGAATCACGCTTGCACAATTTGAGCGACGCGTTGCATATATACCATCTCCGAATAGGAACCGTCGGAGGGGCCGCGGCCGGTCAGGCGCAACATCTGCCTGACTGGGAATCTTCCCCCTCTATAGAGGAACGCAACCATCTGTTCCTCTACAGTGGCGTTAACCTTTACGCCGCTAAAAGCCTATCGCCATATTAGCCACAAATTCCAGACTCCGTGCTGATACTGAGCAGAATAACTCAAAAATACCTTTGCCCGACCCAGGATTCGAACCCAGGACCTCAGAGCGCTGTCGTACCGGTCATGCAGTACAAATATGCCATCAAGGCAGTCAAAAGAAAGAAAGGGAACTCGACATAACCTGCACATCTGAGAAGTTCTCTATAGGAATTTCGAAGGTGTGTGAAGTCTACCAATCCGCACTAGGCCAGCGTGGTGGACTAAGGCCTGATCCCTCTCAGTAGTAGAGGAGGCCCGTGCCCAACAGCGGGACAGTATACAGGGCTGATATTATTATTATATACATATAGCGTTAACAATTAGAATCAAGTAGACAAAGATATTAGCTACAGCCACTAGTGACTGTTTATGTACATTCCCACCACCAGAAAAACGGCTTGTTTGTTTCTCCTTCGCTTACACACAATGTTTTTACACCACGCCCGCCTGACGTAAGGAGCCGTTGAAGTATTACGTAACGCAATTTTTGAAGACCCCCCCCCCCCTCAAAAAGTTATGTATCTCTAAAGTGACAATGTTTTTCTAATTACCACAATTATGTTACGCAAAGTACCGGAAAATCGTGTGGCGGTACGGTTAGTGCATATACCGCCATCTTGTCAACATCGCTGGAACTGCAAGAGGATCGATGCAGTGACACAACTGGAGTAGTATCACACAGCAATCACGATAGATGGCGACATCGATCCTGAATCACGCTTGCACAATTTGCGCGACGTGCAGCATATATACCACCTCCGAATAAGAACTGTCGGAGGGGCCGCGGTCGATTAGACGCAACATCTGCCTGACTCGAAATCTTTCCCTTCCACAGAAGAACGCAACCATCTGTTCCTCCACAGCGGCGTCAACCTTTACGCCGCTAAAATCGCTAAAATACCTTTGTTATTGTTTTGAAATAAAAAAAAAACAATGTTACGTAACGCGTTGTACGAACCCCCATCCCGCGTCTGTTACGTATCGTAACAAGACCCCCCCCCTCCAAATTGTGTTACATAATACTTGAACGGCCCCTAACCGCCAGAAGAGTATCTGCAAGTTGTATTGAAGTATGTGACGTCATTTGACGCGACGTTCAAACTTAACAAACAATCCGATCACATACAGATTACTAATAAACGCTATAATGGAAGCCACACCCTAAACTTTTGTTAGTGGTAGGATATATTTTATATCCGCCCGGATAGCGACCATACACAAAGTGTTAAACCCGTCATAGTAGCCCACGTAAGTGTCGCGTTCCAAGATCAGCCTGAGTATATCCGGCTCCGACAGGCCGGCATAATTGTGTCGACTGTCGAGGGGTAATCATCTGTCGTCAGTCGACATTCTATTGGATCCCATTCCACTTACCATCAGGTGCAGTGGAGCCACTATGCCAAGACTATAAAAAAAACCTTGGAGACAACGCAGAAACATGGTAATTAACAATTGGATTCTATTTTTTGAATCTAGTTTAGATGTTTGTATTTTTGTTATAAGCACGGTCGTGAATACCGGGATGACGCAAAGGGAAGCGCTGCAGTTCTCCACGTCCCCCAAATTGACTCGGACCCTAACCAGTGACCTTTAAGCCTATGAAAACTAACAAATTATCCTACAAAAAAGTTCACTTGCGGACATTTTTGCCTCTAGGTACTCGCACAGTTAAGCGTGTTACACACTGCGGGGGGGGGGGGTTGCCCCTGGACCCTTAGTTACCTAGCTACGATTAAAAGTTAATTCAGGAATTGCTAAATAGATTTGCATGAAATTTGGCAAACAATAGACCTTGACGTCTTGGATTAGATTACATTTTTAAATACATTGAGGACCTGAGGTGGATCACAGGGGGCACTATGGATCAAGAAATATGAAAGAAACACAGTAGGAATTGTATACCAGAAAAAAAAACGAACAGACTAATACGCGGGCGAAACCCAGCCTTAAAATAAACAAGTTAATAATCCCTAGTTAATATACGCAACTCTATCAATTTAATTTAGGTATATTATTAGGATGTATTGGGAAAACACAGAGGAAGACGAGACATAAACAAACATTTGGTAAATAATGAGCTCACGCCTTTATCGAGGTGGGAAGAGTAACAATGCCCTTTTATTACGTCAACTTTTCAAAATTCGAATTCATGTTTATAATTTGGCATAAATTCCAAATATGAATAATCGTATTCCATTTGGCGTTCTGAACTTTGTGTTCAACTGAATTGAACTGTCACCCATTCAAACTGATTTTAGTATGGTGTCAATATTGATGCTTGTTGTGTGTGGAGTGACGCTCATAATAAAAAAACGAGTCTAAGTGTAAACCTGGATTTTAATAAAACATATTAGTGAAATAAGTAAAATTATTTGTTATTCAAGTGAATAAATAGGTTATAACAGTGACGATTTGGTTGCCATTTTAGTTCACATTTTGAACACATAATTTCTATGGACGCTCATGTCTATAGAATAAACGTCAATGTTAGGCACAAATTCTAAATTCGAATACTCGTATTTTGGAATTGAATAGGAACTTTACCATTCTGAAATTTAAACGAAATGCTCAAAATGATTTGCTTCGTCATTTCAAATACCATATTATCGCTCATGCGCCTAGCACCAAAACATTTGCTAGTAAACAGTTTTATAAAAGATTTTCCTTCCTTTATAAATAAACCGATATGTACAATTTTATAATATAAACACACACACAACGCAACATACATTGTATTTTTAAATTTAGAATATTTTCTTTTGTTTTGTATATATTTTTTTTTATATTACTTGATCTATATTTAATTTCTGTTTCGGAAGAGCAAGGCCTCCTAACACAGGTATTGCCATACTTAAAAGGATAATAATAATCACAAATTGTACTTAAGTTAATATAGTGATAAAAGCGGCGATAGCCTAATTGGTCGTGGAACGGACTGCGAAGACGAATGTCCGCAGGTTCAAAACAAAGGGCACACACCCCTGACTTTTCTAAAATCATGTGTGTATTCTTTGTGAATTTATCGTTCGCTTTAACGGTGAAGGAAAACATCGTGAGGAAACCTGCACATCTAAGAAGTTCTCTATAGGAATTTCGGAGGTGTGTGAAGTCTACCAACCCGCACTAGGCCAGCGTGGTGGACTAAGGCCTAATCCCTCTCAGTAGTAGAGGAGGCCCGTGCTCAGCAGTGGGCAAGTATATAATACAGGGCTGATATTATTATTATTATATAATATAGTGCAATTATTTTTTTTTATTTATTATTACCGAGATTTTATTTAAAGCCGGCTTCTACAACACATTGACATTGTGTGTGTTAGGAATAAATATGAAATATACGTTAGTCGTAATGACAAGGCAATACTTGAAGTTCCAATTTATGTGGCAGTTTTTGCAGCAAATTCTTCAGTCTTGCCAATACACAAATATAACAATAAGCTAACTAGGGTCAATAACCCTTATATTCGTTAATCTCACATATTTACAGTAAGATTTGACCACAAATACAAAAAGGTCCTTAGAGAAGACGAGGAACTCATTTTGTAAATTTATTCAAATTCTATAAGTGAATCCCTCCTAGCCGAATATCGGCCACGGCGGCCAATCTCAACGGAGATCAGCCAAGTACGCAGGAGATATTATAGTGCACAAGTGTGCATTACACAAGTGCACTATCTGTTCCTTCACTCTCATAGTTCAGGGAGACGGCAATCCGACATGACCGAAGAGAGATCAGGCGCAGGACCAACGGCTTTACGTTCTTATTCTATTAGTATTTAAATGATGTAACGAAATTTTGGGAATAATTTGCAATTCAGTATGAAATGCCTGAAAGAGGAATAAATAAAAATTCCAATATGCGTGTTGGATTGTATAAAATTTATTTTTTGCTTTTTTTAGATACTAATTACGAGATTCAATAAGTGTTTGATTATTTCTCAAAATAAATGTAACTTACAAAATAGCTTTTACAAAAAATTATTTAATTTATTTTGAGTTAAACTCTTATGTGTCTTACAATAGATGGCGTTAGTAACAAGTCTTTGGCTAGCTGAGAACATACGTAATGGCATATATATTAGGTTGAAAATACCTTATATTTGCTTTTACTCGTAAGGTACTTCTATTTCGTACAGAACGCGTACATAGCGAAAATAAGGCATCTTTTTGTTACACAAAAAACATCCTTACTACTTCACCCGTAAGCGACATTGTCGCATATGGAACGAATAAATACATTCAGATATTTTTTTTCATAACTTATGTCCTTCCTTACATCAAATCTTGGCTACGATTAATAGTTGTATATTTTTTACGTACAATTATATTTGTACAGGGTCATTTTGACATTGCGTTATTAAACGAAAACATATATAATATATAGTTATACAAAAAATACTTAATATACAATATTAAAGTCATGATAGCACTTGTGTTGAGAAATAACTATTCATATTAAAAGAAATAATTGCTTCAAATGAGATCGATTTAGTATAACGATATAAATAAGATTTCTATCAATAACACATTCAATGCATACAATACTACATACAAAAATACGGAACGACTGATTTTAATGTAATATATACAGGAAAGAAAAAACAATATTTCAAACAGGCCTTTCGTACCCTTAGAACTAAAGTGACCTCAAAATTTATAAATCTGATTTTGATAATCGACCTTCCAGAGCAACACTTTGACGAGAAAAAAACAAAATTATATAAACAGAGATTCTCAGTTTCGACTACCGCCCAATTCTATATTATTTCAAATCTCTTATACGTTTCTCACAAATTGCCTTCTTTAGTTAGGTCACCTTACTTCTAAGGGTGCGTTTTGTCGAACTATTAATTGTACAATACAGCAATTATATAAGTTTAGATACAAGACTATATTCCCTCACAAAGACTAAATTATAATACAGTGCTGCCAGGTTACTGATATGTATTACCTGTATTTTTGCCATGAAATATCTGTACATTCTATTTCCAGCGTCCTTTTATGTACCAAAAATACATTTCCGTTTGCAAAAAATATATCCGAATCAGAAATATACAACCGAATTGCCAAAAATCTATGAATTATGTGTAAATTATTCAAGAATCGTATAATTCTGTATGGACATCTGTATCAATCAGTGGTGAAATGAGAAATTTTCCGAAAGACAACCCATCACAACATATCGCACTCATAATAAAATAATGACCTATTTCAAAATTAATAATTTGTGGCAGTCATCGGAAAACAAATTTTTGTTTGCTACCTTTTTTAAGATGCTATAAAATGGAGCTTATTAAAGATAGGTAAAAAATGAAACCTATAGCATGAAAAAAAAGGAAAAAACTAAAAGGTCGCAAACAGAAATTGGTTGTTTGACATACATACATACATAACATCACGCATTTATCCCCGAAGGGGTATGCAGAGGCGCAACTAGGGCACCCACTTTTCGCCAAGTATGTTCCGTCCCATGATGTGATAGGGGGCAAGCCTATCGCCATATCGGCCACAAATTCCAGACTCCGGGCTGATACTGAGCAGAAAAACCCAAATATCACTTTGCCCGACCCGGGATTCGAACCCAGGACCTCAGAGCGCTATTGTACCGGACATGCAATACAACTACGCCACCGAGGCAGTCAAAGGTTGTTTGACGATTCCCACAAATTGATTTTGGAATGGGTCATTGTTTTACTAAGAGTGCGTTATAGGTAATATGCATAAATGCGGTCTGCAAATCCTTCTAATAATAATTAGATTCTACATAACGGGAAACCGACAAGAGTCGGGTTCTATGGACCGTTCGCCACTGATGTCCATGTTATATCTGCACCGTGTTTAATTGTATAAATACTGGTAAGGCATCTAATATTCTAGCATTCGAGATGACGAACGACAGGATATTCAATAATCCTTACCTATTTTAAATTAGCATTTAAAATACATGTATCAAATCTCTATTGGAATGATCAGTGTAATGTGGTCATACCATTCTTTTGTACATAGGTAACAGATTAAACATATCTATAAGAGATTTACAGACATTTTGTCTAACATAGCAAAGTTAAGAAAAATCTCACTATGCAGAAAGACTTCAATAATTCAATATCATAAGCTTTTATCAATGTTTGTCCTTAAACAAAAAAATATATAATTCGAAAAGAGAAATATTTGTTCTTATTTTATTTTTCTTTCTTTAAAAATAGTGTTATAGTTGAATAAATTATGATTAAATTGAATATCTCTGAGAATATAATTAGACACTAATAGATAGCGCCGAATGCAGTCGAAACAGAGCAAACTGGTTATGACACGATTAATATAAGAAAATCTCGCATGTCAGAGAAATAGAGAAAAATTATATAATCTCGACAACGAGATTACTTTATTTTCCTTCACAGCTACTTAGCTGTGAAGGAAAATAAAGTTAGAAACTACATACCTAAATTTTATATGTAAATTATTTACAAATAAGTCTGTTGCACTATGCCAGGGTAGTGAGCTAATATAATTAGGTATATTATTTAATGTGTTCATTACTTTCTTTACAATTACTTAATACAAATATCGGCCAACAAAATTCACTTGTTAATTCTATTGCAATTCTTAGTTCCGTATATATTTTTGTACTAATGCAAAAATATATAAATGAAAATCTATAATTTTCGCATCTCTGAGTTGCAAGAAATTACTTATGTATAAATCTTTTCAGTAAAATCTCGTTACTCTCTTTCGTTCTTACTTCGACGTTACAATTATATCTACGACTGTGTTTATTTGGTTGTTTTTTATTATTTTTGATATAAATCTTATTGTAAAATATCATTATACTTACTAATATAATAATCAGCTGAATGACATATCAAATATACACATAAAAAATATAATACTAATAAATTAATAAATCAGAATGTTTATTGATAGAATTACTAAATACAAAAGGATCATCTAAATTTTAAAAGATATTAAGCCCAAGTTGCTTTGTAATAATCATAATATTCAAGCATATATAACCCTTTTATAGAATTATCATACAACAGTTAAACTGGAATATTGCTAATATGGTTCTCATTAAAACATTAATTTAATATAAAATTGATTGTTTCCTTTGATTTAATATTTACAATTATATTCTATCTCGCCTAAATTCATTGTTAGAAACCATTAACCATATCCAAATCTATCTTAAATCATAACGGTAGTCTCGATCCACTCTAAATAATCCAGGACACTTGTATAGACCCCTGGATATCCTTTAGTTCCGCAGTGGACGTTCCCCAAGCTTGTAACTCCCCATAACTGAGCAGTTTCTCGGAACCAAACCAGGGGACCGCCAGAATCTCCTCTGCAGGTATCTTCACCTAATTTACCACCAGCGCAAATGATTTTTTGGGGTAATACAATATCTTGGTATGCTGCCCTGCATTCCGCAACGTCCCAGTTGGGCAGAGGAATTATTTTCTTTACTTTAGTGTACATGCCTGACAGGGGAATCTCCCCAAATCCAGCTGCGGAAAAAATAACGTTGTCCTCCAGGTATCCAGATGGTAGGCAAATTGGGCGGATGAAATCTGGAAAGAACATATAGTTGTTACTATCAAATATATTTTTGAAAATGCGCGAGCGTAATCATATTTATGCAAAATTTGTTAAATCTAAAAATATAGTACCTGTCAGCCTCTCATAAACAAGTCCTAAATGCATGTTCATTTCAATTGATGAACATTAAATGGGTAAAACTTCGTGTAAAATATATGATTAAGTCAACATTTTCATTTTAAGGAAACAAATTGGATCTCTTGTGAATCAGCAATTGTGCAAATGACAAATTAAAACGTTGATTATTATAGGGAATATCCTTTTCTTGGGTTCCAATTAACACGAGGTGTAGTGAGGTCATTGCCGCTCTCTATTGAAAGATTGGGTAATTTCCAACAACAATATTTTTATGTAAAAAGTTTATTTATATATTAGAAAAGGATTGTTGAATTATTTTATCCGTGCAAATAATTTAATTGTTCGCCATTTTATAATTAAGGCAATTGACGGTAACCAATGGCTATTTTCTTATCCCTATAATAATTTACAAAGCACATAATGAATGACTCAGAATTGGGCGCGTGCGCAAAATATTGGAATTACCGGAGATCCCTCGCATTTTGTATACATAAAGTATTTATTTAATTAGTAATTGTTGTGACAAAAAGGAATGTAGGTATATTATGACCATTGTTAAGTTTTAAATGTATTTTTTTATTGTTAACTATTCAAATTCGAATTCTAGAACTTGTTTTTTGTGTTTGAATTTTATATATAAACTTTTTCCACTGTTCTTTTACATATATTATGGCCACGGCCTAGTGACTTCACTGCACTTTATAGTAAGCGGAGTGGCCGCCAAAGAGGGTATCGCCAAATAATTATCTATCGCCACTCAACATAATTTTGCCGGCCTGTTCGAATACGGATGTACACAGACTAATCCAGATACGCGACATACGTTGACTATTTTGACTGAATTTACACCTTGTATACGATTCTCGCTTACAAATATTATCATCAGCGAAACTCAAGAATACTTGAAACATATAACTATAATCGTTTTGCCGCTGCACCAATATATAAATTTGCATGCTGCAGTCTCCTATAATTGAAGAGGCACGTCGCATAATAATTGTAAAAATGCTACGACATTTTTTTTATTATATGCCGTGTATCCTTCATTGGAGGTCCTTAAATAAATAAACATTACTAACCTGTATAAGGAGCATCTTCTTTCAACCGCAGAACGGCTATATCGTGCTCCTTCCCGTCGTAGTCTGGATGGACGAAGATATCATCCACCTCGATCCGGACTACGGGGTCGGTACAAATATCTCTCACGCAATCGGGATTACTTTCCAGATCGTATTCTCCCAAGCGAACAGCGATACTAAAACGAGAAAAAAAAATCGATTACTTACATATCTTTTGCAACTCTACGACTATGGTAAAAGTTATTTTCTTTATGGGTAGCAAATCTTTCGTGAGCGAGAATCCGGTTGAGTGCCACTACAATGCAAATTAGTGCCGCTACGTATTGAGCGTGTATTGCAATGTTCCGGTTCGAAGGAAATTATAATTATTGTAATTACTTGGTGTAATGTATATGGTGGTGTTGCTACTAGTCATTAGGACTCGTGTTGCTACTCGTTCACCAACAGGCGAATCTTCATTCATTTATTTGAATGAAAAAAGGATTTTTGTGGCTTCAAAAAGGATATCCCTATATTCGTTGTATTTTTCTTAACTTACCTTGAAAATCGGATCTTCTTGACGCAATGGGCGGCTGTGACAACGTGTCTAGGCCCGATGAGTGTAGCTCCGCACCGAACTTCAACGATATTGCCATGACGATAGTACTCCAAGTAACCCAACCATGGATTCTGATGTACGAGATTCGAGCTCGCCTCCACGCCGCATTTGGGGTCTGAAAATAAAAATTGATATTAACAGAATTCGAATGTGTATTTAATAATTCTATGTAGAGATGTTAGTGTCTATTCGATATATTGTTAGGTTTTTCGAAAACAACAACCGATTTGAATGGCATCACGCCGTCTCATTCGAGGGATGGATATATATTATTTTAATAGGAGAGAGGCTTATTGTCTAGGCGCAATTCTAGACGTCGGGATTTTGAGCAAGAAACCCGAGTATGAACAATTGTAATGTAATGAATGTATGTATGGCCTCGGTAGCTGTTACCGCAACGAAACCTCGGAGGCATACCTAACAGATTATACAGCGAATCCACATGTATTGAGGAAATGAAACCGCGGTCCGCGAGCGTTATGGGGAAAACATGGTTCTAATAACATCGTATAATTCCCGTGACGTCAATAGTATGCCGCTACGAAGAAACTTCGTGTTTTAATGAAGAAGGAAACAAATAATTTCTAAGTTATATAAATAAGTAAATTTTTAGTCAGAGAGCCCTTCGGTGTACGGTGGCATATCTCTTTATAATTATGGGCGTTCTAATCGAGGATAGGTTCAATAGCCGTATAATTAATCAAAAATCCCCTCTCTATCTGTATAAGGAATTGAGATCCTGTAAAGCAGGAACAAATCAATCAGATTTTTTATATGCTTACAAATGATATTTTGTTAGATTTACTCTCAGGTTCGGATCGCAAATAAAATTTGGATCGGTGATCGGCCGTGAATCGATAAAAATATTTTCTTTATAATAGGAAATAATATAAACTAATAAATATAGGCTATTTTTTATATTTTTATTGGTTAAAATCTATAAAGTCGATTAATAATTTTTTTAAGTCGATTTTAGTAATCGATAGTATACAATAGAATGGTTATGGTTATTTCATATTTGTATTTAAAATTTGATTTTGGAATGGAATGGAATAGTTAATGTTTTTTATTTTAAAGATTACAGATCTAAATGTAAAGAAACGGAATTTTAAAAACTAACCCGCAATATAAAAATACTGTTACATAAATATAGTGCTTTGCGAATTGCAATCTTAAGAGTAAGGTAAGTTAGTACAACTTATGTCGCGTAACTGATATATTTTTTAATACTTATATCTAAACCGCAAACTGTCATTTTCGCAGCCATACGAACTTGAACTGACGGCAAAGTTTTTGGTTTGCAATAGTTTGTATCTATAAATCCACAGCGCCGGATCTTGAATTTTTCGAGGCGGGGCAAAATATGGAAAATCCAGCCTATATTTTCACTTTTGTCATCATCATTATTTCGCGTCCAGCGGGAAATAGTTTTAGTATTGAATATACTGGGTGTCTCAATAGTCAAAATTGCGTTAATGATGAGTCATGCGTTCGTCTGCCAAGTTTGAATTTGCCGCCCTCTGAATTCGCCGTCCGGGACATGGGCCCCGGCTAGCCCCCCGTTAGATCCGGGGCTGTAAATCCATTGCAGAATGTCAAGCAAGCAGTCTCCCTGCCAATTTATGCGTATTGTTATCTATGACTGCCCGTTTCTGTTCTAGGCACGCAAAAACGTGTTTTTACAAAACCTAAAGATGGCATCACCGCCTTGTGGGAAGGACCTTTCCCCGACAAAATAGCGCGCTAACCGTATTTTTGAGAACCTATACGAAATTTTGAAAAAATATATAAATTAACTTTGGTTGTTTCAAATTGATTATAATATGAATATTGGTTAAATTTCCTGCTAAAGTACACATCATTTTAATTTATAGCCAACACTTAGATAAACAATTTAATAAGGAATATTTTGATAGTTAAAATTATCAAAAAGGACTAAAATTTATTTTGAATTTCTTATATTCATGCCCATAATTTTGCGCGCCCAAGCAGGTAATGAATGTTCAAGACCTTTTGATAGGGACGTTTCCATGCAAAATATTGCATTCATAAATGCACTACAAAACAATAACAAACTGATCTTGTAAGTAGTTGACAGTTTGGCTAATTTCACAAACATTTGATCAAATACGCTAGTTTCGGACCATTATTGAAGAATTATATAGAATTCGATATCAGAAAATAAAATCTGACGAATGACGTTCACGCACGCCCGCTTCTCTGATATCGTGAATCGTGATACACTAAAAACAATCTTATGTGGAGATCTATAAGGTTCGATTTGTAAACTATACGCCGGCAAGCCGTCATAAAGACAGCTATATAAATAACCGTATTTGGACATACTCGAATTTTCATAAAATTGCAAAAATATTCATTGCTTTTAAGTTTAAAGTCCTGACTCTTGTTTTCACTGATAGATAATTAATATAATTTTAATACAACAGATTTGCAAAATTTACAAGAACACAAGTGTCATATATTTTTACAAAATCTATTCCTTCGTAATGGTCTCTTGACAATCGTGATGACGTTTATTCGAATGATTCGACTGATGCTCATTTATCTATACAGTTTTGCGGCAGTATCATTATTGTGGTTCATCACTACGTCTACGCTATTTGATACGTCTGTCCCCCCCCCTCGTGATGACGTTTGGTCCGATTGATTAATGTAAGCCATACACGCTATGGTCTACCGGAGAGGTAATCTGTGCAGGTGTCAATTGAAAGAATTGATTTTTGATCCTGCGCCGGTCGCCTGCACAGGCTCAAAAATCTGCACAGGTCTATTCCTACACACATTTCGGTCTACCGGTGCAGGTATGCCTGCTGACCTTTCCGATGGACCGTAGCATGTATGGCAGCCATTACTGTCACTCACGATGCATCATATGCCTTGATTTTTGGCAGACTGAAAGCATTTGTTGATAGAGAAGTAATGGATTAGGTCTGTCGAACATTCACCAGCTCTTTTACTTTCTTCTACTGCTTAGAATCACTATTCGTTCCGTGGAGCTCTCCATACTCAGTGTCCAAAATTGAGGATTCGGAATTAATTATTCAAAAGTTTATGTAAATATATCGGCGGTTCAAAGGCTAAATGACTTAAGCGATATAATTTGCGTAAGTTTTATATATATTTATAATCAGCACATTTTTCAATGTTTTTTTAAACTAGTTAAAATTTTTCGAAAACAATTTCGCTTTAGCCTTTCAAATGACGATATGTTTATAGGGGCGAGTCCTTCTTGCAATTATAGGCTTTCTACTGGAAGGATCTGATATTACTGGAAGGACAGCTTCGATAGCCAATTTCCCTATAAGGTTATCAAAGCCTTCAAGTAGGATGCCTGTAATAGCAAAAAGGCAGATATGCCGCCGTATACGGAATAGGGCCCCTTGAATTTAATTTGTTATTCTAACAACAGATTTTCGTGTTTACAATCATCATCAGCCACATAAAGGCCACTGCTGAACATAGGCCTCTCCCGGAGACTTCCAGACGGACCTGTCCAAAGCGGCCTGCATCTGTGTTCCTGCGACTTTTATCAAGTCGTCTGTCCACCTCGCACGTAGGTGGACGGCCAACGCTGCGCTTGCCGTTGCGCGTTTCAGTATTATATATTATTAAGACAGTTTAATGGTATTTTTTTTTATTAATTCTCTACTCTTCACACCGTTATTTTTTAATTATCAAAAGAAAATGCGTTATCTAATACCGTTACTGAACAAAACGGAGATTCTGACTACATACTTATAATATTTAACCTCTTCTACATACCCTGTTTCTTTCTTTTGGTAATTAAAGAATATATCAAAATATAAACTCCGCCTTATTTAAAACAAAAACAATTTAAAAACAATAAAACTTACTTTCAAGTTTGTTGAATGAAATCGCTTCCACCGCCACAATCACAACACCCAAAAATAAACTTTTGTAACAAAACATTTTGAGCACTAGACATCCAAAACCTAATTGGTTATATGGATATAGTCAACTGCCAGGTTAAACCCCAGCTATAGATGACCGTAGTGCGCGCCGTTCAGCTTGCGACTAGCCGCTCCACGCACAAGCTAACACATATATTGCAATTTTCCTTGTACGTATCGAAATTCCCGTATACCAGTTATATCTAAAGACTGCAAATACGTTGACAGTGGTTAGTAATTAACAATTTTAAACACCAGCTTTCAGACGACGATCGATGTCAAAGACAAATGGTGAAATGCTGTATGCACATCGACAAACAATTATTTATAGTATCATTGAACTCATGTTCTAACACGCTGGTGGGCGTGGTATCTTCGTTTTTATTTGTACGATAATGTACGCGACAGTTAGTAACTGAAAAAGATTGTTTTGGAAACAGTTTTAAGGTTGTTATTTCCAAAGCTTGGTGAAAGGGACGCGTAGTGCAATGTATATTACGATTCTCCGTTAATTCTAGTACGAGATTTTATTTATTTATCACGTCTACATATTATAATTGTTGTATGTACTATAATGACAACTTTGATAGTCGTATAGGCAGAGGAAAAAAAACTTTATTTACTTAAACGGCTATAGAAGCTATCGTTTCAGTACGTCAATAAGCTATATTATTAGGTTGAGGAAAAAAATCTTATAAAATGAAAATTCAAGACTTAGTTTTTGAATTGTATCTTAACTGCCAACAATTAATGAGAAAGCAAGAATTTGACAGACAGCGGCCCGAATTGATCAATAGAAAGGATGTGGTCTTTCATGACGATAACGTTAGACACTCATCTTGAACCACTCAACAAAAAATAAGAGTTTGGCCGCGAGGTGCTCGTGCTTCCACTATATAGCCCTGACTTTCTGATTTCCACCTGTTTCGGTCTCTTCAGAATTTTTTAGACAGTGTCAGATTAACATCAAGAGAGGATTTCCAAATCTACTGCGATACGGTCCTGGATCCTAGTGCAGTGGCCGCCATGAATTAATGTCATATTTTCTTGTATAAATAAATAAATAAGTAAAAATAAAATAAATGTACATGACGCGTTTTTTTTTATCAGAAGTCCTGAAATTTCTCCAGCAACGGGCACTCCCTAAAAGATGACAGAAACTTTGAAAAAAAAAGTATTGACTTTTCAAATGAAATGCGAAAGAACTCTTTCCCAAACCTAACATATACATAACTAGATTCCATTTTTAGTGGAAAGCATTTTGCCATTTATTAGCACTTAGGTATTACACACGATTACATTATTTTCACTATAATTAAGATCTCGTCCCTCATTCACCTGTACATATAATTTAGATTTGTTCTAAGATTTGTTTTATTTGAAAAGAAAAGATCGCTTTGTTTTCTACTAATACAACTGAAGATGAACTGTTTGCAGCGTCGTTGTGGATATTGCCACCATTCAAAAAATGTGCGTGAAATGTAAAAGTGATTTGCATCTAAATTTTAAATACGGGTTACTTTTAAACGGGTATGGAAATTGAAGAATTAAATTTAATTTTAAACTACATATTGTTAGAATATATTTGATTTGAGGTAAATGAAACGCATATACATTTTTTTTTCTTTGCTACTTTTTTAACCGACTTCAAAATAGGAGGAGGTTATCAATTCGACGAGAATGTTTTTTTTTATTTCACTACAAAATAATAGAGTTTGAATATTTGTATCTTCAAATACTATATCATTCTGCGGTATACAATGTCGAGTGTTTATGAGGTTTTGGTTGTCATTTCACTTATACTATATCCAAAGCGATTTAGCACATGTTTTAAAAGGTTGATTAGACGACTGATGTTTTAGCGCTGCAGCGAACTTTAGTTCTAACTCCAGATTTTGAAATTCTCTTGTTCATTTCAGGTAACTGGACTCTTTATTGTGAATGCGTGGCAATATTTTGTGGCCAACGGCGTGGAAGATAAATTGAAATTGACTCTAATTTCGCTAATTGGAGATGTGTATGAGTTGATGGTCACGTAGCAGTGGCTAAGGGCAAATTTTTCCTAAAGACCCGTCACAACATATAGGTATATGCATGAATGCGTTCTGAAAATTGTTTTTAAGGATAATTAGATTGTACACCAATTATTAAATGTAAGCCAGAAAGAATCGATTTATAAGGACCATTCGCCACTGTTAGCTAATCCTCAAAAAACGACGGGATAGAAGATCTTGTTGATCTAGTACGCGAACATCTACAACCGCGGCCATCAGTATGGGTCGAACGATACCGTTTCCGCCAGACAAAAATTACCCTTAAGGTGAATGTAATGTGTCCGCTTTAAAGAATCCAAGGAATGCGAATTCGGTATTTATTCAAATAACCTTTGTTTCCAATTCGTCTGTGGTGTGAGAACTTATTCGACAGCGTTTATTTGCCGAATCGGCGACAATGTCATTTTCTGAAGCTGTTACCCTTGCGAAGAGCGGCGATTGCCCAGCTGGATGTGGAACGGACTGCCAATACGAATGTCCGCAGTTTTAAATCCCAAAGGGCACACACCTCTGACTTTTCTAATATGATGTATGTATTCTTTGTGAATTATCGCTCACTTTAACGGTGAAAGAAAACATCGTGAGGAAACCTACATACCTGAGAAGTTCTCTATAGGAATTTTGAAGGTGTATGAAGTCTACCAAGCCGCATTAGGCCAGCGTGGTGAACTAAGGCCTAATCCCTCTCAGTAGTGGAGGGGGCCCGAGCCGAGCAGTGGGTCAGTATATAAAACAGGGCTGATTTTATTAACTCTTGCGACTTCTTTGGAGGCGGAGCGCGAGGTTTCGACAGCTGTGGTGCAGTCGGCGCCAGCAACAACCGTTGATTAACAAGCCTTGGATCCGTCTTTGTCGCGTAGCAGGAAACCTTTCATGAGCGGAGGGAGCTACAGGAATACCAGTTAAAGTGCTGACGTCAAAACTACAAGGGATTCTTGTAAGGCCTGGGGTAGAGAGCATCATGCACAGAAGTGCAGATATTCAAATTTTGTATGCGCTCTCTGTAAGAATAAATGCCATTTAAGGAGGGTTTGCCCATTTAAATATTTAGAGAAGTAAAACTACGGAAGACAGAGGCGGCAAATGAAGCGAATTAATCTTAGATATACTCAGTACACTATATTATTACACGGGCACGGTAGTGACTCCACTGCACCTGATGGTAAGTGGAGTGGGGTCCAATAGAATGTCGACTGACGAGAGATCCCTCGGCAGTCGACACAATTATGCCGGCCTGTTGGAGCCTGTAGAATTTCCACAATGATATGGATATCAACTAAAAGGCCTCGATAAGCAAAAGCGTGTTTCTGGGTTTTTACAAGTGGGTGCCCCGGGTGGAACGAGGTTCCTTTATTTGATATGGAGCTCGCGCTCCTGGCCATGTTAGGTTAATATTATCTAAACCCATTTTAGACAATAGGTACATATATACACAACTAGCGACCCGCCCCGGCTTCGCACGGGTGCAATGCTGATACTAAATACACTACAGAAAAACTGTGAACGTTGTATATAAAAACATAGCGGCCCGCTCTGGCTTCGCACGGGTATAACATAACAATATAACAGTATTTCTCCACTATTTAATGGATGTTATTATACATATAAACCTTCCTCTTGAATCACTCTATCTATTAAAAAAAACCGCATCAAAATCCGTTGCGTAGTTTTAAAGATTTAAGCATACAAAGGGACATAGGGACAGAGAAAGCGACTTTGTTTTATACTATGTAGTGATGAAGCTTGTATGATCTTTTGTTTCTGTTACATATAAGATCAAATGCGCATGTTTATATATCAAAATTATTTACTCATAACAGCATCTGAAACGATATCTTAAGTCACAGTACATGACGAATATTGTCAAACACCAACGACTCAGCTGAGAAAAACTTCAATAACAACTTAAACTTTGTTCATTAAATAGTTCAATACATTTATATCTACTTGGGAATTACTCAGGTGAGATTGAGTACAATGCGGCCCGTTGCTCGTCGACGATGTAATAGGAGCGTGCCGCCATATCTGTTTCCAAGATGGCGGCGAGCTCTTGAAAGTACCGCCCCCTGTCACAAGAGTGGGGCGGGCCGCGAGCCGTTTATTGATCGTTTTATACAGGACCATTTTGTCATTGCGTTACTAAACAGTGACGGATTTATATTTTTTACTAGCGACCCTCCCCAGCTTCGCACGGGTGCAATGCTGATACTAAATACACTACAGAAAAACTGTGAACGTTTTATATATAAAAACATAGCGGCCCGCTCTGGCTTCGCACGGGTATAACATAACAAAATAACAGTATTTCTCCACTATTTAATGGATGTTATTATACATATATAAACCTTCCTCTTGAATCACTCTATCTATTAAAACAAACCGCATCAAAATCCGTTGCGTAGTTTTAAAGATTTAAGCATACAAAGGGACATAGGGACAGAGTAAGCGACTTTGTTTTATACTATGTAGTGATGAGTGTAGGCCACTTTATATCCGCCGCCCCATGTAGGTAGGTTTATGTATGTATATATTACATATCACATATATTTCTAAATGTAATATGTAGGTTTCTAAAATACTAAATTTTCCATTTGTTTGTTTTATGGAAGGCATTAAAGTTAAACGAATGATTAATTAAATCGAGTGAGCGTCCTCTGAATTCCGCCGCTCCTAAGACTGCCGTCCATAGGCCTGAAACCAAATACTCGTCTTTACCTATGCTAACATATTGCCATAAATTATCCATTCATAGATAGCGGCGGCGATAGCCTAGTTGGGTGTGGAACGGACTGCCAAGACGAATGTCCGCAGGTTCAAATACCAAGGGCACACACCTCTGACTTTTCAAAAAATCATGTGTGTATTTTTTGTGAATTTATCGTTCGCTTTAACGGTGAAGGAAAACATCGTGAGGAAACCTGCACATCTGAGAAATTCCTCTATAGAAACTTCGAAGGAGTGTGAAGTCTACCAATCCGCACTAGGCCAGCGTGGTGGACTAAGGCCTAATCCCTCTCAGTAGTAGAGGAGGCCCGTGCCCAGCAGTGGGCAAGTAATATAATATAATACAGGGCTGATATAATTATTATTATTATCCATTAATAATGAATGTTAGCATCAAAAATCTCAGTTTCCCTTTTCTGGTTGTTTGGTCATTTTGTAGTTTAATGTAAATATGGCGTCTGCGTGTGTGTATTTCTGACTGAAAGTTGTTGTCGCTGCGACGAATTCTCTTAAAAATAGTAGTGGCATTACGGCGTGTAAAATTCAAATGACTATATTGATACTTATTTTGTTCGAAACTTACACGTTTTAATTTTACATCTACAGTTCGAGTAATTTATTGTTTGATGTATGGTTTCATTTAGTAACGCAATGTCAAAATGACCCTGTATATAAGGTTCCTTTGCAGTTCCTCGCCTACTCATATAAAAGTCGTTGCATTTTCGAGTGAAAGTAAATGTGATAATGTAACGTCTGGATGAAAGAATTATTAGAATACGACTTTAGGCTAATCGTTTTTTAAATAATTACTCATAATACTATGTGTCTATATGTTTTGGAATTTACGCGCAGGAAAATGTAGCTCATTTAATAATTAATTAGGTGCATCAATTTATCCAGTGTAGATACGATGACGAAATATGCGATCATCAGTGATGTCACATCGTCTTTTCCAAAAGATGTTTTTGTTTTTCAATTCTCTGAACTATATTGTAGTTTATGCACAAACCGAACGTTGTCTCGCCGTGTACCTATAGGTGCACAGTCGTCAGCATTTTACGTTGCTGTCATTTTTAACCGAGTTAAAAAAGGAGGTTATCAATTCGACGTGAATGTTTTTTTTTTTTTTTTGGTATATTTGTTACCTCAGAACTCGCTCATTTATGAACCGATTTGGAAATTTTTTTTTTATTCGAAAGAATACCTCCAGATCGGTCCGATAATATTTTTTTTGAAAATCGCTTTAGTATTTTGGTTTAAGAACTAAAAAAAAAACAGAATTATTATGTCGTCAGAATGAACAAAATCGTGAATTTTGCTTTCGTATGACATTTTTAGTAATGTTTTTGCATTGGATTTAGTTAAATGTAATTGTAACATACTTATATATAACATCACACCATTTCCCCGTATCAGGGGTAGGCAGAGGCGTCAATTTTCGCCGCGTTAGTCGTATTGCGGGCGAAATACATTTAGTCCATTGAAATGTTACATTTTTTAGGCCTTACCTTGCGTTTTTTAGAGGACGCAATTTTATTTTTTTGAAGTGTAGGGGGGGTCAGTCTAAAGCTAAAACCAAGTTTGTGGGGTCGCCACCCTTGTCCCACGGCCGCCATCTTGAAAATAGGGGTTGAAATGGTTTTTACGATGTATCTCTTAAACTATTTATCTGACAAAAAAAAATTATAAACATTTTTTGTTGCAAATTAAATTCTCTACAACTTTGATCTAGTAACTTTTGTCGTAGAACTATAAATAAAAAAGTTATGAGCGAAAATGTTAAGAAATTCAATGTTAAGCAATGTCCATTGCAACGTCATCAGAACGTGTGTTTATAAGGTTCATAATACTTTTTTTGTATTCTCATTAATACCCAAATACCCAAGGGACCATTAGGGAACAAAAGAACATCTGCCTGCTATTATTATTATTATTTCTAACCTCTGTTATTGTAAGAATAGCTGATAATATTATGTTGAAATTGTCGTTCAACTTATATCTTTTAGGTGTGCTACATATTTCTGTACGTGCGGATGTATTTTATTCTGTTTTTAATTGTGAAGACGATTTCGAATGATTTTAGACACGATTTTAACTTTAGTGAAAACTACTTTTTTTATTAGCATTTTGACTTTTAAAAGACTTTTAAAAGTCAAAATGCTAATAAATAACTTACTTAATACAACTTCAACACAATATTATCAGCTATTTTTACAATAAGAGAGGTTAGAAATAATAATAATAATAGCAGGCAGATGTTCTTTTGTTCCCTAATGGTCCCTTGGGTATTTGGGTATTAATGAGAGTACAAAAAAAGTATTATGAACCTTATAAACACACGTTCTGATGACGTTGCAATGGACATTGCTTAACATTGAATTTCATAACATTTTCGCTCATAACTTTTTTTATTTATAGTTCTACGACAAAAGTTATAAGACCAAAGTTGTAGAGAATTTAATTTGCAACAAAAATGTTTATACATTTTTTTGTCAGCTAAATAGTTTAAGAGATACATCGTAAAAACCATTTCAACCCTTATTTTCAAGATGGCGGCCGTGGGACAAGGGTGGCGACCCCACTAACTTGGTTTTAGCTTTAGACTGACCCCCCCTACACTTCAAAAAAATAAAATTGCGTCCTCTAAAAAACGCAACCCCAAATGTAACTTTTCAATGGACTAATTAGTCGTGTATTGGCATTGGGTTTTAGTTGAGTCTACATCTTACATACATACGTATATATATAGCATCACACCTTTTCTCCTTTTCAGGGGTAGGCAGAGGCGTAACATTTCAGCACGATAGTCGTACTGTAAGAGAAATATATATATTGTGTTTTTATGTTTGGTTAGGTTGAATCTACTGCTTACGTACATATATAGCATCAAACCTCTTTCCGTTTTCCGGGGTGGGCAGAGGTGTAACTCCTCAGCGCGATAGTCGTATTGTGAGCGAAACACAACTACGCCATCGAGACGATCTATTTTTGAAAAACACAAAAAAATAAAAAATAAAAATAATTTTAACAAAAAATTAAACCGCATTCGAAAACCACTCAAAACCAAACAAATAATTATTGTTATTTTTTTATTTTGAGTCATTTGGATAACGTTTTATAAGTAAATAAAACTGGACTCCGATGTGGCAATCCTAACCGCCTCCTAAGTGTGTATTATTATATTATACTAGCTTTTGCCCACGACACTGCCCGCGTGAGAATGTTTATCCGGGATAAAGTTTTCGGTTATAAAAATCACGCTACACATTTGCCCGGGATAGCACTTTAATCGTTTACTGAGCGCACGCAACGGAAGCTCGAGACTTTCCCGCCCTCACACCCACCACTACAACTCCTGTAAGCCAGGATCACCAGTGACACGCGTTATGACACCGAGCAGTGAAGCTCGGCGAGTCTCAGGGAACACTAATATGTCATTATCCCCCAACGAAATTAATCAAATAGAAAGATAGGGAGGAGTTGGAAATATTAATTGTCCACTTCCCTCCAGAGCAATGCGGGTGACAAAATCATGATGTAAGGAGGCGATTTAACCTCAAGGATAGGGACGTTTACAAACGCAACGGAAGCTCTCAAAAGTAATAAATTTTCCCTGTTATTGCAACATTTTTCATTACTGATCCGCTCCTATTAGTCATAGCTTGGTGATATATAGCCTATACAGAAAAAAGCGCTATCCAATATTCAAGGAACTTTTTTATTGTATCTCTTTAAAATTATGCTAGCTTTCTTCTTCTGTCTTGTGAATTTACAGCCTGGTATTGTTTACTATGGCGATTATGGATTATTATTATTATGGAAAACCCAAAATTGTATTAACCATATAGATTACTTAATTACTGAAATATGAAACTGGAAAATAAGAACAGTAAGCCCCCTGGTAAATCATCAAATATCATTAATTAATGAATCTGTCCTCTCCTCAACGAAGATCAACCAGGCACGCAGGAGATATTATAGTGCACAAGTGTGTGCGCAACATACAGGTGCATTCTCTGTTCCTTCACTCTCATAGCCCGGTGAGACAGCAATTTGACATGACCGGAGAGGGATCAGGCGCAGGACCAACGGCTTTACGTGCTTTCCGAGGCACGGGGGTATCACACCGACAACTTCCTAACTCCGAGCTGCGACCGAGTAATTTTAAGATGGAAAAACCCACTCACATTTATTTTGACCCAACTCGGGATTCGAACCCCGGACCTCAGCGCGGTAGTCGTACTTATACTGTGTACAATTACAACTACGCCACGGAGGCAATCAAATATAATACATAATAAATAAATTTTAATACTATATCATAAATAAATAATAATAATCCCGTTAATTTATAATGACCGTATAATATCCAAACATAACAGGAATACGTAACGAAAAACACAAATATAATCATTATATTCGACATAAATTTGAATTCTACGTATAGGGATAGTGTTACATTATTCCCACTCATCACTCTATCATTATAAGTGTCATGTAAGCAAAGACATTATACTATACTAAATGAAACCACATACTCGTCTTCATCTTTACTGACATTGTGCCAAATATCATCCATTAATAACGTATATTTCCAACAAAAATCTTGGTTTTAGTTTTCTGAATTTTGGATCATTTTGTAGTTTAATGCGAATATGGGTTACGCGTGAGTGCATTTCTGACTGAAAGTATGATGTTGCAGCTGCGACGAATTCTCTTAGAGTAGTAGTAGTGACATTAGTGTGTGTAAAATTAAAATTACTTTTTATTAATATTCGTTTTGTTCGAAACTTACACGCTTTAATTACATTTACGGCTCAAGTAACTTATTGTAGAGAGTTGTGATTTTGAACGCCTAATGCACTATGCCAAAAGTCCGGTGACACACCCGTAACGTTCGGTTGGTCGGTGAAGTATTTATTATGTATTTCTGTTAAATAATAATTCAGTATCGAAAATTGTGGTCATTTAATTATTAATTCGCGGAACATAAGATATATGTGTTTGAGGTAGGGCTGCCATCGCCTCAATTGCCGACGCCGGATGAACACGGCAAAAATCCCGAACATTTGGGCGAAATATGGTTTTTTCCCCGGAAACCTCAGAAAAAATATGTTTTGCAAAAAAAAATTAAGACATCAATATATTTTTTTTATTCTTTTATACATGCGGGTTACTTTGAATGAAATTTTAACTAAGATTTATTTCAATTTATCGCTTAATAATATCAGCCCTGTATTATATATTTGCCCACTGCTGAGCACGGGCCTCCTCTACTACTGAGAGGGATAAGGCCTTAGTCCACCACGCTGGCCTAGTGCGGATTGGTAGACTTCACACACCTTCGAAATTCCTATAGAGAACTTCTCAGATGTGCAGGTTTCCTCACGATGTTTTCCTTCACCGCTAAAGCGAACGATAAATTCACAAAGAATACACACATGATTTTTTTAGAAAAGTCAGAGGTGTGTGCCCTTGGGATTTGAACCTGCGGACATTCGTCTCGGCAGTCCGTTCCACACCCAACTAGGCTATCGCCGCTTCGCATTTATCGCTTATGTGTGTAAAAATTTGATTATCCCTGACAACAAAACTTTTTAAAAACCTCTGGAGGACGGCCCCCGCCCTCCAAACTAGGACAAATCCGGGGAATTCTGGACAGATGGCAGCCCTAGTTTGAGGAAACTAGTAAGCTAAAGCTTTTATAAACCGCAATAATAAAACAACTGAAGTTAAAGCTAAAGTATAAGCCATAGGGGTCGCCACATATAACTTTAGATCAAGATTCTCTACTAATTTGGAGATGAGCACCTTTTACCAGAATGTACTGATACCTCAGACCCTTATAGCCAAATTAGTTTAAAAATCCTATCTCTAGTTGTTTCGTATCAATACAAAATGTTACCAATTTTAAAACTTTGCGGTTAATTCAGTGAGTAAATATCAAAAATAATAATTAATTACTAATACAAATTACGTAAAAAAACTTAATTAAGTATTAATTCATTGAAAATACATTAAAATCGAAAAGTAAAGATAACGGAATAAAATACATTGTGATGATAACCCGGGGACTAGCTACCAATCTAGTTTAATTTGGATCAGTATTGGTGAGTTGCCTTAAAACTCCGCATTCGTTGATTTCCAAACAGTTTCTTCCAGTACCGGGCGGATAAAACCCTACGCCACTAAACAATATTGGAATAATCTTCGCCACTTTGTTCTTCTTTTATATTAAGTATCCTTTATATTGTGATTTCGCTAATTTCGAGTAATAATAGCGAATATAAAACAAAATGAGACTATAAAATCAGATCGCCATTTTGTCAATCCTTCGCAAACTTTCACATTTATAAATAAACTACCTTTCGCTCGCGGCTTCGCTCGCGTGAAGGAGTTTTCCGGGATAACTTACTTGATATGTATCGTTATATTATGACCAAATTACACAAAATACTATGTGTTATTCTGATGTATAACCAATATTACTGAAAAGCTTCTTCCAAATCCGTTCAGTAGTTTTTACGTGAAAGAGGAACATACATACATCCCTACAGCCATCCTCACTTTCACATTTATATTAGTAGGACATAAGTGTCATTAACTTACACCTTGATGAGCAACATCCATCCAAACTAAAACGACGTGTCATCGGTAAACCCGAATCGCCCAGAACATTGTCTCTGAGCAAGAACATAGTGTATGTGCTGTTCGTCATGCACGGCCGCTTTTCTGCGAAATGTTCGATTTCTGTTCGATGCATTATATTTTTTAGTGTGACGAGCGATGCAATGTTTCTGAGTTATTTAATGTTTTCATTGTTGATGCGCAATCGTATCACTTCCCATTAGTCTGGTGGCTTGCTTTCGTCATTTTATTAGAAAATGTTTAGGAATTGCAATTATATATTAATTTGTAACTTGTATGCAGTAGGTTGTTTATTTTGCAGGGGCGGCTGTGGAAGTAGACTTAGACATTTCCGTCAGAGGAAGCTCGCAGTCGTCCCTAATGCGCCGAAGAGGGCCACCGCGGAGTTTTAGTTGGTATGCCGTGCGTTGTATATAGGTTAGGGACTCGGCCCGGCGGTCGCCTGAAGATTGACATCAAATCCGGGCGGCGCAATGCCGGGTCGTAAGGCACGGTGACCCCAACATAACCGCTCAGTCGCCCCCCACGAAGGCTGAGCGGTAGTCATAAGACACTTTCTCCGCGAAAACAAAAAAAAAGATTGTTTATTTTATTATAATATGATAATCAAACATAAAAAATATAAAACCAAGGACTTTTTATAGGTATAGGTAAGAAAATAAATTATTTTCTAACCGAATGACGAACAAGGCTCAGGAACGTAATATAATAAAGTGAACTTTTGCAGAGGTACAATAATTATAAAAGTGTTAAAATTATATTAACAACATGACACGCTTCTAATGTATCGCATGCTTCGCAGTTCACACTCCGCCTCCGACGCTGACTGACTGTTCGAATGCCCGCGCATTATATATCGGGTTCACAGTTCACAATATCCAATTGGCTGAGCGCGCATATTTCGTCAATGGTAGTGAATTCCCGAAGTAACCCGAGGTTTGAAGGTGGCTAGGCCCGTTACAATAACAATAATTATACATTTAAATATCAATTTCCAACATAATATCAACTCACGAGACCATTGATTCTTAAAGCTACAATGTCCTTCAAACTGGAACATAACAGTGACTTCACACTGTTGCTTAAAGGCAGAAATAGACATTGCGGTGGTACCTACCCAGACGGACTCTCACATAAGAAAGACCTACCTCCATAAATGGGCTCCAACACAAAACGAAAATATCTTTAATTCGCAACAATAGTTGATATTAGCGCGTTCAAATAAACAAACCATTCAGCTTTATAATATTATATAATAATAATATCAACCCTGTATTATATACTGTTCCACTGTTGGGTACGGGCCTCCTCTACTACTGAGAGGGATTAGACCTTAGTCCACCACGCTGGCCTAGTGCGGATTGGTAGACTTCACACACCCTCGAAATTCCTATAGAAAACTTCTTAGGTATGCAGGTTTCCTCACGATGTTTTCCTTAAACGTTCAAGCAAGTGATAAGTCACAAAGAATACACACTTAATTTTTTTGAAAAATCAGAGGTGTGTGCCTTTTGGGTTTTGAACCTGCGGATATTCGTCTCGGCAGTCCATTCCACAACCAAGTAGGCTATCGCCGCTTTTTAGATATAATATAACAGTACAGAAGTATATTTATAGAAAGCTTTGAATGAATCGTGTCCCGTCATCGCAATGCACATAATAATTTTTATTCATAAAAGGACATCGTCAATGAATTATTGGATTCGTGTGCCATACCCGCAATACAGGGGGCATTCCCTACGGTGCGGTATTTATAAATATACCGCCGCCTTATAGTCTAGAAAACGAGTTCAAAAATACAATCGAATTGAAATACGATTGAATTACTCCTTTATTTTGAAGTCTGTTAAAAAGATGTTAAATCTTGTTAACGCGCCCAAATATATGCCATGGCTCATTTGGTTTGGAATGATGTTTAGAAAAAAATCTTAAGGATTGAAATGAAGAAAAAAATATTTAGTTTTTTTGCTAATAATTCAAAAACGATTTATATTTTAGTAAAAAAAGAAAACGACTGCAGACTTCATTGTCACGTGCCACGTGAGAAGTCCTCAACGTTAATAAATATAGGAATTATAATATTTATATCACACTCTCTCTATGGAATCTTCCAGGCCCTTTATATTGCCCATCCGTATCAATACGATATAAACACGGGTAAAATCTCATATCTCGCTGCGCAGACACTTACGGTTAGTTGTGGGAAAATTAACAAATATTAATTAATCAATACCGAGAATATGGTTTGATAAATTAAACAAATTAGATAACTGTTCACAAGCCTCTGCCTGTGAACAGTTATCGAATTTGTTTAATTGTACGGATGACGGATCGCACGTTTTGTTACTACGAAGTGTTACGGATCCGATGACGGATTCGACGACGGATGCGATCTGTTCATCGCAATATTTCAGACATGAAATTTGTAACAACTTATAGTTATATTTTTTAAAACCATCTACGCGGAATAAGATGAACTGCTTTCTTAAAAAATATAATATGGGGAATTAATGCTACCACTTAGGTAAGCTACAGAACGGTGACGGATCCGAAGTAATTTGGTAGTAATGTTAAATCCGAAGTTTCTCGTTTCTTTGTTTCGGACCGACGTTACCATGGATATTGCGTAAGATGACGTCATACCTAATGATATGACCTCATTATACCGTGGAGAAATTCTGTGGATTGAACAGGTAAATTTTTAAATACACATAGCCAATTAAATATGTTTTATGTATCGTGGCTGTATGATTAATGATACGTTTGCCTTTACAGGAATATACTTCTTTGGAGGTGTAGTAGTACTTATTGCCTGCGTAACAACTACCTCTCAGGTGATATTAGTTTTGCCTGTTTAATATTAACCCAGAGTTTGGAATTTATGTCGCAGTTGTTATACATAATTTCAGTATTCTTTTTTTTGTTGTGTTGGACGGACTTTTATAGTGAATGATATAGCAGGCGAATTAATTATTTTTGGATTTGATTTGTTTCAACTTGTCAAGCCCAATCGACTATTGTACATCTGTAATCTATAGTTAATCTAAGCGGTGATAGCCTAGTTGGGTGTAGAACGGACTGCCAAGACGAATGTACGCAGGTTCGAATCCTAAGGACATACACTTCTGATTTTTCTAATATGATGTGGGTATTCTTTTTCAATTATCGCTTGCTTTGCGGCGAAGGAAAACACCCTGAAGATACTTACATACTTACTTGAAAACTTCACTATAACAATTTTGAGGGTAATTTTTGTATGATGTTAGCAAAGGTATGGTGTACTCATATACGGTAGTTTTCAATAACCAATCACAATCACAATCTTTAATCCGTTTTTGAGAATGAACAAATAAGTCATTTGTAAGCTTGTCAAAAAACCTTTGATCCTGATGCGTCCATTTTTGAGATAAATCGATTAACAAGCGTTTGGAATCGCTTATTGAAAATGGCAAAAAATGACAAACTGCTTACTAACTGTAAAGCAATGTCAAGATATCCCATTATATCTATAGCCAATGCTATTTTTAAAAAAGTTGTAGATGAATTTTAAACAGTGTAAGAGTGGCACACTAAAAATTTGTTAGCACGATCGACTTCAATATCGCAACAGCATCTATTGAAGTTCTTCAAAAAATGTTCTAGACAAACACCATTTTTTTTGTACACATCGTGAAAGCAAAGTAAAGAAAAAATATTATAATGATAATTATGATATGCCATCTCACTTCCCCGTGTTATGTTGTAGTTTATTATAATTGTTAGGGTATTTATATGTTGGATTATGATTATTTTTTAAAAGCCAAGTTCACTATAGACGTTTTCATATTATACTAAAACATTGCACACAGCTATATTTTGGTGAATCTCATACAAATCGTTCAAAGATCGGCATCACCGCGTCTGGTATGGATTGACCTTAAATAAGAGGATTCAAAGTGCACATGCACTCATAGAATCACTGACTCGACATAACTCATAAATAACAAATATATTATGTTCTAAAATTGGACAGAATGATTCAGTTTTGAGACTTAAGCGTATATTTTTAATAAGAATTGTGAGTATAATTAGCATATTGTAGGGACAATACCAGTTTTCCGGAACTGTAATGTATTTTTGAGAACAAAATCATACTTTTCGATAGCTTTGGGATTTATTAATATATTTAAGATGAATTGTGAGCATAAATAGCATTAAGTTATAGGGACAATAGCAGTTTTCCGTAACTGTTTGTGTTTTAGAACAGATGAAATGAGTTTTTATTATACATTTTAAATGACACACATCGGTCACGTATCGTGTTGCTAAAAATGATCCGTGAATATCGTAGATTGCGCCAAAAATCTTTACGTTTAAGTCACTTTCAATAAAAGACACCAATCATTTTATTCGTTCTATCTCAAATATGAATCAGAAAAAGTTTTCTTGACATATTTACAGATGAGTTATTTTGATTGGTTCATTCTCGAGATCGGATTTAAGATTGAAATTAGGATCGTTCATTATAAAAATGGCTGTATATCGATGACTCTCACCTATTAGTTCGTAAATCGAAAAATAAGATTTTACAGGGGAGCTATTTTAATGAATATTATGCTTTTGTTAAATATAAAAAAAAAATTACCTTTAGTTCTTAAAAAATATCTTCAATAATGAAAAATATAGTTCTTTTTAATATCAATCCTCGCGCGCTGCTCAAAAGCTTTTGCGTTGCGCCCGCGCATATCGCCCCGCGCTTCCTCAGTGTCCAAATAGTTCTCTCTCGGGGTGCAAGCGCGCGCGGGCGCGGCTCTCACGCCTGAGCCTACACTGTTTTTTTTATTTATCTTGTGCTGTTCTAATTATTGTTTGTTCAGTATATTAAAAGATTGAATTTATCATACTTTACATCTTATACTCTTTATTTCTTTACACATTACGTGGCATTGAAACGCATGTCGGGTACAACAGGTCATCTATAAAATGACATCAGCTTTGTTGTAATACATTCGACGCTATGTCCCAATTACCTGAATGGGGAAATACGACGTGCAAAGTCCAATGTTTTGAGGATATTAGAGAATAATACAAACTGTGGCAGCAGCTCTTTTGGGTTCAGATTTAATTAAATTATAACATTATTTCAAAGCATATTATAATAGCCCGTACACGATTTAATTAAAATTAATTCCGCAAAACGGAATGAATTCAAGCGGTCGCACGTCGATGCGCTGCCCGAGATCGCCTTTCTATAACACAAGCCGAACTATGTGACATGTAATTTTTTACCACGACAGATATAAAACTTAGTTCTGCTACTGAGCGGGACGTGTTGCTGGTTACCAGAATAAAATGTTACTGCAGGACAGGGTCAACCCGTGTAGAGAATTTCATCCAAATCCGTTCAATTGTTCTTATGTTTACTTCTAACAAACATCAAAGCACTCTTACATACTTTACCATTTATAATGAAAAGCTGGATTTAAAAAACTATGATTAAGTATTGCGTAAATAGGGATAGAATCTCTTGGACTACAATTCCACAGACGTATTGAACGAATTATTTAAGACTTTTTATTCCTAAAATTTGCTTTTGCTAAAGAATTATGTGTGTATTCTTTGTGAATTATCGGTTGCTTTAACGGTGAAGGAAAGTGAGAAGTTCTCTATAGGAATTTCGAAGGTGAGTGAAGTCTACCAATCCGCACTAGGCCAGCGTGGTGGATTAAGGCCTAATCCCTCTCAGTAGTAGAGGAGGCCCGTGCTCAGCAGTGGGACAGTATATGATATTATTATTATTCCTAACATTGTATAGAAATCTATTTAACATGCAGATATAAGTAATTTTTTCCAACTTGTTCAATAACAAACCACATATGCATTTCTTGACGGATAGAGTAGTAAGAGCGTGGAAGAATCGCCCACAGGATGTGGTTGCAGCAGAAAATGTGAACAGGTTTAAGAACAATCTTGACAAACATTTTGCTGGGAAGTGAAACCGGAATCAAAAATTACTGGATACAGGCATATCAGCTCATTAAACTGCCTGCCTGATAACAAATACTTAATAATAAACTTAACGACTATTTAATATTGCGTTTTTTTCCTGTGGGTACCTGGACGGTTTATATTCACAATTTGACCCGGTAGATGGCGCTGTTCTCGAGTTTTAGGATTTATCTCCGGTTTAGGGTAGGACAACGTCCATCTAGGCTGTTTATGGAAATAAAACACAAAATAAGGGACATTATATTGATTTATTCTTACGTACACAATCTCTCTTATTCTAAATGTTTAGTAGTTGGAATTGCGAGCGTTGCCGTCCACTGAATATATAGTAGCCCGCCAATCCCTTAGTATTGAGGTATTTTATTTTTAACCGACGAAAAAGAAGAGGTTCTGAATTCGACACGTATATACTTTTTCTATGTTAGACCACGCATCACTTTTTATTATAATCAGCTACTCCTTTTATTATCATATTAATTTAGGGTGTGAACCTTTGGGTATTTTGTGACTGGTGTGTTAGAATGGAAGATGAGTGAATGATATTTGAATGAACGATGTGATTGGACTATTTTTACTGGTAATGAATGAAACAAACAAGCCTAATAGTCAGCGAAACTAATCAAATTTTCAAGTATAGCATGGCATTTTGAGCGTCACCCTAAATAAGATATCCACTATCATGCTATACTTATCTCTCGTAGATGTTAATTGCCGATGATGATGATCATAATGCCTAGTAATTTCGCTGGATATAATGTCGTGAAAACCAGCAGTGGCGAAGGGCGACATTTTCCAAAAGGGCACCCCACACAACAAAAAGATACTACTAATAAGCATTAATCCAGTCTACAAATCATTCTAATGAAAATTATCTTTTACATTATGAAAAGGAAGCCGGCAAGAATCGGATTAGGGTTCAAATATTACGTAACGCAATTTAGGGGGAGAGGGGATCTTGTAAAACGTTACGATGCGTAACAGGGGCGGGAGGGGGCTTTCATACAAAGCGTTACGTAACATTGTTTTATTTTTAAAACAATAACAAAGGTATTTTAGCGACTTTCCGGTGTTTTGCGTGAAATAATTGTGAATATTAGAAAAATTGTAACTTTAGAGTTACATAACTTTTGGAGGCAGGGGAGCGTACAGGAAAATGTTACGGCGCGTAACATGCGGAGGGTGGTGGTATCAAAAATCTCGTTACGTAATACTTGAACGGGCCCTCATATAGACCCTTTGCTACTGCAAGCCAGTGCACTGTAAACAACATATTAAATCATTTTTATATACAACGTCTACCTCAGAATTATGTTGAAAAAGTCCTGGAATAATAAACTCTATTGCATTGTAATTTAGAAATACGTGAATCATTCACAAATTCATCGAATAAATTACGATAAAAACATATTGTCACTACGATTTGTTTTCAATGACTTGCATCATGCGGAAGTATGCCATTAAAAGTCATCGAATAAAGTAGAGTCAAATAAAGTCATGTCGTCACTATGAATCTGTTTTTTCAATTACTCGCATAATGTAAGTCACAAAAAAAAATATTTTTTACCTTTTCTATACGCGTATTTGAATAAAACTACAATAAATTGCGTTTTAAATTTATGAATTAAAAAATTCTATGATTAACGAATGATAAATAAATGCATAACCCTTGGTGTTTTTTTTTTCGAATACATCCCCCCTGTTCCCTAGAAGCAGAAGTTCAACTAATACATTCACATTTCGCCGAGCGTACATACCTCACGAGAAATAAACGCAAACGAGCCTATCGCTATATCGAGCAATTCCAATCCCAGGTAACTCATGTTTATAAAATGATAAATCACACAATTCGTAAACCAGCCAGGAAATCGAATCCTGAACCATATTTTTTATAAATTGGCAGTAATGAGACAATATATTAAAATTTACCACATCAGTTTCACAAATAGATTATATTCGGAAGAATAATAAGGTCTTTAAAACATTTTTCATAATTAAATTATATTTCGTAAAACATTAGTCACTAGGCATTGGAATTTGTAATATATATATATTTAGTATACAAGGCTTACCTTCAGTTACCTCTCTGCCTACCCCCAGGAATGCAGTTACTAATATATACACTGAAAGACAACGCTCATTACAATAAATTCGACGACAATATTGGACGAACATTTATACGAGATATGTTGATACCTACACATTGACAATGATTATGTTTAGCCAACTCAGTACAGCGTAGACAATAAAAAAATATATAGTTGGGAACGAAACGAGCGCTATGTGAGCAGCGATCGCAACTGGCAACCGTCGCAACGGTCGCGATCCCCGCCCTATTCTCTAACTAACTCTACAAAAAGACTAACACATTTTATTATATATAATATAAAGTTATGAACATATGTTTAGTTATACATCGTCGCGTAGTGGCGCGTTTTGATATATTTTTATTACAATTAATAATTAATAATAAAAAAAAGGCAAAAAATAACTATTACTATTGTGGAAAATCACACAGCTTAGCTTCTACGCAGGCTCGTCTCCGACTCCGCCAGGCCGCTTCAATGGCTGTGTCAGAAACTGCTTTTTTGCCAATGTCAGAGATTATAATCTCTGATAATGACAGCTAACATTTTTTTTATTGTGTAAGTGATTATTTAGATTTGGCCAAGTACAGCTTTACTATTTAACTAAAAGTGTGCTCTATCATAATCAGAGATGCTTATCTCTGAAATTGGCAGAGACATTATTCTCTGCCAGTGCCAGGGCAATATACCTCAGTCTATGCCAAGATGGACAGCTAAATATTCATTCCGCACATCGAACACGCATTTTTAACAATCTATTAATATTAATACATTAACTTTCTACAGAACGTGTAACGCGCAACAAATAACGCAACACTGTATGGAATACGAAAGTATGTTACACGATCATGTTGCATTACATGTTGCGTGCTTATTTAACAGGAAATCTTCAATACATGGATACAATGTTTATGTTACATGTTACAGGATATGTTGCGAGTACACATTACGCGTAACAATCATTTTATTATAGTAAGTGTGTTTATTTTTGTGTTTGGTTACATATAAACTTATGTTACGTTACATGTAATGTTGCTCGCGTGTTACATTCAAAATCGATACACTCATAAAATACAAACAACATTGAGATACAAATATTGTTACAAAGTTATGTTACAAGTTACGCTGCGGGTAACTGTTGCGGCACATCATTATTAACATTCATATTCCCGTAACACGATCCGTTCCAGCAACAGCTACGCGCAACGTTACAAATCTAAAACATTAAAAAAGATTTCTAATAGATATGTGCTAAATTTCAACACCTTATTTTACATTACATTTAGGGATTACAGAGTGGGGATTAGAAATAAGTTATCCCCTAAATTAAACCCCTTGCACGTTCTAAAATAACTTTCTAAAATCGTAGAAACTTACACGCCGTAGAAAAAGGACAAGTCTTTAGATTTTAGTAATATGTCAAATACTTTTTGATCCGCGAAGGGACGGTCAAATACCACTAGTAAACGTTTTCATCAGAGTTTCTTCTTTCCCAATTTTACGCAAGGATTAAGAATACTAAAAAATTATATCGACGGTTGACAGGCAAATGTCTTAAGCGACATTTCTACTTAACACGCTGATGTCTTAAGCGTCATTTTTACTTAACACGCTGATGTCTTAAGCGACATTTTTACTTAACACGCTGATGTCTTAAGCGTCATTTTTACTTAACACGCTGATGTCTTAAGCGACATTTTTACTTAACACGCTGATGTCTTAAGCGACATTTTTACTTAACACGCTGATGTCTTAAGCGTCATTTTTACTTAACACGCTGATGTCTTAAGCGACATTTTTACTTAACACGCTGATGTCTTAAGCGACATTTTTACTTAACACGCTGATGTCTTAAGCGACATTTTTACTTAACACGCTGATGTCTTAAGCGACATTTTTACTTAACACGCTGATGTCTTAAGCGACATTTTTACTTAACACGCTGATGTCTTAAGCGACATTTTTACTTAACACGCTGATGACTTAAGCGACATTGTTTTCGAAAATTTTTAACTACGTTAAAAAAGCATAGAAAATGAGCTGATTTAAAATATTTATGAAATATAATGTCGCAGAAAATGTCGCTTAAATCAATTAGCCTTTTAACGGTCAATATACGGTCCTTACAAATAAAGATAATTGCATAGACGTTCCAAGTGATTCATCTCTATCTTCAAGTAATTTTTAAACACATTTCTATTCGAATACAATTTTTACATTGATACATAAGATGGTGTCCCGTTCGTAATAATATAACCAGTAGTATAACTACATAGTAAAGCTCCTTAGCGAATTAATTGAATGTTGTCCCGCCTACTGATAAACCTGTATACATTATTTGCTTACGGCACCGCCCGCGTGAAAGATTTTCTGGATAAAGGTGCTGCTAAATATATTGCCGGGTTAGGCCCATGTCCTTCCTAGGGTCTAAAATTATCTCCATACAAAATTTCAATGAAAGTTTTTGAGTTTATCACTTTCCGGCAGGCAGATGCGGCGGGGGACTTTGTTTTATAATATATATTCGAATCAGTAGTTCCTGAGATAAGTGCGTTCAACAAAGAAACAAACAAATTTCAGCTTTATAGATATAACACTAAAATTAACATTTTGAGGTAGTCTGAAGTCCATAGCACTTTGTCCGTGATGTCATCCTATTGTTACTCCTCTGAATATCACGTAATGTTTATTTTTATTTTAGAGTCAATGGTCTCTGTGATATATACTTCATGTTTAAGTTTGGACTTTGGTTTGTATACATGATTCAACCAGCTGTCCGAATAAAGTTAGACAACTGAAAAGTGACTCTATTTCCAAATACAATAGGTAGGCGTTTATCCGCCAATTATTCATACAATTGAAAATTATTATTTTCTAACACAATTTTATTTTGTCAATTACATATCAATTAAATAAGTCATACTACGAAAAAGTAAAGTCACATCTAAATATGATTTTGTGTGTCGAAACGTAAGTGTCAAACTTGATCCAAATGGGTTGGCATTGTCGCGCAACGTGTTGCTCAACATAATATAGCTGAGTCTCTTTAGGACTAGCACAGCGTTAGTCAGTCACCAGAATAATGCAGGCTTATCCTATAATAGGCAGTGCCGGATTTATAGTTTTTATGAGTGTAGGCCACTTTATTTCCGCCGTCCCATGTAGGTATGTTTATATTTGTACGTAGGTTTCTAAAATACTTAATAATTTTCCATTTGTTTGTATTATAGAATGCACTAAAGTTAAATAAACGAATGTTTAATTAAATCGAGTGAGCGTCCTCTGAAATCTGCCGCCCAAAGGCCGCGGCCTATACGGCCTATTTACAAATCCGGAAGTGATAATAGGTACCTCTTATTCGATCAAATCGAACTGTATTCATTCACCGTTATTTACTATGAAAATGCGTCCATTAAGAATGCGCATCACAACGCTGAACTAACGCGATTCGTTTCGGCTGACCCTTGATTCTGCTTTAGTCGACGCTCTCTTTTTCAAGGGATTCCGGAACGTGATTTTTCGGAACTAACGACTATGTTATGACGCTTTCGATTTATATTAAAATATGACTGTGTAGATGTCATCAAAATAACTTGACCGAGTAGGCGTGGCCTAAGCGGAGTGAGAGAGAAGGAAGTTGCCAGATATCCATTCATTATGCCGCTCCGTGGTGACCCTGCGAAATTCTACAGCGATGGGTCAAGTTTGCCGACACATATATTTGGTATTACACTGTGCTAATATTTACTACGTGTGGTTGTCATCGAGCTACATCGTATATTCACATGTTTCCTGTGGCATATATTTCTTTCTTTTTTTTCATTGCTTTGAATGACGAGACGAGCTTGCCGTTCGCCTGATCCAAAGCGATACGACCGCTATAAACAATAGAAACACCATCCAACAACTGGAATTATAAAGTATTGTTTGGTATTCCACTTCGCTAGTCATTCCGAGACATGGGATGTTAAGTCTCATTATGACCAGTAGTTACACTGGCTTCAATGTCCTTCAAACCGGAACACAACAGTGACGACACACTGCAGCTTGGCGGCCGAAATAGACATTGCGGTGGTACCTACCCAAGCGGACTCTCACATTTGAGAGATCTACCACCACTATAATTTATTCGTATTTTTTGTGTAATAAAAGCACAACACTCGCGCATTTTCATTGTCTGAAAGGTCGGAGTGCCGTATACTTTAATAGGATTAAAAGAATCCATTCGCCACAAGCATTCTCAATATCATGACGCATGCTGCATTCTCCGAGAGTGCAAAAAGATAAATCCTTCCCGTATATTACATTCTACACTAAATATAGAGGAAAAGTGGAACAGTACTCAGAATTTTGATTCACATTTTACATGGCGCCAAACTGAACGCGTCATGGAAAAAAGGAAATTGGTTATTATTACATCACGACGTGATGAATGCATTTTAAACGAAAATATTATAAATAGATATTGTTAACCAGACGAGAGCATACATGGAACGCGTCGCATCCATGACGTAAAGTTCCATTGATGCGCACGCGCATGCTACGTTAGTTATCTTCACGTTGTATGAATGCAAGCGGGATAATGTCATACGGGGATTCACAGCTCTACGTAGAGATGCGGGCATGACGCTTTATTCGTACCAGGCTTGCGGTATTTGGCGCAGGCACATCTCTACGCGAAATACAGAACTCCACGTTGGCGAAGTAAACTAGGTCTGTGGTGTTACCGCTGATCTCCCCACAGCCAGGGAAAGAACACAGCTAATTTGACAAAGAAATGGAACCGCGGATTACATTTGAACCATCATATTGATACATATTTATGTTTTTAGACTTCCTGCCTCAAAAGGAAACCTTATAGAATTTCAATGTTTCCCGTTTGACTGTCTGTCAAGGCTAATTTATATCAAAAATTACGCTCACTTTCATCCGAAAAAAATCTGAGAACCGTATATATGCACTTAGGTGAGCGAGTCTAACGCGCATATGCCAAGATATTTCTTTAATGGGACACCAAAAACTACCGCGCGGTCACTCACCACGTAATATATTACACGTAGCATCTTTTACACCACACAACGATCAGTTTACAAACAAACAGCACGCGTGACGCCATCTTGAATTATGAATGCGGTGCGCGCGCACTTCCCGCGATCCCTTGACGACACTACTTACAATAATTGTTTACTACGACTTACGCAAGAGGTCATTTATTACAAACAATGCTTCAATTAAAGAATTTGAACTTGACGCGGATGTTTCCAATTAAATGTAAGTAAACATTCGCGGCCTTAACAATGCTGTGTCGACGCAATCGGGAAAGACATTATGAAGGTAAACAATATGACGTCACATACACACACGCCTTTTGTCCTCGAAGAAGTAAAGGCGCAACTAGTACATAGACTTTTCTATATCAACGGTTAAAAGCTAACTGACGTAAGAGACATTTTTTGCGACACTAAATTTCATATTTAAAGTCAACACTTTTTTCTATGTTTTCTTTTTAACTTAGCTAATTTTTTTTTGAAAAATGTCGCTTAAGTCAATTAGCGTTGTAACCGTCAAAATGTTATCGATATTTTTTTTTTAATTCGAATTACAATTTTCAGTACGTTTCACCATGTGATAGGGGCCTACCCGGGCTCATGATTGATTCCGGGTCACGCGGCAAATAATTTAAATATAGTGTTGCCATATTAATGGATTTACCACTAAAACTGGTAGATTAGTCCCCATTTTTTAACAAAAATATTGGTTTCAATAGCTAATGTTTTTAGTAGATTTGTTAAGTCAGTAGGAGGAGGAAAAGGAAAATCACATAATGCAGCAAAGATTCTATTGCAAACTGAATATTACTATCTAAAAAAATCTCGTTAAGAAAGGCCAAGAAACTACTATTCTTGCGTCCAAAAAATATCACAAGAAAATCATACTTTTCGTGAATTTCTGGTGGAATGGCGGAAAATATTAGGTACTTTCAGTGGCTCCTAGTGGTTTTTTAAGTCACTTTTGGGGGTCGATAAAAAAGAGTTGGAAACACTGATTGAATATGTCAAGATTATCTTAGTGAACTTATTTTATGCAGTTATTCATTAATTACGCATAGAAACTGTGAAAACCTGGGAACTGCTTTTTGTTTCGTCCGGGGCCTCGCGTCGTTTTTTTTTTCTTTCGAATGTGGCTCTGCGTCTTTTAGCGTCGCCACTGCTTAGTCAGATTGACCCCGATTTATCGTAATCAACATTCCCTCGAATTTTCCTATATTCTTTAGTTCCGTTTCGTGTTCGTCGCGACGCGTACCTTTGCGACAATGCCCATGCGCATTAAAATTTGCTGTGACGCGAGGGTTTCCGTACATGTTTTCCTACTTACAAGTTTAAGTAATTTAATAAATCCCCACAAGCAAACTCCGACAAACATTGCCTAAAGCAAATAAATGCATTTTTTTATACTGCACTGCACCTGATGGTAAGTGGAGTGGGGTCCAATAGAATGACGACTGAATAGTGATGATTCCTCCTCGATTGTCCACACAATCATGCCGGCCTGTTGGATCCGGATATACACAGGCTGATCCCGGAACGCGACACTTACGTGGGCTACTATAGCGGGTATCATCTCCTTTAATACGGTGGTTGCTAGACGGGCGGATATAAACAGCAGATTCGTGAAAAAGCCGGCAAAATCTGTTTGTCTAAGCTAGTCTTCAAGCCGGAACCGATTTTGGGTCTCATGAATATGACTGAAAAGATGACATTTAATTAAAGTGAACTATATTAAGTTTTTCGGCTGAAGTGTTAATATTCGTCAATTTATTGCTTTTTTATCTATATTAATATTATAATGAGGAAGTTTGTGAGTTCGTTTGTAGGTTTGTAGAGGCTAAGGTCTAGAACTACTGAACCGATTTTAACTATTTCACTGATAGAAAACTACATTACTCCTGAATGTTATAGGCTACTTTTATCCCGAACCATTTTGGACGGAGACGTGGACAAAAGCTAGCAACCTTTAAGTATAAATGTTATCTTGATATCTATTAACAGTAAAACATACAAGAACAATAACTTTACTTTGTATGAATAAATCCCTCCTAGCCGAATTTCGACCACAGCGGCCAATCTCAAAGGAGATCAGTACGCAGGAGATATTATAGTGCACAAGTATGTGCAATACACAAGCACTCTCTGTTAACTCTCATTGTTCGGTGAGACGACAATCTAACATGACCGGAGAGAGATCAGGCGCGGGACCATTGGCTTTACATGCCGAGGCACGGGGGTATCACACCGACTACTTCCCGACTCCGAGCCGCGACCGAGTAATTTTAAGATGGAAAAACCTAGTCACAATTATTTTAGGCTCGACACGGGATCCGAACCCAGTCTTTCGGTGCACGTTACGTATATTATACCTACACGTGAAGCTATGAAGTCATTGTCGAATGAAACAAATGTGTTATTTTCCCTATTAAAAAATTTCTACGAAATGCCCATCATAGGTGACATGACTTAATAATGACACATGACTTTAGTTATGACGTAGTCAGGGATTTTTGGGAAGTGAACAGACGGGCCGGCATAGTAACTGCGATTTAGCGATGAAATGTCGTTATTCATTCGTTTTGGCCTTGTTTTGACTTGGCCTGAATTTATAGTGTTAAAAAAATGTGAACCGCTAAATATTTCATAGAATATAAACATTGAAAACTCTTGGTATCGTCCTTGAAATAATTTTTTTTACGGATTTTTCCGGGATAATATTTAGCCTACATGCTAATCTAGGACATAGGCTATCCGAGTGCCAAATTTCATCCAAATCCGTTCAGCTGTTTCTGTGTTTACTTCTCACAAACATTTTCCCAAACTTTCGCATTAATGATATTATTAAAATATTGCAATTAAATCAAATGATTTTCTTTCTATTTTTTCATGAAATAATTTTATGTATATTTTGAAATTAAGTGGGCCATCAAGGGAACCGTTACCTTATTCGTTTTTAGTACAGAGAAATGTTTGTTCTCTGTTTTTTAGGGACATGACAAAGAAACCCTACTGTACTTGATGGTAAGAGACTCTCCCGCCCTCACACCCACCCCTACAACTCCTGTAAGCCAGGATCAGCAGTGGCACGCATTATGACACCGAGCGGTGAAGCTCGGCGAGTCTCAGGGAAAACTAATATGTCATTATCCCGCAACGGAATCCATCAAATAGAAAGGTAGGGACGAGTTGGAAATATTAACTGTCCACTTCCCTACAGAGCAACGCGGGTGACAAAAATATTAAGACCTAAGAAGGCGTTTTAACCTCAAGGATAGGGACGTTTACAACTAGATAAGCTAGTTATAAGGCACCACGGATAAAATTAAAAGAAAAGGGCCCATCACATGAGCTGTTAGATTTGATTACAATAGGCATGGCAAAAACGCCGGAAAGCACGGAAATTCCGTCTAGTCTCAACAAGGTCCATGTAGTATACAACCCCAGATGTTATTTGCATACTGTTTAACATGATGTTGCGCTCTTCATGCCAGAGACTGCACTCTCAACTACCCAACAAGAGATTACGCCTCGCCAGTCGACACAATTATGCCGGACTGTCTGAACTAACCCTGGACGACCGCTATGGCGTATTTACCTTGTACACACTGCGCTATTCCAGCAAATATCCTTCCACCATTACATACGTATATATCAACGGTTGAAAGTCTAAATGTCTTAAGCGACATTTTTTTGCGACAATAAGTTTCATACATATTTAAAATCAGCATGTTTAGGACGACCTCCGACCCGCTGGTCTGAAGAATATCGTCGGACCGCCGGTGGACGCTGGATGAGGAGAGCGGAGGACCGAGCAACGTGGCGCGCGTTAGGGGAGGCCTATGTTCAGCAGTGGACAGCTGTAGGCTGATGATGATGATGATGTTTTTTAACATAGTTAAATGATTCGAAAAAAAAAAATGTCGCTTAAGTTTCAACCGTTTCAACCGTTTCAACCGTCGATATACGTTTATTAATAAGGTAAAAAATATAGTAAACCAATATCGTTTCGTCGCCTTCACACGTGTCCTGGCGTACGTGAGCTCGCCGCGTGACGTCACCGTGACGTCTCACCACGTAACGTAAGATAACTCATGTTTCATAATTGCATGCTGGAATTTTCTCTACCACATAGATGTAAAGTGATGTTTTGTGTCACCTAAAAATGTGTTGTGTCCATATTTTTTTTTAGCTAAGATGTCGATGTTTTTGCTATGTTAGAGGCAATGCTATCTGATTTTTTAACAATATAAAGTACACAATGACAATTCGGACTACAATTTGGTATTGATCAAAACTTGCTGAGACGTTAGAAGTTAATAGCTATTTCACAGTAACAGTCAAGTAACTATTACTTTTGTCAGATCATTCTTTATAAATTAAATCTATAATGTCACTATCGAACTGTCATACAAAGACTTAGAAAAACACATTTTTTTTCACACAAAATTACTTCATGTGGAGATCTGTAAACCATTTATTTAGATTCTATTTTTTTTTTTATTGCTTTAAATGTCGAAACGAGCTTGCCGTTCGGCTGATGGTTAGCGATACGACCGCCCATAAACAGTAGAAACACCAACACTTTGAACTACATTCATGGTATTCCACTGCGCTCGCCATCCTGAGACGTGAGATGTTAAATCTCATAACGTCCAGTAGTTACACTGGCTACAGTGCGCAAATTTATAACCAAAGTTACTATTATTTTTATCAACATAATATTTGTGTGTCAACTCTAGGGGCTTTTACAAAACATAATATTATTATTTTGGCTTCTATTGCTAAAGACCAGCCATGTGTACAAAGTGTTAATAAATAAATAAATAAATATTATGATTTAAAATCTACAATGTACAGACATCGGCCTGTTACATTTTTATGATATGTAAACGTAACAGGGGCCTTATTCTCTATCCCGCACGTTATTTTGACAGTGCGTAACAAGCACGTAACACAACGCATCACGTTTAGGACTATAGAAATTTGGCTTACAGAATACCATTCCACGCACATTCCTCGAAGATAACACGACACGGCCGCGTTACGCGTTTACACTATCATACAGAATAAGGGCCCTGAACGGATACATAGATGCAAGCCAAACACCACGCTATATTCGACTTTGTTGACGCGTTGCCATGACGACTCATTTATACCACAAGCAAGACGAATGTGTTACACCAGCTTATCTAATCGGCCTATAATCCCACGAAGTTTAGAAACAAACGATCTAACTAACTGAATTGCGGTTTATCGAATAATATAATTGCGCGAGTTGACGTCACTAGGATTTTTAATGGGTTCGTTCACTAATCACGTGATGTTTTAGTGAATTTTAACCCGCCTGCCCCCTGGTGATATGTGGTGAGATTTTGGACTATGCCTCCCAAAATAAGGTGAGTATATTGAATTTTCTTGGATTAATATTTAAATAGTTATCTATTAAATTTTTTGAAAAATAAACATCGAGATAATAATGTCCAGACAGACACTAACATAATGCAGTTTGTAATAAGTTGTAGCGAAGCGCGGGAAAAGCGTTGCTAGGCAACGATGAGTCAAAGCTCACGCGCCGCTTTTTGGTTTGGAAATCGCGCGATCAACGAAAATAAATACACGTCATATCTCATTACCACCTTTGTTGATATTTCGTTATTTCCGATCCCCCCTTTCGACTCACGTATTTCATGGACGGCCCTAATGGCGGTAACCGAATAGAGCTCTTAGCAACAGCACTTAATTATTGAATAATTTTGCCTCAGAGGAAATACAAATTGAGATATAATTAACCCAGAAATAGACTCAATACACTGGTATCGATTGCGGTCGAATGAGACTAATCATTTTCCTGTGCGATGGCAAATGAATCTTCCATACAGCCATGTACGTGACTAAAATGTTTTAATCTGATTGGTTACTGGTCTTTTCAACCCTGTATTATATACTGTCCCACTGTTGGGAATGTACCTCTACTACTGAGAGGGATTAAGGCCTTAGTCCACCACCACCTAGTGCGGATTGGTAGACTTCACACACCCTCAAAATTCCTATAGAGAATTTCTCAGATATGCAGGTTTCCTCACGATGTTGTCCTTCGCCGGTAAAGCAAGCGATAATTCACAAAGAATACACACATATTTTTTTTAGAAAAGTCAGTGGTGTGTGTCCTTTGAATTTGAACCTGCGGACATTCGTCTCGGCAGACCGTTCCACAACCAACTAAGCTATGGCCGCTTGCGGTTATTGGTAAAAACCATAAATTATATTTCCAAATATTTTTTTATATGGATCTATCAGTAGCGACCGATCCATATAACACGATTATTGCCGACTTCCCTTTCGTAATTTACATAAAATATTATTATTTACTATTAAAATTAAATTATTTTTCGTATTTTATCGCTGTTTTAATATTTTAGTTTACTCTTTTTTTAGGGAGAAAAGTAAAATATTAAAAACCGCGATACAATCAGATAAATAGTTTAATTTTATTGTCTAACATTCACGTAAACATAGGAAATCATTAATATTTACTAAGATGAAGACTTTGTGAATTTATCGTTCGCTTTAACGGTGAAGGAAAACATCGTGAGGAAACCTGCACATCTGAGAAGTTCTCTATAGGAATTTCGAAGGTGTGTGAAGTCTACCAATCCGCACTAGGCCAGCGTGGTGGACTAAGGCCTAATCCCTCTCAGTAGTAGAGGAGGCCCGTGCAGCAGTGGGACAGTATATAATACCGGGCTGATATTATTATATAACATGAAGACTCATTTTATCCTCAAAAAGTAGTGGGGCGTTCATTGTAGGACGGACGATCGAAACCGCGATCAAAAACTAGTACAATATCTATACTTATAGAGAGGAAATGTTTGTCAGTTTGTTTGTAGGTTTTTAGGGGCTTATCTCTGGAACTACTGAATCGATTTTGACAATATAAATAAAATAAAAAGCTACTTTCACACAGACGGAGCCGCGGGCAAAAGCTAGTAAAAATAAAGCTGTAAGGCAGTGATGGTGCACTTTTGTCATTTCAAGTGATATTTAATTCGTTTTCACCAACGCTCTACATTTAGTGGACTCCTAATTTATATTGCTAGGGTCTTAATGGCAAATTTACAATTATTGGATATCATTGGGGGACCCTAAAAGTACAAAGATGAAGAACTAAAATCCAATACCCCTGATTTATTTTGCTGGGGCCTTCATGGCAAATTTACAATTATTGAATATCATTGGGTGACCCCTAAGGTACCCCTAAACAACGAATGAAGAACTAAAATTCAAAGTAATATTTCAGTTGAGTTCAGTTTACGACGCCTCTAAGTCAGGGGTTTGGTGAAAACGAACATTAAACGCGAAAACGTAAATAATAATTGTGGATATCCTCAAAATGTAAACAATTCTAAAAATCATATACTTCATATCGTTATTCAATGATTTTGATCATATAATTAACTCGGATCATTTTACACAGAGACCTAAGTATAAAAGAAAGGTTTGGCAAAAATAGATAGAAATGTTGATATTTAGAATGTGTCAAAAACGTCTTCCTTTTTATAATTTGTGGCTCAAACATTAAAATCTGCACTTAGGTCTTTATAATTCCACCCCCTTATTACTAGACGTTATTTATCTAAGGATGGTACATTGCTGTGATAACAAGTCTGTTTCTCAGCTTTGTTTATCTGACAGCCAACTAGATTAGTTGTATCTCAATATTAGCCAATCACAACGGCCCTATGTCTACGCACTGCGAAGGCTGCCATGCCATCAGCACTGAGAAACAGACTTGTTATCACAGCAAAGATAGAGCTTAGATATATAACATCTATGAATAAGGGGGCTAGTCTTTACGCAGTTATACATTGTCATGTTTAAATTAAGTAATACACGTGCGCATACGCCATGTTTACATTGTCAATACAATTCCAACCTTATGTAATTGATGCAGAGTTGAAAATAAATATTTTCGTTTACTAATGTCATATAAGGTGTCATGGATCATGTTTTAAGGTCAAATATTAACTTATCTAAAGGTCACATACATGGGCGACCCAGAGGAGACAGGAGAAGGCAGTCCCTTAGAATATTGTGTACACACTAATTAATTAACCCATTTAGCATCGCAATGTTTGCTGGCAAACATGACAGTTATATGACATTACGCGTGTCACGGAAAAATAACCTTAATATGTAGTATATAAGAAGGTTATATTCCCGTGACACACGTAATGTCATGACTGTCATGTTTGCCGGCAAACATTCCGCTGGTAAATGGGTTAATATACTTGTGTTGAATTAGACTTATAAGAAAACCCAAATTGATACCTGAAAGAAAAGTAGCTACCCCCCTCCACCTTCCTCCTCCGGCCGAGAATAAATTACATTCAGCTGTCAATAAATTTATACGGAGATAAATTAATATAAAATATCCTAACAAAGTATATTTTTGGTGCTGACCTTACGCATACCACATGCGACACGCCAAACGCGACCTTACATGACACGAAATAAAATCCACTTTCCTTGACAGCTGCGAATATGCGCAAATAGCGACCTTAACCGACAGGAAATAAAATCTATTTTTGACAGACGAGAAAGTTGAGTTTAAGGTTTGTTACGCGTGTTTAACGTATCTTGGGTGCTGACCGGTCGTTGCACTGTTTGTTGCGGCGCAACGTTGCGCCGCGCTTGATCTGTTCCATGAGCGACGTGTGACACACGCGAGGGTCCGGCTGTAACAATAATGATGAAGTTTAACAAAATTATAGGGAGGAGGAAAATAGATTTATTTTTAAATTATACTATTTTAATTGGAGTAAAATATATTACGTGTTAGGCAGTTTAATTTAATAGGTATTTGTTTGTACTCTAACGCATTTTATGTAAGCAGGTTAGTTTATATATTTCTTAATATATTTTTATTTTATAATGTATATATGTTTTATCTGAAATAAGGTTTATATTCCCATGACATGGTCCACTAGAAGCACACCTGCCGACCATTTTAGTTATAAAAGTCGTGAGTAAGCATGCACATGTGAGCCAACCCATTCATGATTTCAACAATTAAAAAATACAATTCAGTGTGTAATTCTGAACCGTATGACTGCTAAGAGGAAACAAATCAGTTTTTATAAATAAACGGGAAAATACGTTCGCGTAATGGTTGCCGTAATAAAGAACGGCACGCACGGGAAAACCCCCTCATCCAAATATTAAATAACATTTTCAGGATTAGGTACTTTACTTGAAACATTACAATTTCTCTTGGGTCAACTTTCATAGGATAAACCGGAACCCGTCTCTCGGACACTTATGGTGCGTCCCGGTGATATATGAATAGTGAAATTTCCGGAGTCCCAAACACCCCCTTGTCTATTGTAGTCGCTATTCCTTTCTTTGATTCATTCACACATTCACTCATTCATTCATCATCCATCGGCAGTGCATGATTGACCAAGAATTGTAAAATCTTAATCCTTTCTTCATATCTTACTAATAAATGAGAGCGTTTGTAAAATTGTTTGAGTATTCGTTTATTTCTTAGAAGTAACGGCGAAACAGCTGAAAGGTTTTGAATAAAATTAGGCACTTGAATAGTATTGGCAAAGGGTGAAATTTTTAAAAAGTATTTTTTTCACGTGGGAAATAATGGAATTTTTTAACCAGAATTTTATTTATTTTATAAGATGGCACTATGAACACAGTGATTTATAAATAGGAAAGACTTTCATTTCATAATCATCACACACACACAACAAAATTGGCCATATGTTAATCCAGGCCGTGATCTACCCATGGGTCAAACTACTCAGCGGTTACTGCATTTTTTTTTCTAACCGTCAAACAAACACTCCCTTTTATAGTATTAAGAAAGATGTAAAATATTCTTCATGACGTCATTTTTGTTCATATGCGGTCTTGACCAACAGACAGGTTTGCTCGTCTCATCATTTTAATAAAAACAATAGTCACTATACCTACGTCTAGAACAGGTATGGCGAACCTTTATTGATTAACATACCATTATAAAAAAAAATGTATGAATCTTCCTAGCCGAATTTTCGGCCACGGCGGCCAATCTCAATGAAGATCAGCCTGGTAAGAAGGAGATATTATAGTATGTATGTAGTGCACAAGTGTGTGCGCAGTACACAGGTGCACACTCTGTTCCTTCACTCTTATAGTTCGGAGAGACGGCAATCCGACATGTTCGGAGAAAGATTAGGCGCTGGACCAACGACTTTATGTGCTTTCCCAGGCACGCGGGTACACCAACTCCCTGACTCCGAGCTGCGACTAAGTAATGTTTTAAGATGGAATAATCCAGTCACAATTATTTTGGCCCAACTCGGGATTCGAACCCAGGACCTCAGCGCTGTACTCGTACTCGTTCCGTGTACAATTACAACTACGCCGAGGCAGAAAGAAAAATAGAATGTGATGATAACTTGCCATCAAGGGCTGGCCTTATCTATCCGAGTAACTCGTTTTTAGCAACCTATTTTACGTCCCAAAAAAGTTTTCGGTTGGCATATTATATGCATGCCCGAATTCTCTCTCGTATCGCCACTGGCACGCGTGCCAATGGTTCGCCATCTCTGGTCATATAGTGCCAGCAGTATTTGTAAATGCGGTTTATTGTTACACTATGAAACATTTTACCACAATTGGGTGACAAATTGAATGACAGTAACCAACAAATATGTATACGTATGTCCATTGTCCAACTTCTCTTCCTTATACTGACAAATATTTAGAACGAAAACAATGGCCTGCATTGGTGACGTAGTCGTATGACGTTGCGACTGCAGCGCTGTTTCGAGTTTGAGAAGAGGAAGCGAGTACTAACTTCATTGACTAAAGATGAAGCTCAGGAAAAGTAAAAAAAGAACATTGTCTGTTATTTACAGTGGACATGCAAGCAGTTTTATAAGCCCCAAAATCAAATGTAAGCGTACTTTGTTACAAAACTAAGCTCCAAGTGCATAACTTTACTTTTACAATATTATTTTTATTCCAGAGTTGGGTGTATACATGGGTGCCGCCATTATTTTTATGGAGGTGCATCTACATATACACACTATAAGTAGGTACTAATGTAATATGAATAATTAGTTTTTTTTTTTTTCAAATAAAAATCCCGCCTGTATTTGTATATGCTAAATCATAATAAAAGCTCCGTGGTCGATAGTTCCAATTCTTTTTTTTTATAATTCAGGTCCCCCTATCCAGAACGAGGAATCTTTTGTATTTGTTTTTTAATTTTTATTATTATATTTTGTCATTTACTCGGTAGTTCCAATTGTCATTCAGTGACTTATTTTTATTGTGATTTGTTCCTGACAGGGGACCTACACGTGCACCCCTTGCAATCACCTCACGGCGCCCGCGGGTGAATATATAGGCATTTTCTGTTCAGTACTAGTCGGAGTGTGGAATTTGTGTGCGATTTGGCGATAGACTCGCTCAATATCGAGTCATGGAATGGAATAGACATGGCGAAAAGCGGATCGACTACTTACGTCTGCCTTCGAATAACATGAGTGTATGTTAGTTCCATGGTGACAAATCTATTGATAATAAATAACATTTCTTCCACGAAAACGCACCTCAATATTTTCCCTAGTCATTTGCAGTGTCAGTGAACAGTATGAGCGCACACGCACACTACGATTGATAGCGTCAAGGAAAGGTCAATACCGCGTAAATGACAAACACGTTACAATTAAAATTGATACTTATTGTACGAAACTTTTGAATGATAATCGTATAACTACTGTTTTATGACACGCGGTATTGCACTTTCTTGAGGATATCCTTCGTAGTGTGCGTGTGCGCCCATGTTGTTAGCGCACACTATAAGCTTCTAGGGAAAGTAGTGGGGCGCGTCTTGGATGGTGGATGAAATCATATACCTAGTCTTGCCATAAATATTGTAATAAAGAAAAAAGAAAATTGTTAACTGCAAATAACATTTATTACTTTTACAGTGTGTCAGTTTAATACATAAATATAAAACAATTAAAAATATAAAAAGCTTATTCGAAGTGGTCTCCATTGGCTGCAATACAGTCCTTTAAACGATGAGGCCAGTTATCAATAGAAGCACGCACTCTTTCCATGGGAAAATTCTTCACTGCCAATCGTATAGATTGTTTTAGGGACTCCAAATTATCATGGCGTTTAGAGCAAGCTGTACTCTCTAAAACTGACCACAAATCATAATCCAGCGGATTAAGATCGGGACTAGACGACGGCCAGTCTTCAGCTCTGATGAAGTCCGAAACGTTCGATTCCAACCAAGACTGCGTGGACCGAGCTTTATGACCCGGCGCCGAGTCTTGCTGGAAGGACCATACTTGGTTATTGAACATGGTGATGTTAAGGGGCTTAACTACCTTCTCAAGAATGGTATCTTGATACACTTGTGCCGATGTTTTGATACCTTTTTCACAAAAATATGGCTCAGTCACTCCTTCATAGCTAACACCCCACCAAACCATCACTGAAGTCGGATAATGTCCACGTTGCACTCTGTCGACTAATTGGGAAGCTTCCTTAGAGCTTTGAGCATAAATACGGTCATTTTGTTTGTTAAAATGTTGCTCAATTGTAAAAATTTTCTCATCCGTAAACAAAATTTTTCTGTGACCTCCCTTTGCGTACCGCTTCAGTAGTTGTTTCGATTTTACCACCCTATTCTTCTTTAAATTATCAGTTAAGAAATGGCCAGTGCGTCTCTTATAGGCTGCAAGTCCTAAGTCATCTTTTAAAATACGCGACATGGTTCTAGGTGCTATCTTCATTTCCCGAGATAAAATCTTTTGCTTTCGGACAGGATTTCTTCGAATTCTTTCCCTTACTGCTTTGACCACCTTTTTCGTACGAACACTACGTGGACGGCCAGATCTTTTCTGTCACAAACAGAGGAGGTCTCATTGTACCTATTAATAGCCCGGTACACAAACATTTTACTAATACCAAGTGTATGGAGAGTTTTAAAAATTGCATTTGGCTCCATACCTACTTTGTGTAATGCTATCACAGCGATTCGGTTCTCTTTATCACCCCACACCATTTTAATATCGCAAAATATTTTACAATGTATTGGCGCCAAAATGAGAAAACACAATGAACAATCGTATAAAAATGACAGATTCGAAATTCAAATGTAATATTTTTTTATAATTAAGTGTAACAGTATTTATGGCCAGACTAAGTATATTGTACAAATATTTGTGATCTCACACATAAACATATATTATATAGACACGAACGTCTAAACAAACTATTCGTTCAAAATCTGAACTAAAATGACAACCAAAGCGTCACTGTTATAACCTGTTTATTCACTTGAACAACAAATAATTTTACTTATCTGACTAATATTTTTTATTCAATACACAGACTCGTGTTCTTATAACATGAGCGTCTCTCCGTACACAACTATAAGCTGTCAATATTGACCATGCCAAGTCAGTTTGAATGGATTGCAGTTCAATTCAGTTGAACAAAGTGAATATTCGGAACGACAAATCTAGTACGCAGTACATATATATCGATGAGCTCACACTTTCCTATCAATTAAGGAAAATTAATTCGGCATGTTTTCGACCACAAATTCTACGCACGCACCTTTTATCTCCCAACGGGTGGAGTGAGACGCAACTCGCGCACCTAGTTTTCATGTCGAGTCACTCATCAAGTTCAAAATGTGATGGGGATTGAGTGATTCACCATTTCGGACACAAATTCCTTTAGTATTTTTATTATTTTAAATGACGAGACGAGCTTGCCGTTCGTCTGATAGTAAGCGATACGACCGCCCATAAACAGACGAAACACCAACACCTTGAATTAGAAAAACATTTTTGGTGTTCCACTGCGCTCGCCATCTTCAGACGTGAGATGTTAAGTCTCATTATGTCCAGTAGTTACACTGGCTACAATGTCATTTAAACCGAAACACAACAGTGACTACACACTGCTGCTTGGTGGCAAATATAGACATTGCAGTAGTACTACTTATTAATAAAAAAAATGAAAAAAATAACCTGCGCGTGTGAATTGATCAGGTTCCTGACCGTGCTGGCTCGTGTCGAGTCCAACTGCCGTCTCTGTTGCTGTATGGTGGCCGAGAGTTTGTCCAGGAACGCCGGCTGCACCGCGCCCGGAATCGTTCCTGTGGGATGATGATACAATGAATTATTGTAGAAAATCCCGTTTTTAACATTACGGTATTATTTTGTCGACAAGCGTGGAGTAATCTCTCGTCATTTGATATAATTGTCATCAGGTGCAATGGAATCAATTTGCCATGCATTATATATCTTACATACTACTAAGATACAAGACTTTCCTCTGGATAAAAAAAAATATCTTATGAACTTTTTTTATAAAATATTTTTACTTTTCACTGTGTTATTGATCTAAAAAAATCTTTTCATCCTTTTTTTTCGTTTTTAGGTACGTTTTTTTTTTACGAAAAACGTTGCTGCTTACATTCTAAAATATGATTGTACCAAAAAAAAACGTTTTTTTTGTTTTTTTTTTTTATTTTATTTTTTGTTTCGTTAAAGCGATATCGTAGTAACGTACCCTTCCCCTTGTGCTCGTGCGCGACATGCGCGCGGCGCGCGGCGCGCGGCGACAGCTGCGGCGAGCGCGCCGCGCCCGCACCCGCTCCGCACACGCCCGCTGCACACACACACACACACATGACACAGCGTTATTATGGAAGCCTTGACTATTATTAATTTATTATTTCATAGCTTTATTGTACACCATATACATAGCAGCGATAGCCTAGTTGGGTGCGGAACGGACTGCCAAGACGAATGTCCGCAGATTCAAATCCCAAGGGCACACACCTCTGACTTTTCTAAAAAATCATGTGTGTATTCTTTGTGAATTTATAGTTCGCTTTAACGGTGAAGGAAAACATCGTAAGGAAACCGGCACATCTGAGAAGTTCTCTATAGGAATTTCAAAGGTGTGTGCAGTCTATCAATCCGCACTAGACCAGCGTGGTGGACTAAGGCCTAATCCCTCTCAGTAGTAGAGGCCCGTGCTCAGCAGTGGGCAAGTATATAATACAGGGCTGATATTATTATATACAAAACACTGTGCTTAATATTAAAACAATGCAGGAAGTACAATTGGCGGTCTTATCGCTCGAGGCAATCTCTTATAGACAACCATTGGATAGAATAAGAGAGAATGATGAAAAGGGTAGTCTAGGGCGTACACATTAGCTAATACTACAAAACTAACAATATTTTTTCTAAACCAGAACCGATAACAGAACCCATCCGTGATAAAAAGAAAAACTTTTTCCAGCATCGGTTGTCATAAAAATATCCCAATAACTACGCGAAAGTTACGATAAAATATGCGCACGCACACATAATAGTAGTAAAAAGGTAAGACAAGTGATCAAGGGGCGCGCGGTGCGGTGGGGGTGGCGCCAAGCGGTACAACCACCTTAGTCGCCGGCTAGCTGTGACGCGTGCGTGTGTCACGTCATCGCTCGCGGCTCGCGCGCATGTACCTACGTCATCGTTACCCGTGGCTCGCGCGCACGATAACGACTATTTATACATTTCCAAATGTCCAATAATCAGGAGTACTATGAAATGGTGACAGTGTAAATATAAAGTGGATAAATCCTGTATGAAGCTCGCAGGCTTTACGAAACGGAGAGCATCCCATCCTTACGTGCCCTAGGCCAGGGGTTCCCAAACATTTTCTTCTCAAAGTCCACTTTAACTCTTGGTCTCTCGTGGCTCGCCGGCGAGCCAAGACAGCTACATGACATTTGCGTGTGTCACGGGATTATAACCTTATATACTACATAATAAGGTTATTTTTCCGTCACACGCGTAGCTGTCAATGTTTGGCGGCAAACATTCAGCTACCTGTACATATTTGAAAATAAAATTTTGACAAGTCATGACGGGTTAAAATTTTTCATCTGCTCTAATATGACCACGATCGCTCTGTCAAGAGTGTATGACTACGAAGAAGATTGTGTGTACCCCCCGCCCCCCGCCCCCCGCCCCCCGCGCTGTGAGTACAGTGAGTGTATGAGCGACTGACGTTCCACGTGGTGCCGGTCGGCGCTGTGCGAGCGCGCGGCGATGTTGCGGCGCAGCGCGAGCGGGCTGAGCGCGTCGTGGCGCGCGAGCGACATGCTGTTGAAGCCGGCGATTATCTGCGACGGCTGCGCGTAGATCGTGTTGCTGTGCCCGTACTTTTTGTCTTGCTGCATTTTAAAGCCTGCGAACAATTTATTTTTTATATTTTTTTTTTACCAAATTTACCATGAGTACATATTTCCTTATGAACTAAAACAAATACCGCTTAGATTGTAACATACAAATAAAATAAAAAAACGCAGTGATAAAAGAGGCCTGCCGACAGATTTCTGACTCCGTCCCCCTCCCCCTACCGTAGGAGACGGGACGCACCAGGCAGCACTGCGCAGGGGCGGCTAAGGACGAAAACTAAGACACTTCGAACACCAAGGCTGGGCCGTAGTAATACAACACTTTCTCCGCGAAATAAAAACAAAAGCGGTACTATAGATAATGTCGCATCTTACCAGTCTGTCCATAATGAGATCCGTTAGATACGCGCGGTCCGAAGCTAGAGAATGTCGTGTCGCTGTAGCACGGAGTCGATGGACTCGACTCTTGCGGCGACCCTTTGCCCTCAGCGTATATACCTGAAATATACAGGGTGTTGCGAAATATGGGTGTCCTAAAATTTTTTGTTGTTTCACATTATGGGTATCAAAAACAATCCTAACTACAAACCGCTCCCTAGTTGCCATTTGCCACACTGACGCGTGTGAGTGCTTGTGTGTGTGTGCGCGTGTGTATGGGAGTGTGCCCGTGCGTGTGCGTGTGTATGTGAGTGTCCGCGGGCGTGTGCGTGAGTGTATGCGTGTGCGTGTGCGTGTGTATGTGAGTGTGTATATGCATGTGCGGGTGCGCGCGTGCGTGTGTTTTGTTTGGTTTGCTTCTTGTCCCCTTTTACAAGAAACCTAACATATCTTACGAGTTGTAAGTATGCCCTTTTGACTACCCGCAAAAAAGACAAGCACATATGGAACACGAACGGAGAAGTCCCTAATTCGAACCTTAGGTCATCCACAAATGTATGTAACGTATGTAACACTATTCACCCATCACTGGATCTTACAAAGGTAATGTACGTCAGGCAGGCGATCGGTCGTAAAAACTCAGTCAAATGTTTTTCTTTAAGAAGTGCTACCTTCCTTATCTTTAAGAAGGTTAAATCGCCGCCTTAGATCATGATTTTGTCGCGTTGTTATGGAGGGAAATGGACAATTAATATTTTCGACACCTCCCTATCTTTCTATTTGATTGATTCTGTTGCGGGATAATGAAAAAATTATTTTCCCTGAGACTCCCCGAGCTTCACTGCTCGGTGTCATAAAATGCGTTCCACTGCTTATCCTGGCTTACAGGAGTTGTGGTAGGTGTGAAGGCGGGAAAGGCTTTCATATTTAAAGAAAAGATATTAGAAGCATGATATACAGTTAGGTTTCTCTCCCAGCTCCGCTTACACCTGTCTCGGAATAGAATTTCCACAATACACTCATATTAGTAATCGATTACTAATTGAAATTATTCACATACCTAACCCGCATGAGTAACAAGGATATTTTACAAAGAAATGGCAGAGCAATATGATTAACCATATTGTTACGCGCCGCTATCCTAGCCGATGACATCGGGCGTTTCCGGAAGTATTCGGCTGCGCGGGAAAACTGGCAGAAGAGAAGATATGTCACGCGGCGACTATTCTATTATTCTCTCTGGTTGGACGTTGTCAAAAATGTCTAAAATTGTATTCTGTAATTATTTTGTTAATATAATGTTCACTGTAAAAAGAGCGTTTAACAATATATGATTTTGTAAGATCACGTCTTTATTAGCCAGTGAAAGGGGGGGGGGGGGTGCCATTACCCTGGGGCCCTGCACTTCATCCAACAAAGCATCTACTATACATATTGTCAAACGGGAATGTGTTTTTTTATGATCACACAGAGGTAAAAGTTAGTATGTACTAATTCGAATTAACGTCTTTGCTAAGAAAATCACACTAAAATTAATTAAATCAATTGGGCTTACTTTTTTTTATTTATCTTGTCCAAATCTTAATACAAAAACAATTATAAAAATAAATAACAAAAAAAAACAGTCAATAACGATCGAAAAATGAATCACATTGAGCCATTTGATCGGCTATGAGCTCACCGCCAGCTGCTACGGCACAGAGGTGCGAGCGAGATAGCGAATAACACAACGGGTGTTTATTCGCAAGTGCAAGCGAGACGACGAGAAAACCTCAAATTACGTAATCATCGCTTATCAATACTTGCAAATAAGGTGCCGCCTTTATTGCACCATAATTTATACCTTCAACTGATTTCGAATAGGGCAACACCAGAGTTTCTTGCCCGTTCTTCTCTGGTGAGAACTGATTTCCGAACTGGTGGTAGAATTAATCTTGAGGGAATCTAAATAATGTATAACATTTTACAGGTTCAAATAAATTATTTCATTTCATGCTTTGAAGTGGCGATAGCCGGGTTGGTTATGGAACGGACCGCTGAGACGAATATCCACAAGTTCAAAACCCAAGGGCACACACCTCTGACTTTTCTAAAAACATGTGTGCATTATTTGTGAATTCTCGCTTGCTGTAACGGTGAAGGAAAACATCGTGAGAAAATCTGCATACCCTGGATGTAACCTATAAGAATTTTGAGGGTGTGTGAAGTTTACGTAATCTCACTAAGGCCTAATCCCTCTCAGTGGTAAAGGAAGCCCGTCCCAAGCAGTGGGACAGTATAATACTGGACTGATACTATTGTTCATATTTTTAATTTGTTTTTACCCGTTAGTATTACCTAATATTTCTAGGCTTACTATAAGTAGGAAAGTTTATGAATGTTTAGATGTTTGTAAGAAATAAACGCAGGCAACCCTAAACGGATTTGATTGAAATGTGCCATGTCGATAGATGACATCCTGGGTTAGCATATATCATACTAGCCCAAGATGCGGATGCGTACAGGCTGGATGCAGACCGATTTCAATAGGTCGATCTGGAAATCTTTGAGGGAGGTCCATGTTCAACAGTGGACATGCTGCAGCTGATAATGATGAAACTATCCCAAGAATTTGGTCTTGTAAGATTTTTTTTTACTTTTTCATTAGACTTTTTAAATGGCTGTTTCTTTTTGGTCTGCTAGCGGGAAAGGCTTTCCACGCGGGCAACACTTCATAAATGTACACAATCAACTAAAATATTAAACTATATATTTTTTTATTTCAAAATCAATCTTACCTGCACCGACATCTCTGAAGAGGTCGCAGTTAGATGTGTTCAAGCTATTCTTCCTCGCGTTTTCAACGTATGAGACGATTCTGTGCCCTGCCTGCCCGTATATAGGGTTCAAATTCCCTGTACTGTTTATACTGGTCGATGATGGGAAGTTCGTCTTCGATTGCTGTTAAAAAGATTAAAAAACATAAATAAAACTAAAATTCAATTGTTAAACGAAAATATAGTACATAATAAAAATAGATTTTTAATTTGCATGTAAATGACTGATGACTAGGCAATTCTTAGAGGAATCCGGAGCTCGAATGCGCTGAAGATGGCCACTGTGAGTTTCATTGATATGCCCAATATCTACCATCTTCCTGGATGATTCAACGCTAGGCCGTAATTCTGATGATTTATGACGATCATGATGATATTGAAGGTGGAAATACATAAATCGTTGGAGAATAGAATTCCCAGTTTAATGGTATGAAACGAAATGAATCTTTCTAGCCGAATTTTCGGCCACGGCGGCCAATCTCAACGGAGATCAGCCAGGTAAGCAGGAGATATTATAGTATGTATGTAGTGCAGAAGTGTGTGCGCAATACACAGGTGCACACTCTGTTCCTTCACTCTTATAGTTCGGAGAGACGGCAATCCGACATGATCGGAGAAAGATTAGGCGCTGGACCAACGACTTTTCGTGTTTTCCGAGGCACGGGGGTATCACAACGACAACGCTCTGACTCCGAGCTTGGACTGAGTAATGTTTTAAGATGGAAAAACCCAGTCACAATCATTTTGGCCCGACTCGGGATTCGAACCCAGGACCTCAGCGCAGTAGTCGTAACCAAAGTAGTCACCAAGTTAATAATTTAAGAGTGTACTAACGCGTAGTTACTAAGTATAAGTGTGTACTAACGACAAAATGGCCCTTATGGAAGTGTCCCGAGTGGGCATGTTTGGGTATGCTAACGACAAAATAGCCTTTATGGAAGTGTCCCGAGTGGGCATGTTTGGGTATGCTAACGACAAAATAGCCCTTATGGAAGTGTCCCGCGTGGGCATGTTAGGGTGTACTAACGACAAAATAGCCTTTATGGAAGTGTCCCGAGTGGGCATGTTAGGGTGTACTAACGACAAAATAGCCTTTATGGAAGTGTCCCGAGTGGGCATGTTAGGGTGTACTAACGACAAAATAGCCTTTATGGAAGTGTCCCGAGTGGGCATGTTAGGGTGTACTAACGACAAAATGGCCCTTATGGAAGTGACCGTGGCGTTAATGGATGTGTTACCTGCAGGTTCTTGTTGGCGGCGGCGTGGAAGGTGGAGAGCGCGGGCTGCGCGGGCGGCGCGGCGGCCTGCAGCTGCTGCACGCTGCGCCGCACCAGGCCGGGCGACGCCGGCGTGTGCTTCAGCTCCGTCAGCTGCTTCACCGTCTCCGCCACGTTGATCGTCTGGTGGGCTGGGGGAGTACAAATCACCAAAAATGGGTAAAAAAAATATTTTTTCTACAAAAAAAACTTATTTTATATAAGTAAAAAAAATTGATTGTTTTTTTTTATAGAAAATAGTTTTTTCCTTCAGTTCTTGATATTAAAAAAAAAAAAAATAGGTAGAGATAACACTATTTCATAATCCAGCATATTAGGCTAGGGAAAAACTTTCTTCGCATTTTAATATGACAAATTAAGACTTATTTTCTTGCATAAATTGTAGTAAACAATTGTAATTAGTGTCGTCAAGGGATCGCGGGAAGTGCGCGCGCACCGCATTCATAATTCAAGATGGCGTCACGCGTGCTGTTTGTTTGTAAACTGATCGTTGTGTGGTGTAAAAGATGCCACGTGTAATATTTTACGTCTTGAGTAAAGGCGGGGTAGTTGATGGTCCTTCAATTAAAGAAATATCCGGATATGTGCGCGTTGCACTCATTCATGGAATTGTAAGTTGCTATCAAAAGTATAAGTGCATATATACGGTTCTAAATTTTTTTCAGATAAAAGTAACCGTATTTTTTTATATAAATTAGCCTTGAATTAAAAGAGCAATTAAAGAAATATCTGAACATCCAACACGGGGTGTAAACCAACTATCCTTAAAACTTACCATTGGCAGTTTCGTTATCAGGTTGCAGTAGGAAGGCGGGCGGCGGCGGCAGATTGTCCGCATCGGTCGGCGCCATCGACTGATTCTGTGTGGTACTCTGAAGATACAAAGAATAAATAAAAACCAGCAGTCACAATACGGAATTGCGCTCGTTCGTGTTAAATTAACCCCCTTATTCATAGACGTTATATATCTAAGCTCTATCTTTGCTGTGATTACAAGTCTGTTTCTCAGTGCTGATAGGATGGCAGCCTTCGCAGTGCGTAGACATAGGACCGTTGTGATTGGCTAATATTGAGATACAACTTGAATTCAGTTGGCTGTCAGATAAACAAAGCTGAACAAACACCAAGCTGTCAGATAAACAAAGCTGAGAAACAGACTTGTTATCACAGCAATTCTCCGTCCTTAGATAAATGACGTCTATGAATAAGGGGGATAGTCTACAATCCAGTGGTGAAGGCATTTTTAAGGCTCCCAATGCACCTTGATAAGTGGAGTTGGATCCAATAATATTTCGACTGACGAAAGAAACGATTACCTCCCGAAAGTCGACACAATTATGCCGAATTGCTATTAATGCAAGTATGCGGCTCAAAAATATGAAATTTGCAAAACAAGAATCGCCTTTATCCCAACCAACCTGCACATATGGCGGTCGCTGAGGCCTTGAGATTGACGACGAGCGTCGCACTGGCGGCGGCGGCTTGCCGAGCGAACTGGACGAGCCGCGACGAGACCACACGGTCGCTGAAAGAAGATCATAGATTAGCGTGTTCAAACAAACAAACAGACAAACTCTTCATCTTTATATGATAGTATAGATTATTGTTAAAGTATTTACTGGTATTGTTGGCAAATTCTGTTTGGATTTATGTATGAAAGTTCCTTAAATGCCACGGAAAGTTACGTGAAATCGATTTAGCCTGAGGAACTTGGCAATTATCAGATAATTAGAATACGTGGGTCCGCTGATGGTAAGTCATGAGTGGATAACATCGCTTATGAACCACCAATATGCAAATATATGTGATTTGCTAACGAGCAGAAATAGAAATTAGAAAGAGGAATTGGCTTTTTTTTGGCACGAAACGCAATAACATCTGGTGGACACTTTATTTATTTTCTTCGTATTTTGTTGTTTGTAGTTATATACTCGTGCCATTTATGTAGAGTGTAGACAAAACTATACACAACTTACCTTTTATTACGACAAAACGCTGCAAAAAAAGCTACCTACAAAAGCATACATTTCTATAAAAATGCTCTTTGGTACAAAAATACCTGTCATTGACAGCGGTCTTCGCTTGGGCACCGCTGGCTTCTTAGCTATCGTAGCGAACGCTGGCGCGTCGCTTGCCTCGTCTAGCGACCGCACGGCCTCTTCGAGACTCCCGAGCGAGACGGAGAAGGACTCGCGCGCCGCGGCGACTTGCGCTTCGCTGTCTCGTCGGAGCGTCACTATCTCGGACTCGACTGGCATGCGTTAACACAGTGCTGTTGATATACACCGACCTACTGCCGACTGGGTTTGTGCTCGAAGAATCGTTTCAAACAAATGAGTCTTTTTTTAGATGATGAAACGTTTTTTGAAAAATAATACTCAATTTACTTTTGCAAAAAATATCTAATATCATAGAGTTCTGTTTTAAATAAAATCTTTTATTGACAATGAAACATTAAAAAAGGAAGTAAATTAATATTTGTCCCACAACAAAAATTTTCAAATATTAAACTAAATCACTCCTATGGTTATTGTTATATAAGATAAGATCATTTCAGTTTAATTTTATGCCCAATAGGTGCTACACAGTAAAGATGTAAATTATATTATTAATGAAATGTTTACATCTTCAAACACTAAAGTGATAACAATGCCTATTGTATATTTTTCTTATTTTTTATAACCCAGAGTCAATTTGTAGACCGGTGTAAACCAAAAACAAACAAAAAAAACACAACGAAACATAGCAACATAAAATACAACTTACATAGATGCAAACTAAAAAAAAATACTCAGTCATTCCGTAAAAAAAGTGACGAATATTAAAAATTCGGTGTAGTATGTAGGTAGAAAGGCTGTCAATAATAAAATAGAAAAAAAACTATCTGTCTTTGATATGTGGCTGGTATAAGTAATACTAAATACGCGTATAAATTCACTCGGTATAATTTGTATTAATTATTTTTATCAGCAATGATTAATTAAAAATATAAACACGCCCTAACAAGGCCCTAAAGGAAAATAGTATTCCGTACACTCACATGCATCCTTAACATTGACATTTCATATGAAAGAGATGACTTATTCACACTACCACGAACAAAAAAGACAATTTGTCATTCACACGTGGCGTATGAAATCGTTCCAATATGGATCATTTTGAGTCATACAGTTTTTATTGCGAAAGTATAATTTTTTTAAACATTATTGTTAAGGAAAAACGAATATATTGGAATGCAATTGACATAAATCTTTTTAGCACTATTTTATCTCTGCTGTTGTTAATTTTCTAAATATTATGCAATATGCGTGACTAATCGTTTAATCTCAGAGAGATAGCACATCATTTTTTTTTCTTATTCAGGTTTTTTTTTATTTCTATTTCAAGTAATATAATAAATTATTGTTCGGTCCCCTATCTTAGACTGGATACTACTGCACCGGAGCGTATTCGTATAATTCCTCTACAGCGAGTCACAAAGTGGGGCAGGTGCCCACCCCCCCCCCTAGAGGTTCTAAAACTCTAATGAATTCACAAATTCCATTCCTAATATTCCGCACGCTCAATTACGCTCTGCCCTATGTTATTGTTAAAGCAGGGTAGAAGTATGGAGGAACATGTGCTCTCGACTTTACCTACAATTCATACTTTTTTAATTGTCCATATTAACTTGCAACCCCCATCTGGGCCCTTATTCTGTATGATAGTGTAAACGCGTAACGCAGCCGTGTCATGTTATCTTCGAGAAATGTGCGTGGAATGGTATTCTGTAAGCCAAATTTCTATAGTCCTAAACGTGACGCGTTGTGTTACGTACTTGTTACGCACTGTTAACATAACGTACGGGATAGAGAAAAAGGCCCCTGCTGGCGACGCTCTTGACTACAGCTATTTACTACTAAGTACTCATGGGAGCAGACTACGTTATAAAGGGCTCCGGTGTCGTTGAAAACAAAGTTGATGCAAAGCACCCATGACCACAGAGATTATAAAAACATAAATTTTAACGAATTTATTTATAATAAAATTATAACAGGCCGATGTGTGTACATTACGGATATTGAAAAACTAAATATGGAGGTCTTTATTAGAGCAACAGAAGCCAAAACAACGATTTTTAGACTTTGTCGGACTGTCTGTCTGTATGTTTGTACCCGCATCACGCAAACACTACTGCATGGAATTAAATGAAGTTTTCACCAATGTGTTACTAGAGGTCTCACTTAATATAAGACTCCATTTTATCTCGAGGAAATATAAAGTGGGACTTTAATCCCAGAAAATCTTTTTAAAAGCTAGTAATTATAAAAAAGAATTTAAGTATAAAATACGTCATCTTTTTATCCTAATGCCTGTCTACAAAATTAATGGTCATAAGCAGCCACAGCGAATATTTCGAATCTGATGCCTCTATAAGTACTTGAATCTTTCTACTATAAAGTCATCAATACAACTATTCATTAGGTACTATCCTTCTTAACAAACATCAAAAGCGTTGATAAAAAAAATGCACACTAACAAACAAAGCATCCAAACACATCTAATATACCTGCGACTTCACAACTACACTCACACGTACAAAACGTTCTATAATGGACTTTAAGTGAATGCTAATAATGTTCACTTACCGTCAGCGTGTTGGATGGCGTGCTGATGGGCGGAATCTTCCGCCGCGAACGCACCCTGACTGCCGTATCCGCTTGATGACTCCAGTGATGATTCACTCGCACTGCTCTCGGAACATACCTGAAATGAAGGTAGTTTTATTGCATAAACTAAGAAAATTAGTAGATAAGGAACTCGGCCCAACGAACTTGCTCAAACAAACAAACTCTTCAGTTTTATAAAACAAGTATATAGGTAGATAAATTAGTTTTTTTATGTTCATGAAGAAGTTAAGAATGTTTTAAGGTAAGTTATTTTTTTTATTTCATTTTATAAAAAAAAAAAAACATCTTTCAATCTGCAAGACATGTATTATCTGTCCGAGCAACGCAGCGCTGCGGCGTAAAGCTAAGATACTTTATTTATTTATCAATTAAGTATCACAAAAGCTTACAGTCGAAGTGCACCAAGACACTTGAGAGTGAAAAAAAACAAATACACAAAATAAAACAAAACGAAACAATAAAAATTATCAAGAAAAAACTACTTACATTCTACATTACGGGAACAGCTTATTAAATTTAAGAAAAATGCTTAAGTAACAAGTCCTGTCAACAAATATGATGCGAACTTCCAGATGTTTCTACGTTAATATTTCTATAGTTCTATACACATGCGACTCGCCGCAAGTCCTGGAAACTTCAAAGTTGTAGAAGAGGTGGGCATGGTAGGCAGCTGGAGGTCATAGCGATGGTCTTCAGCGAGTGCGTCATCTCGCCCACAACCAAAGACGTAAGACGGTTGAAGTACAGAAGTTCGAAACCGGACATATGGCATGACCAATGGCAGAGTAGACTAGAATATGGAATACTACAGTGATGGATATGTGTGGAGGGACAAAGGATGTAGTTACCAAAATTGAGAGGGGTATGCTAAGGTGATTTGAAGAGGATGGGTGAAAGACTGACAAAGAGGATGTGTAAGGAGAATGTGGTTGGAAGAGCCGTTAGGGGTCGACTTCACCGAACCTTTGAGTGTCAGATATCGGACATACTTAGTAAAGGCCAGGTCAAAAGTACCCAGAATCGGCGGTAATGCACGAAAAAATTTTATGAAGGTGGAGGAAACGAGAGACGTATGCCAGAATCGTGCAAAGTGGCAATCCACAGTCTCTGCCCACCCCTACGGGATAGAGGCGTGATACTATGAATGTAAATGGCAATCTAGTCACTAGAGCGTAGTTTAGTAACCCGGAAGTAACAGGTTGTCAAGATAAAGTTTACCAACACGTTATAACGTCTCGCGAACATCGTATATTGTATTATATTGTTACAATTGTTTCTGACGGTGTTATGTCAAACCTGTTCATTCTTCTCCCGAACAATGGTTTAATGCGCGGGGCTTTATTTACTTCTTTGCGTGTAGTACGATCGATCGGTTTTGATACTTTGATGTTAATTAGTTTTATGGGCTGCTTGGTCTAGCGACCAGTTCCTTCATTGACTGTAAACTTCAAAGTTACTTGTGGCAAAATTATGACGATTACTTTGTGCCAGCTCTTACGGGTTTTGATTTAACTGTTTTATTACTTTTATACGTAGGGAAGAAACAGGAAACAATTTTCTATAGTGTATGTAATAGGAGACGCTGAGCCGAATATAAAAAATCGTGCATAAATTTTCATGGGTTCGGTAATGCAATTTGTCCGAGGTGATTTTTTTTATTTGGCAAGCAATAGGCATACACACTTAACAGTGTGCCTAGGACCGCAACACACAAACCCCCCTATGCAGCGTGCATTCGGTATGGAGACCGAACGCACAATAATTGCGTCGGGTGAAGGTTTATCCGTGGTTAGAAGTCAGAAAACTAAACTTTTTCATTTCTGTTACATACGTAAAAACAAATTTTCTGTCAACGCCATATTGAAGTAAGGGTCAACAATGAAGGATGATAATAATACTAAACAAAAAATACGTAGTAAGACAAGCAATTCCTTCTAACAATGACGACAACAAGATGTTTCTTAGTAAATATTTTTGTTATTTCATATTCCACTTGTAAATAACGTGGAAGTAATAATAAACCTTATTGTTCTTTTCATGTTATGCAGAAATTTGTGTTTTGTATTTGTGTTTGTCGTAAAGCTGTTATTTTATTTGTTTGCCACTGAGGCAATCACACACACATACTCATGTTATATTAGGTTATGACTGCAGTGCTGAGGTCTCGGATTCGACCGCGGGGTCGCGTCAGATAAACTGTGGGTTTTGTTACTCAGTATAAAACCTGAAGTGTAAAATCCCTGCCCGATATGACGATAGCCCCCTAACCTTAAAATCCCTGCCCGATATGACAATAGCCCCATGACCTTAAAATCCCTGCCCGATATGACGATAGCCCCATGACCTTATCAGAATGTGAGACAGAACACGCACAGCGAAAAGTGGGTGCACCAGTTGCGCTTCTGCCTACACCTTCACGGATAAAAAGCGTGACTTTGTGTGTGATTAATCTTAAGTACTAATATAAATAAAAAATTTCATGACGTTTTGTTGTTTCTTATATGTAAACCGCTAAACGGTATTGAATAAAATTTGGGAAATAGATAAATACTTTGAATTAACATATTTTGGGCCACCCTCTATGCAGAAAAATACACTGTGGTATTATACAATGAGACAAACATCATGCAAGTATGAAAAAGTAACAGTTTTCTTCCAATAAAGGGGAGGCTGTGAGCGACACCTAGTAAAATATAAGTTTAACTAATATATACTTAATGAGACAGCCGAGCGAGAAGCCGAGAAGCGGCGATAGCCTAGTTGGTTGTGGAACGGACTGCCGAAACAAATGTCCGCGGGTTCAAATCCCAAGGGCACACACCTCTGACTTTTCTAAAAAAATATGTGTGTATTCTTTGTTGTCATCATCATTATCGCTTGCTATAACGGTGAAGGAAAACATCGTGAGGAAACCTGCATACCTGAGAAATTCCCTATAGGAATTTTCGAGGGTGTGCTAAGTCTACCAATCCGCACTGGGCCAGCGCGGTGGACTAAGGCCTAATCCCTCTCAGTAGTAGAGAAGGCCCGTGCCCAACAGTGGGACAGTATATATTACAGGGCTGATATTATTATTATAATAAGACAAGTTTTACACAGGTACGGAGAAGCGGGACTTTTCTTCCAAAAAGGCGAAGCTGTGAACGACACCAGTAAAACACAATTTTACCTAAACGATCAAAACCATTCAATCGGCGTACACCTGTGGATCGCGCGTCGGTACACGGTCGATATAATGTAGATTTAACGACGTGTTGCTAATCTCACGGCTCAGTGTAACAGTGCTTGTGAAGGTGTGCCTGTATAATGCTTCACGCAGCCATTATTAATTTCCTGTGAGTATTATGTGATGGTTTGTTGAAAATATTAACAGTTCGTTGACCCGCGAAGGTCAGCTGATAAAAAAAATACTTTCATTTTTTTTTTGGATCCCCAGTGCGTACAGAACAAAAGAAAGCAAACACTCAAATCAAACTACCCAGTTACACGCAACCATAACTAACATAAAATATGACATCGGACATAATTTACACTAAAGGTTTACAGAGTATTATTTAGGTAGGTATGCCAAAACAACTTATTTCGAAACAAACATAGGTAATGTTTGGGAATTTTTTGGGTGTTCAAGGCATATTAATGCGCCTTTCTGCTGGTGACCAGTGATCAATATTTTCATATAATAAAAAAAAAACATTTGTTGCTAATTTTATAAGAAAACAGTCCCGGTCATGTTATTCACGATACGAAAAACAAAATGAAATGTTGTTACTTCAGTTTGTTGTCAGACAGTAATATTATAATCGAGTTCAAATAATTCAAACAGTTTGCAAGCCAGTTCTACTACATAAAATAAAATATTAAGGAAAATACACATAGTCCATATAATTAATAATTCTCTAATAATTATTTTACCCCTAAACCCATAATGTATGACGTGCAAAATTGGACTTTGAATTTCTTATATAGATACTAGCGACCCGCCCCGGCTTCGCACGGGTGCAATGCTGATACTAAATACACTACAGAAAAACTGTGAACGTTGTATATAAAAACATAGCGGCCCGCTCTGGCTTCGCACGGGTATAACATAACACAATAACAGTATTTCTCTACTATTTAATGGATGTCATTCAGGGTCGTAGCTAGACTTGAATTTAAGGTAGGGCAGCTGTTTTTACAAGCAGGACGGAAATAAAAATGTTACTAGATCTGATCTGCTCAATCGATTTTTGGTTTCCTTAACTTGTGTAAGTGAGCAAAAAAAAAAAAAGGTAAATTAACTTACGTAATTTTTAAGCTAATATACACATTGTAACAAAATTCCCCTAAATCTCGAAAGAAGGTATTTCACCCCACAATACGAATAACTTACTATGGGACCAACTTCCAAATCGTAAAATAAAACCGCTGCTCCATATATATTCATTGAGTCGTAATGTACAATTTAGTTCATTATTAAGGTAGGGCATTAGCATTTTAAACCTTCCTCTTGAATCACTCTTTCTATTAAAAAAAAACCGCATCAAAATCCGTTGTGTAATTTTAAAGATTTAAGCATACATAGGGACAGAGAAAGCGACTTTTGTTTTATACTATGTAGTGATTATTGAATATTATCTTTAGATAGATATATGAAAATAAAATATAAATAAACTTAAACGGTGAACCAATTGCTAGTTTGATGATACAGCTTGATCAGAAAAAATAAATATCTTGTGCTTATTTGTGCGCCATTTTTGTTTATTCATTTCAAAGTTAGCGACGCCCATACAAAAAAAAAAATATTTTTCACCGCAACATGGCGACGTATTTCTTTATTTTGATCGGGCTAAAAATACGTATACCAAAATTTGATCTCCTTACTATTGACCTTACCCGACTACGACAAAACAAGGAAGCGTGATTTTAACACCCTATGTATCCATTTCATGTAACACTCTATCGTCATTTCCCCTGAACCGATTTTGACAAATGAAGTGTCTATTGATTCGTGTTTATTTGTGTTTTTTTTTCTATTCTACTCACTTGTTATAAGACCTACTTAATTGCCTTCTTGATAAATAAACAATAGTTTCATAACATTCCATTAAAAATGTACGTTTAATGGTAACATAACATTACATAAGCTATACCATTACTCGGCATTCTAGTGATTCATTGCATACCGACTACATGACCATAAATTAGAAAACCGAGTGCAATTTTTAATTAAACATGTACAGTCAGCCTCGAGAGCTGAACAAATTCAAAACTTCAAAACGCTTGTACACATTAATTTCAATCGATACATTCTTTTTTCTTTGTCTAAAATAAATTAAACCATTTGAAGTTTATTTTAGTGAAGAAAAAATGTTCATACGGCTACAAAAGTTTAAAGGTGAAATGAAATTATGTATTTGTTGAGCTACTTTTGTGGTTGACCGTACCTACATATAGGGTAACCATATCGATGGTTGAAATGCTAACTGACTTAAGCGACATTTTTTTTTTTGAAAATTTTTACCTATATTAAAAAACAATATATTTTTGTAGAGTCGTTTCCGTAGTATAATTTCAATTAGGGCATAGGTTTAAAGAATACAATCTAGTCTTAATGTAATTTAGTGCTTAAGTATTCTTTATAATGATTGTGATCTGTGTTATGCCTTTTGTTAAATAATTAAAAAAATATATATATAAAAAGGAGCTGATTTTAAATATGTATGAAACTTAGTGTCGGAAAAAATGTCGCTTAAGTCAATTAGCCTTTCAAGCGTCGGTATGACCGGCGTTTATCGTATTTGACAGTCATTTTAATTGGTAATGTGGAAAAATTATAACCGCCATTTTCAATAAACGATCCTAATCGCTTTTGTCGATCTATCTCAAAAATTGATCAATCAGTTTTTTTTGACATGATTACAAATGAGTTATTTTGATTGGTTTATCGGAATCGGATTGAAGATTGAGATTGGGATCGTTTATTAACAACAGAAAAAGGTTGAAACTCTAAATATTTCTTAATTTATATTCTTTTACCTTTGAGTTGGTGATATGTTTATACGTCATATTTCATACCTACTGTATTGACTTCGTTGGGTGTACTGTGATGTTAACTAAAATTACATTTCGTAACATTTAGTAATAGCTTTCGATTGCCACGTAAAATATAAACAATATTTAGTCATTTTAAACAAAAAAAAAATGTTTTTTAACCACTTGTTATTATTATATTTGCTATTTTTTTTTTATTTATCTATAAGGTTTTTTTTTTAAATCAGGCATTTTAGGTACCCTAGACAAAAAATCCTCCTTTTATAAGTTAAAATAACCATACCTACACGATATACATAATGTCATTTTTATAAAATTTGTCTTAAAACTCATAAAGTTTTTTACCACATATTTAAAAGGTTATATATCAAACCCAGCTTTAATCCTTTTGATTTATTTTTTCACAGACTTGCAATACACGTCCATATAAGTGTACAATGGTAAGTAAATATTAATTATTTCCAAATACTTAGTATTCATCATAACATTGAATGTAAACTAAAAACTTTTTCCTCTACAAACAATGCCTATATTAGGATATGTCAATTACAAAAAATAATTACCCATAATAACGCTTAGATGAGGCTATCTACTCAGTATAAGCCCGGAGTGTAAAATTTGTGCCCGATATGGCGATAGATTCGCCCCCCATTACGTCATTGGACGGAACACGCATGACGATAAAGGATGCCCTGGAAGCACCTCTGCCTACTTCGAGGTTAGATGGGTTTATAATATCATCATCATCAGCCCGTTGCAGTCCACTGCTGGACATAGGTCGCTCCCAAAGTACGCCACAGAGCCCGGTCTGCTGCTTTATGCATCCAATCCATAATGTGGTGGTACAACTAGTGGACCGAATAACACACCGCCATCTGGCAACGTCAATGGAACTGCAAGAAGATGGGTTTTAAAAAAAAGTTACTAGGTTAAAAAACCACGTGCTTATTATAAGTATGTACGAAATTGAAAGGGTCGAAAGGTTCTAGAGTGGAGGCCACCTACAGGCAAGCGAAATGTCGGACGCCCGCCTACAAGGTGGACGGACGACCTGGCTAAGGTCACAGGAAGTAGCTGGATGCAGGCCGCTTCCAACAGGTCGACGTGGAGATCCTTGGGGGAGGCCTCCTGTGGCTGAGATGATGATGATGAAATTGAGTGTCGCAAAAAAATGTCGCTTAAGTAAATTCAATTTTATTATAATATAATCTCCATCCAATTTATAATGTTTATTTACTTATTTCCCTTCGCAGCCCAATAGACGACCTGACAGACGCGAAAGCGGCCTACAAGTCCGGCGAGGTGCAACAGTCAACTTACCCCATCACGCTGGACAAGATCAAGGAGAAGATGCGCGACGCGGGCATCTTCGACTGGCAAGACCGCGGTCTTACCGACAGGGAGCGGAAGGAGCTTAGTAAACTGATGGACGCCGTTGAAATTATGGTAATTTTTTTTCGAGTAAGGCAAACTGTCTCCATTTGATGGTAAGTGTAGTAGGGCCCAGTTAGTGTCGGCTGACGAAAAATTATCCCTTGCCAGTTGACAAAATTATGCCGGCCTGTTCAAAACCGGACTGCACAATCCCAGAATGTGACACACTTACGTGTGGCACTATGTTTGTTTTAGCTTGTGCTCGGTAGTCGCTTTCCGAGTGGACACAAAATATATCCTAACATCAACAAATATAATAAGCGGCGATAGCCTAGTTGGGTGTGGAACGGACTGCTGAGACGAATGTCCGCAGGCTCAAATCCCAAGGGTACACACCTCTGACTTTTCTAAAAAATCATGTGTGTTTTCTTTATGAATTTATCGTTCGCTTTAACGGTGAAGGAAAACATCATGAGGAAACCTGCACATCCGAGGAGTTCTCTATAGGAATTTCGAAGGTGTGAAGTCTACCAATCCGCACTAGGCCAGCGTGGTGGACTAAGGCCTAATCCCTCTCAGTGGTAGAGGAGGCCCGTGCTCAGCAGTGGGACAGTATATAATACAGGGCTGATATTATTATTTATTATTATTTTTTTATCAACAAATATATAAGGCATCACGTTTTGTCACTTTTCCCGGATAAACATACAAACAAATACCCAATAATCAATAATAATAAATGCGTGTTTACTCCATCCATAGCGTAAAATCTTAAAAACAACTCTTATTTTTAACACAATAAAGTTTAAATCACGTTATATCAAGTCACACAACCCAAACATCTCTAACAGACAACATCACGCAACCGTCAGCCGCAGAACGTACAAAACATGTTCTCATCACTGCGCATGGTCGAACGGGTCGTGAAGAAACAACTCAAAGAGGGACAGATCTCGGAGACTTTGGCAGCCAAGTTCAATTGGGACAAGATGTAAGTATGTACTATACGTCTAGTATGTATACATGTATAAATAGGACTTATTCATTCGACTAAAAGGGGGCTATCGGGAGTCCTGACGGCGTAGCAGGGAAATATGCGGCATCATTTCGACAAATGGTGCCGAAAGACCTCTGAGTCCCAAATGAGATGCGTAGCGGCATTGTGCTAAGACGGTTCTGGCGAATTCGGCAGCACTCTCGCCCCTCTGGGACCGTTTTATGTGCACAGAAGCCAGCTACCACAGGTTTTAGTTGGTATGACTGTATAATTGGAGAAGGCCACTCATAATGTTGTCTAAGTCCGACATAATCATTGTTCCGCTATCCAGGTTCAAGAATGGCATCCATAACATGGATTTATACTGCGACAGAAAAAAACGTACTTATACATTGCTTAAATATAGACCACTCAATTTGTGCCGCTCTAAATGTCCAGTGTATGGGTGCCTATTTTGCTGGAGCAAAAAATTAGGTCCCAGATAGTAACTGTGCCGACTCTACATTAAAATAGGCCGCAGTCGCCACTAGACCGTGTGCCGCCCCATAAGCCGCTGTCGCCTATAGACCCCTATCGCCCCGAAGGCCGCAGTCGCCACTAGACCGTGTGCCGCCCCATAAGCCGCTGTCGCCTATAGACCCCTATCGCCCCGAAGGCCGCAGTCGCTACTAGACCGTGTGCCGCCCCATAAGCCGCTGTCGCCTATAGACCCCTATCGCCCCGAAGGCCGCAGTCGCCACTAGACCGTGTGCCGCCCCATAAGCCGCTGTCGCCTATAGACCCCTATCGCCCCGAAGGCCGCAGTCGCCACTAGACCGTGTGCCGCCCCATAAGCCGCTGTCGCCTATAGACCCCTATCGCCCCGAAGGCCGCAGTCGCCACTAGACCGTGTGCCGCCCCATAAGCCGCTGTCGCCTATAGACCCCTATCGCCCCGAAGGCCGCAGTCGCTACTAGACCGTGTGCCGCCCCATAAGCCGCTGTCGCCTATAGACCCCTATCGCCCCGAAGGCCGCAGTCGCCACTAGACCGTGTGCCGCCCCATAAGCCGCTGTCGCCTATAGACCCCTATCGCCCCGAAGGCCGCAGTCGCCACTAGACCGTGTGCCGCCCCATAAGCCGCTGTCGCCTATAGACCCCTATCGCCCCGAAGGCCGCAGTCGCCACTAGACCGTGTGCCGCCCCATAAGCCGCTGTCGCCTATAGACCCCTATCGCCCCGAAGGCCGCTGTCGCCTCTAGACCGTTGCCACCCCCTAATGCGCTGTCGCCACTTTTCAATCTCATATTTGTGTGTTAAAATAACCAAAACCACAATTCCACAATGGCCGTACTTTGACGTATTTATATAAATATGTAGCTAAAGCATAATCAACTTTAAACGATCAACATAAAGTCCATTTTGCATCAACCGCTAAGCACCATTGTAATATTATTTCCTTTTGACAGATCAACGCGTCAGAAACGAGGCAAGCCGATATACTATTTAGACAAAACGACCAACATGAGAATGTTTAATATTGATTAATTTTGTGTATAAAGTGATTTTTCATTAAGTTTTATTAATAAAATTATATAAGACGGGCGTGTTTGTTTTTTATGTACTCGTAAACTAACTTTTGCCTGTGGCCCCGCTCGCGTAAATATTATTTTCTGGCATAAAAAGTAGCCAGTATAACGGGATTTTAATCCTGGAAAAACTATCACGCGTGCAAAATCGCGAGCAAACTATGGTTCAACAACAATGACATTTATATGGGACCACACGGGAAGCAACAAGTTAAAGATAAAAAAAGAATCCTAGAAATCGATTCACCCAGTCCAGAGAGTTCTGAGATAGCAAACATAGAAAAAATGTCGCTTAATTGACTTAAGCGACATTTTACTTAAGCCTTTCAACTATCGATATGACCGGCGCTTACCGTATTTGACATTCATTTTGATTGGTACCTATTGGAGAAAAATTATAACCGCCATTTACAATAAACGATCCTAATCGCATTTTCGATTTATCTCAAAAAAGGACCAGTCAGAACAAAGTTTTTTTGACATGCTCACAAATTAGTGATTTTGATTGGTTCATTCTCAGAATCGGATTGAAGATTAAGATTGGGATTGTTTATTGGAAATGGCCGTTAGACCTAGTATATCCTGGATTCACATATCTATGGGCTATTTTTATACGGATAAAGTAACACCTGGTATATGACGATTCGCTATTGCACGCAAATTCTCTGTATGTGCTGCAATATTTCAATAAGTCTTCGCACATGCAACTCGCCGCAAATGTTGCAAGCTTCATTTCAAGTCAGATTATCGCGATTTTTTACGCGGTGAAACCTGCTTGCCAAGCTCCACAGCTGCAAGTTTTCGAGAAATTCTAGATTTGCCTAAGCGCCAAGAGTTGGAATTGTACCCCCCCCCCCCCCCGCCCCGCTGCGAGCGTACCTTCTCCTGGTGCGGGTGGTCGGCGTGGTGCGCGCGCGCGGCGGCGAGCGTGGCGAGCTCCGACATGTTCACGTACAGCATCTCTGTAACAACACGCGTTACTGTTGCGAGCGTACCTTCTCCTGGTGCGGGTGGTCGGCGTGGTGCGCGCGCGCGGCGGCGAGCGTGGCGAGCTCCGACATGTTCACGTACAGCATCTCTGTAACAACACGCGTTACTGTTGCGAGCGTACCTTCTCCCTGGTGCGGGTGGTCGGCGTGGTGCGCGCGCGCGGCGGCGAGCGTGGCGAGCTCCGACATGTTCACGTACAGCATCTCTGTAACAACACGCGTTACTGTTGCGAGCGTACCTTCTCCTGGTGCGGGTGGTCGGCGTGGTGCGCGCGCGCGGCGGCGAGCGTGGCGAGCTCCGACATGTTCACGTACAGCATCTCTGTAACAACACGCGTTACTGTTGCGAGCGTACCTTCTCCTGGTGCGGGTGGTCGGCGTGGTGCGCGCGCGCGGCGAGCGTGGCGAGCTCCGACATGTTCACGTACAGCATCTCTGTAACAACACGCGTTACTGTTGCGAGCGTACCTTCTCCTGGTGCGGGTGGTCGGCGTGGTGCGCGCGCGCGGCGGCGAGCGTGGCGAGCTCCGACATGTTCACGTACAGCATCTCTGTAACAACACGCGTTACTGTTGCGAGCGTACCTTCTCCTGGTGCGGGTGGTCGGCGTGGTGCGCGCGCGCGGCGGCGAGCGTGGCGAGCTCCGACATGTTCACGTACAGCATCTCTGTAACAACACGCGTTACTGTTGCGAGCGTACCTTCTCCTGGTGCGGGTGGTCGGCGTGGTGCGCGCGCGCGGCGGCGAGCGTGGCGAGCTCCGACATGTTCACGTACAGCATCTCTGTAACAACACGCGTTACTGTTGCGAGCGTACCTTCTCCTGGTGCGGGTGGTCGGCGTGGTGCGCGCGCGCGGCGGCGAGCGTGGCGAGCTCCGACATGTTCACGTACAGCATCTCTGTAACAACACGCGTTACTGTTGCGAGCGTACCTTCTCCTGGTGCGGGTGGTCGGCGTGGTGCGCGCGCGCGGCGGCGAGCGTGGCGAGCTCCGACATGTTCACGTACAGCATCTCTGTAACAACACGCGTTACTGTTGCGAGCGTACCTTCTCCTGGTGCGGGTGGTCGGCGTGGTGCGCGCGCGCGGCGGCGAGCGTGGCGAGCTCCGACATGTTCACGTACAGCATCTCTGTAACAACACGCGTTACTGTTGCGAGCGTACCTTCTCCTGGTGCGGGTGGTCGGCGTGGTGCGCGCGCGCGGCGGCGAGCGTGGCGAGCTCCGACATGTTCACGTACAGCATCTCTGTAACAACACGCGTTACTGTTGCGAGCGTACCTTCTCCTGGTGCGGGTGGTCGGCGTGGTGCGCGCGCGCGGCGGCGAGCGTGGCGAGCTCCGACATGTTCACGTACAGCATCTCTGTAACAACACGCGTTACTGTTGCGAGCGTACCTTCTCCCTGGTGCGGGTGGTCGGCGTGGTGCGCGCGCGCGGCGGCGAGCGTGGCGAGCTCCGACATGTTCACGTACAGCATCTCTGTAACAACACGCGTTACTGTTGCGAGCGTACCTTCTCCTGGTGCGGGTGGTCGGCGTGGTGCGCGCGCGCGGCGGCGAGCGTGGCGAGCTCCGACATGTTCACGTACAGCATCTCTGTAACAACACGCGTTACTGTTGCGAGCGTACCTTCTCCTGGTGCGGGTGGTCGGCGTGGTGCGCGCGCGCGGCGGCGAGCGTGGCGAGCTCCGACATGTTCACGTACAGCATCTCTGTAACAACACGCGTTACTGTTGCGAGCGTACCTTCTCCTGGTGCGGGTGGTCGGCGTGGTGCGCGCGCGCGGCGGCGAGCGTGGCGAGCTCCGACATGTTCACGTACAGCATCTCTGTAACAACACGCGTTACTGTTGCGAGCGTACCTTCTCCTGGTGCGGGTGGTCGGCGTGGTGCGCGCGCGCGGCGGCGAGCGTGGCGAGCTCCGACATGTTCACGTACAGCATCTCTGTAACAACACGCGTTACTGTTGCGAGCGTACCTTCTCCTGGTGCGGGTGGTCGGCGTGGTGCGCGCGCGCGGCGGCGAGCGTGGCGAGCTCCGACATGTTCACGTACAGCATCTCTGTAACAACACGCGTTACTGTTGCGAGCGTACCTTCTCCTGGTGCGGGTGGTCGGCGTGGTGCTCTCGCGCGGCTGCGTGCGTGGCGAGCTCCGACATGTTCACGTACAGCATCTCTGTAACAACACGCGTTACTGTTGCGAGCGTACCTTCTCCTGGTGCGGGTGGTCGGCGTGGTGCGCGCGCGCGGCGGCGAGCGTGGCGAGCTCCGACATGTTCACGTACAGCATCTCTGTAACAACACGCGTTACTGTTGCGAGCGTACCTTCTCCTGGTGCGGGTGGTCGGCGTGGTGCGCGCGCGCGGCGGCGAGCGTGGCGAGCTCCGACATGTTCACGTACAGCATCTCTGTAACAACACGCGTTACTGTTGCGAGCGTACCTTCTCCTGGTGCGGGTGGTCGGCGTGGTGCGCGCGCGCGGCGGCGAGCGTGGCGAGCTCCGACATGTTCACGTACAGCATCTCTGTAACAACACGCGTTACTGTTGCGAGCGTACCTTCTCCTGGTGCGGGTGGTCGGCGTGGTGCGCGCGCGCGGCAGGCGAGCGTGGCGAGCTCCGACATGTTCACGTACAGCATCTCTGTAACAACACGCGTTACTGTTGCGAGCGTACCTTCTCCTGGTGCGGGTGGTCGGCGTGGTGCGCGCGCGCGGCGGCGAGCGTGGCGAGCTCCGACATGTTCACGTACAGCATCTCTGTAACAACACGCGTTACTGTTGCGAGCGTACCTTCTCCTGGTGCGGGTGGTCGGCGTGGTGCGCGCGCGCGGCGGTGAAGCGTGGCGAGCTCCGACATGTTCACGTACAGCATCTCTGTAACAACACGCGTTACTGTTGCGAGCGTACCTTCTCCTGGTGCGGGTGGTCGGCGTGGTGCGCGCGCGCGGCGGCGAGCGTGGCGAGCTCCGACATGTTCACGTACAGCATCTCTGTAACAACACGCGTTACTGTTGCGAGCGTACCTTCTCCTGGTGCGGGTGGTCGGCGTGGTGCGCGCGCGCGGCGGCGAGCGTGGCGAGCTCCGACATGTTCACGTACAGCATCTCTGTAACAACACGCGTTACTGTTGCGAGCGTACCTTCTCCTGGTGCGGGTGGTCGGCGTGGTGCGCGCGCGCGGCGGCGAGCGTGGCGAGCTCCGACATGTTCACGTACAGCATCTCTGTAACAACACGCGTTACTGTTGCGAGCGTACCTTCTCCTGGTGCGGGTGGTCGGCGTGGTGCGCGCGCGCGGCGGCGAGCGTGGCGAGCTCCGACATGTTCACGTACAGCATCTCTGTAACAACACGCGTTACTGTTGCGAGCGTACCTTCTCCTGGTGCGGGTGGTCGGCGTGGTGCGCGCGCGCGGCGGCGAGCGTGGCGAGCTCCGACATGTTCACGTACAGCATCTCTGTAACAACACGCGTTACTGTTGCGAGCGTACCTTCTCCTGGTGCGGGTGGTCGGCGTGGTGCGCGCGCGCGGCGGCGAGCGTGGCGAGCTCCGACATGTTCACGTACAGCATCTCTGTAACAACACGCGTTACTGTTGCGAGCGTACCTTCTCCTGGTGCGGGTGGTCGGCGTGGTGCGCGCGCGCGGCGGCGAGCGTGGCGAGCTCCGACATGTTCACGTACAGCATCTCTGTAACAACACGCGTTACTGTTGCGAGCGTACCTTCTCCTGGTGCGGGTGGTCGGCGTGGTGCGCGCGCGCGGCGGCGAGCGTGGCGAGCTCCGACATGTTCACGTACAGCATCTCTGTAACAACACGCGTTACTGTTGCGAGCGTACCTTCTCCTGGTGCGGGTGGTCGGCGTGGTGCGCGCGCGCGGCGGCGAGCGTGGCGAGCTCCGACATGTTCACGTACAGCGCCTGCGGCATCTCTGGAACAACACGAATTACTTTTAATGAATCCACAGTCGAGTACGGTCCGCCCGGATAGCGACCGCCGTGCACAACCTGTTAAAACCGGCCATAGTGACCCACGCAAGCGTGTCGCGCTCCGGGATCGGCCTGTGCGTATCCGGTTCCAACAGGCCGGCATAATTAACTGCCGAGGGGTAATCATATTTCGTAAGATATTTGTAAAATTAAACGCAGAAAAAACTGAATACATTTGAATAAAATTTAGCACAAAGATTGGCTACTTTTAATTTAACATATAGACCCCGGAAACCAACTACGCCAACGAGACATCACTACAAATAGCGTACGACTGAAAACTATATGTTTCGCTTAATTTTGATCGGTTTTTATTTTGGATCGATCTGCGGATAGTTATGAAGATCGTATAACAATGACGTCCGTATTGTGTAGTACCTTTGGTGAGGTGCGGTGGCAGTGAGGAGGGCTTGCTCGGTTTGAACTCGTGCTGCGTCGTCTTGGCCGGCACCGACGGACGCTCCAGCGACGAACATCTCTGCATCATAAATATTATTTTCTAAATACGTATACGAACGTAAACAAGCTAGATACTTTTGCCTCCTGTCGTTTAACATTTTCTTTGGGCTTCAATTTACTCAACATCCCGCAAAGTCACTTTGCCAAATCATCAATAAAAAAAAAAGGAACATTTCATTCACGAAGGCGCGCCCCACTACTTTTACTGATCACTTACAGTGTGCGTGAGCAGCATAGGCGCACACGCATACTACCATGAATAGCATCGACGAAAATGCTTACAGTCTACTCCGCGACACCCCACAACACCAACCAACAAACCAACACCAAGCCCAAAAGGTGGTGCGTCGCGTATTCAGAATGATATGATGTATACTCACAGTAGAGTCTTTCCCGCCCTCACACCCACCACTACAACTCCTGTAAGCCAGGATCAGCAGTGGCACGCATTATGACACCGAGCGGTGAAGCTCGGCGAGTCTCAGGGAAAACTAATATGTCATTATCCCACAACGAAATTAATCAAATAGAAAGATAGGGAGGAGTTGGAAATATTAATTGTCCACCTCCCTCCATGGCAATGCGGGTGACAAAATCATGATCTAAGGAGGCGTTTTAACCAAACCAAATGTATACTCACAGTAGGTAGCGGCGGGCGTGCGTACACGCCGCCGTCCCGGGCGCCGTCGCGCGCGTCGGCCGAGAACGTGTGCGCGCTCAGTGCGGGCCGCGGGTGGCTCCGCTCGTACGCTACAATGGACATAACAGATTATAAAGTAGGTTCAATTAGATCTAAGCTAGATGCAGGCCCCTTTTGATAAGTTGGTGTGGAAATCTTTCGAGGAGGTCTGGAATGCGCAAACAACTTCCAAAGGCTCATGAAGACAAAGATCTTATCTTTGAAGTTTTAATAGCATATATTTTGTATTTGATTCAACTATGGAAATTTTAGTACGTCTTCGTTTCTTAGACAATTCTAAATTAAATTCTATGGGGTCGAGTAACACTTTGTGGAGTATTCATGTAGTAAGTCTGTGCTAATATATTTTTCATTCCAGGATCACAGAATAGAACACAACACTATATAGACTGAGGAATGAAGAATATTTTAACTGAGGATTAGGAGGAGCAGCAGCTGAGGAGCTGAATGACTAACCGCCATTTTTCTCATTGTGTGCTTATGTTACTCACCAGCTGATATAGTGTGGGGCCTGCCGGCCATGATGGCTGAAGCGGCTCTCTCAAACTGCGCCGTGTCCTTCAGGTCTGGCCATGTAGCTGATGCTGAGAAAAACATATAACCATATAACTGATATTCTACAACTGAGTCATTATTATATCGATGGTTAAAAGGCTAAGACTTAAGCGACATTATGTCGCTTAAGTCTTAGCCTTAGCCGTACGCTTACGTCAATTAGCCTTTCAACCGTCGATATGTAAGAACATAATGAAAAGCGCCTGGCTAAAAATAATAGCAATCACACAAAACATCAAGTTGTAAAGTATTGCATTACACATTTGTTTATGTTTGATATTAGACATAGTCCAGAAATTACACTAGCTATAGGAAGCCATTGTGGTGATATCTAGTAAACCCATCTTTAATCGGTTGGTGGTAGGATATTTGTATCCGCACCGATAGCGACTACCCTGTTGACAGGTTTCAACAAATGGTCAGAATATATTACATTCATATATTACGGTCTATGTCGCTTTTTTCTTTTTTGACTTGTAATAAACATATCGACGGTTGAAAAGCTAATTGACTTAAGCGACATTTTTTTACGACACTACATGTCATACATATTTAAAATCAGCACTTTTGTCTGTAATGATTTCTTATATTTACGCGAATGTTAGACATTAAAATTAAACTACTTTTGTCTATGTTTTTTACAAAGATAACATTTTTCGAAAGAAAATGTCGCTTAAGTCAATTAGACTATCAACCGTCAATATATTTTTTTGGAAAATTTATTTGAATACTAAAACGTAACAATACCAATACTTACTGGTGGTAGGTTTCTCATATGTGAGAGTCCGCCTAGGTATGTAACTACTGGACATAAGACTAAACATCTCACGTCTCAGGATGGCGAGCGCAGTGGAATACCAAACAATACTTTGTAATTCAAGGTGTTGGTGTTTCTACTGTTTATGGGCGGTAGTATCGTTTACCACCAGGCGAACGGCAAGCTTGTCTCGTCATTAAAAGCAATAAAAAAAAAAGTACCAGCATTCCCCAGTGTGTCGTGTTCGTCCCTCCCGTCGTCTGTGTTGTCATCGTCGACGTTACTCTTCGCCGGCGTGATACATTCGCTGCTTACGCTCTGATTGTCCGAACCCTGGCGGTGATTGTAAAAATATTCTTTATTTATACAGCTATATGGAAATAGGGTTAGAGGACATGGTTCATGATTGTCATATATAATAAAACACGATATACAAAAAATACCTAAAAGTAAGCATTATGTGATCTACAGGGTGATTTAAAAAAAATAAGGTTAAGGGACAAAGGCGGTGGTGTCCAAGGTAGACAAAAATTTGTATACAAATAATAAGTTACTTCAATGTTTTTGTAATAGAGATTATTCAATAATAGGGGGGGTAGGCTTGCCCCCTATCACGTCATGGGAAGCAACACACAGGCGAAAAGTGTTTGGATGCCCTGGTTGCACCTATGCCTACCCCTTCAGGGATAAAATACCTGAGTGTGTGTGTTGGTAAGCTAAATTAGATTTTCTTTCTCCGAATATCGTATGGTCCATTGCATACCAGTCACAAAATCCTGACCCCAATACACTTACAATGGAATCACTTTGCCATGCTCTTATAAAAAAAATGATCATTAATTTCTTTAGATGAAAACGTAAAAACATTTTGTATTTCTTTCATTTATTAACTACATTACTACTACACTAACTTTATTCACCTTAACAAACTATTAATAATATATTCAGTAATATCAATAAGGCTTGTCTATAAAAAGGACTGAACATGCGAAAAAAGACGCAAAATAATTACAAAAACAACTTACAACTAACTACATCTAATAAAAAAGCATAGAGACTATATTACATTGTCAACGTAGAGCGAACGTCGTTGCAGGGCGTCCTGCGAGCGGAACCCCGAGTCAGCGCTGCACACACTCGACAGCCGGAATGCTGACTGGAGGGGGAGGGAGGATGGATATAAAAAAAAAAACATAAAAACTACAAAAAAAAATAAAGTAAGGATATCGTAATGCGTAAGATTAAAAAACAAAGTAATTCGCTACTACAATTAGACATCGCAAAAAAACTCAAGTAAGCAATGAACTATGAGAACTACCAATTGAAAAACATACATCGTTGACTGGCAGGACAAAAAAAAAACAAAACCTCTGCGTCAAATATACCTACTCAATTATTTCTTTTTTACAAACCGTAACATTATATCTTTTTCTAATAAAAAAAAAATATAAAAAGCTTTGAGTTCTACAAATAGTCTTAAAAAAGGTGCTAAGTCTGCGTTAAATGTACCACTCTATTTTTTTTTTGATAATAACGTAACAATATTTTCTTTTTCTAACAAAAAAAAAAGCCATGAATAAGTACTACAAATAATCTCAAAAAAGGTGCTACATTTAATGTTACACACTGTTGAACATACCTGGTCTCGACAGAGCGGCGCGTCGGCTTGCGGCGCCGACACCGGCGTCGAGCAGCTCACCGTCGAACACGACGCCGCTGTGGGAGAGGATTGTAGAGTAATAACTCATGCAAATATTAACGCCTGCGAGTTTTCGCCAAGCAACGATTGTATGAACAAATTATTGCATCGATAAAACATTTAGGCGCTTTTATTCAACTAATGGTATTGTCCTAATTATAATATAAATTTTAAGTATATTTTGTATTAGCTCGGATAAGGACCACCTAATACGGGGTGTAAAATCCAACATAGTACCCCTAGTAACTGTGTCCCATTCCGGGATCGGCCAGTGTATATTCGGGACAAGTCGGCCGGCATATATGTCTACTGACGTGGGTAATCGTCTAATAAGTCGACACTCTATGTGGACGCCGCTCCACTTACCATAAGTGAGGTTATTTTGTCGTGTAAAAAAAATGTTGCAAATTGGCCCGTACCTCTAACACAAAGTAAATTTGACCTTATTTCAGCAACATTGCCTTAGAATTTCCGTTTCAGTTATACCACTCAATTTTTTTTTTTTGCTTTTCCCTTTATATTGTATTGTAAGTCACCCTTTTCATAAGCAAAAAATATAAAATCATTTTCTTCCTTTTTTTTATGAACTATATAATTCAAATTCAAATAACCGACTACCTCCTTTCACTTTATACGTTTCCATCTAACAACAATAAGTAGTGTCTCACCATGCTGATTGTCGGAGCACTGACTGTTGAGCGACGAGATGGACGTGAGCGATGACTTGCGGCTGCCGAGCCGAGAGGAGCCGGAGGGGGAGTGCGGCGCGGAGGGACACTCCCAGCCGCTGTGGCACGACTTTATGTCGCAAATCACCTGGAATAAATTATAGTTGACATAAACACACCATGACGTTTGGAACGATACAGTAATAACTTATTTTTGCAATGCAATATTTCGACGGTCCCTACGTAAAGTTTCGAATCTGCAAAATGCAATTTTGCGAATACCATACTTTGCGTAGAGACCGTCGAATATACATAGTTTGTTTAGTATTATATTACCACGGCGATAAGCACTTCGATCCTTATTGTCTTAAATAAATGCTGTTCATTTTAATAAGGACCGTTTAAATATTGACGGTCCCTACGCAAAGTATTGAATCCGTAAAATGCAATTTTGCAGATTCGATACTTTACGTAGGGACCGTCGATTTTTTTTTTTTTTTTATTTAATTTACCATTGTTATTTATTGTATGTGTACTCGTGCTAATGTCGATATTTGTTTTGCTTTTATAATTTCCTTATTTTGTTTGTAATTTGTTTGTCATGGTGTTGTGCGAATAAATTATTTGTATTTGTATTTAATCAGTTTGAACAGATTACTGTCAATTTATATTATTGAAAATCGAACGAGAAGAGCTTTACAGTTTCGTTTCCAGTAGTCGGTAAGATTTTGGAAGGCACATCTTTATTGCCATTATAAGATTTCATAGGTGGTACCACATACCATCATTAGATCACAGATTTTCTTTTTACTCTTTCGTGTAGTAAAAACTTCGCGATCTGCAATTCCAACTCAAATCTTCGTCGACTAAACTAAGAACCTAGACCGTAGAAACATTAAAAGAACAATGCGACAAAAAATATAAAAGACTCGTATAGGCTGTGAACTTGCAAAAGATATACCTGTAAACTGGCAGCCGGCAGTGTCCTGGGCTCGGCGGTGTGTCGCATGAGCTGCTCGCTGCCCTCCTGCAAGTGCCCGACCTCCGCCAGCATCGCCACTTCGCTCTCCTGGAAACCGCAATCATCATCAGCAACTTCCAGAATATGCTATCATCATCATGTTAACCTTTGGAAGTCTACTGCTGAACATGGAGCATGTCCGAAAGATCTACCACAAATTTACAAAATTTTGAAGATTTGTTAAAAGTATCTAGAAGGAACAGAAGAAGCTTGCCACTAAATATTTTATATCCAGTATTAAAATACAGGCTCTTATATTTTACAAAGATTAGCAGAAAATTAGCAGGGGAAGATCTCTCGCACTGGCGAAACCACGAACTACATCTCGTATCTGATATAGTCCATCGCCATTCACTGCGGAACGTAATACTCCTCAACTGAACGTCATCATCCCTCATATTTATCAAGCACATGAATGACGGGACTCATCGACACTCGTCACCTTGAGAGAGATGTTATGTTACATATGCCCAGTAGTTAAGAATCATTTTTGAGCAGCCCGTATGCATCCGTTCTTTGCCATCCTCGAGTCGTCGGTACATCGTGCTACAGGACATCCTACTCAAGTTCATTGGGACCCAAAAAATGCCTAGAACCCAATATATACCGTCTTTTCTTTAGTCCAACAAACTCACCACCACAGGGTTGAGCAGCGACACGAAGTGGCAGAAGCGGCTCCTCTCCTCTATTAGTGCCGCTTTCACCGCCTTCTCTTCCATTTCTTCCAACTGCTGTTTGCGTTCTTGAACGTCCTGGAAGCAAAAGATTTATGACCATAAGTGGTTGGTAGATGGATGAGTTTGTGTGTGTGACATGGAATTAAATATATTGGTCAATAATATTCTAGTTTTTAATCATAGGCGTATAGGGACACTCTGTATGGTTATGGTTATGGGCTCATTTTGCCGCACTTAGCTCATAAAGCAGTCTAAACTATTTCACACGGCGTTGGACTTGATCATAAATAAAACGTATGGTCATGGTCGCCCGAAGATTGCTGGGCTGTTTTACTGGTCACTATCCGGTGTCCACCAGCGTCTCCCATTTCAACAGACTTTTTATCATTTGCTTGCTTAACTCCCAATTTTCATATATATATTATATAATATATTATATTATATAATATATTATATATATATATATCGTACAACAAGGACATTAATCATAAAAATCTATAATTTGCTAGCTGCTATAAGCCACCTTTTTTTTACACGACATGGTAAAGCGACCCGCTGGTAAGCGGAGTAGGACTCACATAGAGTATCGGCTGACGATATATTAGATCCCTCGTGAATTGACACAATTTTGCCGGCCTTTTTTTAAACCAAATATACAAGGACTGACCCCGGAACGCTACACACTTAGGTGGTCCATTATAGCTTACCTTGTATACGGTGGTCGCTATTCGGACGTATATAAAGATCCTACCACTAGCAGAAATCACTGAAACATATTTAAGTATCTTACCTGCATGCATACGTCAGCACGTCGCTTGGCGTCAGGGGGCGCACGGCGGGCCTTCCTGGCATGTCGCTGCGCGTCGGTGATGCGCCGGCGCAGCTCGGTGCGGGCGCGCTTGCACTCGCGCGCGTGCTCGCGGCTCAGCGCACCTGTTGCGCACCCGCCACGCCGCCACTCCTCCGCGCGCTCCGATAACGGGCTTATTAAAGTGTCCATCAGTGCGCTGGAAAGACATAAATATTATTAACTTTGTAAGATAAGAATTGATATAGAGATGGGTTAATTAGACGGAAGGTTCGCGTTACTCTATTATACTTAGCCCTTATATATTGTGTTTTACAACTGATTACATCCAGCTCTAATGTAGCGTCGGCGAAAAGCTTTTGTCTCAAGTCACACAAGCGCTGAACTTAGTTTATATATACATCAATGCGATATAGAAAAATCAGTCCCAAGGAAATGGCGTTAGAAAAATCGACGCATAGCTTTGCCGAATCTGAGACCGAAACTAACATTTCAGTTGCCAGCCCATTTACTTTACCAAGACCAAGCAGTCGTAAAGTAGGACTATGCGAGGTTTATTGAAAATTCATATCCTTAGGCTGACATTGAGTCATCCAATAGAATGTCCTATCGTGCGATAATTAAGACATGAAATGCCATACCCGATAAATGTTTTCATCCTGGTCTCGATTGCTCTGTGCCGGAGACACACCCTGGTGAGGGCTGTGCCGATCTCCTTTGTAGCGCCTGGAACAAACAGATAATATTTGATTGAGTGATTTTGCTAATAAAAAAGGTTAAAGAAATCACACAAATAACACACATGAGAAATATTGCTAATGCAAAAACTTAAGAACTAGCAATTTTGATATCACGCTTCATAACTTACTACAGTCTTTACAATCATTTTAGTCTTAGATTTGCACCCACCCCTACAACTCCTGTAAGCCAGGATCAGCAGTGGCACTCATTTTATAACACCGAGCGGTGAAGCTCGGCGAGTCTCAGGAAAAACTAATTTGTCATTATCCCGCAACGAAATCAGCCAAATAGAAAAATAAGGAGGAGTTGGAAATATTTATTGTCCACATCCCTTCATACCAAAAAGGGTAACAAAAAATGAATTAAGGAGGCACTTTAACCTCACGTATTTCTATACTTGAGGTTAAAGTGCCTCCTTAATTCATTTTTTTGAATAACATAAATATTGAAGAGACGTTCACAACTAGAAAAGCGAGCCATGATTTTAGAATTATATTGACGAAACTAGACGTAGGAATTGGTATATTTTTAAAGAACTTAAATTAAATGCAAACCATGAATTTATATATCCGTTATTATAGAAAAGGACTAAACCGTTACTAATTTTCGGAAGTCAAATAAAAAAAATAATTTACACATACATTATGAAAGTGCCTTATGATAGTTCTCAGTAAAAAAACCCTTATTAAAGGTTAAACAACGGCATTCAAGTATACAAAATAGCCTTTAAAAATAAAATTTCAAAGGAATGGAATGTTGTATTTCATTAAGATGTGACCACAAATAAGTATGGGGATTTACCGTTATGTGTTACCTTGGGGCTTGGACCTTCTTGAGCGACAAACAAAGAAAAACACTTTTTCATCTTTAACTCTTGGTCTCTCGTGGCTCGCCGGCGAGCCAAGACAGCTACATGACATTTGCGTGTGTCACGGGATTATAACCTTATATACTACATAATAAGGTTATTTTTCCGTCACACGCGTAGCTGTTTGACAAGTCATGACGGGTTAAAAGCTTAGCAGTTAGCACCAACGATTTATGTTTCCGCGAATGTTAGCTATTGAGATAAATAATTTATTTCAAAGCTTAGTACCAAGCTTTTAAAGATGAACAACTGTTTTTCTTAGCTAATCGAAGTAAATCTTAGCTTACATATTTTAGGTTCGCCTCCTATAACATTGAATCTAACATGGCTTTCAAAATCTGCTGGCAATAGGGTTCTATCTGTGCCTAAATAGGAATAGTGTGATGGTTTATTATTTAAGAATGACATATATTTATTTTTGCCCGCACCTCCGCACATGAAAGGCTATTATCGAACTAAAAAGTACCTTATAGTAATATGCTAATTCTCAAATTCGTCTGTGCACCACATTCGAGTCTTTGATACGCGCTATAATCGGTATAATATCATCAACTAACACATTTAGTAACATAATATGTTTATTCATGTTGCATAAAAAGAGGCCAAACCATAAAAAAAAACTTTATTTGCCGCAAAACACAGATAAATTCAATAATGATAATACAAGAAATGCTTTACAACTGGTCGCTTACATAATCGGTGCATTTACCTTAAATATTATTCACGAGAAAGGCCCTATAGCGGGACTTTCCTGATGTCAACAATTATAAATGCGAGCAAAAATAAACCTTATGGGTAAAATTATAAAAACGAAATTCATTGAATAAACTACTGAATGGAAATGTATGCGTATGATGACACAAAACGACATTGTACTTTAAAACATACGTATTAAGGTTGGTAATTGATTGAAAATAAGATATAAATTTTGTGAAAAATTACAAAATTCTCAGCAATCTTATGACATAAATGTTACGGTACATCAAATATGAATCTTTGAGACAAAGGGTACTGTTTTAAAAAATACTTTTTTTTATACAGGCATTGTATGAATCCACTGCACCTGATGGTTATCGGAGTGATGTCCAGATAGAGTATCCGTTAATACCTCGTCAGTCGTTAGGATTATTCCGGCCTTTTCGAACCGGATATACGCAGGGTGATCCTGGAAGCCCAGACTCGACCCACATGGGTCTTAATAGCAAGATCAAGAGACCAGGATAATAAGTTTACAATGCGTTAAGCCAGGATATTGTGTACATTCTTTTCTTTTTCATCTTTATTTAAGGTGCTTGGTCGTTATTTCACGACTATGTCCCTCCGTACGTCCACTTTTACCCGTGCCTACTAACTTTTGATATCAAAATATTTTTTTAATAAAGGCCTAGCCTCTTCTGATACAGGACCCGACAAAAAAACTATTCATACTGCCCATTTAAAGCTGAAAGTATGAGGTCCAATCCGCACACACTTCGACAACGGTGTACTTAGGTGCTAAATTTCATCCAAACCTGTTCAGCGGTTCCTGCGTTTACTTGTGACAAACATGCAAACATATTCATGTACTCACGTATATTATAATATTGGTAACATAAAATTAGAGTACATCGAAACGTCGGTATAATGGAAAGATAAAACCAAAAGTTGAGTATTTTTATAATTTTACTAGTTGACCCGACAGACGTTGTCCCGTCTTAACCCGTCATGACTTGTCAAAATTTTATTTTCAAATATGTACAGGTAGCTGAATGTTTGCCGCCAAACATTGACAGCTACGCGTGTGACGGAAAAATAACCTTATTATGTAGTATATAAGGTTATAATCCCGTGACACACGCAAATGTCATGTAGCTGTCTTGGCTCGCCGGCGAGCCACGAGAGACCAAGAGTTAACTATGAATTTGCAGCGCGCAATCCGTCAATCGCTGACAGTTATGTCAAACAATTGACAGTTATATAAAATTTATATTTTCGTTGAGTTTTCTTAAATTTTCTAATTTTCCGCGCAATTTTTTTTGGTTTTTTTTTTCGTTCATAAGAACCTTCTCCTGACAATAACAAACACAACAAAAAAAAATAGTGAAATCGGTCCAGCCGTTCACGCGTGATGGCGTGACCAAGGGAATTGGAGATTCAGTTTTATTTATATATAGATTATACATCTTTTTTTAAGGCACGCACAGAATACAATCAGAACATATAAGAATGGCTATAGCTTGTGTTAGTACTTAATCTAGATTGCACTCTTAAATTTGTTTCCAAAGTTTGTTTACCGATAAGTACGAAAAAAGTCTTAATCTCCTAGCGCGGGAATTGAGCCTTAAACCCGAATACGGCTATTGTCGAATGTAGAATACCTATCACAATATGAATTCCCAATGACGAATGTATTCACTCGTTTGCAATGCAATAAATATTAAATTATATCAGCTGGGGCGAGAAGTTCAGAAATAATTACGATAACATTCGATGAATTGTTTTTTATAAATAGCAGTGGCGAAAGGTACATTTATCCAAAAGGGGACCCGACACGACATATAGGTACTAACATGCATGTATGTATGTGTGGCGGTATAATTAGTGCATATACCGCCATCTTGTCAATATCGACGGAACTGCAAGAGGATCGATGCAGTGACGCAACTACAGTGATATCAGACAGCAATCACGATAGATGGCGACGTCGATCCTGAATCACGCTTGCACAATTTGAGCGACGCGTTGCATATATACCATCTCCGAATAGGAACCGTCGGAGGGGCCGCGGCCGGTCAGGCGCAACATCTGCCTGACTGGAAATCTTTCCCTTCCATAGAGGAACGCAACCATCTGTTCCTCTACAGTGGCGTTAACCTTTACGCCGCTAATTATGTATGTATGTAGCTGGATGCGAGCCGCTTCCAATAGGTCGGTCTGGAAATCTTTGGGGGAGGCCCATGTTCAGAATTGGACATCCTGCGGCTGATGATGTTGCATGTATGCGGTCTACAAATCGTTCTAATGATAATTGGATACTATATAGATTCTATATAAAGAGAAGCCGGCAGGAATCGAGTTATATGGACCCTTCCCCACTGATAAATAGCACTCGATAGTTCCCTCTTATACTTACCTTTTATTTCTGTTGTCAATATCTTCAAATAACGAATGAAGAACGAAGAAAAAACGATTGTTAATAAGAGCACAATAGTTGAAAAACGATTTGAAATTTTGCGTTTGTTCAGATATTTTTGTGGCTGACTGTACCATTCGCGACAACTCGGTGGCCATCTCAGCATAAGCTATGTCATGACAACCAAAATACAGCAATGGTTTTCAATGACCACGTCATGTACTAGTCTTTGGACACCTATCCTTCTATTACCATTCCAATGTTTACGCTGCAATCGTAATCGATTCAATCGAATGTTTAATCGATTCATTACACACCGATTACAACTATTAAAAGCATATTTACTGCAATATAAGACCTTCAACAAGTTTATTTAGCCATTATTGCATGATGTATTTGTATGAGGAAAACTAAAATGATAATTCTACGCGATATAAAAACATCGGAACCGGTTAGGAGATATTAGTAAACCTATTAGCAAAGGAATATATTATGACTTCAATTTGTAAACTTTAAATATACAAAATTATTTTTAATATATAACAAACAATAAATTAGTTTGTCGAGAATCGGTGGCACAATACATTGCACTAATCTTAACTTAATAATATGTTCTATTATGTATGTATTCTACATAGGTATTGAAGAAATTTTATGACACGTTGTTCATAACTCATGCCATATTTCACTAGAAACAATTAAATTATAAATAAAGACGTATAAAACAGTGTTTCCCAACGTGGGGCCCAGTCCCCACAGTGGGGCAATTTGATAGTTCAGGGGGGCAATTTAAACAGAATTTTCAGAATTTCAATATATGTTTTGAAATTTTACTTGCTATGTTTTGATAACAATATCATAGTGATTTCTTCCTAAAACTTATTTATATTTCTTAAGGGAACAAAACAATTTTTAAAGGTTAAAACTTATGTATGGGGTGCATAAAAATTTTAGAAATATTAATGTGGGGCATGGCCTAAAAATGGTTGGGAAACATTGGTATAAAACGATTTAAAAAATTTCTTTGACGTTGACTGTTAAAAGTTAAGTGTTTTAATGCGACACGCAGATAAAAAAAAATCCTAATTAACGAGTAATATAAAAATTACAAACAACGTAAACACCCATATATCTAGTATAAACAGATGCATAATTGCATCAAATAGAATATTAATAAACTTAATTGTAACCTGATGGGTTATTTCCCTGTAATGAATAATTAAAACCATGATAATTAATGAATCATAAAAGGAAACAAATATTATTCCGAAAAATATGTTAATTGCGGTTGAAATTCCTTCTATTCTCTCGACCTAAGAAGTCCCCAAGCAAAGTGTCATACATCCGCAGTGATTTCATACAATATGGTAAAAAAAATGATAATCAAGATATTGGGGCAAATAAACAGATTTAATTTTATTGTCACAAAAGTGAATAAATCCCTTCTAGCCGTATTTCGGCGACGGGGCCAATCTCAATTAAAATCAGCCAGGTACGCGGGAGATATTATAGTGCACAAGTGTGCATTACACAAGTGCACTCTCTGCTCCTTCATTCTCAGTCAGGTGAGACGTCAATTCGACACGACCGAAGAGAGATCAGGCACAGGACCAACGGCTTATCGTGCTTGCAAAGTAGAGCATATTTTAAGAATGTTAGTTTGTGCAGTCAAAGATACAAATGAAACCTACCACATTGCAATCGAAATGTTAGTAGACATTTGTATACATTCTGATTCATTCTTCCGAGAATATTGTTTGTGTGTTATCTTAATTGATGCCATTTTAAGAAACAAAGTCCAAATTAATGAAATTCTAGTAATCGAAGAATAGATTACAGTTTGAACTATCCAGCCTAAAAAATATATTCAATAGCATGCCATTCACGAAACAATAATTGTTAAAAATCAATTTGGTCAAACATATCCAATATCAGCTTTATTACTACGTAGATAAGACTAACAGCAAACATTTGATCCAACTATACAAGCTATAGTATCGCCACTCGCCAAATATCTAAATGAATGACGAACGCATTGTAAACAAAACTAAGCGACTATCAACGTATGGGCAATTCCCAGAAGATATTGAAGTCACACCGGTTTGATACTTGCGAATTAAAATTATGGACTGTATCAGTTTACATTAAAGTTGTAAATCACGTGGCGGAGTCTCACTGTATCGTGTCTACAAAGATTCTGGTGTTTGTATAGAATAATAAATAGACGCGGCAATTAAATGTATTAAATAATTAATATTGTCGATGTAGCTGTGAAGTCCATAAGTTTGAATGCACTTTGTTCCAGGATTTCTGTTGTATGAATTCCTGATACAGCTCGAGGGCTTTGCGATGTACCGAGATGGTGTGACTAGAAAAAACCAAAACAAGTTACCAGATTTCATGGAGGAATCTTGAACTTTGGACAGCATTTACTTAATCTGCACTAACAGAACACATCTCAGGCCCTAACATCTGCATATAGTGCTTATAGTCGAATCATCTTATAACTTTATACGAATTTTGCTATTGATTGCCCACTTGTCTGTGATAAAAATAATTATTTATTTTAATTCAGAATTTTGTATATTTGATCATTTCTAACAAACATCAAAACACGAACTTTCGCATTTATAAATTTTAATTAAAGCAACACCGGAGATTCTCGCCCGTTCTTTTCTTATGAGAACTGGTTTCTGAACTGGCGGTAGAGTTAATATTGTCGGAATCTAAATAATGTATAACATTTTACAGGTTGAAATATATTCATTCATAAATTTAATTTCAAATTCAAAGATTATTGCACTCCACAATCATTTTATACATAAGATGTTACATTTTAATACGCGTGACATAATTGTGGACCGTGTCGGGCACGGAAAAGTTTCAAGAGAGGGAGAAACTATACAAAGTACTGATAATAGGTATATTTAATTTCAGATAAAAACTCTGAGACGATACGTCATCTTAAATGCCGTAAACACGTAGGTATAAATTTGCATCGACACGTCCTATCTGCAAACTACGAACCTTGTCCATAAGAGTGACCAGCGAGCCGGTAGACCGTGGCCACTGGCAGGTTCAGTGCGCGTCGAACCGACGCTGAGGTAACACGTATTGTGATTAAATGTAAATGTGAATACGAAAAAAAATGGCAAATTTAGTTTACGTGTTGTTATTAGCTTCGTATTTCTGCTTTGTTAGTGGACGTGAGTATTTCATCGTTTTCTCTAAATTTGTTTTAAGTTTTTCGCTAATTACTATTGTATTGTACTATTTTAAAATTTGTGTTCTATATATGTTTTCTCGTCTTTTGGAATTAACAATATCTTCATCTTAGTAGATGAAAATAATTTTCTCTAGTCTACGTTGTTTTATTTAGATGTCGACGCCATCAACTCGAAGCTCGACTTGCATACTTAAGTAATATGTTAGCGCTGCAATGTTAAACAGTCAAGCAATTTTTACATTTTTTCCTCAGTACTTATACATTATAAAAAAAAAAATATTGTATAGCCGTGCATTTTATACAAACGTAACCAAATGAAAGTGTTACAATTCTACATTAATGAACCTTTACGAATAAGAAATATGGACGAGCATTAAGAGGGCTTTTTTTAACCCAAAGTTATAGCCTAACTGAAGAGAATATAGTTAACCAACAAATGAAAACAAGTGTTAATGTACCATTGCATCAACATTAAGACCACTTTGGTTATAGACATAACCACTAACAAAATTAAAACGGAACCCACACAGCGCATGTCGAAATCCATAAAACCATTTATACTACAGATCGTGCCAAAGTAACGTACGAACACATTACTTCTGGAACAGTCAGGAAGAAACATCGTTCTAATAATAAATTTACCACGATTTAGAAATATTTTCCTCAATAAATGCCAAAATAATAATGGAAAATAAAGGCTTGCGATTTGATGAGTCAAACGTACGAGGTCCTCTATTACTACTACTACTACTATTAACATGAATCAAAAAAGATTTTTGAAATGCCGATACTCGTGTATTACAACATTAACAGGGGTTAATTAATTATTTATCAAATATCGTTATTTTGAAGCATTAAGATTTTGACGTCTAACACTTTTTGCACAAGATATTTCCAATTTACTATCTTAATTATAGGATTAAATCCAGCCTAAAAGGATGTACTTTTCGCATCCTTATGTACCCTTTCGAACATTCAAGCGTGCAAGTCATTGTTAATACTTGAAAATTTTGAATACAACGAAAATCACGAAAGTCCTTCAAAATGCAATTAAAGTACATTGTCGAGTGCTCTGACCGATTTCTAAAATTGGTATCGACATTTCGTTTTGTGGCTTATTGAGATGGTTTAGATCGGCATTGTGCGATCAGGGATTAACAATTGGTCTAGATTACATCGTGGTTTTGGAGTTTTTTTTAATTTTCTTGTATGTACAAATTAAGAAGATTAGAGGCTAATTCTGGCATAACTTTTTCATACTTACCTGGTTAGCCCATATTAAGAAGAGTTATGATTAAGGATGTCTCATCATTGAACTAAAGTATTTTTAACACGTTTCATTCTTATAAACTGAATTGATCATCTGTTGAAACACGAATAGCGTTTTTTTTATATTGGGACGAAAAAGTGACCCTACTGCATCTGATGGTTAAGTGAAGTGTTTCCTGTTAGCAAAGCATTTTGAGTGAAAATAAAACCGGGACAAAATACGAGTAAAATAATATTCGCCTTGGAAAATATTTTGAAAATACCTCCCAAATACTTAAAGTTCAAACTATTTTGCAAAATCGTCTTCGAGATTTTTGTCAGTCCCTGGTAAAGGAGAGGTGAGTTAGTTTAGCGGTAAGAGGAATTTTACCTTTCTGGTCAAGTTGGTTCACCTTGACCAGAAAGATAAAATTCCTCACCATGTTTTGGTTAAACATGGAACTAATTTCTTGTACCGACAACGTTAACTTTAAAACGCAAACGTGACGCACACAATGCAAGTTTTCATTTTCCTGGTCATGCTATATATCACGAGGAAGCAACATTACCACTTAGTATAGCCACAGAGAAAAACATTGTTAAAACTGTCAATTTTTTGCAAATCTTACTAACCAACCATTTACAAATATTAAAAACAAAACAAACGCGAGACTCGAGCAACTCGACTATTTAATTACTGCACAAAAAAAGGCTCAAAAGCTATAAACCAAGATATAAATAAATTCAAATATTCGCGTGCGTGCTCGACCACGTACAACGCACGTTGGTGTATATTTTAAAGCCGTTGCACGCCAAACATCTGCTTGCTATGTTTATACACAGTAAAATTCATATTACTATCTTCCCAGAATATAATACATAATACGAGTCTGCGAGCTCCGCCCGCGTACTTAAGTTATTCCGGGCTAAAAGTCCCGCTTTATATATTCTCGGGATAAAACAGAGCCTATATTTGTAGTTAGACATCTAGCAATACATCGGTGAAAACTGCATTTAATTCCATGCAGTAGTTTTTGCATGATACTTGTACAAACATACAGACAGGCTGTCAAAAATCCTTAAAACTGTTGTTTTGGCTTCTTTTGCTCTAATAAAGCCTCCCGTATTACATTTCTTCGATATTTGTATAGATATGAATGTATTTCCAAAGACTAAACAGAAAAACAAATGAGACAGAAAAATATCTTAACATTTCTTAAAAACCATTTCATTTCGTACAGTAAGCTACAAAAGTTGCCCACGTAAGTCGTTCTGATTCCGTGTCGCCTGTGTATATCCGGTTCCAACAGGCCGGCATGATTGTGTTGACTGTCGAAGGATCAACATCTCTCGTCAGTCGACATTCTACTTACCATCAGGTGCAGAGGGATCAATTCGCCATGCCCCGTATAAAAAAAGGAGCAGAACAAATTCTAATTTCAAATCGCCTATTAGATGTAACACTTTTAGCAATACACTAATAATAATATCAGCCCTGTGTTATATACTTGCCCACTGCTGAGCACAGGCCTCCTCTACTACTGAGAGGGATTAGGTCTTAGTCCACCACGCTGGCCTAGTGCGGATTGGTAGACTTCACACACTTTCGAAATTCCTATAGAGAACTTCTCAGATGTGCATGCACTAAGAATCTAGCTTAGTTTTTACGGTGATAATCCTGACGAATATCGACAGTCGACCGCCATCGGAAGATGCAAAATAGTTTAATATTCCAAATTACATTAAGCCTGAACATTTACCGTTATGTGCAATTTGCTTGCCAGTAAATCAAATCAATATTAATCATACCTAATATAAATATATTCTGACAAAACGACTCAATAATGATAATGTAGACACAATAACATGAAACTAATTATTAATATGAAAATTAACTAAAATAACTTAAATTAGAGTGACTAACTTATTTCCCGTTATAGAATTGACGTCATGCAAGCGAGCAAATGTAGATCTAAAACATGCTTGAAGAACGCTATATCAAAATGTGTTAGAGGTCCTACGGGGCAGTGCGAACTTTAGGCGCTTAGTTTAATGAAAATGTGGGCCATGAGAGGCTCCTAACCTCTTGGGCCCTGTACCAATGATACAGCTGATGAGGGGGTAGGTAAGCCACTTTTGAAATGGGGTAACAGAAAGACCTATCAAATAAACATAGCCTGATCAGTTTCACAACTAAATGAATGTGCAAAAACCAAATTATGCATCAATATTTTATTTAAGACGTAATATAGAACATTTTGTTCAAATGAACTCCAAGGCGCATACACTTATTTTATATTAATAATGGGAAGATAATATATCTACGGTTTTGTACTATTTGTATTGTAAAAAAAAAATATAGTTTGTAATGTTTAGAATAAATAATAGTCATTATTTGGATATATTCTGTAAGAAATAACTGTAGTAGTATTCGGTAAAAATCCGACATGACCCTTATTACGACGTGTCTATCTTGCATATTCACGACGAAGATCCAAGAGGATTTTCCCCATGAAAGACTGTTCTTACACACACTGATATACACACTTCTGGGATAAAGGCGTTATATATGTGTATGTTTAAATGTAAACTGCTAATGCAATTCATTTCATGTGTATTCCGTTGCATAGAAACACATTTCCTCAAGCGCCCTGGTCAGACCAGTCTAACCTGCAGTTTCTAGCTATAAACATATTTGTTTAGTCTATTTGCATCGCATTAGGAAGCGAAAGCTCTTGCATTTTGTTTACAAATATATTTAAATTAAACTTTTTACCTTTATTAGTTTTATACTGGAAGTCGCTTATTTCTTTATTTTAATTAGAACGAATATACTAATTATACATCTGATATATACATGTGATAGAAAAGACTTATTCAAAAAAAATATATTTAATAACAATATTATAAAAGAATGGACAATTGATGACAAAAAATAAAGCCCGGAGTTTCTTTCTGCCTTTCTTCTTCGGGTAGTCATCGCTTAGGTAGTTAGTGAAAGGCTGGTGGGTTAGCTAGGTTAGGGCTTTTATTGTCCTCACCGGTGAGGATCGCGACGCGTTTCTCCCTTATTGCTTATTTAAAAATACATATATACATCATTTTATTTCTTCTTCCCTGCCAGCCCGAGCTGGCTTCTTTGTTTACTAAGTATATTTTTCATTTCTTTTATTTTTAATATAAATTGTCTTTGTTTATATAAGCTAATTTAATTAAGTGATAATTAAATATTCTCATGTACCTTGACTTGTCATAAGTGCAACTCCGCCTTATTACAAAAAGATAGGTTAGTACTGGGTTTAAACCAAGACTAAAAAGTCTAGGTTTGTTACGGTATTAAAGTTAGTACTCGGACTAAAATTCATTCTTATTACAAATCCAAGACCAACCGAGGATTATCTAGTACCGAAGATAGTCCCTGATTTAATTCGTATCCACAGAGTATAAGCAAAAATTACCGTAATTCATTGATTCATTCACTCCGCATTTGACGCACCGTTCCTTTTAACACAAATATGTATAAAACGAAGGGCAAAATGTTTAATAAAATGTGATTTGGATAATGATGATGATGCTAAATATATACTATTTTGCTATTTAAATATATCTTAAAGCTGAAAAATTTAAAATGGCTTGGTTTTGTTTTAATTCACTGTTGACTTGTTAAGCTAGCGTACAATGGAATGAAGTGTGCGGCGCGCATATTTGAACATTATCAAAATGTTTACATTTCGGTTTATTTATGATTTTGATTAATAACACTTCAAGTAACATAAAGGAACGTTGTTCTTTTAAAACAATTTAGGCACGGCAACAGCATCACAAATATAATTGTTTTTGTTGTGGAATCACTTACGTTACGTATATTTTAGTTATACCAATTAAAAATGGAGCAATAAATCAAAACAAACGAGGCGAATATTGGACTTTTGAAGAAAAGGTTAGTTAAAAGCAATCATCTTGGTTATGAGCAGTGTAATAAATTAAAATGTTATTCAATTAGTACAAATTTCCTTCTTAATCCAAGAAATACTACGTTAACTTATTTCCAAGTCGGTTTACATATTAGATAATAAATCAACCAAGACGAGTGCCAATATGTTAAGATGTAAAGAATGAAAAAAAAATAACAAATAAGTAAGTGAGTAAATTTTGCTGTTTTTGTAATGAATATTTAGTTACCATGACTTATGTAAAATGTACCTATATTTGTAAGACTAAACGACTTATTAACTAACGAAAACTACGGGGTCTATTGAACCGCAGATTTGTTCCTAACATTTTTAAATCTTCTAAATCCATTAAATCAATCAAATTTATTTCCATTTTTTCTATTTTAGTTTATATTTGGTTCTCTAAACACAATTATCAACTTTGAAATTTGATGTTTCGAGGTTAGTACTGGAGTTAAACTAGGGGTCACGGCGGTTTAACTTTAGTACCACAGATAGTCCTCGGACTAGCGATAAACTCGGTTTTGTAATACCATTTTTCTTAGTCCATAGTTTAAACCTGGTACTAAACCCGGTACTATAGTTAGTCTTCGTTTTGTAATAAGGCGGACTATGTTCGCCTACGTGATGAATAAAGCATTTTTTTTTTATACATCTGCAACATTTATATTTAGGGTTTGTTTGTTACTAGAAAAATGTTATTTCATATTATTGATTTATTCTGTTTAATTTGTTATTAATTAATAAATTAATACTTACAAGAGATACTTAGTCGATACCCCCTTTTTAAGAACATTCCACGGGTGGAGGCATATGAATTTCGGCACAGCAAGGTTTTGTATGGAGAAGGGCAGAAAGCTGATGATTTTATGTAATATGTTTAAGCAATACATTAAATTAATTAAATAAAGCACTACACCTTACCATGCATTTACATATGTATACTCTTACAAGTGTGAGATGATGATTAAAGTTCATAAATAGATGAGGTGCAGAAAAATAAAATTTATATTTAATAATTGTTACAAGTATATTATTCGATGGATTTTCGACCATTAGATCTCCACTAGTACTGTTAAATTTTTAATTTATATTAATTTAAAAGAAATCCTCGCTAATGATCCTCAAACTTTAACCTTAAATAATTATACAATATGATTAAGATGTACCCCTTACTTATATGCTCTGGTTAAACTTTTCTTCTTTAATAATTTGTCCTACATAAAATAATTTTGAAAGAAATATTTAACAATATAATATTTAATGTGTTAACTGTAGACATTGATCCGTATTCATGAATTTTTGCTGTCGACCTCCATTTGCAAGGTAGATAGAGGCCATAATAAGGGTAGCAGGAACATGCTGGATGAAGGATGCTTTTGACTGGTCCGTTTGGAAATCTTTGGGCGAGACCTATGTTCAGCAATGGACTTCATATGGCTGATGATCTGTATGTCTTGCCTTCCCAGAGAGGTAGCTAACGTAGAGCTAAGCAGTCCAGCCCACCAAGCCCTAGTGGCCAGGGTTCTTCCGGGACCACGACAAGTGACCTTTTTTAGTTCACCACCTTGTGAAAACTAACAAAGCATCTTATATACTAAAGAGTGGAAATGGGAAATTTTTTTGTCCCGCCTGAGGCCCTTAGTCATATAGTTACGTCACTACCCCATCCAATTACCAGGTACCTTTACTCAAATTTGGACTTTATAACCACAGCATGAAGGAAGGGATTGTATGCATACAATAAAAATATATATATTATGATAACCGTTATTTCATCAAATCCATTAACAATTTTTACAAATACCATCATGAAACGTGTTTGTGCATAACCGGTAGAGTTCGCAAAAAAATGCCGGCCATTAAAAGGCCGTATTGAAAGAACCTGTATTTGTATGAAAATATACATTATTCATTATATTATGTATGATTGCTAAACTGGCAAATAAAAAATCTGTTATGGATTCAGTGAATTTTTCACATATTTTATCGATGCAAAACGTTAGCATTTGCGCACTATGCACGCCTTTTATTTTGAATTCGTCAATCGTTTCAATAGTCTGTCCAGAAAAGTAAAAAACTTGCTTTAGAGCATCACTTTTGCTTCTAAGTTTTATACTAAACGTTGTCGTAACATTTTACTTCCATATTTTACCACAATATGTGAAAGTTTTTATTGTCCCAGTCAGGCTATACATTTGTCTATGATTTATCACTATTAATAAAGCCTGTATTGACATAAAAAATCTTTCATTAAAGCATTTAATAATTGAAACTTCCAAACGGATAACCTTTGTTGCGCACACTGGAATTAATAATATTTAATAGTTTTATTATCTTCTTGACTACCCAAGTATTATTGTAAACGACTTGGGAAAACACTAACATATCTGTAACTACCAATTTAATAGTTTAAGATAGTGAAAATACCGCAGCTCACTTGACCCATGCAACAAACAAAAGGCTACAATTGGCATACAGGGTCATATTAAGAATTGCATTATTAAATGAAAACACATACATATCTTAATCAAAATAAAACTTTACATGTTACTCGAACTAGGAAAGCAATAAACGGTACATTTATTGAACAAGTCCACCTTCCGAGAATAAGTATTAATTTATTTCAGGAAACGATTGCCTTGTATGAACCACAAATATAGTAAACTAGCTTTTACCTGCAGCTTCGCCGCGTATTTTTTTTTCAGGACAAACAACCTATAATATTCAAGAGTAATGTAGCTTCCTATCAGTGTTAATAAAAAATCAATATCCGTTTAGTTCCTGATTAGCGTGTTCAAACTAACAAACTCTTCAGCTTTTTATACCAATAAGTATAGACAGACGACACTCGCGGATTTACTCGCGTGAAAACTCTTCCAAAAACCGTTCCATTGCGCACTATTTCGGAATAAAACCTAGCCGATATATATACGCCGTATTCGCTTGATATATACTGGTGACTGGTTTCTCGTATGCAAGCACCCGTCTGGATAGATAACACTGCAATTTCTATTTTTATCGCCCTACAGAGCAATGTATTGCTGCCTCTGGCATTAAGTCCGCCTATATACTTATCTGTATAAAAGTGTATAAATAAATAAATATTCCAGTTTGGACATTGTAGCCCCGTGTTCACTGAGCATTACGAGACAGCTTGAATATCAAAGTGCAGAGCGCGGTGGAGTGTACTTCGTTCTATTGCTGCTGTTTACGGGCGGTCTCATCATTAGGCCAGCTGTTTGTTCGTCTCGTCATTCATTTGTATTGTCCTGATCCTCATCATCAGTCCACCTGTATGTTCGTCTCGTCAATCATTTATCTTGCGCTTAATCTCTCTCCGGTCATGTCGGATTGTCATCTCACCGGACTATGAGAGTCAAGAAACAGAAAGTGCCTGTGTATTGCACACACTTGTGCACTATAATATTCCCCTGCGTGGCTGATCTCCGCTGAGATTAACCGCCGTAGTCGAAATTCGGTTTGGAAGGAATCAAATCGATAATTTGTATTAAAAAACAACAATTCCTTAGGTGCATCGCCGGCGGACGACGCGATACGTTATCCAGGGGAGGTGGAGCCGAAAGTAAGGTCCTTCGGCACTGGAGGTAGTTATTGTGGTGTGCTTGGCTTAAATCGGTGTTCTGTCTACTTCATAATAGCCGGCAAACAACTTCTTTTATATATTGAAATTAAACTAATTTTCGGATTCTATCGCGGTAATTAGTGTTTCATTTTCTCCCCGACGTTTCTTTTATATGTTAGTTTAGCTACACTTATGTATTGTAGCTACATATATGTGAGCCTCCTTTTTATTGGTAGCTTTACTAAGGTACAGAACAATATCCTCCACTGCGCGGTAATGTTCTCAAGTTGTTTGCCGGCTATTGTGTTTTTGTGTGTTCGTCTCGCTTCAATGCACGCAGTGTTTTTCTGATCACTCTGCACTAAATTTAAATTATAAAATATTAAAACTAATATCTACTTTATTAACTGCTGTATTTAACAATACTATAGTAACATTTATATTTTTCCTACGATAAATATGATGCTGATACACCTAAATAATTACAATTATAAACACTTACTAGTCTCACGAAGCGGCGAGAACTAAGTTAGGGATCGGATGGACTGCCGAGACGAAGGTTCGCAGGTTCAAAACCCAAGGGCACGCTCCTCTGTCTTTTTAAAAAGTTATGTGTGTATTCTTTGTGAATTATCGCTTGCTTTAATGGTGGAGGAAAACATCTTGAGAAAACATGCATAGCTGAATTAATCATGAGAATTTCCAAGGTACGTGAGTTCTAACAATTCACACTAGGACAGCGTGGTAGACTAATGCGTAAACTCTCTCATTAGAAGTGACCCGTACTCAGTAACCGTACGTAGTGAGCAGCATATACCATAGATCTTGTATAATTAATAGTCTTCAAAGTTTTTTTTTGTTGTCGCGGAGAAAGTTATCCACTACTACCGCCAAGCCTTCACGGGGGGCGAGGCTGGACGGTAATGTTGACTTCGTGCAGCCTCACGAACCGACATTGAGCCGCCCGGAGATAGTAAAACGTCGGAAAACTGCCGGACCGTATTCTTAACACTATATACTTTATTATGGTTTTCTTTTACGCTAGCAAATGGACCAAAATACATTAACTGACGTTGACGTTATAGGGGCTCATCCTACGTTTAATCTTTTTACATTATTCTATATATTATGATTAATAATACGAAAAAGATGTCTTTCTGCGAAACCTGATTAAAAAAAAAACAAAAATTGGTTAAAAACAGCCAGTAATTCGTATTTCAAATATTGCAATGTGCAGAAGTGGGCATATTGTGGGGTTATCGCTTTATCTCTTTCTTTCGCACGCTTTGTAATTCCCGATGACGTTACATGTGGGTATTGCGCCTCTTCTCTGTTTATTGTTACTTACCGGATTTTAATAATTCCTTGTGTGCTATAATTTATATAATGTAAATATTTGATAATAGTAAAAATCAGCTCAGCGAACGTGTACAATATCTGCAAATAAAAACTTAGTAAATAGATTTCTAACCTTCGAGGAAATATGTAAGTAGTTTAGATCATTGAAATATATATTGTTCAGTTTCATATTATTGGATTTCCCAAGAATTCCAATACGGAAACTTCGAAACAATATGTTTACGAACTTCTAAACAAGTTAATGGTAGCACGATACTACTAATAATATATCAAATGTGAGGTCAAAGTGTTAAGTCATAAATGTTATCTAACAAATTAACCGTTAAATTTGCCAATAAAATGCGATAACCTAATTGCCGCCTTTATGTTTCGATATGAATTCAAAATATTCGGAGCCAACTCGATTAAAAAGGATCAAAATATATTTTGCGATTATTCAAAATATGGAAAATCCGACTCGATTATCATACCGAAACCGAGTTAAAGACTCAATAATGTCACAATGAAAACTGAAGCTGAACCGATGTAATGTATTAACACCTTTGTCGTATATAATTATTCCTCCTATTAAACCAAGAAATAACAAAACTGTCTAAATCTAATTAATTTGTGAAAAGCATGTTAAAAATACTTTGTTCTGTGTGCTTAGAATTTGACAAAAAAAACAACACAACTCCGTGTCGTCTTATGGGATTGATTGAGACGACCACGTGACTGATGCATTGGTCTCTCGATCAATCACAAACATCAAAATTAAGCATCTACTTACGAGTCGCGTTCTTTGAGACATTCTAAGGATGTAGATCACTCCATAATCACGATGGTCGAAAAAGCGAATGGATTCATGCGTCGAAAACGGCGATAAATCGTCCACACCGACTACCTTAATATCCGAATTTAAACAATAGCCTTATTAAAAAAAATTAGTTTAGATTCATGACATTAACGAATCTAATCGACGTACAAAAAAGTTTAACAGTATACGTTTTGTTTCTTTTATTTTTGTAGTTACTAAGTGTGTGCTAATCATTGTTTGAAATAATAATTAGATTCCCTTGTTTACTTGTAGAATGTAAGCAAACGACCACGTGGACCATCTGATGGTAAATGATCTCCACTCATTCTCATATTATTATCAATTGAGAACTTTTAAAAAGGAATTTAGATTAAAAGAAGGCGGACAAGTCACCGCAAATAAACAATTCTTGTTAGATAAACTGTTCTTGTTAGCTGATGTTGAAGGAGTAAATATGTTCTATGCAGAAAAAGAGATTTTGAAAGCATCAGCAATTTTACTATACGTATGTACGAAATACAAGCAAAGCAGTACGTACATGATTTCTGTAAAGCAGTGTCCTTTGCCAACTCATTCTTAGCGTGGACGAGAACATCTACAGAATTATTCTACTAAATTACCTGTTACATTAACTCTCTGTACTGCAATTCCGTCTCGAACATTGAATAAAGACTGAGAATTCTTGACTGATGAATGCTTATTAAATTATATGCTCATGATATTTATTGGAACTTTCCAGAATCATGCACGACGCCCAACAACGGTAAAGGCACGTGTAAGTCGATATACGAGTGCGAAGAGCTTCTCAAACTGGTGTACAAGAAGGACAGGACGCAGCAGGACACGGATTATTTGAAGAAGTCCCAGTGCGGCTTCATGGGCAACACACCAACGGTAAGTACTAAACACATACCCCCTTATTCATAGACGTTTTTTACCTAAGGACAGAGCAAAGCTGTGATAACAAGTCTGTTTCTCAGTGCCGACGGCATGACAGCCTTCACAGTACGTAGCCATAGGGCCGTTGTGATTGGTTAATATTGAAATACAAAAATTGACCTATAAGAGGACGCCTGGATGGGTACTCTATTTCTGCCGCCAAACAACAGTTCGTTGTCAGGTTATATTAAGGCTTTCAAAGAAATTATAGTCTGTGTAGTCACTGAGCTTAAAGTCCAATATTTTAAGGCGGAGAGTACAGTAAAAGTGCAGTATACCAACTTTAAGTTATGTTGCTATTCTTTCTGGGCAGATATTACGCTTTTGACCAGGCGAGCGGCTGGTCGTCTTGTTATTCAGTATAAAATGTATACGCTAGCGTCCTAACAAGAAAACAGTAGTTAATTAATGTGCTAAGTTGACTTTGTTTGGCCCCCCGAACATCTTAATCGTACGTGACGCAACAAGGTGTCACTTTAGGTTGACTTTTGGAAAGATTCACACCAAGTATTAATTCCATCCTTACGGCATAAACAACTAAGCAAGGCTCTACCATTAAAAAAACTACACAAAACAAGTCTTAGGTGACGTAATATAATTTTCGAAATCATCGCACCGTACCGTTTCCACATGTTACGTTAACATACAGGTATTTTTTAAAAATATTTATCCTTATTACGTAAATAAAGTCTTCAAGAATGTGATCTCAAGTATGTTTTCCTTTAATCCGTATGATACTAAGGACAGTGTAACTACTGGACATAATAAGACTTAATATCTCATGTCTCAGGATGACGAGCGCAGTGGAATACCAAACAATACTTTGTAATTCAAGGTGTCGGATGGTGATTCTAATGTTTATGAGCAGTCGTATCGCTTACCATTAGGCAAACGGCAAGCTCGCTTCCTCATTCAAAGCAATTTGAAAAAAGGAAAATAGTAATAATATATTTTTTTCTTAAAAATCTATATATGTTTAAATATACTAAGTTGTATAATATAGATGCAAAATAAGTCGTCCAGTTACATATTGCAAGTTCCTTATACTTTTGAATCGATATTGAAATATGAAAGTATTCTATTACTGAACAGGAAGAAAAAGGCATGGGATTAAGTATACATATTTTGTATGTATGTGTAATCATAAAAAAGTAAAAACCCACGTGAAAATGGAATCATACGTCCACTGTCTTCAAACGTTACAAGATTTTCCTCAATAAATTTAATAATTTCGCGTATTTTTCCCTCGTTTGCCAATTTTGTTCAATTATAATTTAATGCTACGTACTTATTATTCTTATATTAAATTAATCTTAGAAATGATTGAAGATTACATTGGAGTCATCAGTTAGCAACGAGAATAAGCAATTAATTGTTTGCAAAGTTTTAAAATCACATTGTGTATATTTTTATAGCACCAGCCATACTCAAAGTGAGCCTTTGGGACTCCGCTAAAATCCCATTATAGAAAATGTCAAGCGATAGGATTATTAACAACATACAAAATTTATATTATTTAAGAATATATTCATCTATAATTGTATGCTGCTGCTGCGGCTAAACATGCTGTCTCTATCCTAATTATGTAACATTCTGTATTCCGTAAAATAATGACCTTTCCCGGCCACTTAAAGGCGATCGTGCGTAATAAAAATTTCGCTAGTATACCCTCATTTCTTAGTAAGTCCTCCCATTTCTATACCAACTGCAATAATGACTGAGTCATTTTCTTACGCGGGGAAGAACCGAACCCGCATTTACCCGTTTACAACAGCTAGCCTTTCTTTAAACAATGACGAGGCGAGCGAGTCGCTCGTCTGACTATGAGCTCATCAAATGTTTTGTTTACAATTTACTTATTTCTCCCTGGATCATTGTAAATGCCAGTCAGTGAAGATGTTTTGCATGTTAAAAGTAAACGTCGAAACAGCCTAACAAATTGCACTCACCATCACTGGAGTAGAACCTGGTACTGTTAACCTTGGAAATATAGTATGGATGTGACTTTTCGAGCCGCAGTTGCCAGATAGAGAGGTTTCTCTCCAAATTTGGGGGTTTTAACGCCATGCAGGCAAATTAGTTGGACAAAGGAGTTATTTACGGAGAAGAAATATATTCGATTGACAAATATATAATTGCTGTGCCCGCGGCTTCGCCCGCGTGGTAATCGGTGTGTCACAAAGTAATTCAACCATAACACAACACAACCACGCAAGCTCTTCAACATTAATCGTTATATTTCAGTTAATTTACATAAAACCGTAATGTAGTATTAACGTAAACCTTCCTCAGGAATTACACTATTAGTAAAAACTGTACAAAAATTCGTTCAGTAGATTTTGAGAAAATCGATCACATACAGACAGCTTTTGAGGACTTTGTTTTACAAAATGTATAGATTTCTTGCCAAAATAGGAATTTAAACTTTTTTAGGTAGCAAGATTTGTGTTTTTCAAAAGCCCAATTATCTAAGAACCTCTTTACTTTGTTTTGGAGGGAATTCACTTGCGACATCTAGCGACAGTGTTTCCAGCAAAACATTCAACATGCATTATCAATTTCCAGGTGTGCTGCCCGAACCCTTGCATCACGCCGCAGGGAGAGCCAGGGCAATGCGTCAGCATTTACGAATGCACTAATCTCGCCAATTTGCTGAAGCCACCCATTACCGCCGATACGTATAACTATGTGCAGAAGTCTAGGTGAGGTTTAGTTTTTATACGGACAGCAATGATTAAACAAATACAGATATTATAGTGCACAATACACAGGTGCACTCTCTGTTCCTACACTCTCATAGTCCGGGGAGACGGCAATGTGACATGGTCGGAAAGAGAGCAGGCGCAGAACCAACGGGGGTATCACATCGCCAACTCCCTGACTCGAACTACGACTGAGTCATTTATACAGATAGATAAACGCAATCACAATTATTTTTTGCCCGACCCGGCATTCGAACCCAGGATCTAAGCGTCATAGTCGACTCGCACCGCGCACGCATTACATCTACGCCACCGTAACAGTCTTAAAACAATATACTATAAATACCACACAACACCCTAAACCCATGATATTGAAAAAAAGAAACAACAACGTGACCGTAACATCTTAAATCGCCAATAAAAGCCGTAATTACATTCGTATGCAAATCACATAATAACCAGTTTCCCCGTGTGTTAATGTCAAGGATTCCAATTGGCACAGATGACGTGATGATACGTCTGGGACCGTTCGTGTTTACGCGATCGGTTAACGTCACACGTATATGCACGTTGTGGAGGCAACATTCGATCGAGGTCCATATCGGTTGTAGTTCCTGATAATTTATGAATCAATACGAGCCCTTTATTGGTGAAAAATTTCAATTAACACAAGCATGAGCGGTCTGTTACCACTTTCGCATAAAACTAGCATTGTTTTTCGACTCGCAGTTAAGTATTGCCGCTAACGAACTCGACAACAAAAGATAAACAAACACACATCACGCCTTTATCTTATGGGATAGGCAGAGGTGCAACCAGGGCATCAACTTTGAGGCTTGTCTGGTCCGTCCCTTGATTTGATAGGGGCGGGGCTATCGTCATATCGGGCACAAATTCCCGACTCCAGGCTGATATTTACAAACTAAAGCTTCGACTGTGACACCCCGCCGGGTTGGAGGATGAAGGGTGTGGTTTAAAGAGTGATTTACAGTCCGATTGTCATTTAATAAAATGGCGTCACAAGGTAGAAACCCAAGTCCTTTTTGTTATACAGGCACGCTAAAGTGACGTCTCTGCACCTGTTGGTAAGTGAAATGGATCCAATAAAATATCGAATGAACGAGAGATGATTACCCCTCGGCAGTCGACACAATTATGCCGGCTTATTGGAACCGGATGTCCTTTTTTGTCCCATTCCCCTACTAGAATTTAAACCATCGACCTAATCATTGGACCACACATTTTCAGATGCCAAGGGGCAGATCAGTACAGTGTCTGCTGCGGATCAGCGCCAAACTTCCCTTCCAGTGGCGACTGCAAGGCTTCCGTTTCCGCCTTCCCGCCAGATCCCAAGTCCAAGTGCTGCGGTGTAGACAGCAGAGTCGGGAACAAAATCATTGGTGAGTGATTGTAAACTTTCTAATTCAATCTAAAATGTCACTTCTTACAAATCTGCCCCTTTTAAGCTGGCAACGTATCGTATCACTTCTAATTTGCTCTGGAACAATGTTCTAATATGTGACTATCTAATAATGTGACCGTGCCTCTAGTGGCCTAGGGTGCCCTTGCTCTTCATTGAGGAAGGTGCTGTATTGTATTTTCTTATATATGCACGTCAAAATGACTTCACTAATCTTGGTGGTAAAGGAGAGATGTTCAAATAAGAATATCAATGGCAAACGATGATTACCCCTCGAGAATCGACACAATCATAATAACCTGTTCTAAGCGATTGACGCCAAATCTTTTCAGGTGGAAATGCGACAGACGTAGACCAATACCCATGGTTGACCATCATCGAGTACGTGAAGACCGGCCCCATTAAGCTGTTGTGTGGTGGCGTCCTCATCAGTGGAAAATACGTGCTGACAGCCGGACACTGCCTCACGGGACCCGTTTTGCAAATTGGCACACCGTGAGTGGCTTTCTTCTTTTCAAACTCTACTTTTTTAACCTCTACTTGCGTTCTATCGTAAGATATGTTTTGTTGATCTTTCTAACACTTTGACGTCAGATAGAACGGTCATAAAAAGTATCTTAATCATTTTACAATTGACGCAAACCTAGGGCCGCCATCACCGAAATTGTCGACGCCGGATAAACATGGGAAAAATCCCGGACATTTGGACGAAATATGGGTATTTCTCCAGACACCTCAAAAAATATTTTTTTCAATAAAATAATAACATTGTTATAATTTTTTTAAAAGCCCTTGACGGACCGCCCCCCGACGCCCTTCAAACTAGGACAAATCCGGGGAATTCCGGACAGATGGCAGCCCTACGCGAATCCATATACACCGAACACGAGCAGTATGCTAAATCTTTCTTTATACCTAAATTGTTGCAGAACAAACGTCCGCCTGGGAGAATACAATACGAAAAACGACGGCGCGGACTGCGTGACGGTAGAGGCTGGGGGGATGGACTGCACAGAGGGAGCGGTCATCGTGCCCATAGAGAAGACAATACCGCACCCGGAGTACAACCCCATCAGCAGGACGAGGAGGAACGACATAGGACTCATCAGGCTGAAGGAGATGGCGCCGTTTACTGGTATAGTTTTGTTTATTAACACTTTAATTAGATTACCAAACAATGCAGAATAATTGGTGGAAGAATATTTATATCTGCCCGAATAGCAGGGTGCAATACCCCCCATAGTGGCCTACGTAAATCTGTTGCGTTCCGGGACCAGTCTGTGTATGTCCGAGTACAACCATACCGGCATAATTTTGTCGACTCACGAAGGGTAATCATTTCTCATAGAGTTGCTATCTAGACCGAAGTTATATACCATCAGGTGCAGTGGGTTACGTTTCCATGCCTGGATATAAAGTAGCATTGCTGACACGCCAAAGGTCTACTGCGGTTGTAGCCAACCCAACTCCAATGCCCTTTTATACACTTAACGTGTTAAAATGAGCGCTAAGAACCGTCGCTACAAGCATATAGCACACACAACAGAACTTGTTCGCATCGGCTACAACAAACATAGCGTTTATTTTCCTTATTACTGTAGCGTTAATTTTCACACCTATGTGTGATTCCGCGGCCTTTTTGTTGTCATTTCGCAGTAGACGTATTAAACATTAATTATTTCTCGCGACTCCAGCTGCGCTTACGCAAAAAGATTTCAATCCAGCTCCGTGTCAAATTAAACTGGTTTCTGTCCGAACAATAAAGACAGTTACCGTGATTATTAATTCATTAATAAATTGCCACTTGCAGATTTCATCCGTCCCATCTGCCTGCCAAGCTTGGACCTGACGCAGGCTCCGCCGGTGAACTTCACGCTGTACGCCGCCGGTTGGGGAGCTGTCAGCACCTCACAGCCCAGCAGCAACGTCAAACTGCACGTCCAGCTGCCGTTCATCAGTTACGAGGTGATTTTTGTTGTTCTATTTATCTTTTCTATACGGACCTACAATGCTTAAACCACGGATTTAAACCTTCCCGCTTTATAGACTGATTCATATAAGAGAACGTAGAAATAAAATTAAACAAATTATACCTTATTTTCAAAAACATTATCGTTCAAATCTACCAACACCACGAAATACAATAGAGATTATAAAAGTATCAGTAGATATATTACAAACTTTAATTACACACTTAAAATTGCTTAGCCAAGTCTACTCTTGATAATTTTCTAGCCAACCCAAACCTCAGTTTAAAGGTTACTAACAATGAAATAATCCATCCATTCATTCGCAGCGATGTCAGCCGTCGTACGCCGTACAGAACAGACAGATCGAGTTGTGGGAGAAGCAAGTGTGCGCGGGCGGCGAGGCTGGCAAAGACTCCTGCAAGGGTGACTCCGGAGGTCCCCTCATGTTCGAAAACGGGCAGACTTACGAAGTCATCGGCATAGTCTCTTTCGGACCGACGCCGTGTGGAATGCAAGATATACCAGGCGTGTACACTAAAGTACACTCTTACAAAGATTGGATAATAAGTAACATAAAGCCGTAGGTTTTGATAATGTGGTCATTGTAAATGAGATTACGTAAAACTATTCAGTTCGAAGTGTTCTAATTATAATCCATATTTACGTCGCTATAAGGTAAAAATCTTACGAGTCAAACTTATTTATGAGCAATAAATATTAATGAAGATAATATTAATGATCAAGAAATAATAAAGTAAGTTATCGTTATGATTTCTTATGTTTACGCGAATGTTAGACATTGAAATAAAACTATTTCGCATTCAACAAAGTCTTCGAAACGTCGGGAGAAAATTGTAATACAAAAACGCGATTAATTCCGAAAAAAATAGTTTTATTTCAATATAGGTAATATACGACATAAAGGATGAACTCTCTTAAATATAAATAGTGTAGTGTTTTTATATTTTTTTACAATTTACATAAGTTTATTCAAAGTAAAACAAAACATTCTTCACTATAGATAGCATTATAACTCAATATACTCATTATTTGTTTAAAATGCTTACTAAAGTCAATTCGAATGTGTTTTATATTTTAACGCTATTATATGTCATAATATTAATAATACACGTTTAAGTTATCTTCAAAGAAAACACTTATTTAATCTAATCATAGCTTAAAATGGTCGGTTTGCTGATGTTAAAACCCGCCATAGTGGCTCACGTTAGTGTGTCGCGTTCCAGGATCAGCCTGTGTATAATCCGGTTCCAACTGGCCGGGATAATTGTATCGACTGTCGAAGGGCAATCATCTCTCGTCTCTAAGTTTTTTAATATAAATTTCAACTTTGCTAGCTCCACGCGTTCTTTAAAAAAATGGCTCTTGACAGACAGAGAGACTGACAAAGGTGATCCTGTAAGGGTTCCTTTTGTAGTACGGAATAATATTTTTGAAACTTATTAGCAATGATTAAAAGTTAATTAAATTTATCAATAAAGTTACACTATTACGATATTTTAAAATAATGTTGGGATGGGATGATCTCAATAGCCCTCCTTGATAATACTATAATTTTTTATTAAGATTCTAAATAAGATTATGTGGTAATAAACTATTTTTATAAAGTGTTCTCTTTTTATTGATTGACTCAACTGGCCCGCTAGATGTCGTCCTTTCCTAACTATGAATATTCATATCAATCTGCATCTTTTCGTTTTGTTGCTTCTCAAAACCATTGTGGTAATCAAGTGATATTTCAATCAATCAACTATTTTCATTGACGCATATTCTATAGACACGAACGTCCCTATAAACTATTTGTTCAAAATCTGATCTAAAATGGCAATTAAAACGTCACTGTTATAACCTATTTATTCACTTGAACAACAAATAATTTTACTTATTTGACATTTTTTTCAAATCCAGGTTTACACTTAGACTCGAGTTCTTATATCACGACCGCCACTCCCTAACCAACACAAGCTGTCAATATTGAACATACTAAAGTCTGTTTGAATGGATTGCAGTTCAATTCAGTTGAACACTGTGATTAGGATGTTTGGATCGCCAAATCTATTACGTAGTACATATATGTCGATGATCATTTATTTACTTGTGATACAAGGTAGTTACATTGTTTGAATAATAAAATAAGACGTGCTCTATGATCAGCTTAATATTGGCATACAAGTCTTGCTTAAAAAATATGTAACATATTTATAAAGATATTAAGCAGTATGGTCTAAAATTCTTCGTCGATCCAAGTGGAATTAACATAAATAATAATGATTTCTTATGTTTACGGGAATGTTAGACATTAAAATAAAACTGTTTTTCGATTTTTTTCCCGGTTTTTTATACTTACTATAGTTTTCTCACGACGTTTCAAAGACTGCAGCATTTATGGTCACGGGAGGACTGAGGTGTTGGTCGTCCGAAATGTTATTACAATATTTACCTACATTTCACTATATTTTTATCGTTAGCTGTTAACGGTTCGGTCTACGCAAAATGAGCCTAGGTCTTGAAATATGACAGCCAGTCTTTGGGTTAAGATTTATTTATTATAAAACAGGATCCAAGTCTTTAAAACGCATTTTTTCGTGGGCCCGTATATAACTCTCAATTTTACATAATTTCGAAGGTTGAAAAACACAACATTGTTGTCTTGAGATAAAAATATTTCCTCAGCAAACAGACTGCCAAGTCTAGACGCTAGAAAAAACAATTTCAATATAAAACCAATTTAAAACACAAACTACACTCACCCCTGGCATTGGTCGCGGCGTCGGCTATCTTCTGGAAGGCGTCCAGAAAGGCTGCGATCGCGACTAACGCCGATCTGGGAACAGACGGTATGATGTTATTTTCATGTGTGAGTTTGATTTCTTGAGCGTGAAAAACATAGCGTCAGTTGCATTGTGCTATGACTGTCATGCAGAGGTTTTCGGTTGGATCCCCGTGTCAAGTAAAGTGGTTCTGAATTACGCCAAAATATCAGCAGCAGTGACGAAGGGCTCATAAAAGCCCATTCCTGGCGGATTCTCTTTAGTATTGCGGATTTGCAGAGCGTATCCATACATATTAGTACCTAAGAATACTGTACGTCGGGTTCCTTTTTGGAAAATAAATTCACCCTTCGCTACTAATCAGCAGCATACTAAGGCGAAACCTAGTGTCAGCCCAAAGTATAGAATATATGCCTGATATAGCGACAGGCTTGATCCATATGACATGATGTGACGATGAATACACACGGCGAAAATTGGATGCACTAATCTGCCTACCCCTTTGTTGTTATAAGGCGTCAAAATGTCTTTGTAAATTACTGCCGTGGTAATCTAGAGGACAGTAAGTCGAAGGCGGCCAAGTTTTTAATGAATGATTTGGAATGGGCGTCATACGAACTTTCTTTCTATCTACGTTTCATACAATTAAGTAAATTAAAAATGCTTTTTATTGTTTGATAAACAGCAGTAAGAACAATGAGATCTAGTTAACTATGTAACAGAGCAGAACCAGCTTTTCTGACTTCTGCCATCTCGAATACCAGAACAGTATGAATACATAATGACATAATAGAATGGCAGAATACCTTACTACAGTACATGTAGAAGTCATTTTTAGAGGCAGTGACAGATTCCCACGTCAATTCCGTCGACCGTTATTACCGCATCATCAATCACGTGTGCATTGATTACGTCGTGGGTGAAACGGGGCGACAATTGGCCTCACTCGGCACGGTTTCATGAACACAAACAGACTGCTGGTGACACGACTTACAATGTCTCATGTGGACTATTCCCGAATGGACAGATTCGCTCAATTTTCATATCATAGGGCGAATATTGATATGTTTCGAGGTTTAAATGTCGACAATTCGTGACTTACTAAGTCCGCTCAGTTCTTATCGAATTGTATTAACTAAAAAAGATAACTATAAAAGATGAAGATTTTGATTACAATCAATTGAATTATCAATAATTTAGTCGACTACTAACCTAATTACTATTTCGTCTCTTTTACTGTCCAATGACTTGACGTAGGGAAGAGATTGACTTCGGTAGGTAATAATGCTTTAGAAGTAGATGACGCCACGGAAAAATTTTGGTGAGCTTTGTCTCTATTCGTGTTCCTACTTTTCAGATAGAGCCTCATCGAAAAGAAGGACTTTGGACGTCTATGCATGCACTTCATAAAAATAAAAACTAGAATATGCAAGTGGAAAGGACTTTCTAGACTTAGGACCATGCATGCACTAACCATCAGAAAAAAAAATTAGAATAGAAAGAAAGAAACATTTATTCGCACACTATACTGGGACGGACACAAATATTTACAACAAGGTACAAATAAAAAGCAAAAATACATAGAGGATTCGGGCAACGTGTATCCCATGATACTGCTGAAAGGTTCCAGTTCAGCACTCAATGCCGGGCAAGGTGTGCCTGGCGCTGGTATGGAATATATAACAAATACTTACTTGAGAGCTGAATGCAGTTTCGTCGCCTTGGATATGAACTCCTCCCACATCGGAGTGCTGTTCTGTGAACAATATTAACAGAATTAAAATCAATAAATAAATAGCATGGCTTGTATATCTTCAGATTCCCTGTTCGATTATCAGCGTTTTTATATTGATATGAGATGAGACACTTTGTGTTCTTTGCATGGTTTTGTTTTTTATACGGGTAACGCAATGTGACCCCACTTCACCTGATAATAAGTGGATTGGGATCCAATAGAATGTCGACTGACGAGAGCTGATTACCCCTCGGCAGTCGATACGATCATGCCGGCCCATTGGAACCGGATATAAACAGGCTAATCCCGGAACGCGACATACTTACGTGGGCCGTCGTGGTGGGTTTGAACACAATATAAAATATATCCTACCACTAGCAAAAAACCGCCGGTCTTATCATGTACTGCGTGTAATTAAAGAAGTTACGCGAGTTATCCTAAACTTAGCTTAAGTTTTAGTCTGCAATCGTCGATAAATAATAGTAAAACCACTGACCAACGTATTTTTGAATAGCAGAAAAACCTACTTACAATATTACCCAAATAAAAGAAATAACACACATTACCCCACAAACGACAATTCTACAAAAACCCCGAAATTCCTCGCCGAATCACAACGAACAAATTCGAACCCTAATTCGAAGTGTTTAGAGTTTCGAGTGCTCCAACATCCATAACCAATTATCCGTTTACGAGACATCTCAAGGTAGACCGTACAGGACGGCGGCAATTTGTCATTATATGTAATGTTCGTGCAGGTAACAGAGTTATTGTAACACGATGTCAATTATGCGACCTTATGAATGCGACCAATGTTTGACCAAATCTTGGCACTTAAGATACCCAACATTTGTGTTTCATCGGATAGTGATTGCCGTAGAACATCATCATCATCATTAGCCGCAGGATGTCCACTTCTGAACATGGGCTTCCCCAAAAGATTTCCAGATTGACCTATTGAAAACGGCCTGCATTCAGCCGTACTCATAGCGAAAATAACATCCCGGCTGATTACAACAAGTTTCCAAATAAGTTGTTCTAGACTATGGACCTTGATAATAACAGCCAGCTTAATTGTGACACCATCGAGGACATCGACATTTCTCATTTAAGCACTGCATTTCCTTATTTACAGATAATTCAGACACAGCCAGTTTTTTTTTACCCGTACGTAGTATTCCCAAAGGAGTTTGACTCAACTTAAGATATTATAAACTTGTGGATCTTCTTGGCAAACGAATCAACATGAACAATTTAAAATATATAAAGTGTTTTGATGGTATTTTACAAACTACACCAGCTCTATACGATCGAAACTTTTCTCCTACTGAAGGAAACTTTAGTCCGCCACACTAGCGACAGCGAGTTAATAGACCTCAGATGAATCCTGAGAGGGTTGTGCACACGTACAGGAATAGAGTTTCTTCTTATTTTACAAGTAAAATATAACAAGTAAAATTTACTTCTCTAAACTTAATGTAACTATACACACTGTAACGAATTTATGCCTTTAAACTGATTTTAGAATGAGCAACAACTGGAGTTTCTTGGCCGATCTTCTCTGGTGGGAACTACTATCTAACTTGTTATAACTTCACCCCAAGAGCTAGGCTTGACGTGCAACTAGGGCACCCACCTTTTTCCAACCAACTACGTAATCATGAATTATTAAAGTATTTTCATCCTCTTAAACGTTCTCCAAAGACAAAACGTTTTTTATCAACCTTTTTTACCAAAGATAATCAGAGCCCTTCCTCTATTTATAGAACCCTTCAAAGTAATGTCATAATTTCAGTAATATGTCACGGCGGCAGCACAAACGGTCGGCATCTCATCTTTGATGAGTTTTAACTCGCCCTAATTTTTGGATGCGTCATTTTTAACGTGTATAAATAACGGCTCAATTTTGTAGTGGCAGCGTGTTTAGATTGTGAGGTTGTGGGTTCGATTATGGGCACTAGCAACTGAAAATTTGCCTGTAAGGGTAGGCAGAGACAGTACCTCTGATTCTGATACTGATACACAAATAACAGATTTTGCATTTATCTTATACTTAACTAAGTAAGATTTATTTTGTATTAATATAAGTTCTCACTGATTTATAATTCATGAAAGGTAATTAATTCTGAAATTACACGCCTTATTGCATGCTGTGATTACCTTAATGTGGTTGTGCATTTAGCTTGATTTACATTTGTATAATCTTTTTGTAAACGTTTTAATGTATTAATTGTTGGTAATCAAAATAAAATAAATAAAAAATATCGATATAAATCTTATCCCAAATAATTTTAATGAGTTCAAATGAGGCTTGTCCAATCATAATCGAACCCAGACTCCTAATCACTGCCCATACGCTTCCGAGCGACCAATAAACCAAGTAAATTGCCGAAGTTCCTCTACACCTGAAAGCATACCACCAAAGGGATGATCTGTTGACTTTTCCCACGGCGCGATGCACAAATGTCGCGCGCATGTCAACCCGTCGTTTGACAGGACTCCCTGCGCATGCGACGCATTTGGTGATAAAAAAAAATGTACAAGACATTTCTTGTTGATAATAAAATGGATTTACAACACTAAATGTGATGGGATGGATTTATTGGGAGTGCTGAGGTCTGCGCGATAACAGTGTGAATTTAGGCGGATATGTTTTTGTAGGCAGGCGCAGGCCGGCTACTGTAGGGAGAAATATTTTTTTATGTGAAATACTAATAACGATATATTCTTTTCATTCTATATGTCACACAAAGTTAAATATAAATAGTTATATAAAAATGAGCATTTTAAAAGTCATATCATTTCAAATATTGTTGAAATCAGAATTATAGGCAATCATAAAAATACTCAAAAAAGCGGCGATAGCCTAGTTGGGTGTGGAACGGACTGCTAAGACGAATGTCCGCAGGTTCAAATCCCAAGGGCACACACCTCTGACTTTTCTAAAATCATATGCGTATTTTTTGTGAATTTATCGTTCGCTTTAACCGTGAAGGAAAACATCGTGAGGAAACATCTGAGAAGTTCTCTATAGGAATTTCGAAGGTGTGTTAAGTCTACCAATCCGCACTAGGCCAGCGTGGTGGACTAAGGCCTAATCCCTCTCAGTAGTAGAGGAGGCTCGTGCTCAGCAGTGGGCAAGTATATAATACAGGGCTGATATTATTATTATACACAAAGACTCTCCTGTGTAGGATTGAATCCGTAATATTTTTTTCAATCGGCTCAATCCATTGGTGCACGCACCCAAATTGCACACATCTCTACCGATACAATTATATTTTTATTGATACTAAGTATAAAATCCTAATATCAATTTGCCCGACCTAGAAAATCGAACCCAAGTCTTCAGCGCTGCAGTCATACCGTAAACCAGCTACGCCACCGAAGCATTCAATCCTATTCAATTTAATTTATTTTAATATTGTACCTACTACCTTATTCTATACTGCAATAAAAAAAAAACAAATCAACCCTAAACAACCGACGACGGTACTAATCACACAACACGTAAACCATCGTAAAACTTTCATCCGGGTCGCGAGCATACCAGGCGGGTTAACGAGCGGCCGCCGGGTACGCGTGGACGATGAGCTCGTTACGACGGCAGAGCGACGTAAACGTCGCGGTTGATGTTATTCAATGATTGAGATGGGAATTTACGGGGCGTTTTAAGAAATTATATTTGAGGAGATTTAGCTCGCTGCTTCGCGGGAGTAGTGGCATTTTATTATGTTTGATTTAGAGATATAAAATAAACTTTATGTTACTCGGAAATAGGTGTGTTTTATTCTTATAAACTAACGCCCGTATTCATAGACGTTTTTATCTAAGGACGGAGCAAAGCTGTGATAACAAGTCTGTTTCAGTGCTGACGGCATGGCAGCCTTCGCAGTGCGTAGACATAGCGCCGTTGTGATTGGCTAATATTGAGACAACAATATTAGGCAATCATTGCTCCGTCCTTAGATAAAAAAAACGTCTATGAATAAAGGTAAATGTGCAGCTCAAGTTAAAGTATCTTTATTATAAGTGAGGATTTTGGAACAGTTTTTAAAATAATTTAGGCCGTAGATTGAACATAGCCGCACTGGACTTATTAAGCTACATACACAAAAATATACCAAAAAATCCACTCAACAAACCTCAACAACCCAAATTCCAACCCGTCATCCGCATACCTCGCATCTCATCTAAAACAAAACGGCTCAATCGCAACCCGTACAAGGCGCAATTAACCCGTCGAGGGGTGTCGCGCACCCTCGGCACACACACCCCGGCCGAGCCGGCCGCGCCGGGCCAAATTGTCGTGTCCGGGAGCGTTCGTCCGCGATAATGGTTGTGTGGTGACGTGGGGTTTATACGTGACGATACGATATCGTGGCGAGATGTCGGATACATGATTGGAATGTGAAAGTCTTTCCCCTTATTCATAGACGTTTTTTATCTATGAACGGAGTGTTGTGATAACAAGTCTGTTTCTGAATGCTGACGGCATGGCAACCTTCACAGTATTGAGATACAACAATATTAGTCAATTATAACAATCGAAGGCTGACATGCCGTCAGCACTGAGAAACAAACTTGTTATCACAGCTTTACTCCGTCCTTAGATAAAAAAGGTCTATGAATAAGGAGGTTTATCTTAGCAGTGATGTCGTAATGTTACTAACTATGTTGCTTCTTTGTATCAAATGTTTTAAGAATCAAAGATTCTATTGATAATATTAATTATCAAAACCCATTAATACACACATTGGAATATCTAAATATACGATCCCAATCATAGCCCCAAAGTCTGCTACTAAAGCCTTTTTGTAGGCTAAAATGATAACCGACAGCCCATCAGCCACAATACCAGATGATCGTCTCATACCCACACTTTTACAACGAATCATTTTAAATATAGAATACGAAAACCGTACATTCGAAATTTAAAAAAGATCGTAACGTGTAAATCAAGGGTTGCAAGTCAACGACCCGCGGCGCGCCTTGTTAGGCAAAGCGGGCACACAGGGCCCGATGATACTTCGCGTCGAACGGTTAACGCCAAATTGGTGCTCGCAACACGCGGCACAAGAGGCCTCGCTAGCTAGTCACCGGGTTATGTGAAACAATCCCGAGTGCACTGAAGGGTTGACTGAGAGGCTTAATGGAATATTCATTTGCATCTTGCGAGTACGCCGTTACGGGGGATCGCTTCATTCGTCTAATTCAACAGGGCTTTGCAATGGCATCGAAACTCTTTAGATTTTCGTTAACCAAAATAACTTTTTTATCTCTTGAAATTAAACTTCTTTTCGGATTCTATCGCGGTATTTTCTATCTCTATTTTTAAAAGAGACATTTAATATGGCGGATATGATGCTGCGTTAAAATTTATGTCAAATCCTAATCTTATAGGAAAATATATACAGCGAACAATAAGCTATATCGATGATCAGATAATAAAGTAGATAATTGAATCAAGCAGCTCACGATCGTCGTAGGGTACAACCACTATAATTATAATTGTAGAATGTAGGTAGACATTGTAACTTTACCTTTTTTTAGACGACCCCTCCGTGACTATGAAGGCTGCAAAGTCCTCGAAACGTGGGAGAAAATAAAAATTTATTACAGAAACCGCGATATAATCCGAAAACTAGTTTTATTTTAATAAAATGACTATCATAATATTCAGCCACATGAATACAGAATCAGCTACAAAATCTCGGACAATCTTTTATCCTATTGCACCATCATCATCATCAGCCGCAGGATGTCCACTACTGAACATGGGCCTGCCAAAGATTTCCAGATCGACTTATTGTAAGCGGCTCGCATCCAGCGACCAGCGACTTTTACGAGGTCATCTGACCACCTCGTGGGTGGACGTACGACACTACGCTTGCCAGTTCGTGGCCTCCACTCCAGAACCTTCGTGCCTTATCGGCCATCAGTTCTGCGAGCTATGTGCCCTGCCCACAGCCACTTCTATATTATTTCATGTAAAAACTTAATTACTATTGCGTATACCATTAATTTAATTCAAGTGTAATTACTATTCGACAACCACATCCTGCAATAGCAGCAAATTACTACTTCCTATGATAATCGCAAGTAAGGTTGTGATAGACAGACGGACAGACGCATAATACATTCATACAGTGTATTATAATATTCTTCCTATTTTGGACGTTATCGCAGGAAACGGCTAACATATATGGGGAAAGTTAAATTGCACCTGGTAATTTTGTTGCAGTGGAAGCTAATACGTCAACGTCTTATATATTTGATTTCCGAAGTAACTTATTAAAAAACAATACATTTATTTAATAACTACAATTTTATTAAATTTTTAAATCATATTGAGTAAACGTTTCTTTTAAAACTAATCAAAGAGCCCATCCTGCACCATATCTGGCGCAAAGGTGGTCATAACACTGGCAACATTAGCACGCTGTACAGCAAAAGATATATGTGTTGCACCAGATATGATTCGGCACGAAAATATTAAATAATTCCTAAACTGAGACTCGAACCAAACAATCCTAAATGATCTCGTCCAATTACGGTGTGACCAAATTACTTAAACAATAAAAGAAACTTCTCGCCGTAAGCCCAAAAAATCCGTTACATTACTCTGAAAGAGGAAAAAACGGACAAGTGTGAGTTGGACTCGCGCACTGAGGGTTTTTTTTTTCTTTTACACGTGCGTTACGACTTGTCTTAATGATCAATGACTTTGTGCAGAAAGTAATTTTCTTGCCAAATTCTATGATTCTAAGTCAACGGGGAGTACCCTGTAGGTTTTGATTGATTACATTATGAAATCGCAGAATATGCGGCATAAAAGGTTATGTCTTTTGATTGCATTCACTTACAATTTTGATTTTTTGCACCTAAAAGAGACCGTACACTGAATTATTTTACATAAATTTCAACTTGATACCTCTACGAATCTCGAAAAAAGACTTGACAGACGGACAACGAAGTGACCCTATAAGGTTTCCTTTTGAGATACGGAACCCTAAAAAATCAAGCTCTTTCGCTCGCACAGCCCTGTCGAAAAGCACGGAGCTACCAAACAATGGAGTAGGCGTATAAAATCCAACACAATCGTGCATTCAAGACGCCGCGAGTCGTCGACCCAGTTTCCTTGGCAATGCGCGTATGGCGTCCGTAAAAACACTTAAAAACACTTGACGAACGTATGTGAAAGATGGCAATGATAATCTGTGCCGTCAAATCATAATAACATTTCTAAAGGCTAGGTACTAAATGATCTAGAATCTACATTGTATGTCTCACTCATTCGAGAGCCCGGCTGGTATCTGGGTAGATATTATATATCACTTTTAAAGTATATTTGAGTTGCATCCAAAGGACATTGTAAACAAACTATTATGTTCTTTGAAGAATATCGTAACCAGTGTAATTAAAAAGGCATAATGATATGGACGGGAACAATTATAAAAACGTTTATACCTACCCTCGAGCTGCGACTCAAACATCATAACCCGAGCGTCAATTAGTAATAAAGTAACTGTGAACCTGACCGGCTGTTTTACTCGAGTTAATCACCAACACCACACATATCTTCATACTTATCAAATAATCAAATAAATGACAAAACGCAGAATAATTTAATTTCTCTCTACTGCTTCCAGGATACTTAAGCTATTTCTTTACTATTAATATCATTACCAGTATTGTTACCATTGCCATCTGCCACCTTCTGTTCAACACAATTGTTCGTACCTCATCGACGCGTTGTGAATAGGGTCCGCACATGCTGACGACAGATGCAAAATGATACATTGCGGACGCAACAGCTGTATTACAGAAGCCGTACTTAGCTGGTATATTTTGTATGCTGTACTTAAGATTTTTTTTAACACCATGAAGAGGCGTGCTCTCCGCTCGCCTGATGGTGAGCGACATGACCGCTCGTAAAAAATGGCAACGCTATGTGGAACATTGAATTATGTATTGATCAGCACTGCACTAGGCTAGTCATCCTCTGATCCCACTCGGAGACGAAGACACTGAAAGGATAATTCGTCTCAATTCGGACATCCAAAGAGCTTTGTCCGAGGACCAGTAATGTAGGTAGGTACTCCTAAGTCGTGCTTAAAATGCTAGCATTGTTCCGCTCAATTTCATTAATTATGTTTATTTATTTAAATTAAATATAGTCTTACAGGAGCTACACCTAAAGCGATTATATTTACATTGTCATATAGCCAATTCAGATATAGATAGTTATGTATAGGCATTTCATGTAGCTATACATTATGAATTACAGTTTCTATAGCTATCTTTATGAATTTACATCACGCGTTTATTCCTGAAGGGGTATGCAGAGGCGCAACTAGGCTTCGGCGTGTTCGGTTCGCGGTCCCCGAGTCATTCTGAACTGCTGATGGAGACCACCATGGGGTTTTAATCGATCAAAATCTCCGTCTACCTTGCTTATGCACGAGGAGAATCCAAGAAGATTTACCCCATGAAAAAAAGCTTGTCCTATCATAACAATATTTGGTCTCATAATCTATACTATTATATAAAGCTGAAGAGTTTGTTTGTTTGTTTGTTTGTTTGTTTGAACGCGCTAATCTCAGGAACTACCGGTCCAAACTGAAAAATTCTTTTTGTGTTGGATAGCCCTTTGTTCGTGGAGTGCTATAGGCTATATATCATCACGCTATACCCAATAGGAGCGGAGCAGTAATGGCTAATTTCAGAAATTACCGGTCCAAACTGAAAAATTCTTTTTGCGTTGGATAGCCCTTTGTTCGTGGAGTACTATAGGCTATATATCATCACGCTATACCCAATAGGAGCGGAGCAGTAATGGCTAATCTCAGGAACTACCGGTCCAAACTGAAAAAATCTTTTTGCGTTGGATAGCTCTTTATTTGTGGATTGCTATAGGCTATATATCATTACGCTATACCCAATAGGAGCGGAGCAGTAATGAAACATGTTGCAAAAACGGGGAAAAATTATTAGTTTTGAGAGCTTCGGTTGCGTGCGCTGCGTAAACGGTTAAAGTTATGCAACAATGATGTATGACGGAATTGTTCCTCTTAAAAAGTTCTAAAAAAATATATTATAAAACAAAGTCCCCCGCTGCATCTGTCTGCCTGAACGTGTTAAACTCAAAAACTACCCAACGTATTAAGATGAAATTTGGTATGGAGACAGTTTGAGACCCTGGGAAGAACATAAGCTTCCGGGAAAATATATAGCGTGACTTTTATAACGGAAAACTTTAGCCCGATAAACTTTATAACGCGAGCGGAGCCGCGGGCAAAAGCTAGTCATTACAATAAAAGTGTAACTGGCCTATGTCCATCATAAATACTGAAAAAAAAAACTAATATGGGAGATCAGTGTTGCTACCCTACAAAAGAACATATTTTTAAAATTTTAGTGTCTGTATGTTTGTACACTTATGACGCAAAACTACTAGGTACATACATGGATTGAATGCAGATTTTACCGATGTATTGCTAGAAGTACAACTTAAAATATATAATGGGATATTTCTCCCGCCAAACCTTCATCACGCGCGCTGAGCCGCGTGTAAAAGTTAGCAATAACTATAACTGTTAAAACATAATTACAGTTCCATTGCGTCTTGCATCTCGCTCTAACGTCAAAGCTTTCAAACAGCTGTCGCTTTGAAAACGTAGTTGTATAATTTAATTAAACAAAACTTTGAGGCCGATAACCGTCGCAGAAAACTTGTAACTGATTGGAGATCGCAACTGTGACCGCGAGTTCGCACTGAAGTATTCACAAACAACACACTCAAGCCTTTTATCCCTGAAGGTAGACAGAGTGCAACTTCTGCACCCACTTCCCGCCGTTTGTGCTCCGTCCCAGGATTAAAGGGAGTAAGCCTTAACATTAGCTGACTGATGATTGATTCCCGAAATACAATATTATTTTGAGAAAAACCAACTACAAACCAAAAAATATTTGAAAACATTATATGCGGTTTAACGAGAAATTATTAAAACAAGCAAAGCAGTATTTTCTCCCATTATTGTTTTTTAAATTCAACACATTTAATGTTTTGTGTGAGTCGATCTAAATAATTGAATACTGTTTCCTACTCTTAGCTTAGTTGGCAATATAATTGGAATTTGTGGAATTCCCTTTGCGTTTAAAATACCATAGTCCTATACAAATGTAATTAAAATGGGACCATCCCGAATTTATACAAAATCTAACACAAAAGTATAAATCATATCGGACCATGGAATAAAAAATGATCGCTGCACAAACATAAAAAAATACGAATACTTATAATTGTCACATCGCAGGCGTACAGCGCAGCACTTGTATTATGCATTGCACGCACCAGATGTGACAATAAACCTCTTTTTCAATTACAATAGTTACTATAACATTTTATTATTGCTTACATTATTCTATACTTAAATAGATGCACTAGTTGCGCCTCTGCCTACCAGGGGCTAAAGTTAGTGTATATATTTAAAAAAGAGCAATCAACAAAGCTTTCAACTCATTCCGTTTGTATTCGTAATATAATATGCCATGATACAATATGTATTAGCCTGCGGGGCTTCTAATAACCTATCTAATTTTAATTGCCACCCACAATGAACAAATTACGACTAAACACGAAAGTTTTTATGCGACACGGCATATCAAAGATACGATTATGTTAAAACTCTGTGTTTTACGCGGCGCCAGTCGCGTGACATCCATTTTGGAATGAGAATATTTAATCAATCGTCTATCGGTGTACCAAATGTTTTTAATCATTTCAGCTTCTTCTGCGTTTACTTTTAACAAGCATTAAAACCTCGCAAACAAAAATATGATTATTGTTTGACTAGTAACTTAGTAATTGAGAGACCGCATTCACTTATTCTCCAGTCATTTTAGTGGTAGATAGTCTCATAAAATTTAAACAACTCATGCATAATAGGGTACCGGACTCATTTTTGTTCTTTACTATTATCAAATATTTACATAATATAAATTATAACACAGAAAGAATTATTAAAATCCGGTAAAAAATCAACAAGTTATAATTTCGGTGGAAGGGGTAATTAACAAGAAACAAAAAAGAGACGAAATATCCACATGTGACGTCATCGGGAATTACGACGCGTGCGAAAGAAAGAGATGAAGCGATATCCCCACATCGCGCCCACTTCTGCACATTACAATATTTTGAATATGAATTACTCGCTCATTTTTTAATTTTTATGCAGTTTTCGCAGGAGTGCTTCTTTTTTTATTATTAACCATTACATATATAATGTACAAAATCAAGCATAGGCCGGTCCCCTATTGCATACCATTTAACCTATCATTATGTTGTTTCTGCTACCCATGTTTCGCTATTGACTACGATCGCCTTTCATTCCTACACTCCATCATATTCGTTGTTAGCTGCAATAACATGTTTGTTGTTTACTTGTAGCCTAGAGTTGTGAGCAAACATTTTCATAAAACTTCGTATTTACGATACTAGCTTTTGCGCGCGTGAAAAAATTTTCCAAAACAAAAGTCCCGCTTTTTGTTTTCCCGGGATAATATAGAGGATAAAATGGAGCTTGTGTTTTCAGTTGGACCACTAGCAAGACATCAGTGAAATAAACATTCAATTCCATGCAGTAGTTCTTGCGTGATGCGTATACAGACAGACAAAAATTCTAAATCTGGTATTTTAGATGCCGTTGCTCTAATAAAAAATATTAGTTGTTCAATATCTTTAATGTAAAGACATCGGCCTGTTACAATTTTATATTATGAAAAGATAATTTTGATTGCATCACATTGCTTTGAGCTTGTCATCCTAAGAGGTTAGATTAGTTAGAAAAATCTTGTATAGACCCCTCGCACTCCAAATCAACGTTCCATTCATTACCCTTCTATCAAATAACGTCGATTTTCCCAAAGCATCTTGAGATTGTAAATCAAAACGTAGACTAAACTCCCTCTCCCCCTGCGCTCCTTTCACCAACCCCTCAGCCGGCGTCGCATTCACAATAAACGCATTATGCGAGCCGATGACACTTGATCGAACGACAGACGAGCCAGCGCCCTTGAGACGACCATTCAGATGTCAACAAACTAGGCACGGGACGTGGGGACGGCATCGCGCCGAATTCGAACTTTGGTTTTGGTATATCATATTCGGCATTTGATTTGGTTTAAAGACAGTTTGTACTGAATCCTATTACTGTACTGAATACTATTATAATCCTTTGATTAATTTCGTTGCTGGTTAAGAGTGATTCGTCTTGCCTTGCCGAGCTTCAATCCCATGTCTTATAATTCATGGTGACGAATCTGGCTGATGCTATTAGTAATAGCAGTGGTGAATTAAAGAGCAGCTTGCTCTCCAGGATCTCATTATAAAATCACTGTTCAATACCGTTAATCGTCTTCTTGAAGACTTAAAACAGAATTTACAAATAATCGAGACGCCTTAGCATTGAATGCTATACAATATAATAATTATAATCATTTCTTCTGATTCCACCTATTGGTAAATACATGTAAACGAAGATTTTACGGCCGACAGGATTACGCTATTTTGTCAATTTAGCCGAAGCAGTAGAAGCCCATAGCCGTCCCTAATGCGCCGAAGAGGGCCACCGCGGAGTTTTAGTTGGTATGCCGTGAGTTGTATATAGGGTAGGGACTCGGTCCGGCGGTCGCCTGAAGGTCATCACCAAATCCGAGCGGCTCAACGCGGGATCTTAAAGCACGGTGACCCCAACATAATCGCTCAGTCGCACCCCACATAAGGCACTTTCTGCGCGAAAACAAAAATAATGCCTTAAATACAATGACAGCAACTTAAAAAAGAATCATAGTCGAACTTTTATGCTCGAATGTGGGCGAATCCATCAAAAAACCCATTAAGCTATGAAAGCAGCGAATTTTAATTCGGACATGAATTTTCGCATAAATTTTATCTGCATGATCTCATTCAAAATTTAATCCAATTTAATCGGACACCGAAAATTCATCGACACATTGATTCTATTTCGGAAATCCAATTAGTGAACAAGTTGTGACCATTATAGGAGCGTAATCAAATGGTTATATATAGAATCGAGGGGAAGTGAAATACCAATGGGATATCGGACCTATTTTAATGGAACTTTTTTGGAATGTCAGTAGCTTTGACGTCATTACTTATTAGATTTTTGCCTTGTATTGTGTTCCAAGGCATGGGGTTCCAAATTATGTGTGTATTCTTTGTGGATTATCGCTTGCTTTAACGGTGAAGGAAAACATCGTGAGGAAACCTGCACACCTGAGAAGTTGTCTATAGGAATTTCGAAGGTGTGTGAAGTCTACCAATCCGCATTAGGCCAGCGTAGTGGACTATGGCCTAATCCCTCTCATAAGTAGAGGAAGCCCGTGCGCAACAGTGGGACAGTATATAATACAGGGCTGATATTATATTATTATTATATTATGGGGTTCCATATCAGGTAACCTGCAGCCAAACATGAGGTATGCGATCACTAAGATACCGCGCTAAAATGCCTTATTGATCACGCAAAAATTCTTTGAGACTGTAAACCAAAGAGTTCAATTGTCAGATTATAAACTGAAGAGTTTGATTAAAAATCTGGCAAAAAAAATATTAGAAAACTTTTAATAGCCCATGATTAGACTTTTGTCTTAACGGTAGAAGCTCAGCACAATGAGAGCGCAGTAAACCCTAACAAGGCCTCTGCCTACCCATCGGGAACAAAATGAACATCAGAATATCTCTAACACGATACCAATCTAAGTAATTTACATCAACGTTCCGCGTTATCAACAACAGGAATGCAACACGACCCGCAATGCACGTTCAGTACACAAGATTAGAATAACTGATGGCATCACGTTTGCCCACCTCTGACCCACATTAGGCTCCGTGTTACTGCTTTTACGATTAGGAAGGTAATCACTATAATTACCTTCTTACCTTTGCCCTCTTGGTTTCTTATTATATGAGACAGGGCAAACAATATCATGGTAAAGGATTCATGTTAAAATGATCATACACAAAAGGGATATATATTGGTCCATGCCTTAATGCTAAAGTACAATGTATTAAAAAAAATACTCTTCTTAGCCATCCACACATTTAAGCCTACGATCATGCCTAACGTTTCCTCTCCCTTTGACTTCATCTTATTATCAGAACCTTATTCCTTCCTCGGACGTCCACCCGCGAGTTGGACAGATGACCTCATAAAACTCGCAGGAGGACGCTGGATAAGGGCCGCTTACAATAGGTGGATCTGGAAAGCGTTGGGGGAGGCCCATGTTCAGCAGTGGACATCCTGTGAATGATGATGATGATAACGATTCCTTCGTCTACTTTTACACCCCCTGCTTTCTCTCTGCTTGTCCTTGTCCTAACCGTTGCAGTTAAGACGGAGATCTCCAGTATCCCATTAACAGTGATTCTCAGTGATATTGCAACGATATTTAATTTAAAATAAAATAATAAGAATAAAAATGTTTATTTCACATAAAACATGACATACAAAGAAAATTAAACCTTAAAACAGTAGGACAATGTTTTTGCTGATCACAATGTATCTGCGAACTTCCTAACTAGGCAAGCCTTTATTTAGGAAATCGTCATACGAGAATGGATGCAAGTAACCTACATAAGAACTCACCATCAATTCAAACCCGAATTCACAAATCGTTTGGTAATTTCAACAGCGCAGCAGTTTATTATACTCCATACAGCCATCTAATCTAATCCACTAACAGAATCCATATGAAAAAAATACAAAACAAACGTAGGAACGTATGGTAAACAATGAGAAACGGTACGAACGATCCGGGTAATGGGAATACCTGCGAGAATAGAGAAATAGTGGAGTATTTGATGCGTAAGTATGTCGTGATACGTATTATGCTAAAACGGAGTTTGCTGCTATAACAACTCTAAAGAATATTACTAATATGATATTATTTATATGTTTGTTAGCACATCTGTTATAAATGGCTGAATGGATTTGGATGGAATTTGACACGCAGACAGACGAAATTATGGAATACCAATATAGGCTAATATTATTATATAATAACTAATTACGACATTTCTCCGGTCCAACGTATTTCAGAAAATATGAGTTGGTAACATTTCTGTCTTACGAGTTCATATGTTTCCGCGAATGTAAAACATTGAAATATAACTAATTTTCGAATTATATCATGATTCTTTATAAGTGTCTCCCGACGTTTTGATGATTTGCAGACTCTATGTTCACGAAGGGGACTGAGGAGTTGGTCATCCGAAAAGTCAAAATTACAATATCTACATACATTTTACCATTACTCAAAATTTTGTTCTATAGCATCTCTACCACGACATACATATAGTTATGTATAAGTATAACTATACATGTGCGTACGTACGTGTGTATCAAGATGATTATATTTCCCATTAACTCCCGTGACGCACTCAAAGCGAACTCTCGGTACGGCCCCGGTGTCGCGAAATTGTATTATCAGCAAATAATTACTGGGAGATTAAGGCCTCGGGACGCGATTTGTATTACACGGGCGTAGGTAGGATAGATCCTTAGACTTCGGGCAATGGCAGTCTTACTTATAAAAAACTAGCTGAACCGACAGACGTTGTCCCGTCTTAACTATGAATTTGCAGCGCGCATTCTGTCAATCGCTGACAGTTGTTTCAAACAATTGACAGTTATATAAAATTAATATTCTCGTTAAGTTTTCTTAAAATTTCTAATTTTATTACGCAATTTTTCGAATTTTTCTTTCTAAAGAACCTTCTCCTGACAATAACAAACACAACAAAAAAAATTATGAAATCGGTCCAGCCGTTCACGCGTGATGGCGTGACCAAGGAAAATATATGTATAAATTCGCAAAGCTATGATTAGTTAAAACACAAATTTACTCGATCAGCTGTATGTCAAAACCCGCCATCTTGCCTCTTAAGTAGGTTTAAACTAGGAACCGGTGATGTTTTTGACAGCTATTTAAGCAATTCTTAACCACCTCTTAACGCTTAAACAAATTTATAAGTAAGACTGTAAGAGGCTTAGCCATAACGGTTACATATGATAGAATTTACTGCGCTAAAAAAATCCTACTGCATCTGATGGTACGCGGCGTGAGGTAGTGTCGACTGACGTGATATACGCCATGGTTGCTAAGCCGGGGGATCGCCTGTACACCATTAGCAGGGTACCCGCGATGATAACCATGGCGTTCCCCAAAAAAAAAAGACTAACGTGATATAATCATTTATTTTTTTTGGGTATCGGACCCCACAGTCAACGCCGGGAGAAACCTGCGAATGGGACACTGGAATCCCCCGGCTTAGCGACTGCAGGGTCCTGGAGGAAAGTTGGGATAGCTGGGAAGGAAGAGAGGATAAGGAAACCTCTTAGGATGGGAGGAGAGGAGAAAACTAGGTACTGTTCTCGAACACTTATAGGCCTCAATGTGAATTGGCAACCATGAGGTATACACACTTAACTGTGTGCCCAGGGTCATGACAAATGTCCCTCCGTGCATGGACGTGCATTCGGTGTGGACAGCGAGTGCACAAGAATTGCCTCGGGGGCGACGTGATGTCATTGTCCCTCCCCAATCGGTACAATTATGCCGGCCTGTTTGAAATTATATGAACAGGGTGATCTCGAACGCGACATTTAAGAGGGCCACTATGGTGAGATATGTGCCCGCTTAAAGGTTGCGGGAAACCCTTGAACATTATGCGACCATGCTGAAGGCAGCCCACTAACACGTTACGAATCTCGGATCAGGACGGCAGAGGATGAGACATCAACGATTAGGGGACCAACTAACTAACTAACGCAAACAGAATCAAACCCACAACTCACGCCGACCCGAATCATAACCAAACCTTATTCCAAACGTCCACACGTTCACCGAAAGGCTATTTATAACCAAACAATCGAAAAGAAATAACTATAAATTAGTGAATTGTACGACGGTAGAGTATGAATAAACGGAATTTTATTAATGACCTGTCTGGATTTTAAATACTATTGTAATTCACCAAAACCTCTACAATTGTCAATATATAAGTACAAATATTTATTGTGAGCATGAACAGACGGGATCAAACTTTAATCCCAACAGCACATCGTAACACGATCAGTTTCAAAACTAATTAAAATCATATTGTTCTGCCCTCAAATACTTTCCATGGCGAATATTATACTGTGGGCGACATCACATAAAACGAAATCCACCATATTTCTAAAGCATTACAGTCTAAAGTCTGATTTCAAATAATTCTAAATCATCTCCAATCATCAAATTACACCCTATTGCAAAAGATATAAAACCTACAACTGAACAACCTATCATCACTGCCGAAAAATACACTCAATTTCAAACGGATTAAAGTCGAATATCAAACAACCATTGTTGTCTGTAGACGCTCCCGCGCCAGTGATGCGAACGTGACCGGAATAAAACATCGATATCGGTAATTTCGAATTCCGTTCGAACGAGAGCCGCGACACGCATTTCGTGTTCAGAATCCGGGATCGCTATTTCATCGTATAACTGTGTCGTGTGTACGGATTTACGTAAAGTTTTAAATCGATTGATAAAATGTGAACTTTCTTGCGTTGGATTATTCAAACTCGGGCTTGGTTTCGTTTGAATTTCGTCACTCTGTACGTCGGAATTCAGAATGTCGTGACTTGGTTCATAACACGATCTCGTATCCTATTTGAGTTGCCAGATTTTGTTTCGGCTTTGAATGGCAATGGATGAAATATGAATCCATTCGTCACAACTCTCCCTAGAGATGGCATTCGAATGCTTTTGAGCGATGCGTCGATAATAAGTACTATTGCCTCCATTCCGTAGTTATATTTCATGCGCAGTAGGACCACTACTCTTAAGTTCCGAGTTCGAATCCCGTGTTGGGCAGTGATTGTTCGATTTTTCTGTTCACTATCAGCCCGGAGTCTTGAATTTTTGCACAATATGGCGATATATTTTCTATCACATCACACAATACGAACACGAACAGGGTCAGCGAAAAGTTGGTGCTCTGGTTGCCTGCAACCCCTTCGACGATAAGCACGTGTTGTGTATTTTGTTTTTAAAAGCAGTAACTACCCTTGTAAAATATGTCAGAGATTATTTAACTTTATATAATTTTTCATAACTTGATTACATAACTTTTCAGAGATCGGCGTCAAAAACTTTTCCATCCAGACTACGTTCATCATCACAACCACTAAGTTCATCACCTGATATGAAATGATGTCGAAAATAAATCAACAAATTCTACAATACCAAAAAGAATCACGGATAGGTACGCTTCCGAATTTAAAAGAACCTCCGAATTTAATTTTTGGGACAGCGGTTCACATTCGAACCGACCCATTCATGCTATAAACGCATGTCTACAGCATAACTCTATCACTTTTTAAAATACTCTACCCTCAAACCGGTACAGACCTAGCGAACCGCAAGCCTCATTTCCAACATCGATAGTAGCACATCCCTACCCGTCCTACAATGAGAACGTAGGTCGCGCATTGAGAAATTCGATCCGGGCCTTAAAAGATCAACGCGAGCCCTTTATTAAGACATCGCCGGCCTCTTCGATTCAAATGCTACACTACCTTTTATGTTACGATGCATATTTACCAATCGCTTAAAAAACTTGAACTGACTTCTTGCTAATATGTGCTTTAGCTTATTTACACTGATCCAAATCGTGGTATGTTTTATTGGACAAATATTCTTGTTTTTCAATCTATCGAAAGACAATATAGGCTACAGGTTATCATTACACTATATGACATTCCGTCTAAACTTAAGAAGAAATTTGGAACCTCCAAGTGAATAGGCTACGACCCTCGAGATGCTCGTATACACGCTTTTTAAAATGGGTTTCTATCTGCGTTTTAGTGGGACTACGGCACATTCAGATACACAGAAATCGCTCCAGGATGTATTTTTTTATTGCCTGAGTATGGAAACAAGCTTGCCGACCTTCTGACGGTAAGCGGCAGCCGCCATGGAATGCCAGGTGTATAGCCAAGCCGTTACCTACCGCAGAACCTAATGTACTGGCCCTAACCAGTCAGGGAAAAGTAACCACACTGCACCTGAAGATAAGTGGAGTAGATTCCAGATAGTGTCGAGCGAGGAGATGCTATATTCTCGCCAGTCTACACTACTATATCAGACTGTTAGCAAAAGGATTTACACAGGCTGATTTCAACATGTGACACTTACCTCGGCCGCTATGGCGAATTTGACAGATTTTTCTAGAACCATCGATCACGTGTTGAAGAACCCCAAAGCCCACTGATAACGACAGACAACCGTGGGCCGCAAGGTCACGACACAACCGACATAAAAGAAAGTGGGTCGCATCGATCTGTCAGCCAACATTCTCGTAATTAGTTATGGATTTATTTTTAGTTATTTTTAAACCTCGCCAAATTGTCTGGCCGTCCGACTGAGCGATATTGAGTCTTGCGTGGAAGTTACTATTACTACCTTAGCTTCAAAGACAGCTGTTTAAAACTGATGCAGACCAACAACTAAACTGAGTTTGAGATTTTTTTATATACTTTTATGCAGACCGCAAACTATGTAAACTATATAACGTACCTACTATGGATTCTCAGCCATGCGCGCTAAGCCAAAATAACCTGGCTTATTCTTGATTTCTAACCGGCGTCATGTTTTTTTTTAATATTACAGAAACAATTATAAGTAAATTTTTTAACCCCCAATTGGAGACGCAATCCCGTGAAAATCGAAAGAAACCGACATCAGGTTTGGTCTGACTTGGAATCCGAACCCAAGATATACACTGACAAAACCATGGAGGCTATATTTAGAGACTAATAATGAATTTTAATACGTACGAAGGAGTTCTTCGCTTGGTTGGTTATTTCAATGACATGCGTGGGGGTGTTTGTGTTACGACAGTCCAAACTGATTATAAATATTGACGAGATAATAATTACGTACAGCATTAAAGGTCATGAGCTACAAATAAATTGCAAATTACATATTAACAAAAATTAATCATTATTGAAGCTATTTTGGGCACTGTTACTTTTACATTTTGATTTAATTTACGTCGTTGTTATAAGTTGATAATAATGTGGATTAACAAACAGCTCACGGCTCAAATAATTATTTCAAACTTTACTAACGTCTAGAAAATTTAGAAGACCACGGATAAAATCCATAATAAACGCAGATTCAAGCATAACTTTGAGCAAGAAAATGGAACAGCATCAGCTGTTTATAGCTCTATTTTAAATTGCCCTCGCTGAGCTTATTCCCTTTCCATAATCTGATATGGCACCAACTGAATACAAAGTTAAACATAAATTCTAATCTAGGGCAACGCTAGTCTATTTTTTAAGTAGTTTCAGTCACAGATGGTAAGGTTTCAAAAATCCTCAAAACTCCACCAACGTTGCTTTTGATGTTTTATTTGTTGTTTCTTCCTTCCACTGCATCCTTCACTACACTTGAAGGTAAATAAACAGCGTCCAGTTATATCGATAGACGAGAGACGATTATCTCTCGGGAGTTGACATAATTCATGCCTTTTCAGATATACACAGGCTGATCACGGAACGCGACACACTTGGACCAACGGCGTGTGTTACAGCTCATGTACGGTGGTCGCTATCCGGGCATACAAATCCTACCACGTAAGATCACGTGACTCCCTCGCTCGTTTACCGTCCATCAAATATCTACATACCCAATTGAAATTGTAACCACTAGACCTAAATAACATGAACACTGGCATTATTCCAACAAACGTAATCAAACTCATAATTATTATAAAGGGTATTCGTCAAATGTTTGGTTATTTTAACTGCCGCCGGCTGGAGCTTTGGGTTACGCAAACTGTCTGGTTAGAAACTGGTGTATGTTGGTTTAATCGTCTCATTGGCTCATTGTAATTTCAGCTTTTAAACGGAGGTACGAGTTTGATTACTGGTGATTGGTATCTTGTATGCGAGGGTCTGTCTGAGTAGGTACCACCATACCAGGCGTTATCGAGCTTGCATACTGTTGGTAACTTTCGTATGCGAGGGTCTATCTGGATTGGTTCGATCGCAACGTCTTTTTCTGCCTTCATACAGCCAATCTGCATGTGTGCCGGTTTGAAGGACATTGTAGCCATGTCTCAGGATAACGTCAGTGGAGTGTTACGCAGTACTATGTAATTCAAAGTTTTATATGATGTTGGTACTGTCATAAAAAAGAGATTACCAGGTCAGGCACCTAAATTTAGGAGTTTTTTTATTGGAAAAATACACGTATCTTGTCCGAGATTATACAATACTGGTTTTCGCTCGATGCTCCGAAGAATCTTTAGCACTGCTAACTTTTTTAACTTTTTTGCTTATGAATCAATAATTATTATAATCAAATCAATAGGGTAGTTGACAACGTTTTTTTAAATATAATTTACCAAAAAACGTTTGTCGACCAAAATCTAATAATAAGAATTTTTTAAATCCACGCAGTAATAAATAAATTATAAAGCTTTGTAACAGCAATGACAAACTGTGACGCCATCGAGTGTCACCGGCTATAACTATTACATGCTTAAGAAAGAGATAGCGCGATAGCCATCACGACCCCACTTTTACACACAATATTTTAAATACGAATAACAGCTTTATTCTTCAAACAATTTTGATGCTGATTTTAAAGAAGAAATTTTTTTGTATTATTTTCTATTCATTCAAAATAATGTTCTAAATCAAAAATAAAAAACTAGTTAAGATTAGCACGTCAAATAAAAATGAATCATTTCTATAACCGAATAAATTACTATTTAGTATGTACAGATTCTGTAAATCCTTTCAAACCGTTTCATATCTAGTAAACAACGCACGAAGTTGTGTGTCAACAACCTACCGCCATCTATCTGCGTGGCGTATTCGCACGTACAAAATCCTCGAGGGGTCGTTACGGTGAGCGATGGGTTCAAATCCGCGCCACGCTACGAATAAAGTTGAATATTAATCATTTCGAGAACTCTATTTGAGTTAGTAAAATTTAAGATTTTGATGTAAAAATGTAGTCTTTTGGTAGTTTATTGTCTCGTGTTTTTTCCTTACTTTACAATATTATAAACATAGTTGAGCCTCAAGGCGCAAAAACTTCATCAATATAACATTGTTACCTTTCATCATAAACTTACATTCAAGCTTTACTCTGATTCTTACTAATATTATAAATGCGAAAGTTTGTGAGGAGGGATGTATGGATGCATACATCATATATGTTTGTATGTAGCTTTTTCGTGAAAAAGCTACTGAAGCTAATCCTTACATAAATCATAGAGACAATGTCTATGTAAAATTTCTGAGTACCAGTCCAAATGTTTGGTTTGATTGGCGACTGTCAAGCGACCCAGTTACCTTTTCGCCAGGCTTACGTCACAAAAACATTCTAATAAAGCCTCTCTTTGTTAACCCATTGCCCCTCTGCTTTGTAGTTTATTCACAAAAAAGTAAAAAACCCAATGACAAAGTCAATAGAGTACATGAATATGCAAACGTGTGTATTGACGCGCTCGTACATATTAAACGACTCTATTTATAGCATACGATAAGATTACAATACGATATATCGTGTCGTTTGCTTGTTTGTTCGTTTCAATATTTTTTTTTTGTTTTAGTGGTTTTTGAAGGCGGTATATTATCGTTGCTACTAATAAAGTTTAGTAATGTAGACAAAAAGTGTACTTTTCAACTTTATAAGCAGTTCTAATCTCATGATTCAGAAGACAAATTTTAGGATGCCTATGTTCACTGTGGGTTCTTGGATCGCTAATACATTGTCCGAATGGCAGCACAACGTAGGACATACTGCGAACCGATGAAGTTTAATTAGAAACGTATTGCAAAGTATCTTCTTGGACTTCATTATGTATTAAGGTTCAGATTAATTTGACATTCGAAAACGATTTAATTATGAGTTATGACTGCTAACAAAATAATCGTAAAGCTTTAGTTTAAAAAAGAAATATCGTTACCTATAAAACACTATTTCTCGATATTCAACGCACGTTGCAGTTGTTCGGGATACGTATCGGAAACAAAACAACGTCACAGGGGCGCATTTAGAGAAGCTCCCAGGAGACTTATCTCCTAACATTTAGTTGATAGCTAAAATTGTTCATATTCACTTTAGAACTTTAAAACGTGCACAATTGTACATATCATTGAATCACAGGTCCTGACTACAAAACTTAATTTTAATTTATTAATTAATAAAAATATGCCATGTAAATTTACATACATTTTTATAAACGTATATAATATTTATAGTATGTTGATGTAAATATTTATAATCGATGTTGTGTTGTTAACAGCGGCGATAGCCTAGTTGGGCGTGGAACGGACTGCGAAGACGAATGTCCGCAGGTTCAAATCCCAAGGGCACACACCTCTGACTTTTCTAAAAAATCATGTGTGTATTCTTTGTGAATTTATCGTTCGCTTTAACGGTGAAGGAAAACATCGTGAGGAAACCTGCACATCTGAGAAGTTTTCTATAGGAATTTCGAAGGTGTGTGAAGTCTACCAATCCGCACTAGGCCAGCGTGGTGGACTAAGGCCTAATCCCTCTCAGTAGTAGAGGAGGCCCGTGCTCAGCAGTGGGCGAGTATATAATACAGGGCTGATATTATTATTATTACCGATGTTTATTGCAACATTGCAGACATCTATCAAATGACCGATTACCCCAGTAAGAGGTTACCTATACTAAAATCCCTAAAACTTTAATTAAACCCTCAACAGCCGCCCTAATCCGTCCACATAAAGCACGCGAACACGCACACAATCATACCCTCACACCGACGCTCTCTACACACGCTGTATAGCGTCGCGTTACGTAATTATTGGAACAGATGCGGTGTAACAAAGGACGCGGCGACGTCGATACGTTCCGTACACCACTTTACGATTCGTTCCACTGCGTATGCCACACGTGAGATTTTGTTTTACATTATTCTTGGATATGGGAAAGGTGGTCGGGTATTCTTTGTTAAAGGAACAGAGGATGCAAGGATTTATGTTATCTATATAAGAAGTAGGAGAAAGAAAGAATTATATTTGAGGTAAGAGGTTTGACAATGCCGCTGTTCAGAGCAAATAGACAGTTGGGTAATGTTCGGCATATGGTTAGGGCAGGTCATTCCTTTATGACGATGATCCGATGCTCGCGAAGTCTTCTTCGGTCGTACCTTCTAGAACTACCCTGGGAATATCATAATACGGTCGGTACCTGATGGGAAGCGATATCTCAATAAACTGATTTCTAAGAGACCGGTATCTCGTCAGTCAACACTGTATCTCGACTCCACTTACCATCAGAACCAGAAGTCACTTTGATATGCCCGTATAAAAAAAAACATTCACAATATCAAATCTATACTAAAATATAAAGCTGAAGAGATTGTTTGAACGCGCTAATCTCAGGAACTACTAAACCGATTTTGAAAATTGTTTCACTAATAGCAAGCTACATTACCCCCGATTGCTATAGGCTACTTTTACCTCCGAAAAAAAATCATAATCATAATAAAGGAATATTTTCCATTTATATTAAAAACAACGGCTAAACATAATCACAAGCGGAACACACCCGACGCAACGAGATCAGTTTTAATTACAAACATTTGTACACAATTGATTTCTACTATTTGTCCGGCGAGCTGTGTACACAAATGTGTATATTGTTATCATTCTCATGCTGATGGAATTTAGATTAAAAATTCTACCATATTCGGTGAAGGAAAAGTTAAAGAAATAGTACTCAGTGACTGTTGGGAATCATCAATATACCCCATGTCGCCTTATTCATAATAATAATAATATCAGCCCTGTATTATATAATTGCCCACTGCTGGGCACGGGCCTCCTCTAATACTGAGAGGGATTAGGCCTTAGTCCACCACGATGGCCTAATGCGGATTGGTAGACTTCACACACCTTTGAAATTCCTATATAGAACTTCTCAGATGTGCAGGTTTCCTCACGATGTTTTCCTTCACCAATAAAGCGAACGATAAATTCACAAAGAATACACACATGATTTTTTTTTAGAAAAGTCAGAGGTGTGTGCCCTTTGGGATTTGAACCTGTGGACATTCGTCTTGGCAGTCCGTTCCACACCCAACTAGGCTATCGCCTTATTACTTTCTTTTAATGCCGGCAGCGCATCCATTATTCTCCTGGTATTATGAGTGTTCATACATCAGATGACACCTTCCCGATGCAATTCTTGTGCGCTAGGTCTTCACACCGAATGCACGCCCATGCATAGGGGAAGGAGGGTGTTTATCGTGGTATCTGCACACAGTGCAGTGTACACACATCATGGTTGTATAACTCATCAAGGCCTAAAAGGGCTCGCGAACATTTTCCCTTCATTTCCTCTTCGCCTATACTAAGATGTTTTTTCACAAGTTTGTATCGGCGACTCATTCTTTATAATCAATAATAGTAAGTATTTGATATTAATAATATTTCTACCCATTTCATACCAACTACACTTTGTATGAACTTCTCATTTCAACATCGATTACCGGCCACTCCTACATAAATCAATTTGCATAGCTAATAATCGATTTCGAACCAATGCAAAAAAAAACAAGTCCACAGGAACAATGTTGCCAGTTGCATGTAAGTACATCACACGCGGTTTCGCTTCCCGTTGCGGCGTGGATGTTGCGACAGAGCGGGCGGCTCGATCCGCGTACGCCGTTCCATTTCGATGCGCAACGATGGTTGGACTTGTGAAATGAATTTTTGCAAAGATATATTGACCTTGACGGGTTATATTTATCGTTTTAAATCGATGAAGTAAATACTGGATCTAGTTGGAAATGGAATAGAATGAAAGTCCGCAGGTTTAACAATAGCAGATTCCTTATACGCGAGTCTATTGGCTAAGAAATACTCTGTCTTCTTAAATACAAGTACTGATATATTCTGATTTGAAGAACATTTCTAGTAGCGTAGGCACCACTTTATCACTTCACATTACGTCTCGGGTAATGAAGTGAATTGCCAAATCTTAGTAATATATGTATATGTTTTTTTATACCAGCATTCCAAAGTGCCCCCACTGCACCTGGTGGTAAGTGGAGTGGGGTCCAGTAGAATGTCGACTGACGAGGAGAGATGATTACGCCTCGGCAGTCAACACGATTATGTCGGCCTGTTGGAACCGGATATACACAGACTGGTCCCGGAACGCGATACACTTACGTAGCCCACTATGACGGGTTTTAACTGTGAGGCACGGTGGTCGCTATCTGAGCGGATACAAAATATATCCTACCACCATTATTAAAACTACCTAAGCTGACATACAGGACAGTATTGCTGTTATTAGCGACACTGTCCACACCCCCAAGTGAACAATAAAAGACCATCTTCCTTTTAAAATCATTAGGAAAAAAAACTACCTAATTTAAATCAAAATACCAATGGAGTTTAAGACGCGTTAAAAGACAGACATATCGCATCGCTTTTAATTATTCACTTCACGTCCAAATCGCTTGCATTTCGAACATTTAAACATTAGCAAATTCGTTAAAATCTATAGAAACAGTCGATACACCTAACGTACTATAATTATCGTCAGTCCGGTACAGTTCTACAATAGAACTGCATTTAACTGCGAGCAATAAACATTCCCCAACGAATCAGTTAGCAACAGTTAGTTTTCATTTGCCATAATTTATTTATGGTTAACGTTCGACGTAGTTAGTCTCGTTACGAAAACCTCACGTAATTGTTATTGTGGCGCAATGCATGAGTGTTTTTTTTTTAATATTAATTAAATTCAAAATTATTAATTACCTATTTGATCTAAGGTATCACGGCCCATACACACATGAGTTTGATTACCAAGCCAATTAACCCTTTAGGGGCTTTTGTTAACAAAAATTAGCTCAGGATTTATTCTTTCAAAGTAAGAATCGGACAAACAGCCATTACTAATGGCCCATTATTAAAAACAAATCCAAATTGTTTCAGCAATTTGCTTGTAAATTAGGATTTAGTTAAATTGAAAAAATACTAAAATTAATAAATCCTCGATTCCTTCATCACCATAAGCTCTAGTGAACATATACGATATACCCTTAAACCATTTAGAATGGAAGCACTATTTGTAGTTATTGCCGCAAACAAAAAAACTCTGTCACTTTGAATGTCACCATATAGTGCAAAACATACTATACAGTTTTGTGTCTGTATGAACTTACACATAAATAAATCGTAAACATGTAGGTATTTGTTTTACGCACACTACAACATTTTTCATAAATGTGCGTATGAGCATTTCCTCTACTTTGGCCGAACGTAAAGATCATACAATCCTCGTCCTTTATATTTTCTGTACGTACTCATAAAATAATTCCGCCAATCGCTCCCAACCCACGCCACATCCCAAAGGGTCGCGATACCGCTACGCGAGCCGCAGCGGCGCCGGCGCACGGCATCGAGCGGCTTCGATAACCAACATTTACTGTTTATAGCACCGTTGGGATTATGCAATCCATCATGCGCGTCTTGTGTGCCGAGATGAGAATGTGACTTGATTAGGTCGTTCGATGTGGCTTGATTTCGAAGATGTCTTATAAACATTGAAGTTATGTTACGCACACATCACGCCTTTATCCTCCAAGGGGTAAGTAGAGATGCAATTAGGGAACCTATGCTCTGGAAATTTTTTACCCTATGCTCCGTCCTTTGTGGCAAGCTAATCGGACCCCAAACAGATACGGAGCTAATAAATACAATATCACTTTACAAGAAGTTATGTCGAAAGGAAAAGGACTAAAATTTTTCAGCTAACCGAATAAAGATATGAACGAGCAGCTTTCGAATTTAAAACTAACTCCCTGAAGATGTATTTATTACTACAGCTTTAAAAACTAAATAGTACAGCGACACGGCCGTCCGCTGATAAGCGCCATAGCTAGAAGCAACATTATTCAGAACTTAATTACAAATTCTGTACAGCACTGCGCTCGTAAATTCAGGGCATTAGACGTCCCTCCGCGTTAAATTACAAAATACTGCAAATACAGGAGCGTGTGAAACATTAGATGTTGAGTTTCATAATGCCCAATAATAATTCCACTAGCATTATTCCTTGAATCAGAACATTGGATTTCTGTAATACAATGTTATTAAATGAAATGACACGATTATCTTCTTGGAAGCAACACTTTACAATGAGTTATTCAAATTGTATTTTAAAATATAAAAGCGTAAGTTGAAATTTTAGAACAAATTAAATATCAATGATAAGTTATTACAATTTTACACGCCCTAATGCCATCACTACTACTCAAAGAGAATTCGTCGCAGCGGCAACATCACATATTCAGTCAGAAAACACTCACGCATACACTATATTCGCACCCAACACCAAAAAGACCAAAATATCAGAAAAGTCAAAAAACACCAGGATATTTGTTGTAATTATTCGCAAATCGTGATATTTAGCACAATGTTAGCAGAGGTGTTGACGAGTATGTGGTTTTATTTATTAAAGAAATGTCAAAATTACCCTATATACTACTACATACATATATACATAAATACTGTTTGGCTGTAATAATATGTTAATTAAATCCATGTTATCCAGGAGATACCATTAATATTACTTACCAAATATAATGTATTTCCAAGTCTAACAATTGAATATTAATTGAAATCATATAAACCATTACTACTTACAGTACACCTTTTTCAAAAGATAGTCAAATTACCTGAAAAAGAAAAGATGTAAATTAATTTATCATCCCCATTTACAACTTTTACATACAAATAAGAAACTAAACATTTCCCAGAAGACAACAGTTTCACGCTCACAACTTGCACTAGTTGTAATATTTCGCTTTCCAGACAACCAACCAGCGCACGCCGACTCGCGTATAAATCTGCACCGGCGAGAATTTATCGATGTAACACATTTAAAACCTTAGTAACGAACTGATGATGCCAGATTGGTAACAATTTATTGTTTTGCAACGCCCCGTACTCTCTGTACAGTTATTGTGTGCAAAATACAGGAATTATAATGGTTCTGCGCACTTTCTTCTTTGGGTTTCTTGATACATATAATACGACAATGTCAGTTTTATCGACAAGTATTACTCCCCGGAAAAAAGCGGCGATAACCTAGTTGGGTGTGGAACGGACTGCCGAGACGAATGTCCGCAGGTTCAAATCCCAAGGGCACACACCTCTGACTTTTCTAAAAAAATCATGTGTGTATTCTTTGTGAATTTTTATCGTTCGCTTTAACGGTGAAGGAAAACATCGTGAGGAAACCTGCACATCTGAGAAGTTCTCTATAGGAATCTCGAAGGTGTGTGAAGTCTACCAATCCGCACTAGGCCATCGTGGTGGACTAAGGCCTAATCCCTCTCAGTAGTAGAGGAGGCCCGTGCCCAGCAGTGGGCAATTATATAATACAGGGCTGATATTATTATTATTACTCCCCTAGCGATGATATAGGTACCAGTGGCGTAGGGTCCATATAACCCGATTCCTCCCGGCTTCCCTTTATGTAGAATCTACCTATCATTAGAACGATTTGCATTGATAATAGGTACTTTAGTACCTTGGTGGTTGGACTGAAGCTTAAGATTAAATGTTGTGTATGCATATCAGTGGTGAAAGGTAAAATTTTCCGATAAGCAACCCGACACAACATATAGGTACTGATATGTATAAATGAGGTCGCAAATCGTTCTGATGATAATAAAATTCTACATAAAGCGAAGCCGGTAGGAATCGGGTTATATGGACCTTTTCGCCACTGATGCATATGTATATATAAGGCAGGCATCAAGCATGGGTCCGGAAGATTCTAAAGCATTCTCGACCCCCAAACCGTCTCACGTGCGCAGAAACAGGCCAACGCAGGTTTTAGTCAGTATGACCGCATAAAATTTGTAGGGACCCAACCCAGAGAGCATATATTTTATCTGGATCGGAAAGCCAGTAAGTCCGATATAACCATTCTTCCGTTCCCCAAGTTCAAAAATGGCATCCATAACATGATTTTTTACTGCGGAAAAAATGCATATAGCATTAAACGTCAGTATTCTAATAAACGTCTTTCATTCCACATCTATTCCCAACGTAACAGTGAAAAAAATGTATCATGCTGAATTCTACACACACATAACTTTAAAAAGCCTTGCCGCCGACCTGGTGGTGATGATAAAAAAACCAATTTGCAAATAAACAAGTCTAGCTGATCAATAAATCATTGTACGTCTGCATCGAACACGTGACGTGAATATCTCTTGCAAGGAGTCGCGAGACCTTTGTGTGCCCATCTACGGCGCCCGTTTAGCTCTAAATTGACGCATAAACGACCAGTGGAGCATAATGGCTCCTCTGTACGGATCTTTGGAGTGTTTTCTAGCATATATGAGCGAACAATGGTTCACTATACTATAGTAATATACTTCGCGTGCAGCAGTAAATGTAACCTATACTAATATAAAGATGAAGAGTTTGTTTATTTACACTAATTTTAGGAATTTCTAAACCAATTTAGAAGCTACATTGGTCCTGAGTGCTATAAGTTACATTTTAACCTAGAGATTTTTTTCTACAAAGGTGAACCGGAGGCAAAACCTATGATTCTATAGTGGTATGCTCCAAGTTACTAGTCGCTTCTTTCATGTTGGTAATGTCAGCGTGTATGGATTGTGAAGAAGTCTTTGATTCGAATTACAGGTCTGCCAACCTTAGGGTTTTCAGAAACAATTTATAGGGAAGCTGGATCTTGCAGAAAAGATCGACATGAGGCAGACGGTCAATCAAAAACCAAGACAAAGTCTTTGTGCAACATTGTTGAAAACACGTGTTTTAAGCGGAGATGTTCACTTTTCCACAAATTAATGACGAGACGAGCAAGCCGCTCGCATGAGGGTAAACAAGGTTCCTACTCATAAACAATGGCAACTCTAATAATCTTAACTCAAGTGCTGGTAGTAAGATATATATTATATCCGCCCGGATAGCAAACACCGTACACAAGGTGTTAAAACCCGCCATAGTGGCCTACATAAGTGTGTCGCGTTCCGGAATCAGCCTGTGTATATCCAGTTCCAACAGGCCGGCATAATTGTGTCGACTGCCGAGGGGTAATCATCTTTCGTCAGCCGACATCCTATTAGATCCCACTCCACTTACCATCAGGTGCAGTGGAGCCAATTTCCCATAAGTGTTCGCAAAAAAGTTCGCCAACTTGCAATAAAATACCATGCAGATAAATACTGCAGTAATGTCAATGTCTAAAATCCTATATCGGCGCAACAACAACCGCCTTTCACGCGGTGCCAACTAAAAGTTATCGTGACTCGACAAGCCAAGCGATGAAACCGCGAACTTTGCCAAGAAAGCACGAAGAATCACGTAAGGCAGAACAGCGAAATAAAATAATTTAGGATACTCAATGTTCCTTGCAAGTGATAGAGTAATCTTTTCTTAATAGTTAACACATATGTACAGTCAGCCGCAAAAGTAACTGTAAAAAAAATAATATTCAAATCGATTTAAAATTTTTGTCAACGATCGGTTTTTCCCTTCAATAAAATTGAAAGGATTTGATTTATTTTACATGAAAAATAAATATTTCGGTTGAAATTAATGTGTTGAAGCGTTACGAAATTTTGAATTGATTTAGCTACTGCTACTCTGACGCTGCCTGTACATACCATTACATACAATATTTTATCCAGTATATAATAATAATAATAATATCAGCCCTGTATTATATACTGTCCCACTGCTGAGCACGGGCCTCCTCTACTACTGAGAGGGATTAGGCTATAGTCCACCACGCTGGCCTAGTGCGGATTGGTAGACTTCACACACCTTCGAAATTCCTACAGAGGAACTTCTCAGATGTGCAGGTTTCCTCACGATGTTTTCCTTCACCGTTAAAGCGAACGATAAATTCACAAAGAATACACACATGATTTTTAGAAAAGTCAGAGGTATGTGCCCTTGGGATTGAACCTGCGAACATTCGTCGCGGCAGACCGTTCCATACCCAACTAGGCTATTGTCGCTTTTTTCCATCCAGTATATTACCGCGCTCAAAAAATATTTAACATCATGTCTTCTACTATGAAATTTTAAAAATAAACTATTTTTTTTTTAAGACGCTTTTATAAGACATCCTTAATATACAATTACGATTGTCTACTAATATATATTTTTTTAATTTATCCTGTCACACAACAACTAAACAACGCGATGGACCGACATGCTTTTTATACCCACGAAGAAGATACCCTTTACAAATGCGTGTTCCCTATAAACCTTTTGTACAACTTTTAACATGACAAACCTAAACATTGTAACTAAGTACTTACTATAAATACAAACACAAACCAACAAACCTCCTATGCACCCAAACACCCTCTCGTCCGTGCGTTGACATCCATTTGACACTATGCCAACAGCGTACTCCAGGAGTTGTGACGTCACACATTACGAACACGAGTGCGCTATGAAACGTATGACGTCTTGGGAACAGTGTTTTATATAAATCTATATACTAATATGAAGGTTGAAGAGTTTGTTTGTTTGAACGCGGTAATCTCAGAAATTACTAAACCGATTTTGATTTTTTATTCACTAATAGGAAGCTACATTGCTCTTGAATATCCCGGAAAAACTTTTACATGGGTGCAAAGCCACAGGCAAAAGCTACTGTTTGATAAAGTATTTCATCTGATAAATCACCGCTACTCGTTAGCACCTACAATATAAGAAACGTTTTTAATTTGCTGGCAATAAACTCTTTGGAGAATCTCTTCTCGCCGGACTCGGAATCAAACCAACGTAGGCAAAAGGTAATTAGGAAATTGGTACAATCATGGAGAATATGGGTAGTAGTTGTCTACATCACGAAGGGTCTGTCATAAAATGACAGCTTGTAAGTGATATTAAACATCTTCCAATCTCTATTCTGTCCTTTCAAAATGATGACATGCATGTTTTTGGTATTAAGTCAAGCGGCTGCCGTTAGCCATTTAAGAACGACCTAAATAGGCATGAAACAAAGTCTATATTTATTTTTATGACAGCTAAATTGAAACGAGTTAATTATTTAGACAATGGTGATCAATTAGCATTAGATAAGCTATTGGTTCATTTCCCAGACTACGCAACAAAACACAACCACGTCAACAATGTAAAACCGCCTCAACCCTCTGTGAACCCAAACACACCCTCTCCTAGGTTCGTTGACATCCATTTGACTCCGTGCCAAACGCGTTAAGAGCTGTGACGTCACATGTTGCAAAGTCTCAACACATGAACTCAACATGAAAAAAATTGTTACGTGAACAGTAATAAGTCTAGGAAATTAAATTAAAAAAATCAAATCCCTATTTATTTATTTATTAGAACAGCCAAAAAAACATACACCTCACATAGTTTTTTAACAATTCAGTAAATAATTGCTGCAGTGCTGTATCATTATTTGCATTATCGTAACCTACTTAAGTACAATTTGTAATCATTAGAGCACTCCTTTTAACTCCTTATGAAGATAATAAGGTAATATTCCCGTGACACACGTAATGTAATGTAGCTGTCATGTTTGCCGGCAAACATTCCGATGCTAAGTGGGTTAATATGGCAATACCTGTGTTTGGAGGGCCCGCTCTTTCAAAACAGCAATTAAATATAGATCAATTAACACAAAAAAAAATAATAGAAAATCAAAGAAAATATTCAAAATCTAAATAGAACATAACATACCACCAAGCCTAACCTTTTTAAAGGCTAAGCAGATATATCACACCCACATATCTGCAGGTATGATAGGTTCTATGTAATAAAGGCGAACCTAATTTCCAGATTTTAACCTTAAGATTACTGGACAGTACAAACCCAATATCAAGCACAAATGACAGATTAATAAAATATCAAAGGCGTAAAGAGACAGCTCAATAGAAAAAGCAGAGTAGAGTATCCGTCCATTGTAATTCGTTTTGTGTTGCTACCGTTCATCGGCGGCCGAAACGCTCACTCCAAATAAATCTTAGTATCCTTAATTGCATATAAAACTGATGAAAGAAGCTATCAAACACCAAGCTTGAACGATGAACGGCACAGTGACACCATTATGGATAAAAAAAAAAACACACAATAAAAATATCCTGAGCTACAAGCCTTTGACCTTACATCCATTTTTTGCAAAACAGATGACAACACGACCTCGACCAGTTCGTATCAACAACGCGCCGACCTCAAAAACTTCAACATTGGATAACTGCAGAGACAATTAGTCCAATTCGTCGTGTACCAAACAGTTCCTTATCTGTGGATGACGTAATATAACGGTGGATAAATTTACTTAGAACTAACTACTGACTTACTGATAATTAAATTTATTAGTCTTTGATCGTTTGAAACCTTTTTATTGGTCTATATTTCAGAATGTAAACTAAAAGCAGATTAAGTGAGGGGCCGCTCAAGTATTAGGTAAAGCATTTTAAATTTTTTAAAGATTTTTGACTCAATGTAACGCGCGGTAACGTTTCCCTATACGCCCCAGCACCCCCCCCCCCCTCCCCCCAAGTTATGTAACTCTAAAGTGACATTTTTTTGTAAAATCCACAATTACTTTACGCGAAAAATCGAACCGTCGCTAAAATACCTTTGTTATTTTTTTTAAATAAAAAAAAAACAATGTTACTTGTAACGCTTAGTACGAGACACCCCTCCTGCGCCTGTAACGCTTCGTAACGTTTTAGAAGACCCCTCCTCCCCCCCAAATTGCGTTACCTAATACTTGAACGGCTCCTGAGCCTGGGTACAATATTCCCAGAAATTAGATTTATGTAGGATATTGAATGAACGAACTTAACCGCACCTGCAAGACATAGGTATCCGACTTCTTAAGGAGTTCCTGGCAAATTCGATATTCAGCATTGGACCAATCGGTTAGTAAATGATTACGCTTCCACATTAATAGAAATCTGGTCAATACTCTCTGCAGTACTAGTTAAGACTAGATAAGAATGCACACCTTCAAAATTATTGGATATTAGAGAACTTCAATGAAATTTTCATTCCGTGCAAAATACGTTTTTACATCTATTTATTAGACATCAAAATGGCACTCTTACCTTGATTAGCATATAGCATCAGAAAGTTCATTAACCTTCCAAAAGCTGGCATTGAAAGTATCACAAAAGAGCAACAAAACAGTACAGGAGTGCCCCCCCACTCCCATAATTCGGCGACGGTAGGGGAGCGCACAAAAGGGAAATGCATGGGAACACGTCTTTTGTCCGATTGCATCGGCCCATCGTCTTTGTTTCGTACAAAAACTTCTGTACATTTTTTTTCGTTGGGTTTTTTATGGCTTCCGTATATTTTTAGCTATCAAAATGACTAAGAGAAATGGCTATGACCAGAGAAAGATGAACTCTGATCTGAATATCCTGCAACTGGTTTATCGCCACACGAATTTCTCTACACCTGGAACTGATCGAAGTAATAGTCGGTAACCAACACGTGGTAGTGTGCTCAGTTGTTTACCAGCTGTTCTAGTACCGCAGTCTCACCGAATGTCGACCTGAAATGACATCTTAATATTAAATTTCTTTTGGTAAACGAGATACCCAGAAGCCATAACTGCCCGCCTCTACTTCCTAACCTCTATGTTTCTTTTCAAGCCGGCAGCGCACCACGATTCTATTTAAATGTGTTCACTTTTCAAATTTTTTTTATTCAGCCAAAGTGGCCCCACTGCACCTGATGGAAAGCGGAGTGGGGTCCAAATAGTGTCAACTAATGAGAGATGATTATTATTGCTTATGAGGTCAGTGTCACTTAACAGCTGGCTCATCACCGCTTTTATTGGCTAATACTGTTATGCAATCAGAAAACTATATAAAATGTATTCTACTGGTTCAATGAAAATGGTTGCATAGGTTTTGAGCATATAGACTCCATTTAAAGCATGTCCCAAGCGACAAAGCATTTGAATATAGGCCTTATTAACGACTGTCCTGAAAATTGTTTTAAACATGGCCTATGACATCAAAAATATTGAAAACACGAGCTAAGAGTTAAAATAAAACTATTTTACGAATTTTATGCCGATTTTTATATTATAATTTTCTCCCGACGTTTCGAAGCCTGCAGCGTTCGTGGTCACGGGGCGGACTGAGGTGTTGGTCATCCGAAAAGTCAAATATATAAAAGTGAATCCCTATTTCCCTTGGTCACGCCATCACGCGTGAACGGCTGGACCGATTTCACTAAATTTTTTTTGTTGTGTTTGTTATTGTTAGGAGAAGATTCTTATGAAAGAAAATCAAAAAATTGCGCGGAAAATTAGAAAATTTAAAAAAACTTAACGGAAATCATAATTTTATATAACTGACAATTGTTTGAAATAACTGTAAGCGATTGACAGAATGCGCGAAGCAAATTCAGTTAACAACAAAGTAAGTTAAGTTGGACAACGTCTGTCGGGTCAGCTAGTTATAATATAAAAACCGCCATAAAATCCGCTAAATAGTTTTATTTTAATGTGTAACATTTACATACACGTAAGAAATCATTAATCAGAGTTTTATTTCAGACTAGCTTCCGCCCGCAGCTTCGCCCGTGTGGATTTCGGACTTCAAAAATGGAGGAGGTGCTCAATTTGTCGGGATGTTTTTTTAATGTATGGTGGTATGCCGGTGGTCCTCTACAGATTTATTATAAGTATAGATATAGATAGATTAATAATGTTAATGTTAATTAGGGATGACTGAGAGTGTTATAAACGTAAGAGTAGACAAATATAATGAGAAAGCTTCGAACTGCTAAGCTATCGGGAGTTACACGTGTTATTGTGAGTCAACCATAAAAGATAGACATATTATGCTGTCGTGGGATATTTTTTACATAATTTTAAGGAGAACATTTCCGTCATACATGATTTCTGTGTAGCTTTAACCATTAAGGTTACACACGCGACGGAAGCTTAAAAAATGGAGTAACTTCTCCCGTTTTCCCAACATTTCCCTTCACTGCTCTGCTCCTATTTATTGTAGCGTGATGAAAAGTATACTAGAACCAGCTCAGGAGAATGAAAAATAATTGTACCAAGTTTCGTTAAAATCCGTCGAGTAGTTTTTGTTTCTATAACGGTTATACAGACAGACAGACAGACAAACAAAAATTTTACTAATTGCATTTTTGGCATCAGTATCGATCCTTAATCACCCCCTGATAGTTATTTTGGAAATATATGTACAGAATTGACCTCTCTACAGATTTATTATAAGAATACATAAATTTTAACATAATTTTGTAGTTTCCGCAAAAAAAAACCATAAGATAGAAACAAAATGCCTTTTTGGAAGAGATTTACGACGCTAGGTTTTAAACATAAAAGTTAATCTAGAGTAGCAAATCGGGATGTGTTCAGTTTCCGTATAAGGGAACTTGATAAATAACTATTATACATAAGAACTTACAAATATAGAATCATAATATGGTCATATTTAACGGATAATAATATGACTGCCGCGGTGGCGTAGTTGTACTGCATGCGCGCCAGTGCTCTAATGTCCCAGGTTCGAATCCCGAGTCGGGCAAAGTGATATTTGGGTTTTTCTGCTCAGTATCAGCCTGGAATCTGGAAATTGTGCCCGATATGGCGGTGAGCTCGCCCCCTATCACATCATGGGACGAAACTTGGCAGAAAGTGGGTGCCCTGGTTGCGCCTCTGCATACCCCTTCGGAGATAAATGCCGTGATATGTGTTGTAATAATATGATAATAAACATCGAGTTTAAATGTTGACGCGACAATGTTTGACTAATTCTATATGAGAATCACTATGGCAAAGTCCAAATATGACCTATAAGGGACCTATGGTGGTCATCAAAAAGTCGTCGACCAATCTTTTTTTTTTAACCTGGCTTACGTTTGTTAGCCTGACAAGGGTCGGCTTATACAAACGGCTTATTAACGCTATGGGCGCTCGCAACCCCGGCCAATCTATAGTCGAGTTTTAATTCGACGAAGTAATTTGACAGTTGAAGCATTGCCAAATACAGGACTTTTAATAGTTATGAGGCAAATATCGATATTGAGATATCGACATTTACATGTTTATCGTAAATACATAAACATTCAATATAAATAGTTTGATTTAATACGCCAACCGTTGTACCGCAATTTTATTGACATATTATGTCTGATTTTTCTTCATGCCATTTTTTATATTTCACTTGGGGGCGAACGGTTATGTTAGTTTCACCGGTCTTACCAAACGTCGACACTCGTGAGTGTAGCATCATCCGAGCGAGCATTGGACCAAGTCCCTAACCCCTGTCAACCTCACACCGGCATACCAACCAAAACTCACGGAGGCCTTCGCATTCGGCGCATACGGAATGGCCGCGGGGTAGCTTGTTATACTATGTGCTTCTCACCCTGATACATGAGATGTTGAGCCTCATAAAGCCCATTTAATACGCCGTGCTAGCTACAGTACCCTAAAACCAGAGCACAAAATGCGAATATACGGGATTAGTTACAAACCTGCATTAATTTCTTGTTTGCCGTTCTAATCTAAATTTTGAATCCACTTACCGGGCAGACCCGCCGGTGATAACTAGTTTCTCATGTTTAGTATTAATTTAATTAAAGGAAGCCATCCGAAGACCGGCGATCCGATCCGTCCGCACAAAGACATTCGCAGGATGCTGCATCTCATTAGACGACGGGAAGCGGTGCAGGGTCGCGCGCGGCGCAAAAACTAGCGCCCGCCGGTGTCGATGCCCCCTACACCACTGTTATGTAGTGATGGCTGTGATGTCGATATCGATAGAAAAAACAAAATGATTTCTTATCTTATGTTTACGCGAATGTTACACATTAATTTTAAACTATTTTTCGGATTTTATCGCGGTTTTTATAAAGAAACTCGAAAAAATTTAATCTTCCGTCATGTATGTGGATTGAGTATCCATTACCAACTAAGTTACCGAAAGTTGGTAGGCTTACATAATATTAAAACTATAAATGAGAAGGTTTGTGTAGGCTTTTATGTTTGCTATAAGTAAATTTATTTATCGGTCAGTGTATTTGGATGTAAAACTACCACACTGGAAAATATGAAAATAAAAAAGTGCCAGTATTATTCCAGAAAGAGAATTTCACAAAAAAACAAAATTCTCTAAAATAAAGCTTTAGCCTCTGATTGAGATTATTTTATTAGAACAAATGCCAGTAATTATTAATTATTTAGCGAGTTCTAAAATACCAACAAAAGCATTACTCATGACTCTTCCAAGTTTATCATGTTTTTTTTTTTCTCTTTTTCCATCGACATCCAACCCGGTCCAATCCCTACGTCACCACGGCGCGTGACGGCGCAAATCACGAACGCACAGCACTGTATCTATGCACGGGCGAGCGCGAGCAGCGCCCCAGTTGTATAAACAGAGAGTAACAACGGTGGCAAACCTTTGCTGGTGGTAGGATATATTTTATATCCGCCTGGATAGCGACCACGGTAATATAATATCAGCTCTGTATTATATACTGTCCCACTGTCGGGTACGGGCCTCCTCTACTACTGAGAGGGATTAGGCCTTAGTCCACCACGCTGGCCTAGTGCGGGTTGGTAGACTTCACACACCCTTGAAAATTCCTAATAGAGAATTTCTCAGGTATGCAGGTTTCCTCACGAAGCGACCACGGTACACAAGGTGTTAAACCCGCCATAACGACCATGTAAGTGTGTCGCGTTCCGGGATCAGCCTGTGTATATCCGATTCCAACAGACTGGCATAATAGTGTCGACTTCCGGGGAGTAATCATCTCTCGTCAGTCGACATTCTACTGAACCCCACAGGTGCAGTAGGGACAAATTTACCGTGCCGTATAAAAGAAAAACACACACTCTCACGCCATTTATCTACAATTTGGAAGGCAGAGGCGCATCTAATGTACCCACTTTCATGATGTAATGGGTGCGAGTCTCCACATCGAGCAGAAATACCAGAGACTACACGACCCATAGAACGTACCCGAGACCTCAGGACTGCAATTATAAATGCACCGAATTGTTCCTAAATGTAAGGTCACACTTTAAAATAAAGGTCAAGAATCCAAATTTGCTTAATAAAAAAAAAGAAATCTCGATGATTTTTTTTATCGATTCGAAAATATTTAATCCATCCCACAAAACAAATAATCCGTTCACGTTGCACATTTTTCTAGTTGGACGTTTCAACTAAAATCGAATCTCTGAATTCATCTCGCAACACATTAAAGCTTCTGCGTGGCATAATATCGAGGGCCTTATCTGAAAACCCATTAGGATTACCTTCTACTCGGAAAACGTCACAAAATGGACTTAAGAACGCGTAAATATTATATGAACTAAATTAATACAGTAATAATTTATATTAAAATTAACTGACGCGACAGACGTTGTCCTGTCTTAACTATGAATATTGAATTCGAATTGGTATATTTAATTTACAAATATATTATTAAAAAACATACCCCCTTATTCATAGACGTTATTTATCTAAGGACGGAGCATTGCTGTGATAGCAGGTCTGTTTCTCAGCTTTGTTTATCTGACAGCTTACTGCTTGATCAGCTTTGTTTATCTGACAGCCAACTAGATTCAAGTTGTATCTCATATTATCCAATCACAACGGCCCTATATCTACGCACTGGGAAGGCTGCCATGCCGTCAGCATTGAGAAACAGACTTGTTATCACAGCAATGCCCCGTCCTTAGATAAATAACGTATATGGATAAGGGGGATAGTGCTTATTATTGTAATGATCTATGATACACGCATTCTGTCAATCGCTGACAGTTATCTTCTATATATATAAAAATGAATTGCTGTTCATTAGTCTCGCTAAAACTCGAGAACGGCTGAACGGATTTATCTTATCTTGGTCTTGAATTATTCGTGGAGGTCTAGGAAAGGTTTAAAAGGTGAGAAAAATTCGAATAATTGCCGGGAAAATCCTCAAAACAGCATTTTTCTATTTCCATACAAACGTTTTCTAACTAATACGTAGAGTCAATTTGAGCTTTATTGCTATTGTATAAAGTTCACTGTTGTCTAAGCAATGTAGGTGTGTTCCTAACATCAAAGCAGTGTGCGTTGGAGCACAGAATATAATAATGTAATGTCGCGTTCTGAAACTCAACAAAAGTGATATCGCGGACCCGACTAAATTGAACAGTCACAAAATTTAATATATCATTAGTTATTTGGTTGGCTTCACGATATTATTTCTTTTGTTTTACTTTAAAATGCATGTTTTCGTTATGGACAATTTTTGAGCTACTTTTGCATATCTATACTTATAATAAATCTGTAGAGAGGTCAATGCTGTACATGAAATATATTTCCAAAATAACTGGGGGTGATTAGGGATCGATACTGATGCCAAAAATGCAATTAGTAAAATTTTTGTCTGTCTGTCTGTATAACCGTTATAGAAACAAAAACTACTCGACGGATTTTAACTTAACTTGGTACAATTATTTTTCATACTCCTGAGCTGGTTATAGTATACTTTTCATCACGCCACAATTAATAGGAGCATAGCAGTGATGGAAAATTTTGGGAAAACGGGAGAAGTTACTCCATTTTTTAAGCTTCCGTCATTTCGTGTGCAACCTTAATGGTTAAAAGTTCCTTCGATTTCACCAGGATCCCATCATCAGACCCTGACCGGACAATCGGACCACCTGCATACCACCATAAATTAAAAAAACATCCCGACAAATTGAGCACCTTCTCCATTTTTTAAACCCGAAATCCACGCGGGCGAAGCTGCGGGCGGAAGCTAGTGTAAAATAAATATTGTCGTTAAATCTTCTAATGTTCCGCTCAACTTCCTTAACATTTTCTTTCATAAGAACCTTATCCTGACAATAATTATACAACAAAAAATAATTAGCGAAATTGTTCCATCCGTTCGCGCGTGATGTAATGACCAAGAGAAATATAGATTTGTTTAAATACATAGATTAATATCTTATGCCTGCGTCACTGCTCGCGTGTATTTTTCGTTGAATGAAAGTAAGATTGTAACCATCTTTTTTGCTGGGTAAAAAAGGAAATTAGATAACCATCGGTGCACTAACTATAGTAGCAAAAAATAAAGTTACATTGCTGCGAATGACGACAAACCAAACAGTGACCACTCTAATGGTAATGCACTCATGCACTACAATATCTCCTGCATACCTGGCCGATCTTCGTTCAGATTGGCCGCCGTGGCCTCAATTCGGTTAGGAAGAATTCATTCATTCATATTACTTAATACAGTAATTTCAAATATTACACGACATACAGTTCGTTGACGGCTGTAGGAATTTCATTGCCTCTTTCACTATTATATTAAGCCAAACTTCAGTAATCATTGGACTATAAAAATAAAAACTTATAACACCACCTAAAATATTAAAATATAATTTCCATAGAATACTCACAAAATGACTATTCTTATTCTGAAACCGTACGACATTAAAGTCACCGGTTGATTTGCGATATACGTAGAGCATAAAACATCTGCGAGATAAAAGATGCTTTCCGACGAAAAAATTACAAACATCACATCGCGTTTCTTTATTTTATAACTATTTTACATGTGTGTTGCTGTTGTAGGTGACATTAAATAAACATATACAGGTCAGTGTTGAAATATTTGAGGGAAACCTATGTTCAGCAGTGGACATGTGAATGACGGTTTTGATAAAACAATATTGCAAACATTAATAATTCTTTTTTTTTCGTAGAAAAAGATTTGATCAAAATTATTACGTTCATGGCTGTACAAGCTAGGGTTACGTTGCCTTCTTAACAGAGGAAAAACACTTTTCAAATTTCGAACACAAGCGATACTATATTAGTTCAAATAAAGAACAACCTACGTGCGTAACGCGTGGAGAAATAACACAACTTCCATAGCAGAAAAAAAAAACAAAACACGCCCAAGGCATTCATCAGAACTCCAATCAAATAAATGTATTACAAATACAACATTTGTGAAATAATAGCGAGAGCTTGCGAGATCGGCCGCGGGCCGCGTGTCGGTCGCGGTTTGTGGTCCGGATGTGCCAATAACTACCGAGTAACGGACACCGGCCGGCCTAACGTATGGCTTCCTCTCACAATTATACGTTTAAGAAGTTTATGAGTTGTCACTAATGTGAGGAATAGCTGTTAAGGTAATAGATGGAGTGCTAGCCGTTTTCATGTGTAGTGCAGAAGACGAGCTCTCTGCGCTGTTGACGACGCGACGCAGCGCGACTCGTATAGCCGAGGCTTGTTGAGCGTATTGCAGTAAATGAACGGTCTCCGCGCTGTCATCGACTTTGAGTATAGCTGATTGCTGTCATGTGTAAAGCAGTAGATAAGACCATTTATGGGATTTCTCATAAAATCGAATTTTGTAACGCATTGTGCACTCTTAGCGATAAAAATCACATGCAACCCGATGTGTTATTGAAATGGGGTGCATTAAACGCCGAATTCTCTCAATCGATACTTAACTTTCCCCCTACTTTACATGGTAACTTGTACACTTAAGCGAAACAGAATAATCGATACATAGGCCCACGCGGCGCGGCGCGATCCCTTCTCGAGACATTCGTCACCCACACACGCGCAACTCATCCGATTCATTTCCTTTCGTACCGCTTTCCCTGCTCACCGATCGAATTACCAATCATGGAAAGTGGGCTGGGGTTTGTGTGGACGTTTGCCATGCGATTTTGATTTTTACCATTAAAGTAATAAAGATGGATGTGCGCCGCCAATTAATGTCACATTATTTGGCCTGGAGAAACATTCCAGTAACAAGGTCAGCTGGTTTAGTACTTCCAATATCATATTGCCTTTTGTGCGATTGCGCGTGTGTGCGAGACGTTGAAAGAAGTGCAAAAAACACGGTCCAATATATTCAAGTCGTGTTTGCTTGCGGGGTCGCGAATTTCGGAGTTTGTAAGCGAGTTTAATGTATTCCAACATGCAAGAATGTTATGTAAACAGATCACAAGAAGCTTTCGTGTGTGTTTAGGATCAGTGATATATTTAGACAAAATGGTGTTGATAACACTGTATTTTTTTGGGAATTTGATGTAGATCTTACTGTTGATAAGTTGTATTTTGAATAAGTTAATAATCAAGTCAATCAAGATTAACTAAAATTCGTATTGGATGTTTCTACACAGTAGCAGCCCGGAGCCTGGAACATGTGCTCGATATGGCGATAGGCTCGCTCCCATCATATGGAAAGATATACACACATGCAGGCCGCTTCCAATCGGCCTATCTGGAAATCTTTGGTGCAGGCCCATGTTCAGCAGTGGACATCCCGTGGCTGATGATGATGACACACAGTGGACAGTGGCTGCACCAGTTACGCCTCTGCCTACCGCTTCGGGGATAAAAGGCATGAGTGTGTTTACGTTGCAGAAACCTTCACAGGGCAGCGGGCACCCTGTCATCTTAATAATGAAGTCCACCCTCACATGAATTTTATTAGTCATTCAAATCAATAGTACGTATTGCAAACTATTCAATATTATAGTGGTGTTCAAGTGAAATGGCATTCAAATGTTAATCACGTTTGCTATTGTATCAGTGACGGCAAAGTTTAGCGTCTTGGGACTTTTATTGTTTGAAGAAAGTGGTCAAATAACTGACATTTATATGCGTACTAGCTATTGGTTATGGTTTGGCCTGCGTGGTAATATTTTTCCTGGAAAAAAAGGAGCTTTTGTGAAACCAAGGTTTGTTATTGATCATTCTGCGTAGATCGGACCGTCAATCACTAAAACAATAAAAAAAAATATGATTGTAAAATCTAGGTAGATCTGGACGTGGACTTTTCACACAACCAATACCCCCCCCCCACTCTTAACCATGAAGGCTGGCTTTATTTCAATATCTAACGTTCGCGTAAATATAAGAAGTAATTATATTCAGCGGTTTAGGACCACCTTACTTATTTACAAACATCCAAACATCTTAATTAATGTTCAAATTACTAATATTGTAAAAGAGTAAATGTAATATTTACGTTAATATATTTAAGCTCTTTTGTTGGCAAGACCTTTTTAGTGTGTGTTCTAATTATGTATTTGGTAAAACAAGTAATCAGTTGGTTTGATGATACAGTAGTATATTTTATTTTCCTGTTACAACCGGCGTTTCTATTTATATATCATAGAATATTAATCAAAAAGCAGGATCGAGCTATTACATTTCACTGGCTGTTTCATTCAGACGATATTACCGTACGATTTCAATACGACCGATAAATCGTATACTAATCGTATCGGTCTATAAATTACGTGACGACCAATCGGCATGCTGACCCACATAGCGACTGGACGCGCGGAGTACACAGTGACCGGTCTCACACTGACCCGGACCGCGCAACGCGAGTGCGGGAACGAGTTACTAGAGGTCGTCGCAAAAGTAATGTGATTTTGTCATATCGCGGACAGTATAACATATTTTATTTATTAATTATTATCATATTCAATTGATCATGATATAACGTGATAAACATGACCCTTAAAATGATTTCGGACATGATGATTAATTTAAAATCACCTACACGTATCGTTCCTTTATAGTTTATTAAATAAAAACGTGGATAATACAAAAATTCTCAAATTTTATTTAATATTACGGAATACAATCGCTCACAAGCAACACCTACACCTTATAACATAAAGACTATATTGACATGCGTTAACGACCTTATTGAATTTACGCTATAATTAATTAAAGAAATAACAAATCATCGGAGCATAAACGTAAATTTTACCTGAGATAGAGGCACGTTAAACAAGATCACCTTCGGATTTGAACAGAGCTCTCACTAAGCGCACCATGATGATTGCGTGAATCGTGAACGCTAAGCAAAGTTGCCGACCGCATGTCTGTGCTGCGGGCATGTATTATTATACTTCATTCATCATATTAGCAAGTATGTATGTTGATTGAAAAAAGAATTATTGAGTCTGGTATACAAATTATAAACTACGGAGAATATTTCTAAGATTAAAAATAAAGGAAAGACAGATGCCAATATAAGCCAGAACTGTGTCGCGTTCCAGGATCATTCAGTGTATATCTTGCAGTAGGAATATACAACCGAACCCACACGAACTCGTATATGAAAGACCTACACATTAAACAATTAGGTATTACTAGTTACCAATCATCAGCAAAGTTTCCACTGCTATAAACTTACTGATTCAGCTTCTGAGAATAACATAGTATGTAATAGAATACCTGAAACAAAAAACGATACATTAATAATGAGAAACAAATAGCACATAAAGCTACATAACAAAAACGTACAAAAGAGTTCGTTTAAAGCCTTATTGCTAGAACCACACGGTTGACAATAGCTGAAAACAAACCTATGACCTTGTACGGATCATGCACAAACAATGTGGAGGTATCGCAAACCCTTATAGAACCCACACTTGACTGTATCGGCAAAAAAGCACAAAGCCTTGCAAGTTAACACAAGCTTGACCAAACTCTTTACCCACATGTTTGAACTGAAGGATAGGTGAGTTTCGACAAGCGTGTGGTACCGGCATAAAATGTATCTGTAACCTAAGGCAGAACATATTTTGTTTGTAACATTTGTACTATGCACTTAACACACTAAGTTAAACATCAATACACTATTCCAAACGCGAGGCCTATTACCTTATACGGAGTTTCTAAGAAAACGCGCGCGTGCGCATGTCACGTACGAACACGCGCGTATACACTCCTACAGATGTAATCTGCAGTCCGTACGACTTGAAACGCGCTCGGTAATACGCCGACCGGACATTTTTTAAGTGTCGTTAGCGTGAAGTGGTTCATGAATAGTGCGTTGATATTATCCCGGCACGGCCGTGTGACGTGATGTCAAGTGCAGTTCAGTCGAGTTAAAGGTGTGTCAGGGAGCATGGAACCTGTTAGAAATATGTGGCATATTATAATAATATCAGCCCTGTATTATATACTTGCCCACTGCTGAGCACGGGCCTCCTCTACTACTGAGGGGGATTAGGCCTTAGTCCACCACGCTGGCCTAGTGCGGATTGATAGACTTCACACACCTTCGAAATTCCTATAGAGAACTTCTCAGATGTGCAGGTTTCCTCACGATGTTTTCCTTCACCGTTAAAGCGAACGATAAATTCACAAAGAATACACACATGATTTTAGAAAAAGTCAAGAGGTGTGTGCCCTTGGGATTTGAACCTGCGGTCGTGGCAGGCAGCATTCGTCTTGGCAGTCCGTTCCACACCCAACTAGTCTATCGCCGCTAACATGTGGCATATTACCTCATGCTTTCTCAACAATCTCTTTACTGCTTAAAAATGTATGTTCAGTTAAATTTTAGTTGGTACATGTAACAGCTGTTAATTTAATTGATCAAAAATATTATAAGATAGATAATTTTATGAAAAGAAAGAATTTATATTTATTTGATTTGTTTCAGTGTTCGTCCAGTATAAGTTATAACACTTAAAACCAGCCAAACCCAGCAGTAAACGAAAAAACAAGTTAATAAAAATCTAGAACATGATGCTTCCGAGAGTCATATACGTGAAAATATATGAAATAATTTGCATCAATATGCAAATAATGAACGACACACGCCAAATGTGAATCTTCGAAACTCATTCCATTTCTGAACCAGTTATTGACATTAAAATACATAATCATATATAAAATATTGACGCATGTCATTTAGAGAGAATTATACGCAGATTTTCAGAGACAAAAAATATTGCAACCGAAACTAATTGCATAGAAATTACAACTTAACCTACATTCCACCATAAATGTCGGAATACACAGAAGCGACAATACAATACGATTTTTGTCGGATCGAAAGCGATACCCAATTTATTTATAACAACACAAATAGATAGCATATACCGTGAGTTCACATGTAAAATATCGTGATATAAACAAATAAACAATACATCACATTTACCTATCTCCAATACCTTCCAATGTTAATCAAATACCGACAATTCTTATCAAAATTCAATTAAATAACCGTTTGACAGAGATAAAAGGCAAACGCCCCCCCCCCCCCCTAATTTACGTAATGGCCGTCAAATAGCAACTCAGATCCCTGTTGTTTCGCCTCGTTTACGGAATAAAATACACTCTTGGAATAATATAAACTTTTAAGACGTAAATCAAGCGCTTAAGCGGCCACTTGAGTCATTTATATTTTGTTTGTTTGGCTTATTTATATTATGTTTATAAATCTCATAGCTGTATATGAATGCTGTTATGTGTAGCGCAGTAGAAGAGCGCTCTTGGCGCTGTTATATACATGTCTTATAACCGATTGATATAATATTATATAGTGTAGTAGACAATCGCTTTACCCTCTGTCATTGACGCGGTGTACAGCAATCTTCTATCACACATAATGCAGTCATATAAAGTCCACTGTTGAACATAGGGCTCCGTTACTTTCTGGACGGACCTATCAAAAGCAGTGTGTATCCACCGTGTTCCTCTAACCTTTATCAAATAATTTGTCCACCGGAAGTGGCGTAACACTTGGCGGTACATGGTCTCCTCTCGAGGACTTTTTCATCTCATCTTCCGTCAGTTCTCCGAACTATATGCCCTACCCACAGCCACTTTAGCTTGCCAATATGCTGTGCTATATCACCGACATTTGTTCGTCTGCACATATCATTTCTTATTTAATCACGTACCGATAAGTAGACCACAAATTTACAATCAAATCTTATAATACTAATCTCCAAAACATGTTCATCACACACGCATAAACATTCCCCCTACCTGCAAAACAACGTTTCAACAGAGAGTTCGTTTACCTGAAACAATTCAGAGACGGTTAACATAGACCAGGCGCGTAGTGAACGCTTGTAAATTATAATTTTGGACAATTTATGAACAATATACCGGAAGTGTCGGCGCGTGTTTACGGCACACAAATAGATTATTCTGTTCTTTTTCTATCAATATGTGTAGCGGTTGCGGTGTTTTTGTCGGCAGAGGTGCTGAGGTGTTTCTCTATCGGCGGTTATATTTTGGCAACACGCTGTTTAGTGTTGAAATTATAGTTTCAGGTAACAATTGAATGTACACTTTGCTTTGAATGAAAAGACGATCCTGCCGTTCACCTGATGGTAAATGATACGACCGGCCATAAACAGTAGATATACCTTCCAACACCATTAAATACCAAGTTTTGTTTAATATTCCACTGCGCTCGCCATCCTGAGACATGAGATGTTAAGTCTTATTGTCAAGTAATTACACTGGCTACAATGTCCTTTAAACCGGAACACAACAGTGACTACACACTGCTGCTTGGCGGCAGAAATAAACATTGTGATGGTACCTACCCAGGTGGACTCTCACATATAGCCTACCACCAGTATGATCCAGTTACTATTACTGGAATTAGGACCACGTCCATTGTCCTTAACAATCGAACATTAAACTAAATAATTAATTCCCACGCACAACATTAGCAATTTTTACTATCAGCTCAAATGATTCTCTTCATTTGGTCAATGGTATTATCAATTAAAACCAACATGATTCAGTGAGATAGCAAGGTATAAACTAACAAAATAAACTTTCCTTGATATCCTCTTCAAACTTATTTATAGAACAGGTCATCAATAATTACATACATACATAGTATCACGCCTCTATCCCATAGGGTTAGGCAGAGACTACGGATTGCCACTTTGCACGATTCTGGCATACTTCTCTCGCTTCCTCCACCTTCATTAATCTTTTTATGCAATCTCGCCAGTTCCGGGTACTTTTGACCTGGCCGTCATAAATAATTCTTTATCCATAATAGGGTGTTCGTAGACGGTACTTAGCACGTTCCTTAATTCCGAAGTAAAATATATCTTAGTCCGAAGAACTACAACTAACTCTAATTAAACACCGTAAACCATTCCGCAACAACAGTTCGAACTTCGAAACATTTAACAACCAAAACTAACATTGTTAGTTCAAAATTTCCTGCAGCCAACAAAATGGAAACAGTTTCATAATCGGTATATGCAACTACAATTATACCGGTGCCACCGCAACCCTATTTCACGGCAAACAGAACGGGTTAGTGGGGCGACACGGGTCGCGGCGACTCCCGGAATATTCCGGTTATATACCGGTGACCGGAAAATTATTTCATAATGATTTCGTCTCTTGATTTCGCTGTAAAATTTCCCGATATATCCATAACCTATATTAATTTGTAGGACAACTTCGTACATGCACTGACGTGATTTTCTGAGTTGAATGGAATGCAATCTCGTAATCTGCTCCAATGTGAATTGTCAGCGTTGACCTAGTTTCAACCTTTAGTATGAATATAATAATTTATAAAAATATATACTAATATTAAAAATGCAAATGTTTGGATGTTTGTTCCTCGATCACGCCAGAACGTCTGAACGCATCTGAATGAAATTTGGCACAGAGATAGATTATAGTCTGGAATAAACATAGGGTACTTTTATCCCGGGATAAAGTATAGGCAAAATTATATCCCGGAATTACTTTTATCATTTAGTCGCAAGCAAAAGCTAGTACATGATATTACATTGCCTGAATTTGGTTTGGCAGGTAGATACTTGGTAATGTGATATTTTTTACCGTTTATACCAATGACTAGTTAGAATAGTCAAGACGCCTTTTTTATCCTGGGGCCTTATTCTCTATCCCGCACGTTATTTTGACAGTGTGTAACAAGCACGTAACACAACGCATCATGTTTAAGACTATAGAAATTTGGCTTACAGAATACCATTCCACGCACATTTCTCGAAGATAACATGACACGGCCGCGTTACGCGTTTACACAATCATACAGAATAAGGGCCCTGTTACGGTAAAGTGACTTCACTGCACGTTCATAAACATAGTCAAACATAACATCTAACAAGGAAAGAGGTCTCGACGATCGCCATAACTATGCCGGCCTGTGTTACAGGACACGGCTGAAACAACACCTATTCCAAAATCCGTTCCAATTCACACAAAACCAAAAATCCCGGAACACCGTGACAAGCATGGCAACGGCCGAAACCCAGTCGCAACTAATTCAATAACAAATCAATTTCGCTGGCACATCAGGAGTTGAGCCCCAACCTCCCCAGCGGCCCCGCAACGTGCAGTTTCACCCTAACAAACTGAATCCGAGTAACAACGTTTATTAAGTTCGATGGTTATTTGCATGTGGCGGTTTGGATTTTAGTAGATATCAGTGTTGATTTTACATGGATGATAAATGAGATAAGTCTTGAGACAAAGGTAGCGCAGTTGTATTTCGTGCGCTATACGGCCACTGCTCTGAGGTCATGTTTGAATTCCGAGCACTGGTGATATTGTGCTTTTGGTATTAGTCCGGCGTCTGGAACTTGTACCCGATATGGCGATAGGCACGCCTCCCTATCGCATCACGGGACGGAACAGATTTGACGAAAAGTGGAACCAGGGCGGTTAAATATCGGGGATAAAGGTGAGATGAGTGTGTTCTTGGGACAGAAAACAATGATTTATAAATAAAAAAAAAGTTTTGGAATCGTGGTGTAACTACCAAGCGAGCGATTCGCTCTTCCCAGAATACATGAATAAAAAGAAATATACCTCTATACCCAAAAAAGGTGACAATCCGAACATTATCGAAGAACGAATCGCCAAATTTGCCAAAAAAAAAGCAACACCAGACAACTCAAATTTGTTTTTTAAATTCTATGTAAACATACAAACATCAACGAAACCACAGGACCTAATCGAAATAGAATTACCAAAATTTTATTCAGTCCTGTCACGCACATCTTCAACTCTACAAACATTTTCATAATAACTAAAACAATATAAACTCGACAAAGCTCAAAGAAACACAATAATTAATAAAAACACGCATGGCTTCAGCGAAGACAGCGCTAATTCTCTACTTAACGACACGAACGACGCGACAATTAGACCGGAGCGCGCCGACCCACCGTCCCGGCGAGGGAAACGGCCTATTGAAACTCCACTTGACCTTTGATCCAACTGAGGCTTGATGAGTTTCCATATGATAAGAAAATATACGCAATGTACAATCGCCTTACTAAAGGTATATAGAGAAAGGGCAAATTGGACTCAAGGGATGAAAAGAGACGAAATATAGATAATTAATACCTTGTGTTTTTAGACGAGATCGGAATCCATTATACCTGATCATAAGTGGAATGGCGTCCAGATAGAGTAAGGACTGATGATAGATGATTTGTCAACCGACAAAATCACACTGGCCTGCAAAACCGGAGCTAAGCCGATATGTAAGCTTACACAAACACGCTCAACCGAGACCTTCTAAGTCCCACATTAACCAATGAAAAATTCAGAGCTCAATCTGGAAAAACAATGGACACGCCATCGCCGCGCAACCGAGGCCCAGATCCGAAAGCGGTCGTTCAGCACGACATCCGACCCGTTTTCAGTCCACCGACCCGGCCCAAGTTGGGGGAGGGGGGCTTTATCGAGCCGACTCACGTGGCCAGCCGTGGATGAAAGACTAGAATAAAAAACGGAAGCGGCAAGGTCTCTTAGACATTTGTTCCTATATTCTGTGAACCCATTTCCCAAAAGTTTGCTTTAGATTACATGTTTCCCCTTATCGTTACCCTTCCAATTTGGAATCATCTGATCAAATTTAAAGCTGTGTACGCTGCCAATGAACTCACTAGGTGATTAGTAGACCTTACAATTAAAGACGATCGAAACTAAAAGCAATATAATTATTCACTACGGACACATCAAAAATTTAAAGCAATGAATAAAGTTTTATTTCATCTCTAGTTCAATTCAAAATCAATTTAGCTAAAAATTGCACATTAACGCCTAAAAAGCTTACAATAGCAAGCGTGTTAAGCAAAAATGCTCTTTAGTACACAAGGCTTCTAAGAATGCCATTTCCATTTGTAAAGGCATTTTTTTATTCCATGTCAGCTCTACTTCAATGAGACGGTAGGACGTGTGCGAATGGAGAATATCTAAAAGTCCACGCTTCGGTTGTAAATTGCATGATAATGAAGACCGCATTGCCTGAATATATTTTATGAAGTTATGTGATGTCATTTATCGACCCTGTGGTGTAGTGGCAGTGTACTTAGGCTGAAAATCGTTAGATCCAGGGTTAAACTTCCAGATGGACCAACAAAAAATTGTAAAGAATTTATTGATTTGAAAAACATTACTTGGGATTAGTATTTAAGTGGTTATGAACGAAATACTCCAAAAGAGGGAGACTTTCGAGAAAGTTCTTTAACGCATTACAGACACGAGCAAAACCGAGTCATAATATTAAAAACACCTGAACGATTATGAGCAACGCAATCAGAGCGACTGACGACCCAACGCACCATCACCGAGTTGTTATTGTAACAAATCCTCAAATTAGATTTGGCTTTATTAGCCGCGCGGACGACACAAATTTCATAATCCCACGGTTTGTGGGTCGCGAGTTAAGGGCAAGGCATAGTCGGAATTTATATACTCTACTACTACTTTACTGGTGGTAGGTCTCATATGTGAGAGTCCGCCTGGGTAGGTACCACCGCAAAGTCTATTTCAGCCGCCAAGCAGCAGTGTCTAGTCGCTGTTGTGTTCCGGTTTAAAGGACATTGTAGCCAGTGCAACTACTGAACATAATAAGACTTAACATCTTGTAATGGAAGATAAATGTATGTAGACGTGTTGATGGTTTTAGGCTTTTTATTAGTGTCTCAGGATGGCGAGCGTAGTGACATACTGAAGAATACTTTGTAATTCGAGGCTCTACTGTTTATGGGCGGCCGTGCCGCTTACCATCAGGCGAACGGCAAGCCCGACTTGTCATTCAAAGAAATAAAAAAAAAAACAAATACTAAAATGCCCGGTACACCTTATCCAGCCACAGACCGTCTTCTACGTCGACCACATTAATTTAGACTACCCTCCATTTTTAGATGTGACAACAACGCCACCTATCGAACACCATCTCATCTTGCAAGCAGGAATTAACCAAACAAATTCACAATACCAAACGAATCATCGGTACACTGACTGAAACATAGGAATAAAAAATTGGATCAAATAAAAAAGTAATCGCCAAAACGATCGAATTTCATCTCAGACATACGATTCTACATACATAAATTACCATATCAATATTATGTAAATGCAGCTGAATCAATAATACAGCTGTCTCAAACAAAACTGTGTCCTTGGACTTCATACAGTCGATACAAAATCCAATATAAGAAATTTAAATTTTATCATAATTTTTAATGGATTTTGGGTTATTGTTGGCTCTCAAGCATGAGAGTAGTTGTAGTTTACTATGAAAAAAACAGCTCCTGGTCTAAATTTCGCATTTACTAAAACTTTATGACTTTATTCCAAAAGGCTTAGGCACAGAGGTGGTGATAGACCAATACCAATTTCTTGGCTAATCCATCCTATGATGCGATAGGAGGCGAGCCGTAAAAGCTACTTGAAGATTAAGCCATATTTTAGTAACCTCAAGAGTTTTTCTTACTTGTTTAAAACGGGCACGCCAATGTGACCCCTTGCACCTGATGGTAAGTGAAGTGGAGTCCAATAGAATGTCGACTGACGAGAGATTATTACCCCTCGACAGTCGACACAATAATGCCGGCCTGTTAGAATCCTACATACACAGGTTGTTCCCAAAACGCGACACACTTACGTGGAACACTGTGGCGGATTTTAACACCTTTTGGACCCAGAAATAAACAGACCGATACCGGAACACGACACATTTACATCAGCCACTATGACGGGTTTTAACACCTTGTGTACGGTGGTCGGTATCCAGGCGGATATAAAATATATCCTACCATCAGCAAACAGTGCTACCTCTTAACCAGTAAACACATTAACCATTGTTTTTGAGTTGAATTCGGTACAGTAACAGTTCAGATCGGCACGACGTATACGACTTCGCCAAAATACCGCAGTCGGTCGTTAAATCCAACGCGATTGCCGTGTTTAATTCGGGCACGTCATTTATATTTAGATTTCTTTCTGACTAACCTAGTCATCTTATTAGTGTAGACTGTAAGGGTAGCGAACTCTGGCTGTAAGTGGCGAAACTCGAGTTCTATAGTATTAGAATTTATGCCCGACATGACGACGGCCCAGAGCCTATCGTGGGACGATGGGACAGCGATATAACCTCTATATTCCTAAGACACCAATCACACTATAAATAATGTCTTTGAAACACTTTATTTTTAACTGACTTTATTATTGCTCGGCGTCAAAAACAGACTCAGCACTGACCATATGGATACCCATACCCGCATGATTTCATTTGTCATGATAGGTCTACTCGCATGATGGATCTTTACCTAGCAACAAATAAACACACACACACACAACACGCATTTATCCCCGAAGGCGTATGCAGGGGGGCAACCGGGGCACCCACTTTTCGCCAGGTGTTTTCCGTCCCATGATGTGATAGGGGGCGAGCCTATTGCCATATCGCGCACAAATTCCAAACACCGGGCTGATACTGAGTAGAAAAACTCAAACATCACATTGCCGACCCGGGATTCGAACCCAGGACCTCAGAACGCTGTCGTACCGTGTATGTAGTACAACTACGCCACAGAGGCAATAATAAACCTGCACAAATAAATCCTCAAAGTCACTCCAAGGTCCGAACTCCGGCTTGCATTAATGTCTACAAATTACTGTATACCGACCCGATTGAGACGTCACACGACCGGATCTGAGAGGGAGGGGGAGGGGAGTCTCCTCATTGTGCCGTCTCCTAACGGGGCGACACGGATCCCACGGGCTGAGCGGGCCAATTAAAAATGGATTTAGTTCGAGAATATTGTTATAAATTAAAAATCTCTTACGTGTACCCATGTAGGGCGTATGAACTGCGTACATCCATTATAATGTATAAAAACACAAACTACTACATAGCTGTGTATCTTAGTATATTTTAAATGCGAAATTATGTGAAATAATGTTAGTTAAAAGTATAATATGCTTCCAGTGGAAGGAATGGATTTTATTACGTCTCATGTTTAAAATAAATTGCGCTGGCGTCGAACGCTTTAGGGAATTTTGTAATGAGAAGATACTTTTCACACAGGCGAAGTCGCAACCAACACGTAGTTATTAAAATAATTAAAAAAATTGGTATGAAACAGTCAATACTCATTTATATCACTTTAGAAGAAGCTACGATCATCTCTGATAGTATGAAGTCACTTTTATTACCTCTCATGGCAAAGTTTCTACTTATTGCACTGAAACATATAGAACAGATGTTGTACTTAATATATTCTAGCAAATTCCAGGATATCAATCGTCATCCAAAACCTCAACGAGACATTGTGATATGATTTCACAATGCTTACGATCGGTACCTGGTCAGGTGCAAACATGTACCCTAGCAATAAAGATTTTAGGTACAATTAGACAATAATATACGTGATACATAACATTCGAGTAGAGAGGTAAGTAACACTACAGTGCATCAAGTGTAACAGAGCATTGCTAATTTTCTGCTTGGCAGTCTTCACGGTGGTTACCGGTTACGTCACGCCAAATCATTAATGATAGACAGAGATAGAAGATTTGGTTCATAAGTTGAAAGAGTAGAGAATTATATAAAAAAGATTTATATGAAAAAACGCTAGTCACGGCTGAAGTAAAGGGCCAAGTCGATGTTGCGTAAGGTTTAACAGAGGACATGCTTTATAGAGTGGAAGGTATAACTGTAAATGTAATGACCTTGTTGTAAAAAAGGCATGATTTATTTCGTTAATGACCACTATAGACAGTCAAGTTTTTTCTTCAAACACGTAGGACACGAGTCCAGGAAACTTGATAAAAATTCCGAAATGAATATAAACCCTGGGCCTATGAATTTAACAGTTGCAGTGTTACTTTCAAAGATTTTTTCTAAAACTTTCCTATCTCTAGTTAGGCAGGAACCAGGATAAATTGTCTACAGCACGAATGAGGCCTGAATGTAGGCAATTCTATCTGCACTATATTAATTATTAGATGGACCTAGCTGCGGTACTACCGGTGCTAAGAATATCGGTGGCGTAAAATGTTTTACTACTACAATCTATTCAATCAGTATGATATCTTGAGATGCAACGTATCTTTCTCCCACTCCAATCCTTAGTCTCCACTATTCCTTATCCATTGAAGTGGCCGGGGCATATACTGATATCTGGTGTAGATAAAGCGGGCATTCCTGGAATCCACCAATTATCTATAACTGATTCATTATCTAAGGATTTTATCAAACTGAAGTGAAAATAATTTGCGGTTTCAAGGAATGATTTGCCATCAAAATTATTCATGTTGTAATGCTGACTATAAAGTATTTCCTCCAATTATAGTTGAATCATGTGCTTCCAAATCTTATATCAATTAAATTAGTCAAATGACAAGCGATATATCTTAAGACATTACTGTTCTTCCCTATGTAAGGAGGGTGCGAAGTTTTTGAGCGACTCGTACTGCCCAATCAGGGTCACTATATCAATCAGAATATGCGCTGACGTCGCAGAATCTCTGAGCCTTGCGACACTGTAGTCCTCGTAAATATCTCTTACAATAGATAGGGGATGAATTGATGAAATTCTCTAAATCCCCATCTAGTATGTCTCTATCAGCCATTTTATAATAATAATAATAATAAGCCCCTCAAATCTAACTTCACGTCCTAATAAATCAGTTTATTGTCTTATTACACAGATGATAACATACATATTCTTATATAATACTATAATAAAGACAAAAGGAAGTAGCTCGGCTTGTGCTGACCGGGACAGTAGTTCCGAGCAGCATTTTAAAACAATCAGTATCACTAGTCTTGTACCCTTATTTTTAACATAATATCGCGTGCTACCCACGAAGATACGAACTCCGCAAACCATAACGAAGTGAATTAATTCATAATATACTGTTTACGTAAACGGTACTATAATAACACATTGTCCAAGTGACTATTAAGGCTCGTTATCTTCATAATGCGAAAGTAACCGTTACTTTCATGGACCGCAACACAAAGACGCTTTTAAAAACGCATAACATCAAAACTTGGGTACAATGGCGTCTTTTGGCGGACTATTTACATCACATTTTTACTATCGCAGTATTAGAAAGAGAGTGTTATTCGTAGTCATCTTTCACTTTCCCGAGCAAGCAACTCACCTGGTGGTAAAGGACACGGCTGCCCGTCAACGGTAGCAACACCACGCAAACTTCAAACCATCGCCTTCGCGTGGCATTGCATAACGCTTGTCATCATGACATTAGCTGATGTTAAATCTTATTATTCCAAACACAGCCTTTCTTATCCGGGCACGGCAAACTGACCCCACTGCACCTGGTGGTAAATGGAACACAGTCCAGATAGATTGTTAACTGACGAAGGATGTTTATCCAGCCAGTCGACATAATTTTGCCGGCCTGTTTAAAACTCACAGGCTAGTCCCTGAACGCTATACACTTACGTGGGCCACTATGGTGGGTTCCACACCTGGTGTATGGTTATCGTTATCCGGTCCAAGTCCTGGTGTCAAGACACCAGGAAATTTACTATACACAAATCTCTGGATTAGTTCATAACACACAACAACAATATGCCCTTGTAAACATTATGCTGATACTGATAAATCACTGCACTGATGAGATGCAACGACTTCCCTGTTTGCAACCAGAGATGATCCCGTAGGACGCATAATTATCACGTAGGCTGCCACTGATAACGGGGCTATAAAAACAAATTTATTCTAATGAGGAAATATAGCGAATACTATCGCGGTCGAGGTCTTATAACTGGATATCCTTGATTTAGAATTACTTGGTATTTGTGGAACAAACGTAACAAATATTGCTGAACTCTTAAACCAATTTTGACTCAAAGATATAATGAATTATATCCCAAAATTTAATTTCTAACGTGTTGTCGGACAAAGGTAAGGTAAGCTAATTCCTACGTTCTCGTAGCATATCACGTGAAAGTTACATGGGTACGTGAGACAGAGGTAAATTGTGCGGTTGTAGAAATTTCTATGATTATATTGTACGCTTATGCGGTTTGTATTGGAATAACCTTGACTGTCTCGGTGGCGTCGTTGTATTGCGGTACTGCCGTGCTGAGATCTTGGATTCGATCCCTGAGGTCAGGAAATATTGGTATTTTCTGCTAAGTATCAGCCTGGAGTCTAAAATTTATGTTCAATGTAGCGATGGCCCCCTATCACGCCCTGGGACGGAATACACATAGCGAAAACTGTGCACTAGTTTCGCCTCTGCTTTCATATGTCTGTGTCACACACTAATCCAAATACTACAGTATTTATAAATGTATGCATGGGCATTTATTTGATCATACGATTTGGCAGAATGGAAAGATCATACAAGCTGCATCCTTTCTATACAATACTAGCTTTCACCTGCGGCTTCGTCCGCGTGGACGTTTTTCTGGGATAAATAGTAGCCACTCTAGAGTACTGTAGCTTTATACGAGTGTTATTTTTTTCAAAATCGGATTAGTAGTTCCTATGATAAGCTCAAAACTTTTCACGTTTATATATTCGTATAGATCTATACATTGTGCAAGATTTAAAGGTATCCGTTCTCGTTATTCAGTTGCAAAAAAAATACTATTATAATAAATATAATTTAGTTTTGTTTTCGCCTTAAATTAAAAATAAACGCCTTCCACAAGACGTTCAAAGCATGAAAGTGCAAGAGTTTTCCTGTTACCTAATTCTCGAAAGGCGAATATCACAAGCATTATAATGATTTAATCAGTAAATTCATTAAGACAAACATCTTAATCATCAAATTTCACGCTTTCTGATCGCGTTGTGCATTGCGTTAAGATAATATTAAAATGTTTTTTGAGAAATTTGCAGTTAAAGCACTAAGTGATGAAAGCAAAAGAATATTTAACTTAATGTCCTTCAGAGTATATTGATCACAAGAGTTGAATTTATCTTTGACTAGCTTTTACCTGCGGCTTTTTCCGGGGTAAAAAGTAGCCGATAGCACTACGGAGTAATGTAGCTTCCTATTAGTGAAAAAAAAATCATAATCGGTTTAGTCTTTCTTGAGATTAGCGTGATCAAACAATCATCTTTAGCTTTATTATTTCAAGCATTTTAAATAGCTTTATGTATAATTTAATATTCCTAGAGCCACAAGTTCAAGCTTTGCTTAATCAGTCAGTTTGGAATTTTATTAATAACATATCAAAATTACCCACTCTGCGTGGGATTCCTCATAAGCTTCTTCACATTTCAACTTCTATAAAAAATAACACGATGTAAATAAACATTGGAATCCCACTTAGTGGTTTGGTGACGCCACCAAACCAATACCGCGAAAGGTGGATGATCTCAAATATGACATCACAATTTTACATTGCCGTGGAAAAAGATGGCGTCATTCCTACCAATCAAATGCTCGTGAGACAATAAAAGCTGAGGTTTATTATTTTGTCATCACAGAAAATACCTAACGATTTTGTGTTTACATTTTTTCAAGCACAAATAAGTGAACTTTAAAAATATTATTTGTTGGTTTAGGAACATAATGCCAAACTTGTGTGGTAACAACTTCGATTCTAATGTCGGGCAATGCGAACAGGTAAAATTGAAGCTATGTTCAGTAGGGAACATATAGTTTATTTTTTTTCGGCCCAACAAACCCACCCATCCTAGTGGTAGGTAAGTGGAGTGGGGTCCAATAAAAGGCTAAGTGCCGAGAGATAATTACTCCTTGGCAGTCGACACAATTATGCCGGCCTGTTCGACCCGAATATACGCAGGCTGATCCCGGAACGCGACACACTTGGACCAACGGCGGGTTTTACACATTATGTACAGTGGTCGCTATCCAGGCGGATATAAAATATATCCTAACACTAGCAATCATTAACATCTATTTAATCAGGGTGGTAAGTAAAAAATTAAATACAGATAGCTGAATGAAAAAAACATGTTCAAACTATATTTTGCGTAAAATAGTCCTTAATTTTGGTCTTTCGAAGCAAACCTAGCTGTTCGGTTAAGCGGTCAATTAGGGCATAGGTTTAAGGAAGACAATCTAGTCTTAATGTAATTTAGTGCTTAAGTGTTGTTTATAATGATTGTGTACTGTGCTATGCCTTTTTTTAAATAAAATAAAAATAATTTTAACAAAAAATTAAACCGCCTTCAAAAACCACTCAATTCCAAAAAAATAATTTCACATAACAGGTATATATTGGATACCAATTTTGGAGTCGGTGCCGAATTAAAATTCACATCGAATTGATAGCCGCCTCCTTTTTTTGAAGTCGGTTAAAAATATCACATCTCATCTCACATCTAAACTAATATAATATATTATAAAGTAAACCAAAAATGTATTCAAAACACTCTATTCATCCGGCTTGGTTGCTCTAAACGTCGCTTTACCCGTCATAGCTGGGGTAAGTTATAATAAGGGTTGGGGCATCGATTTCGTTCACTGGGGTGTCACTTATACTCGTTTATCGGCTGTATTATTTTACATCATTATGTAGAAGAAAATTTCAATTGTCGCACTATTTTTATTGGTAAAAGAACTTTGTACAGTAGAACGTCGATAATCCGAATTGATTGGGAACATGAGTGTTTACAAAATTGATTTATCGGATAATCGAAGTGTATTCTTTTATGTATGTACCAATCTAATAAAACATACATTAATAATATGAATCTAGTCTATTAGGTTGGTAAGTGAGAAATTAACTACATATAGCTGAATGAAGAAAACATACCTAAACAATATTTTGCGTGCAGAAGTCCTTAATTTTTGTCTTTCGAAGCGAGCCTAGCTATTCAGTCGCTCCGATAATTACAGCTTATAATATTATAATCTAGGAACGTATAAAAAAAAACTTTATGTGGAAAAAATGCCCCTACCTTTTAAAATTTTCCTAGCAACATTTGAATTTAGGTTTGATAAAATACTTTGGAGTAAACCTACGTCTTGCATATGTAACTCAAGCTCACGCAGTAGAGCGTATCGTTCTTTATTGCTTTAATTTCAAAAACATAGCCCTTACCAATAAATGATCCCAATCGCTTTCGATCAATCCCACAAAATGGACCAATCAGAACAAAGATTTTTTGACATGCTTACAAATAAGTCAATCCGATTGGTTCATTCTCGGAATCGGATTGAAGATTCAGATTGGGATTGTTTATTGAAAACTGCTGTTAAACCAACCATGCATGTCAGTGGAAAACATTACAGAAGTTAATGGGTGCAGCGGCACGCTAGACCGATGCTTGTAAAAAAATTTACGAGCTCTAAACCGGTCGCGTACTGATAATAAATTTTGCGATGCGTACGAATTCACTGAAACAATACATTCTGTGTCGGAACTGTTAAAATTGACTTAAAAACGAAGAAAAGCGGATCAACAACGACGGTGAAACAAGAAAAGAGAAGTACGAGTTCGTGTGAGTATGGTTATTTAATTTACATCTCACATTAGCCACAGCCAGTGTTGCCAGGTGTTCCGATTTGCGCGAGACATCCTGTTTTTCAGAGTTCTGGCAGTAGTATTGTTTTGTTCTGTCGCTTAGAGACGTGACTGTAAATATTTTTATATCCAGATCAACTGTAAATCCCGATTTGTTTTCCTTGTGCCCCATTTTCCTGGCAACACTAGTTCACAGCTGCAGTTCGATTCCTTTACTCAACCTCAATAATCGACCCGTGTCATCTATATAAATATAGAAATGAACGTCAATCTCTTCATTATGAATATTAGCGGTCATGGCTCGTTGCGTATCGAAAAAAATTATATTTAAAATTACTCTAAAATGATATGCAACATCGTTCAAAATTCGAATACGACGCAGGCGAACTGTACAACTCATCACATGACTACACATCGGGGTAAGACCGTCCAGCGATCGTTCCGACACGATTCCTCACATCGTTTATCTTTTATAATTGACTTTAAACGAGTAAACAAGTTTCTTTTGATACAATTTATCGATGATAAAACCGTACCGGTTGTGCGGCCGATTAACTGTAATACGGATTATTTTGCGCAACGTTTGTGTGAGAGTTCGCGCAATGGTTCGATAGACGTGCGTGGGCGCAGCGACGCCCAAAAAATATTGCAAAATATCAACGCCTAATTCGTACTAAAAGCTACGCCACCATGGAAGAATTGGGAGCAGGAGATATTAAAGTATTTCTAGATTATGCTAGTTTCAGATATTAGCACCTAAAAACCTTCAAACAAACAAAGATTTCCTCTATAATATTTGTATAAATGATGTTCATAAAGAACATTAATTAGTGTTATATCTTATTTTTATTACCACTATTAAGGAAGTTAAGTTTCCTGCCATATAGAAGCCGAATAATAAAAGTAATTACAATTGCTATAAGAAATCGTATAACAAATAAAAATGAAACTTGAACTTAAAGAAGTCAGCAGGAACCATCAGCTATATCGTAGTGGTAATACTATCAGAATAATCAGAATACTAAAGTGATCCAAAAAGCCGAAATTGTTAGAGATTTCCTTTACAATGTTGCTAGAAATAATAAAAAAAAATCAATATCAAAGGCAAATATGAATTAAAACGACTCACGCGTACATAAACAAATAATCTTTTCATCAATTAGACCAATCCCAATCTGTCACAACGATGACGTCATTATTCTTAAAACAAAAGAATCCAACCATTCACGTCAAACACAAAAAGGATTTCATACGACAGACAAAACCACCAACTGGAAAGCAATCAGAACGAACCGAGTGCAGAACTGTATATACCATTGTGACTGAAGTTAGTCCCAGATGTGTCGAAACTGAGCCTTGATGACAGCTTCTGGAGCCTACTAAAGTCTAAATTGATTTAAAATGTTATAAAGACTGTGATCCATTTTCATCTTCCAATTGGCCTAACGTCAGTTTGCGGAACCTGAGTCTCCGTGACAGGTTCTGGAATCTGCTAGCACATAACTTTTGAAATATTTATTAATTTCATCAAGGATTTTATCATAGATCTAATTCGATTTCAATAATTTAAACCCTCTTTCTAAATACCCCCTTATACTACGCGAATATGTTATCAGCGTACTATACTATATCAATCAATGCGCATTAGGGCTTAGTTCATACGACTGGTCGGTAGATACAACCCCTACTGCCGGGTCCAGTACTGGGCATACCACGTTTAAAAAGCCAGTGCTACTCACACTACAACACACAAAATATACGCTACCGCTAGACTAAAAGAGGGACAATAATTCAAACTTGTATACAAAAAAATCTGTAGCGAGACCATTCATAAGTTTTATAATGGAATATTTTGCCACAACAAGCAGGCCCGGTGAGGCATCATGGGAGGAAATGTAAAATGCACGGACTGTGATGACCTATTTCTGACTAACACTTCGATATAAGACGTGAGCTGACACAAATAACATCTAATTCGAAAAATACATACCAGTTAATGTTTTCAAAGTCAAAAGTAAAATAAAATCGAGTTTCCTCATCCTAAAAGACCTCGCATTTCAAATCAATATTATTTGCTATATTTGATAGCAACACAGAGGTTCTATTCACAAAGAGAACTATTTTATATAGACCTCTCTGATGTGTAGGGGCGTGTGCGATAGATAGGTCACAGCGATTGGCGCGGCTCGTCCCAGTTGCGAGACCTCGTAACAGACGTCCGCCACGTAACTGGGTCTCAGAGACAGGTTGTGGGGTTCAACAACGGTACATGCTGTGGAAACATGTTATTTGATTTTATTTATTGACCTTTATATAACACTAGTTACCCACAATTTCGTCTGTACGGACTTTGGATATATCTGAGACTGAAAAGTCTTAAAAACAAATTGCAAAATTCTTAAAACGACAACTTTTTTATTTTTTTATTAAACAAAGCCTATATTCTGATGATTATACTCTGCCCATGAGTAAAAGCTACATGAAAATCCATTCAGTGTTGGAGATGTGCGCTAGGAGGAAATAATAATAAGGATAATAGGGAAATTTCATGATTCCTGAGAGGGTTGTGCAGTCATATAAAAATTTAAATTAATTTATTCCTTATTTCACGAGCCTATAAATGAACTGCTCTAAACTTTTTTTTTTCTCTTCTCACTTTATCATGTACTGTAGTCTTTACCCTAAACTGATTGAAAAGAGCAACATCAGAGTTTCTTGCCCGTTCTTATCTGGTGAAAACTGCTTTCCTAACTGGTGGTAGAGTTAATATTGACGAATCTAAATAATGTAGAACATTTTACAGATTCAAATAAATCATTTCATTTCATTTCAACAGAAAAACAAACGAAGAACAATTCTAACAAACCCTAATACGTGTTCTATTACAGATATCTAGTTTAGCCTTTCATTTTTATTATGCACGTTTTTTCCCAATATACAGATATACTGGACTTTGCTGTTTAATCATCTGTTTAAATAGCTCCAATTTTTTCTAAACAACTTAATCACGAGACGAATAAGAGTAAGTGAGCATCAGGAGTCGGAACTGTGTACAAACACAGCTAATAAATGAAGGAGAACATTGAACTACACTCGTCTGATAATTAGATATGAAACCTTAAACTTCCCTAAATCACACGATTTATTATTTTTTGTTATTGCTTTGAATGACGAGACGAGCTTTCGTTCGCCTGAAAGTAAGCGATAAGACCCCCCAACAACAACAAAAACACCATTCAGCACCTTGAATTACAAAGTATTGTTCGGTATTCCACTGCACTCGTCATCCTGAGACATGAGATGTCTTATTATGTCCACCTACACTGGCTAATGTCCTTCAAACCGGAACGCAACAGTGACTACACACTGCTGCTTGGCGACACACATAGACATAACGATGGTACCTTCCCAAGCGGATTCTCAGATATAAGACACCTACCACTAGTAAAGAGCCACTAGCACGCATCCGAAAAAGTCCTCATGTCTAAGACTATCCAGAGCTCGGAAGGTACCACGCGCCACTCGTCAAAACAAACTAAACTCCGATTTTAGTGAAACGAACAGACGGCACTTCCTCGACCAGCTATATATAGCTAAACGTAAAACATTAGGCGTTTCCGTTCTCTTTGGACAAATTCAAACGCTTTTGACCTATTATTAAAGAATTCTAACCTCCATATTATGGGGAACGACGTTGTGATATATTTTTGTTTTTAATCATTAATTTGTGGTGTCGGACGAAGATTTTGACAATTCTATGAATCAATGTGAAGGTTTGAAAATCTTTTATATGTGTTCCGTGGGTGTTTGTTCGAAGTAAACTAAACTGCTAAATGGATAAAGATGCAATTTACCATTCAGTTAACCAAACGACAAATAAATATCAATATAATTATAATTGTAATTGCTTCCATTTTGAATAAAAAAAAAACTCATACTAAGAAAACAAGATCGATTTTAAAGAAAAAGTACTTGATTCGATTAAATGAAATAAAAACAATTATTCGAATTAAATAACCTTCATGAAACAAAAATTTCTTATCCATTTCACGACACACATGTACATTGTACAAGTCCCAACTGCTAATCGTACTGAAAGATACATTTCAATACGAGTCAAACGAATTAACCCTTGAATAATAAAATGCAACCCAACACTCGTTTATGAAGACAATTCGTTCACTCACTACAGCTTTTATTGTGCTTAATATATCCATTTGTCGAATCACCTTGACCTTGAGACGTCCATCTCTAGAAAGGTCACCCCGACTGACATTACCGCGTGGTTATTAAGTGCTTTAAGCTTTATACACTTTTTAATGGTTGTATATTTATTTTACTAGCTTGGTCTGCGTTTTGACATTCATAGACATTTTTTTCGGAAACTCTAAAAAATATTAGACACATTTTAATGAATGAAGGTGATCGGTAAATCATATGGTCCCATGTTTTTTTGTTAAGCATGACAGCATTAGCCATATTAACACATACTCTGTAATGTTTAATCCCACTCCTTATTATGGTTCAAAAGATACAGGCTCTTTAATATCAGACAAGGGGTAAAGGACTAATAATAAAATCCTCTCGGCACGCGACAGTTGCGTAGCCCTGAATACAAGTATTATGGAGTGGTTCATACAAACAAAATCAATAACGACAATCAACACACGGTTATAGATGGTACCACAGTGAGAAAAATATATTTCCAACTCCTCTCTATCTATCTATTTGATAGCTTTTGCCAGTATGGAGTAACGTCGGTTCATATTAGTGAAATAAATTCGGTTTAGAAGTTCCTGAGATTGGAGAGTTCAAACTAACAAACTCTTCAACTATATTAGCATAGATATATTTCATTGTGGATTATGATAAGTAAGTAGTATAAGTGGTCCCAAAAATACGCTGCACTTCATCGCTGCTTGCAATTCAATGCGTGCTGCCGATCCTGGCTTACAGAAGTTGCAGTGGTAGGTGCGAAGGTGAGATAAGGTGCGTTGGGGTTAAATCGGACGCTTTTTCGACGTGTTAAACAGTCTTCTCGAATTATTTTTTTACAATAATTCTATAGGAGCTATAATAATGAATCATTAACTTAGCTATATGTTATTAAATATACTAAATGGTATATATTTTTTCAATCCCTTATATATAACAGTTAATGTTTTATAGGGCTTTAAAAAAGTACCATACTTTTAGAAATGTGTGAGAAAGATAGGACCTTCACAGGTATAGTTCGGACTACTATCTAAAATCGTCTATGATACAGGGATTCTAAAATCCATAAAAAGAGCATATTCTGATCTAGATATTCATTTATAAACATTCAAAAAATTTTATAAATTTCGTAAGATATTTTTAGAAGCGAACTTTGTTTTTTTAATAGTTTTAGGCATACGATCATACCCCACATGAGTGACACTGTAGATATTTTTAAAAATATTCGAAGAAATAGGACATTCACGTGTAAATAAACAATAAATAAACAAAATCGACCATTCATCTGAGCTAAAAAAAAATACACAATTAGTGAGTTCAGACGTTTTCGTGTATAAATTTTGATAAAAACTTGCAATATTTTACAAGTGCTAGATCGAACGATTTTTATCCGTTCTTTAACGACAAATAATTGTATGTGTAAAGATCGGATCTCAGGGAATATAGGTGTTTCGACAAATTTGAATAAACAAGTCACAAGATTTATTTCCTTTATGATAGTATATACCTACAAAATTAATTTAAAACAGTAAATACTCAATTAAAATTAGGCAAATTCTTGCATGGGGTTAATCCGGATCTGCCAGGGAACGACAAAACACCGATATTCTGTTTGTTAGCACCGTAAACATTATTTACTTGACGGATTCACTCATGTGAACTAGTGGAACGTAGGGTACAAGATGGGGTCGCAGGTAGTGTTGTCCGAAAACAAAAATTATAACACAATTACGAGTTATTTGATTTATACGATGTTATACCTCCTACGATCTTACCCCAACGCGCCTTAATACCACAAATCCAGTATCAGTACCCTAGCGTGAATATTTGGCGCCATAGTTACAGTTATAACTGCCGTATTTAAATTTGAAAAAAGAACGTTCTCTATTCAAAATTTATATGGAAATTTACGTTTAACGAACCTAGAGGGTAACAGCGCATGAACAGTAGCAAAATATTCCAAGGATACAGTTTAAAAAGATCTGCCCAAGCAGTTAGCAACCGAAGTCAAGCGTCTCGTGCCGGCAAACACGAACGCGTTTTGTGCGTAAATAGAGCGTGAAGCAGATCAGATACGTATGTTGCATATCTATTACATTGTATATATGACTGCGGTGGCATGGATTTTAAAACTCGAATCAACCCCCTTGTTAATAAAATTCAAAATCAGTTTTTAAGTAATCACTGACTTATAAAGTGTGGTAAGATGCAAGACTCGCTGGTTTACTATTACAAGGTCCTATGATATTTTTATTTCTGTTTGAAAAACAAGATTTATTTAATATTTCTTAAGAAGATTTTTTTCATATTCGTAGAAATTAGAAAAGGCAATGATTCACATTCCCCATTATTATATCTTTCTGCATTATTATATTTTTTACTGAAAAAACATAGTGCAAAGAGCAAAAACATAACATAGAATCTTGTAATATTGAGCTATAATATATAATTATTATATTCTCCCGACGTTTTGAACATTTTGCAGCCTTTATGGTACAGCTGGGAGGGAGAGGGGGGGGGCAGAGGTGTTGGTCGCCCGAAAATACAAAGTTGTAATATCTACCTACATTTTACAATTATACAAAATACACGAACTTCTTTGGAATCCAAAAAAACGCGATAAAATCCGGAGTAATAGTTTTATTTTTATGTCAGTTATTTACATGTAAAATTATATCATTTCATTCATTTAGTGGTCTCCAATGACCATAAACACGCTTTTACAATCATGACTCGCCTTGTCACTAAATCAAAAGATATAAAGATTTACGGTACTTCGCATATTATCTTATTAGAGACACTTTGCAAATATGTTACGGAAGAAATACACAAAGTAAAAAAAGAAATACTACAACCAGGTATTAAACACATTTCTATTAAAGAGAATAGGCAAATGAGATCACGAATGCACGCAGTGTACCGCATACACAAAACAATATAAACAAAACAAAAAACAAGATTGTTCTCACGCACAATACGGTTGTTCGGAACAATGGGTCCCTAACTCATTCGCTTTTATGCTGCACTCTGAACGTGATAGGGAAAGCATCGCTTGAATTAAACGCACGAAGCTCTGGGAGCAATGTTGTTACTTCCATCGTCTAAAGGCTCGTTTAGATGAACCAATTTTCTTGCCTGAGGCGTGTAATGTGCACACGTCCTGGTTTTAAAAGGCCACACAAAGATAGTAAGACAGTTTCCAATTGAGAACTTCAGTTGCTCATGGGTATAGCGATGGACTCAACAAATACATACTTAGTCAATAACAAGTTGGACATTATGTAAATTGTCTTTTTTTATTGCTTTTAATGAAGAGACGAGCTTGCCGTTCGTCTGGCGGGAAGCGATACAACTGCCCATAAATAGTAGAAACAACACCCAATACCTTGAATTACAAAGTATTGTTTGGTGTTTCACTGCGCTCGCCATGCTGAGACATGAGATGTTAAGTCTTATTATGTCCAGTTATAACACTGGCTACAATGTCCTTCAAACCGGAACACACCAGTGACTACACACTGTTGACAGCAGAAATAGACATAGCGATGGTACCTACCCAGGCGGGCTCTCACATATGAGAGAACTACCAGCAGTAAACCTCTTTAGTGATATGGGCCCAATTAATACATTTAAAGTCCATACGCCTATAACTTGCCATCATGATGTCATTGTTATCTTCTGCTTAATTGAAACGATTTAGATAATAGCCATAATCTATAGGAAAGGAAACACTAACCACTACGCGGTCTGTTTGTTTTAGAAAGTTGAAATTATATGAATATACTTTGTTGTAAATGCAGAAGAACGATCTATAAAGCAGTTAAAGATATTTTCTTAATATTAAAGATATTATAATTTCATACGAAAAAAACATAAACGAGATTTTCCATAAAAAATAAGTGAAGTCTGTGACTCTGCACAAGGATCGCATGGTGGACTAGGGCCTAAACTCTGTCAATAGAGAAGACCTGTGTTCCAGTGGCCGGTTATATGAAAATGGAGGCATTCACTATTAGAGTAACTTCTCACTAATATTAAACGCGGTGTTTGTTAGAAGTAAACACAGAAATAACTGGACAGACTTGATTGAAATTCGGCACACGAGTGGATATTGCAGGTGGTAGGATATATCCGCCCGGATAGCGACCACCGTACAGAACGAGTAAATACCTCCCATAGTGGGTCACGTAAGTGTGTCGCGTTCCGGGATCAGCCTATTCATGTCGGATTCCAACAGGCCGGTATAATTGTGTCAACTGTTAAGATGTAATCATCTCTCGTCAGTCGACATTCTATTGGACCCGAATCCACTTACCAACAGTTACAGTGGGGTCACTTTAGCGTGCATGTATAAAAAAGACCATGTCTTGAACTAACATTGGTTACATTTCATACCGAACTAGTTGACCCGACAGACGTCGTCCCGTCTTAACTATACATTAGCAGCGCGCATTCTGTCAATCGCTGACAGTTATTTCAAACAATTGACAGTTATATAAAATTATTATTTTCGTTAAGTTTTCTTAAATTTTCTAATTTTCCGCGCAAGCTTTTGGATCTTTTCTTTCATAAGAACCTTCTCCTGACAATAACAAACACAACAACAAAAAAATAGTGAAATCGGTCCAGCCTTTCATGATGGCGTGACCAAGGGAAATAGGGATTCATTTTTATACCTACACTAGCTTCCGCCCGCAGCTTCGCCCGCGTGGATTTCGGGTTTCAAAAATGGAGAAGGTGCTCAATTTGTCGGGATGTTTTTTTAATTTATGGTGGTATGCAGGTGGTCCGATTGTCCGGTCAGGGTCTGATGATGGGATCCTGGTGAAATCGAAGGAACTTTTAACCATTAAGGTTGCACACGAAATGACGGAAGCTTAAAAAATGGAGTAACTTCTCCCGTTTTCCCAACATTTTCCATCACTGCTATGCTCCTATTAATTGTAGCGTGATGAAAAGTATACTATAACCAGCTCAGGAGTATGAAAAATAATTGTACCAAGTTAAGTTAAAATCCGTCGAGTAGTTTTTGTTTCTATAACGGTTATACAGACAGACAGACAAAAATTTACTAATTGCATTTTTGGCATCAGTATCGATCCCTAATCACCCCCAGTTATTTTGGAAATATATTTCATGTACAGAATTGACCACTCTACAGATTTATTATAAGTATAGGTATGCAAAAGTAGCTCAAAAATTGTCCATAACGAAAACATGCATTTTAAAGTAAAACAAAAGAAATAATATCGTGAAGCCAACCAAATAACTAATGATATATTAAATTTTGTGACTGTTCAATTTAGTCGGGTCCGCGATATCACTTTTGTTGAGTTTCAGAACGCGACATTACATTATTATATTCTGTGCTCCAACGCACACTGCTTTGATGTTAGGAACACACCTACATTGCTTAGACAACAGTGAACTTTATCTAATAGCAATAAAGCTCAAATTGACTCTACGTATTAGTTAGAAAACGTTTGTATGGGAAATAGAAAAATGCTGTTTTGAGGATTTTCCCGGCAATTATTCGAATTTTTCTCACCTTTTAAACCTTCCCTAGACCTCCACGAATAATTCAAGACCAAGATAAGATAAATCCGTTCAGCCGTTCTCGAGTTTTAGCGAGACTAACGAACAGCAATTCATTTTTATATATATAGATATAGAAAGTTCACAATGTCAATTTTATACCAAAAACGGCCGGGAGCAACACTTAGTATAATAAACACGGATTAACAATTTTATCATCGCTTGTTGTGAGCAGATGTTCCTTCAAACTTGTTACTAACAAACTCCAATAGTTGTATAGTTGGACGGACAAGTTAATCGGGCTGATGATACGGGATCGAAACTTCTTGACGGAGGTCCGGTAAGCAATTATATTTAAGGGCCTTAATAATAATAGTATACCTATCATAGTGAAGCGACGATAGACTAGTTGAGAGTGGAACTCACTGAGACGAAGGTACGCAGTTACAAAAATAAGGACCGGCATTATCTATTTTTCTAACAAGTATGTGTATTCTTTATGAATTATCTATTATTATTATTACGGTTAAGAACATCGTGAGGAAATCTCCATGCGTGAGATTTTCATTCTCCATAAGAATTTCGAAGGTAGGTGAAGTCTGCCAAACCGCACTAGGTCAGAGTGGTGGACTACCCTAAACCATCACACTAGTATAGAAGCCCGCTTCTAGCAGTGTGACAGTAGATAACACTGTTTATATCACTATATCATAGTTACAGACTGCTTCGTCTCGCGTTTAATCGCCAGGTTCAATTCTCCCGTGTATGCATTTTTTAAGACAAATTGCCGAAGATTGATTACCTGAGTTAGTGTAGAATCTAGACCTCAGAAAACGGGCGCTTGATCCTCAATTTAAACAACGTAAAATAGAGCATCTTAGCCACATTTACTTCTATGCTGCATCGCGTTTTTACTAACTTAAGATAGAGGTTTTATCTACGACTGTAAATGTATTTTTTTAGATTCATTTTTCACGTAGTAACAAAATGGCCAGTATTTGCGGTAGGGAACTCCCATTACAAGATCTCGACTAGCACTCAATTTTTATCGCATCAACTGATAATAAATTAACGACCTTAAAACAAATAACAGTAAATACATTATCGACTAATTACTATAACGGCTTCTTACAAAGGAACACATTATGTCACGTTTATATTAAAAGCTATAATAAAACCGCAAGGTAACCTCAACCTTTGCATGATAACCTCTTAAAAATTAATGACGCGGCTTATTTGATTGCAAAGAGTTCTAAACAATGTGATATTTGAAATAGAATTGGTGGACCATAGACTGGTAAAAAAAAATATTTATTTATTATACAATTTTACACTTTATATATATATACATCAATGTCTAAAGGCGGACTTAATGCCAAAAGCATTCTCTACCAGTCAACCTTTGGGTGATGCAGAGACGAGAATTATATAGAAAAATAAAAAAATATAAAATACTTTTTCGTTACCTCTTTTTTGACGGTACGGCACATTTACGTCACTAAATCTGATGGTAAGTTGAATGGGTTCCGGATAGACTGTTGACTGATAAAAGATTACTATCCATCGCCAGTTGTTAGAATTATGGTTGGCTGTATGAAAAATATAGACGATTAAGAATGTCCATTGGTCTATAAAGCACCGCTTTGATGGCAAAAACATCTAATGACTACTCATTCCTTATCCTCAGTGGTGCAATACCTCTATAAGGGTCATTATTAGCAATGACATACCATCACCTGACCAGCTCTTTTGCTTTTAAAAGCACTCGTCCGCATTAATTTATATTAGACAAATGCACGTCTAATCTAATAAATATTTATTAACAATGACCTTCATTAATATGTATACGTGTGTTCCAATCATTATCGATGCTTGGTGATGCCATACATGGTATTAGAATCGTATGCTAATGTCAATGGCATGATAAGCCTATAAAATATATGTTATGAAATGGTACATACATGCTATAGACAAATTTGTTTACGGCAAGGACCGGCTCGACCGGGGTAGTATAGTAAACGATACAAGTCATGAGCATTCAGTAACAGTGGTGGAGACGAGATAGCGTAAGTACGAATTGGACGTAAGCATACAAGCCAATAGACAAAGAGTATCATCGACTGCAGAACCAATTTTACTGTGGAGAGTAAACTGACCAATAACGAGTGTGCTCACGACGTGCCTCTATTTGCAGTCTGTAACACTCAGACAGTAGACTTATCAAATATTTACCTCACATAAATCCTAAATAAGGATTGATTAAAATCCGGGAAAAATCGCCTTTGAATTTCGGTAGGAGTAAGTATCAAGAAACAAGAAGAGTCGCAATACGGGCACGTGACGTCATCTAGAAAAACGATGCGTGCGAAAGAACGAGATGGAGCGATAACTCTACTACGCGGCCACTACAGTACATTACAATATTTGAAATATGACTGTATGTAACTTGTATTTGAAATATGAATTACTGTTTCTTGTATGTAACACCAATAGAAAATCGAATAACCACATCCGCTCCGATTTCTCGACACGATTTATATGTTCGATCGTAACGATTTATCGGAGCGTGTGTAACCAGTGTAGATAAGTTATTTTTTACGCATAATCTAAGAATGGCTTAGTACTTGATACTATATCTCATGGACATCTAGGACATTCATTCGGACACCACTGTGCATTTTAATATTGTTTACAGATTATCTGGCGAATAAATTATAATAAAGTGTCTAGTAGTACCTAGAATTTACGCAGTTAAAAAATTGTCATCAATCAAATACTTAATAATATTTTAACACAGTATTTTGCAAGTAATGAATGAACAATGAACTCCTCTTAACAAAAAATAATATTGACCAAATCTAAATAATGTATACAAATTTATTGGTTCTATTAATTACTTTATTTCATACGAACATATTCCTGAGAATTATTTGTAAAAAAGCGAAGTTATGTGTAGCTTTGAACAAACATTAGTTCTAATCATCATGGACTGAGATCTCTGAGTGGCAAAACTTCCAGGAGTGTTCTGAGTTAGGATGTTCCATATATCCAGACTTACTTCCATGGCTCCCTCTTCTCCAAGGCATGGCTCTAATTCTACATTCAGTCTTCAGTCATTTGTCGCGGCCCTAGGCACACTATTCAATGTGTATACCTCATGGTCGTAGGTTCACATTGTGGCCTATGGAGTGCTCGTGAACATTTCCCCTCTTTCACCAAATTTCCTCACCACTCTCCCCAGGCCCCTGCCATCGCTAAGCAAGAGGATTCCAGTATCCAGTTTATAGGTTCCCCTGGTGTAGACTGCAGGGGTGCCTACTCAAAAAAAAAAGGTCCTTAGGTGCATTTGTCCATAATTCTCTTTTAAATTTTCTTAATATGTAAATATATACAAACAATAATAGCACCAATGCTGTATTATATAATACCCACTGCTAGCCATAGGCATTCTCTACTACCAACAGGGTTTAGGCCTTAGTCTACCCTGGTGACGTATTGGGTGTTTACCAATGGCAGCAATGTCTACATGACACAATATTCTGTATTTTTTTTTACATAATAAAGAAAACATCAGATTCCTAAAAGGAGTTGAAGTATACCTAGCGTTTAAAAATAGTAAATGCTTTCTGCAATATTCATTAAAATATTAATGATTCATACTTAGTCTTTACAGGCGTCTGTAAGGCTAATGCCTTAACCATTTAAAAAAAAGAAAAAAACAATCTGACTTCGAAAGCTACAAAAAAATATTGTAAATAAATGTAGCTCAAGTGCCTTATAGCCACAAATTATAATCACACTCAATTGAGATGTTTAGTATCCTCTAACGCAGAAATTGCTGAATGGATTTTGAGGAAATTTAACACACAGACAACTCAACAGATAATCATAATGATAACAAAGGAAAACTATTTAATATCAAATAATTCTGTAATTTTTTTTGTATAATTTGCACTTCAATACCCATTAAGATGAGCCAATTAATAGTTCACTGTTAAAATGTTGTTTAAATCTACCTTCGTTCAAAGTAATCTTAGGACAATGGATGGTAGGACAATGTTAAGCTAATTTCAAAATTCAACATCCTTCCTCCCAAACTCAACAAAAAACCTAATCAAAACTTTTACAGAAATTTAAATTGACTGAGCACTTGGATTGCATTGTTAAAGAAAATGTTACTTAGTTAATATATTCTGCTCCCATAAGCAAAATTCTATATGTAGGATCAATATCAAATTTTATACACAGAAAAATATTACACATGTTTAATTTTTTTACTGATCAGAAATATGTATTTAACTCAAATTAGATGTTTTTTTATTATTATGGCAATATAAGACAGTTCATGTAGTCAATAGTTATTTAATTATCATTAAGTTTACAAATAGGTGATTTTTTTATTTGGTCATGAAATAAAATGAACTAAATATCACACTAATAATATTATGACTGCTAAGCAGAGAGTATTTAAAATTTACTGTGATGGTAAATAAATTTTATTAAAAGAATTAGTAAATATTCACCAATACTTGACATAAAAATAAATTTTAAGTAATAATTATAATTCCTTTTTTTAATCTGCTTCATAATACTGAATACAAAAGATGACAATTACAGATATAAAATATTATTTAGTTTTACCTTCATAAAATATCATTTATGTAATTAGTTTATATTCGAAAATTAAACTTCTTAATGTATTGGATACTTTGTAAAACTGATTCGAGTTTGGAAGAGAATCCCACGTCGAAAAATGTGCTTTTATTTTATATAAAAATCCTATTTATATTGGACTTAGAATTCATGTTAGATATGGCGTCAGACTTGCTACCCTACATAATAGAAATAAGCTGGAACCAACCACGTTCCCACTAGTTGCGTCTTTACTTACCCTCCTAGCCGTGATTATGTTTCTGTTAAAAATTATTTGCGTCGGTAAACTCGACGCGTCGACCTTTGTCTAAATAGTGTTCTCAGACACCATTATCGATCAATTTAAATTTTACTATGAGTAGTACTTGTGTAAATAGTCATGAAAACGATTCAAAAACTTAGCCGAGAGCATCGAAGCGTCCGCGGACGCTTCGCTGTTTAACCCGAGCGAGTCGGGGCCGATTTCCCATAAAATGTGGGCCGTGGAACAAATACAGTGCACGCATAGAAAACTACACCTACCTTCATATCCGTGACGATCTGCTGGTAAAGATTCCATAGTGGCGAACAATCCTTTTCTGTAGTCCCCTCCATTGTCAAAATACAACACAATAATCACAACAAAACACGTAAATTCAAAACCTCACACAATCGGGCACGCCATTAAAATTATTACAGTACAGTCGCATTTTGCATTCGACAAATTTATTGATATTTTCGCAATCACCTACATTTCACATCACAATTTTATAATAACACAATACGCGATTAATCAATATTGTAAACATATTTTGCCGACATGGATGTAATGCTTGTAACATCACTTGTTCACAGTGAATTTACGATGGTGTTTCGTTTTTCTTGACGTTCGATGCCGTATAGGCCCAAGTTCATTCAATAAAACTCGTATTTCACTTATTTTCATACATAAACATACGAATGGAAATAATAATTTCGACGCGCGGTCTCGATTCTCGATAGAAACGACGGGCAAGCACATCGGTCGGAGCCGATTTGTTTAGCGTTCACTCATTTCATTCGACACTCGCGGTCGCGGCTATTCGTCAATTCTTCGTCAATGTTACCATTGAAAAAAAACGAAAGGGATATTACTTATAGATAATAATTATTCTAATAAGAAAAACAATAATATAACAGCATGAATAGTTAACTACTATAATATTATGTATTTATATATCTATATATACAATTTTACAAATAATAAAGCTGTCTGACAGCGTATTTTGTTTTTGTTAAACAGCGCCATCTCGTAGCTAATTGAATGTACGTAATTATTGAATACACGACCCAGCGTAGAAAAGTTGAGCGCATACCTACATAATAAAATGTGGGATAGTTTGTGTAACTCACTGAATTATTTGTTGGAGAAGTGTTTTTTAGGTACGTATTTTCACTTTATAAGCCTTGAATACTAGCAAAACTACTAGCAAAATCTCCTGTACAGTACTACAGTAGATTTTTTATTAGTGGATATCAATACCACATTTCTGGCCTACCCAAAAAAATAAACAATATATTGTCTATACATAATAGATGGAGCTAATAAGCTTCTTGTACTCCGTCACTCAACAGCTTAGCTAGGAGGGCTGTATAGAAAAAGAATAATATCAATTTAAGTACTTCTTACTAATAATATTATCTTACTTCTTACTGTAAGTACTAATGCTAATTATTATAATAAAAGCAAATGTTCGGATGTTTGTTACGGGTAAACGTAGAAACCGCTAAACAGATTTGAATGAAATTTGGCACACAAAGAGAGATACTTAAACTATTAAGGTCAGGTGGGGTAAGTGCGCCGACGGGGTAAGTGCACCTGCCCTAAAAAAATCGAAAACTATTGATGTTATACAATTACCGCAATCTTATATCTATGCTACTAACTGAAATACAGTTCCACTAAAAACCATAAATGGCTCTGTTCATTTTAATACGATTTATTCGCCATTTTATTTTAAGTGTCATTTAGACCTGTAAACAGAGATGACCCCGTGAAAGATAACATCAAATATTTTAAGATATTTAACATATTTCTGTAAACCAGTAAGGTGAGAACATAGTTTAAACCTTTTATTTAAGTTCCTGCCTGAATTTTATTTATATATACTAAAATAAAGGATTTTTTAGCAATGCGAAAAAATGTACCTCAAAATTGTCGAGTAGGGCAAGTGCGCCACAGTTACTAGTCGTATGGCGCACTTGCCCCTGAAACATATATTACCAACCTTTTTTGAAAATATGTTTTACTAATAGAATGATGAATTTTGAAAATATGTTTTACTAATGAATTATTATTATTAAAATGTTATATTGTATTTTGTTTTGAGCCGACTTAAATAAAAGGGCGTATTAGTTAATTCGTTTTTACAAAAGAAAAAATGAAGTACCTTGGTCTAGAGCAACTTTACGTGACGAGGTTGCAACTGTTCGATCAGGCACGTTATCTGGGTGTAATGCAGCTAAAACTATTAAATGTCATAAGGCCAAATTCTAAGTAATTGAGTTATAAGGCATTCAAAATTGTTAATTCCTACATTTTTGTATGTTTTTTTTAGTTTTTAGAAATAAAATGGATTTTGTATTAGGTCTACCATTTTTTTATTCCAACATATCCACACACAAAACTCTAATATTAATACCTAAATATAGCAAAAAAAAATCTAAAATGTTTTGAAGCCCTGATGTACAAATATATGGCGCACTTACCCCGAATTTGATTTGACAGCCATAGTTTGTTATAATATTGAGTGATTAAAAATTATCCAAGAGCAATGCGAGTAAAACTTATTTCTCTATGGACTAAAATGAGTGTTTTTTTTATAATGTTCCATATTGGCGTTGTTTTTTACACAGGCGCACTTACCCCATTTCCAGAGGCAAGTGCGCCTACTACCATTTTTTTTACTTTGAGCAAAATATTATTAATTTATCGTCCGATTTCCTTGAATGGCTATAGGTTGTTATCACAAAATACCAAATATTCTTAAATGAATAAAATTACATTCTTAAGTCAGCACAAAAAGAAATTATTTTACATTGAATCCAGCTATGAAAATTTTATGGCGCTCTTCCCCCGACTGACCTTAGTTATCCTTGTTATTTGTAACCCTGGCAAATATATTATTAATTTTAATTTTATGTTTTAAATAGATGGTGCTGGTGTAGTTTAGATGGCGGTATGCTTCGCTACAATGATTTACGGACTTTTGTAATGAGTAATTTATTTTACACAATGACTGAAAAAAGTATAGTACTTTTAATACTTATCAATTTTAATTGCAACAGTTTTGTCATTTATGCAGTATTGTATTTTCCTCTGTCCATTGTAGTGTGCGTTTGCACTCATGCTGTTCACACACACTGTAAGCGATTAGGGAAAATAGAGGGCGCTTCTTCGTGGAGCAAATTATCTATAATTACTAATTATACTATTTATTATCACACTTGTGCTATGTCTAGAGAATGAAGAAAGAAAAAGTAAAAAGGAACGTCGTTCCTTGTGTCATAATCATGGGGAACTAAGCTATTAAATTAAGATATAGGTCTAACTAATACAATGGTAGATCTTTGTAAATGAATACAAATTTTTATTCGGTAAAATATTTAATATTAACTCTGAGTTCATATTATTATAAACAAATAATTGTACTAAATTATAAAGAATTATACTTACAGTAACTTATTTACTATAATGACATCGAGGGTTTCATAACAAATTGCCATTAAGAGGTTAGATTGGTGGAAAAAAAAATTAACAATACCGTAGAACTTAAAGCGTATTATATTATTATATTAAAATATCAAACTAAGAATGTCCTGAAATGTTATTATTAGAGAGCAGTTCGGGTTGTTTTTACCCATTAATAAATAGCCGTAAGAAGGGTTAGTACAAATTTATACTTAAGTTTAGACCATCTAGAAATGACGCGCCATGTGCTTATTGCCTCGTTCAAAAAATCTTATCGCTTTTAATTGAACTACTACATAGAAACTGCAATAAACTTACCATACCTTTTTTATCGTTATGAAAATAAATCTAAAGCACTTGACTGTTTTTGTAAATGTATGCATATTGCATGACTATTTCAATCCAATCCAAATTTTTTTCGCTGATGACTATTTCGCTGGCTCCTAAGTAAACTATTGTATCTGAAAAAATGTGATATTCACTTTTTTAACGTTGTTATTTTAATTAAAAAAAGTTAGTAAATAAGGTTTTTTGTTTGTTTTTGTATATTAACTTTTGAATTAAATGGGTTTGTTAGTAAACAGTACCTTGATAACGCAACGCTAAAATATGAATGTCGCATTTTTGTTCAGATACGATAGTTTACTTAGGAGCCTATTTGTTCTTATATTTTGGCAGAACGGAAAGACTACAAGCCGCGTCCTTTTTTACATTATCTAAGTACTTAAGCTTAGTTAATTACAAATTAACATTGTGATTCTTTTGGTTTCAAACAACTGGGCTGAATATAAAATTAATGACAAGATTACGAACATTTTATGCCTTTATTGTAGCCTTAATCCAAGGAAGGTACTCGTGTACATTAGTGTACACGCCGGGAATGCCCTGCTGCCCACATATCTCGGCACCGTAACTCACGACGCCCACAGCTTCGTATTTTCTCTCTTTATCATACATGAGAGGACCGCCGGAGTCACCTTTGCAAGAGTCTTTACCCGAAACGCCACCGGCGCAAAGCTGTCCCTTCCACAGAGATATGTTTTCACCGTTTCTTAGTTTCCGCACGCCCCCTAAGCAGCGCTGAAAAATAAATTTTGTTATTTGCCAATTGCGTTACAATTTGAATCGTCATATGTGATTTATTTGCTTGCGGCTTGCCAGTCTTTTCTTTGATTTGTCCCCAACTTTAAAGATTTTATTTTTATAAAACCTTAAATACTTTCTTAGTAAACATAAGAGTTGTTTTTTCAGTAGGGAAAATTAAATATGGAAATTTAATAATATGGCTGCGCCGGCGGATTTCTAGCATCCATCTTGAAATGCGAAAGCCGATTAATCGATTGTGTTTGGACTTACGCTCAGAACCAGTGTAGCCATTACTTTAGAACAAAAGCACTAACCTCATTATCGACAAAGGGCACGTTCACATGTAACTTTATTTTACTACTGCGGTATATTCCGGCTTCCACGTCCTGGATGTATCGCCCCCACCCGGCCACATAGAGCGAGAAAGCTGAAGGAGGCGACTGTGCATAGTCAATCTTGGGCAGGCAAATAGGACTGATAAAATCTGAAAAAAAAACGCAGTTAAAGTAACAGTAGATGTAAACATCACTGGTGGTAGGTATCTCATATGAGTCCGCCTGGGAAGGTACCATCGCTATTTCTATTTCTGCCGCCAGCAGTGTGTAGTCACTATTGTGTTCCGGTTTCAGTTCTTAATGTTACAGTGTTTTGAGACGTTATAGATAAACGAATGTGAGTAATTCGGAAATTACATATCCCATTCTAAACATCAACTGACCTGTTCTAGGCGCGAAGGTCCTGAGCCTGATGAGTGCTATGTCGTGCTGCTTGTTGAGGCTGTACGGCTTGTACTTCGGGTGGGGGATGGTCTGCTCTATCGGAGCCAGGACCATGCCCTCGGTACAATCTTGGCTGCCGGCATCAGACGGCACGCAATCGGGTCCGTTATTAGTCGTGTTGTATTCACCGAGACGGACGTTCTTCCTGAAAAAAAAAACGATAAATGATTTTTATAAAATTTAAGTGAACACGGTTGAACTAACAAACATTAACACCAATCAGTAAATTACTATTCCATTAAGAAATTTATGCGTAGGTTTAAATGGTAAATGAGGTAAAAATTATAGCAGCATGAAATACTTAAGAAATTAAATTTTGCTTTTATACTGTATAAATTTATAAACTTTGTGAATAAAAAATAACAAAAAAAATTTGTAACTTCGTAAACCACAAATACACATCACGCCTTTATCCTAGAAGGGGTAGGCGGAGGTGCAACCACGGTACCACTGTTCTAAGTGTGATAGGATCGCTATCGCCATATCAGGCACAAATTCTAGAAAAACCTAATATCGATCCGTGATTCAAACCTTAAGGCGATGTCGCACCTACTCCATCGGCGCAGGTAGTTTTGTAAAAGACACTTACGGTGTTCCCTTTTCGAGGATAGGCCCTTTAACACAATGGGCAGCAGTCAGCACGTATTTAGCGCTGATCAGAGATCCACCGCACATCAGTTTTATTTCAGCCAGCTTGTGGTACTCGATGAGAGCCAACCAAGGGTACTGATCGATCGCAGTCGCTTCGCCACCTGATAAGGATCAAGGGGATTATTCATTAATAATAACTAGCCAGTAAACCAATCAAAATATCTCATTTGTAAGCATGTAGAAAACTTTATTCTGAATTCTGATTGGTAAATTTTTGAGTTAGATTGAAAAAAGCGATTAGGATCGATTATAGAAAATGGTAGTGGTATAAAATAATTCAGTAGCGTAAATATGTAGTTTAGGCTCGTAGCTTTATAAAATCCAGCAAACAGATCTTCCCAGTTCTGCTTGGTCCTATGAGCAGGGGGAAGGAAAGTTTGGAGACCTGGTAGATCGGCTCCGACTCGAATGAATTTTTATACATCACAAGTCAGGATCTGGTTGTTACTGAAAGTTGTATAGTCCCTGGGTACGAAGACATCCTCTAGCTATATAATAAATGATTTTATTTCAGCCTCAAAAACCAGCTGATTTTTACACATTAACCAGTACAATAAGTAAGCATTGTTTTGGAAAATATTCTCGGTAGTCTATTGTTTTTGTGCAGTCGTATTGAGTTATAGCTTCAAACAGGCCGGCATAATTATGTCGACTGGGCTAATCCCACTTACAACCATTCCATTGCCATTTCCCTGTAAACGAATGGAGACTTACCAAGGATTTTATTATCGAAGCTCGAATCCAGGCCGCAGCAGTCGCTGTCTGGGTCTGGAGGGAATGCTGATTGTTCGCAAGTCGTCTTGGTGTTTACTTCACCGAATTTGGTCGGCAATGGTGGTCCACAACAGACGCTGTTATCTTCAGGCCCAGCACAACTGTAATGACATATTTTTTTAGCCCTGTATTATTAAAAATTCGACAATATTGGTATATCAAAATATTATGAGCTTAATCTTGACATTACTGTCATAGGTTGAAAACTGACTCTAACATAAATTATATTATTTCTCTCGCTTTGGACGCTATTCAATTATATGCAAATGTAGATAATCTTGATACACCGTTCCGTGAGCATATGCATACAAGTATCAAAATTTAATTTAAAGTAAATCATAAAATATTTTGTAGACTGTGTAAAAAACTTGAAATTTTGATTTCGACGCGGAACAACAAGATTTTTAAGAATAGTATATTTTTTTTAGCAAATTCCGCAGTTTGGATATCAGAAGTAATTGATGAATAACTGGTTTATGATTATATAATACATTCAAAATCTGTTTATTATATTTTTTGTATACTAAGCAAAAAACATTGACAAATCGATTGACGTGTTTTAGAGCTGGAACTGATGAAGCAATAGTAAATTTTTTATCCGAATACGGCAAAGGTAGGATAAGGTTAACACTCTATATATAAAAAAGTTAATAATAATCAGACTTACTTATAAAAAATTCGCAAAACACAAATTTACTCGATTAGTTGCAAGTCAAAACCCGCCATCTTGCCTCTTAATAAGGTTTAAACTAGGAAACCGGTGACGTTTTTGATAGCTATTTAAGCAATTCTTAACCACCTGTAAACGCTTAAACAAGTTTACAAATAAGACTGAATTCTATTCTAGCACCGAAGCTAGCGAACTAATTTAGCTAGCGAACTAATTTTGACAAATGCGATATCTACCAATACATCTTTATTATACCAAGGTTATATAGCAGTTTTCAATAAACGAATCCAATCGCTTTTTCGATCATCGCGAAAACTGAATAATCTGATCAAAGTTTTTTTGACATGCTTATAAATGAGTTATTTTGATTGGTTCATTCTCGGGATCGGACCGAAGATTAAGATTTGGATGGCTTATAAGAAACTGCCGTATATTGCTGTATCTTACACAGAATTCTTAAGGTACGTCGTTTCATCTTCTCCAATCGGATCCTCTTCTATCTCGGCGAGGTGTGTACACTTCTTTATGTTGACACATTTTCCTGGCTTGTTGTCAGGCGTCAAACATGACAATGTGTCTGACTCAGGGCAGCACACCTGGAAATATTATTTGATTTATTCGTTACTAATATTGGACTGCCGGGTTATCAAAACATTATCCATTTCTGTGCCCAAGCAGCAGCATGCAAGCACTGTCGCTCAATTTAAAGTTCAGTATATTGAGTGTAATTACTAAGCGTTGTGAAACTGAAAGGTTAAAGATGCCAAGCGCAATTCAAGGACACGCAGACCTTTTAAATTCGAAGTTTACACGCTATACACCCACGCTTCGTAATTCATATTATGAATCTTTATCCTTATTTAGTATTAATTTCAATGCAATTTTATAAGTGTTTAATATTCAAGTGTTTTTACTCGTCGACATAATTTTGTATTCCGACCAGACTGAGAATTAGTTTGCAATTAAACATCAGCCACACAATAACCAATGTTGAACATAATAAGGTTAACATAATAACTCTCTCAAACATTATAAGGTCATCATTACTAGCCACATGAAGTCCACTGCTGAACATAGGTCTCTTCTAGAGATTTCCAGATAATTGTTACCGTCACCTATTAAAATCGACCTGCATCCAGCGTCTTCCTACAAGCTTTGTCCAGTGTCAGTCCGCCTTGCAGGTGGATGTCCAATAATGACTAGACTTTTGAAATTCCTTCCTGCGATCCTTTATCATTTTATTACCTTAGGTGTTTGTCCATCAAATCCGCAAGCAGATTCCCTCAGGAACTTCTCGTCCTGGGCTGTCCTGGGTTTCTTGCTAATAATTTTTGACGCAACATCACACTGGAGTAAGGACTTGCAAGTCCCTTTGTCGTTGTTTGGCAATGTGCAGGCTTCTACAAATTAAAAAAAATAGAGTTTTTTTAAATAAATAAAATGTAATGCTTTATTCATCACGTAGGCAAACATAGTTGCACTTATGATAAGTCAAGCTACATAAGAATATTTAGTTATTACTTAGATAAAGTCGCTTACATACACTAAAGACAATTTAAATTGGACATAAAATAAATTAAAGTCTAAAAAGTAAACAAAGAATCCAGCTCGGGCTGGCAGGAAAGAAGTTTTATTTTCATGATTTCATAATGATGATAATAGGCAACTACTGTTATGAACCTAGTGTAAAGGAATTACATCAAACTTAACACCTATTAAAAACAAACAAACATACATCACGCATTTATCTGCGAAGGGGTACGCAGAGACGCAACCAAGGCACCCGCTTTTCGCAAAGTGTATTCCATCCCATGGTGTGATAGGGGGCGAGCCTATCGCCATATTGGGCATAGATTCCTAATACTGAGCAGAAGAACCAAAATATCACTTTGCCTGACCCGGTATTCGAACCCAGGAACTCAGAGCACTGCCGAACCGCGCATGCACAACTACGCCTCCGATACAGTCACCTATCAATCAAGTCTAAATAATATTTCTATATGCTGTCTAAAGGTCGCAGAAACATGTTAACCGCAGGTCGATTTTGACAGATACATATTCATAACACAAAAATAATCATTAGTGCTACCGGTTTTAAATATAGGGATTGGAAAGTAAAGATGTTTGGACTTCTGAAAAACCCAAATAAAACCGGCCCAATGACACATATATTTTATAAATTATACAAGAAAACTACACTATCTGGAATTTTTGCTACGAATCAGTCGACCTTCACAAATAAATTGTTATAATTACATTTACATTCTCAGAACAAAGAAACCGGTAGAATCAACTTTATGTTGAACTAAGTTTACATTGTTAAGTTTAACTGGTTTGCGTTTACGTTTTGTTTTCTTTGAATTGTAATACAAAATGTCCATAGTCGGATATAGGGACTTTACAGTTGCTAACCACAGTTATAGTTGTTTTTAGAATGTAAATAATGACTATATTTAAATGTATTAATCTTGTACTGTATAAATAAAAATAATTAAATTCTTGGAATGAAACGAGATTGCAAGAAAATAACCACATTTAATTAAGAGGGCATTTTTTGATAACCTAGAATATTTTTCTCGAATTCGGCGCTAGTGCAAACTATGCAATTCCAGGAGTAAATACTAAGGTAAATATTTTTAAAACGCATGTTAATTTTTGTAAAATTTCATCGCAGAAAACGTTGGCATGTAATACAACGGTTATTCTGACTCATTCTACGGGTATTAGTGATGACTATTATTTAATTAAACATGTTTTTTAATGGGTTTGATAGACACATTATAATGATTTCTTTTGTTTACGCGAATGTTAGACATTGAAATTAAACTAATTTTCGGATTCTATCGCGGTAATTAGTGTTTTATTTTCTCCCGACGTTTCGAAGACTTTGCAGCCTTCATGGTCACGGGGGGGACTGAGGTGTTGTTCATTCGTACAGTCAAAGTTACAATATGTACCTACATTTTCCCGAGTCCCGAGTGATAACCTCCATTATGTAAGTTCAAAACGTTGTTTATATAGTATAAACCAATCATTACAGAGGTCAGTTAATACTGACCCCAATCGATATGTCACTGGCACATCTGAGATGCGTTTATTGCCTTCGAGACTATATTTATTTGACTGTATCGGTGGTGTAATATTACGTGTGCGCTACCGTGGTTCCGGGTTCGAATCTCTGGCCAGGAAAAGTGACTTGGTTTTTCTGCTCAATATCAGCCTGGAGTTTGACATAAGTGCCCGATATGGCGATGGTGTTTATCACATTATGAGATGAAATATAATATGACGAAAGTGGGTATTCTGGTTAGAACTTTGATTTTATTTTATTCAGGTAACAAACAGACCGATAATACAAATTCAATCGAGATAAAATAGGTAACACACACTAAAGTTTCCAACAAAACAGAAAAAGAAGACAGTGAGCAAACAAGAAGAAAACAAAACAAAAGACCCAACAAGATGTTCTCAATCTTTAGCTAATTTACATTTTGACCGCACTGCACCGGGTGAATAGAATAAGGTCTAGATAGACCAACTGACGATAGATGATTACTCCTCGTCGGTTGACGTATATATATACCAGCGCTATATTATATACTGCCCCACTGCTGGGCACGGGCCTTATCTACTGTCAGTAGGGATTAGGCCTTAGTCCGCCACGCTAGCCTATTTACTTCACATTTCCTCAAAATTCTTGAAGGTTTTTTCAAGTATCTAGGTTTCCTCACGATGTTTTCCTTCAACGTTAAAACAAGCGATAACTTATAAAGTAAACACACATAACTTTTTAGTAAAATCAGAGGTGTTCTTGAGTTTTGAATCTATAGACATGCGGCAGTCCGTTCTACAACCAACTAGGCTATCGCCACTTCTACCTCTATCATCTATATATATAAAAATGAATCCCTATTTCCCTTGGTCACGCCATCACGCGTGAACGGCTGGACCGATTTCACCTTTATTTGTTGTTCTGTTTCTTATTGTCAGGAGAAGGATCTTATGAAAGGAAAAATTTTGGAAGTTGAGCGGAACGTTAGAAAATTTAAGAAAAGTTAATTTCAGCGAATGACAGAATGCGCGCTGCAAATTCATACTTAAGATGGGACAACTTCTGTCGAGTCAGCTAGTCGGAGATAAAAAGCATATTTTATATACCTAAGTTTCCGTAAAATGTATGACTAATTAATACATAAATATGATATAACATGGTATTGTAACAAAATACATTTAGGGAAACCCCACTTACGAATTATCATCCAGCACCACTTCGTATGTCGAAATCATATTCCTTTTTGAAAACGATCACAGTGCGCTTTATTCATATCTCCGTGAAGTTGTTTTCTATTTTCATACCTAAGATATAATTAATGACATATTTTTCCCGTTTAAATACTACCAACTTGTTTTGCGCTGTTTATACGCTGCTTTTGCGCTGTTAATGACTTGTTCCTGAGAATATACCTTATGCATACGTGTCAAAATGCTCCCCCCTACCAAACGGCGCGCGAACTGTATTTTTAGATGTTATCTTCTCGAATATAAAACAAATCGACGGTTGAAAGGCTAAATGACTTAAGCGACATTTTTCTTTCGAATAGTTTGAACTAGATTAAAAAAAACACACAGAACATTAAACCTATATAGCTTGTTATAGACTGGACATCAGGGCCAAATGTTTGCTTCAAAAGTTGTTACCAATTGGTAATAAGTCGCTGTCTTATTTGAAATGTTCGTATGACAAGATGTCACAGCGTCCTTAGATATTAAAACAAAAATAATATATTTACACAAAATATGCTAATATTCACATTAAAAACGTGCAATTCATAATATGGAAAAAAATATGAAGTATTTTACATTAATGTTTAGCTATTTCACGGTAGATTGAGTAACCATCACATGAGCACAAATGTTTGTATGACAATCTACCCAATATCCGCTCTGTATACTCTTAGAACTCTTTGTTCAAGAGTTTATTACTTCAGAATAAAGAACAAACAAACGGGACAATCCCGTACAAACTTGACCTATGCAATATGGTATTTATATTTCATTGATACGGTTCACCGGCCTTATAATTTCAATTATAAAGGTTATAATTTGATCGGACAATTTTCCTCATTTTACGTAATTTTCCTTAAACATAATGCAATAATTTATCATAAGTTAATTAATTCAGTAATAACCCTACAATAAGTATCTATGCATTTTCCTGGTAATATATAAAATCACCGGATAACAGGAAAGTTTAAATTAACTTGGATAAGATATCCTGGAAATTTTACAGGTCGACTAGTACCACGGTTTCATCACAAACTCAAGACAACTTGGGCCTTATTCTCTATGACAGCGCAAACTCGTAACACGGGGTGTAACGTCAACTTCGTAAAGTTAGCGTTGAATGATATTCTGTATGCCAATTTCTATTTCAATATTCAAATCGATAATCAACCAATCAAAATAACACACTTCTAAGCATGACAAAAAAACTTTGTTCTGATTGGTCAATTTTTGAGATAGATCGAAAAAAGCGATTGGGATTGTATATTCAAAATGGCGGTCGAACGCGACGCGGTGCGTTTCGTGCTTGTTACGCAATGTCAAAATAACGTGTGCTATAGAGAATAATGTCCCTGTTTCGTTTCTATAAGATATTTAGAATCCCATACAAGTATGCGTCCTCAAATAATTTACTTTTAAATTATCACTACGTCCATAATTCGGTGTGACTGACGAATATAAAATCAAAAAGGTTTTTTGGAGTAGAACACGAGACGCCTCCGTGTGATTTTCAACTTTCTAAGGAGTCAGCCCCTTAGAATTTCCTAAAAATATACAACTCGTAACTCGATGTATAATTTTAATGTCTGTTATTGATCGAGAGATTTCGTCAGTCTAAACCAATCACAATAAAACGACACGGAGTCTCGTGCTTTTTTTGCCACATTCTAAGCATACAAAACATTACATATTCTACAAATATAAATTTAATATAATTTGTTTTTAGAATCTTGTTTGAAGTTTCCACGATGATTTTGTTTCATTTTTATCTAATACAATCGAAGACATTTCATGTATGTCTATTATCTACGATAGCGGTGCTCATTACAATTATTTTAACACTGGTTGAACCGACAGACGTTGTCCCGTCTTAACTATGAATTTGCAGCGCGCATTCTGCCAATCGCTGTAATTAGCTTTTCTTAAATTTTCTAACGTTCCGCTCAATTTCCTTAATTTTTTCTTTCATAAGATCCTTCTCCTGACAATAACAAACACTACAAAAAATAAAATAGTGAAATCAGTCCACCCCTTCACGCGTGATGGCGTGACCAAGGGAAATAGGGATTCATTTTTATATATGCTTATATAGATTATTATTTATACGAGGAGAACCTTAATGATCCCACTGCACCTGATTGTATGTGGTTAAAATAGAATGTCGACTGACGAATTATACCTCGAAAGTCGACGTAGTTATGCCGCCCTTTTTACAATATAAGTCGGTATTTTCGTTTATTATAGCCTGAGTGTGTAGAGAACGATTTGGGCAAGTATTAGAGAAAACCTATGTCTTTAATCTTGTTTATGCCGTTCCTTAGAGTTGAACATACTTTACACAGTATTTATACCAGCATTAAAGTCTGAACAGACCTTGATGCGTGATGCGCGAACAAATTGACACCTCAATTTATAAATATTTAAATTAATTTATTAAAGTTGTAATGCAACACTAAAATGTCGTCAAAACATGTTTATGTGACACTTGGAAACCGGCGTGATGTTATTTTCTACCGATATTTTGACGATTTTAAGACTTTGCAGCCTTCATGGTCACGGGGCGGATCGAAGTGTAGGTCATCCGCAAGTCAAAGTTACAATATGTACCTACATTTTACATTTTTACTGTTGACAGTACGCAGAATGACCTGCCAGACTTCAAGACACTATGAGCTTCGAAACGTCGGAAGAAAATAATAATATAAATACCCGCAATCAATCAAATCCATAAATAGTTTTATTTCAACAATAAGACTCTGTAAAAGATATTACACTCATCTTCCTGAATTTAGATGCTGATGATACTTAGATGCAAATCTACCGACAATTACATTACTAGTTGCAATGTCCTTCAAACAAAACAGTGTGAGGAACATTGACAGCAAATTAATCGCCACGTACTCTTTAGAAGCTGTTATGCAGTTTACCTCTTATACTTGTCCAATAAATAAACTAAAACAGGTTCTAACAAGTGCTTGAATCATAAATGCCAGTTACAGGGAAAATAGTTTGTCGATAACTGATGGGATGATTACAATTTATAAGTATATGCTTGGCGATCCGAGCGCGGATTCGCAAAGGGATAAAAGTCGAGATGGATCATTTAGCTCGAGTATTAACAAAGTTCAAGATGTTTGAATTGTAAATACACAAAGTTCTATTACTAACTGTACTACTGTACTGTTAGATGTCTTTGTAAATAAATACATTCGAAGGATCACTCCATATATTAAAATTAAACTATTTTTCCAATTTTATCGCGGTTTTAATATTTTAGTTTTCTCCAGACGTTTCGAAAACTTCGAGGGGGACTGAGATGTTGTTCATCCGCAAAGTCAAAGTTACAATAGCTACCTACATTTTACAAATATACAACTTTTTAAATTTTAGCTTTTGGTGGTCCGATCTACGCAAAATGAGCTTACAGTGCCTTAAAGTCCATATATTCAGATGGGAATGAAGCCAGAGGTACAGGAATTGGGCTAGGAACATATGAGCCCCTAGGACTCTGCACTAACCAATCATCTATGAACTTATGAGATAGAGACCCAGTAGATAGTGCATACCCAGTAGATAAAATAAATCAGTTAATGACGTTATGAGACGGTTTTATTCTTTTTTAGCTTATTTTCGTCTAGACCATTGATTCTCAAAGTGATCCAGTTGGATCTTCAGGGGTCTGCAGGAGACTTGACGGGGGTCTACATTGGCGTGACAAAAAAATGGTGGCCCGCAAAGATATATCTGATTTGATTGTAAAGTACTAAAATGACTTGACTGTACACCTACACCTATCAACGTAGATAATATTGATAGGGGTCGTAAGAGGCACGGTGACCCCAGAATAACCTGTGTTGGCTGGGCGGTAGTTGTAATGAACTTACTTTGTGAAACCTAAAAAAAGGTCCATCGAAACCAGCGAAATTTTAAAAGGGGTCTATGGGGAACAAAGTTTGGGAACCTCTGATCTAGACTCTGGACATGCTATGGCGTATTTTTTAATGCAATAAATATGGAAATATCTAAGCCGATAAGCATTTATTAATTAATCGAATATTTATGGAAAATACTGCCGATTACATTGCATATACCTACATATACCACCACAGATATAATAATAATACAACATATGATAAAAGGACTAGAGACTTTCCCGCCCTCACACCCACCACTACAACTCCTGTAAACCAGGATCAGCAGTGGCACGCTTATGACACCGAGCGGTGAAGCTCGGCGAGTCTCAGGGAGAACTAATTTGTCACTATCTCGCAACGAAATTAATCAAACAGAAAGATAGGGAGGTAAGAGGACTAGCGCGCTGAGGTCCTGCGTTCGCATTCCGGGTCGAACCAAAATAATTGTGACTAGGTTTTTCCATCTTAAAAGATTACTCAGGCCTCCGTGCCTCGGAAAGGATGTAAAGCTGTTGGTTCTGCGATGGCGGATTACCGTCTCACCGGACTCTTGGAGTGAAGGAACAGAGAGTGCTTGTATATTGCACACACTTGTGCACTATAATATCTCCGGCGTACTTGGCTGATATCCGTTAGATTGGCCGCCGTAGCCGGAATTTGGTTAGGAACGAATCAAAACTTAATCAAAATATGAAGGTCTTTATAAGAGCTATAGAAGCCAACAGATTTTTTGTAGTATTTTTATCCTAATGTACTACGTTTGTACACGCATCACGCAGAAACTACTAAATGTCGTTTTCACTACGGTATTTCTAAAGGTCTAACTTACAATATAGGCCATTTATCCTGGGAAAATATAAACCGGGACTTTTATGCCGGAAACATTTTTCAAACTGACCGAGCCGCGAGCAAAGTTAACTACAAATACACTCGTAAGTTCAGAATTTTAAACAACATATTATATGCGCAGTGTGTTTTCAATCTGCCTTCATTTGGGCAATCCGAGGACCGATCTATTCCCTATTGCCTTTTTAGACAATTAATATAAATGTGGGGAATAATATCTGATCGTATTATTTATTTTTGACCAATTAAAATTACTTAATTGGTCAAAAATCAATATTTTAAGTAGGATTCCTTTTTTTTTGCCCCTCATCCCTACATAAATATATAATAAACTAGGTTTTGCTCGCGGCTTCTCCCGCGTGAAGTAGTTTTCCGGGATCATTTTTTCCGACTTACTCGATATGTATCGATGTATTATGACCTAATTAAACAAAATCATTATAAAATGTAGCCTATGTGTTATTTTGATGTATAACCAATATTACTGTAAAGTTTCATCCAAATCCGTTCTGTAGTTTTTTCTTGAAAGAGTAACAAACATACATCCATCCTCATGAACTTTCATATTTATAATATTAGTAGGATAAATAACACTTCGAGAATACAACAGATTTACTGTAGCAGTTAAAACCTTTTATCTACTTTTCCACTAGCAATATGTTCATATTAATTACATAAAGATAATGACTAATAATTCCACAATTAACACCGTCTCGTAAACATGACATTTGCGATGCGGTTTCTTGGAATTTATTGATATTATGCATATCAGATGCAATTATGACGCCGCTTGGGTATTTCTGCGGCTCGTTTCCTTAATTTGTTTATATTTGCAACCAGTTTTGTTAGTCTTAGATGTCATGAGTCTGAGCACAGAGGCAGAGAGCTACAGTACCTGAGTTGTAAACTGTTTTCCGAACATTTTTGCATGCAGAAACAATGATCACCTGGCGTTAGCCAAAGCCGGTCTTAGGGGGAAGGTAACCGGGCAAGCGACCGGGGCCGCGTGCTTACAGGTGTCCTGTGCGGTGCCCTGGAGTACTTTTAAATTGTTAAAAGCGGGGAACTATTTTTGCTCCATCTGAGGCCTCGCGTTTCTTTTTGCTTTCACATGGGGAGTCGAATCATTTAATTTTATTTTATTGAAGGTTTACAACAGAGAACACACATTATACACATTAATTTATATTGCAGTATTACGGCAGACGATAGCTGTGTTTCTCTGTGGACTGCCTCGGTGGCGTAGTTGTACATGGTACAAGTACGAATATCGCGCTGAGGTCCTGGGTTCGCATCCCAGGTCGGGTCAAAATAATGATGAATAATGATGAAGGCTATGAGGATGAACAGTGCACCCGAACGTGTCGGCATTTTTTTTTGTTTTGGCCTCAGCCCTGTTCATCTGGCAACCAACTGAAGTAAAGTTGTATCTCAATATTGGCAAACCACAGCGTCCTTACGCCTACGCACCACGAAGACTGACTTGGAGAAAGAATTGAGAGGCATACTTATTATCATAGCATTGCTTCGTCTTAGATAAATACTGCTTATAAATAGGGGTGTAACGGCTATATTGAATCATTCTCAAATTTGAGTACAATATCACGTAGACATTAAAATTAAACTATTTCGGGTTTTATCGCGGTTTTAATATTTTACTTTTCTCCCGACGTTTCGCTGACTGCAGCCTTCGTGTACAGGAGGGGAACTGGCACGAAGTAGTCTACCTACCTAGACGACCACTTCCTCCTGAGACAATTCTTGTGTGCTCTTCACCACACCGAATGCACGGAGGGACTTTTTTCATAGCCCTAGGCACTCAGTTACATGTGTATACCCCATGGTTGCCAATTCTTATTGAGACCTATGAGGACTCACGAACGTTTCCTGACCTTCTCCTCTTCTCCAATCAGAACATCTACGATGACATCGGTATGAAAAGTTTTATCGCTATTTCATTCATCTCAGCCACAGGAAGTCCACTGCTGAACATAGGCCTCCCCCAAGGATCTCCACGTCGACCTGTTGGAAGCGGCCTGCATCCAGCGTCTTCCTGCGACCTTAGCCAGGTCGTCCGTCCACCTTGTAGGCGGGCGTCCGACATTTCATTTAAGATACTTCCTTATCCTGTCCCCACACTTCGTTCCCAACTTTCCTCCAAGGCCCTGCAGACGCTAAGCCGAAAGAATCCAGTATACCGTTCGCAGGTTTCCCCCGGTGCTGACTGCGGGTCCGATACCCAAAAATAAAACTATCTAGATGCCCATATGAGAGACCAATTTCCATCAGTCAGGAACTTGCAAACTGGAATTATATGCTAAGGTTAACAGTCCCATATGTATTAAAAAATGTGACCTTGAACAAAAATGACGTAAACCACCTTTTTTAGTCATCGCCATCCAGGTATTGTCGTTGACCTAGAATTTCGAAAACTTGTTACTGGAATGGCCTTAAACCTTAAATGTTACTTCATGTGTAAAATTATTGACCTTAATTCATCTTCCTGGTAGGTTAGGTGAAGGTTTTTGGTTCGGGTCACCGGTTCCCAGGTAGGGCAATCATTGAGTTTTCGGTATTCGGTATTTCAAATTCAACTTTTATAGGGTACCTCAAAAAAACCCTTATAGGAACGCTTTCTTGTCCCTCTGTCTGCCAAGACCCTTTTTCTCAGAACGCGTAGTCATTAATTGGAAATTTATGTCAAATACTCAAGTCTACGGTGTTGATCAGATGGGAAAATTGTACTGGTAAAAAATCATAAAACTAAAACCAGGATTTATGGTGAAAATATTCGTTATTAATGGATGATTTTTGGCACAATGTCAGCAAAGGTGAAGACATGTATGTGGTCTCATTTAGTAACACAATGTCAAAATGACCCTGTATACTTAGATCTAACTTGCACTTGTCCGGTTTTTATTAATAATACCCAGTAAATGGATACATTGGTCTTAGGTCATAAATAGTAAGCGTCTGCTTCTGTGTTTTAAATATTTTGAAAAATATGCTTAGCTTTGGCCTTGAATTAACAAGTTTATAACAAACAGATAAAAAAATTGACAGAAAAAACCAAATTTGTCTAAGTATACATAATGTTAAATTCACAATGGTATGTAAAAAATGTAAGTTCTTGAGAGTTGGCACTCATCTGGCTTTTTCTCTTAAGCGTACATACCTTTGCGAATATAAATTGGCAACCGTAAATTTAAGGTTATGCAGTTATGTCCGAACTTGTACTTCAAAACTATGATTTATGTATGGATAATTTGGGTATTTCACAAGAATTAGTCATTCTTTTAGGTTGGCACGACTTTCCTGTTTTGTTTTCCTAGACAACAGGTACGTCTACTATTGCCGTCTAAACAAAATTACATAAGCTATAAAAAAAAAACAAACAAATCTATCTTGTCTACATATAAGCCAAATAAAAACGGCTTTTAATTCGAAAATGGAAATATATAATATAACTTACGTCCACTCGCAAAGCTTGCACTAACCGCGAAGACACACAAAGCGAGTACGATATTCATGTTTACTGTTCGGACACCACGCGACCGTCTCTCACGACGGCTCGGACACTCTGAGTGAGGAAACTCGTTGTATAAATATATTAAGTCACGCATAAATAAGGCATTAAATCTTTATGATGACATGTTAATGAATCGGTAGGTGCAAGGTGCGTTGCCACATGGAAATATCCTTTAGTTTCGCTATTAAGAGCAAAGGAAGTCCCTCTTATTTCCCGGTGCGGTTCTTGCTTGAAGTAATCCCCTTAAAGCAATTATCAATCGCTGGTGTTAGGATATATTTATCCGCCTGGATAGCGACCACTGTACGGGTGTTAAAACCCGCCATAGTGGCCCATGTGGGCTTCTATGGCGGGTTTACACTAACGTAAGTATGCGTTCCGTGATCAGTCTGTGTATCCGATTTCGAACAGGCCGGCATAATTGTGTCGACTGCCGAGGGCTAATCATCTCTCGTAGTCGATATTCTATTGGACCCCACTCTACCTACCATCAGGTCATTTTTCCGTCCTCTTATAAATATAAATAACCGAAACCCAAAGGATCAATTGCCAGACCTAAAGACGAAGACTTTCATCATCGTCAATGATAAACTTTTAGATTATGTATAATTTTAAAATGCAGTTTATGTATGTCTATCGGATTTTTGGACGACCAAAACCACACTCCATGTGATCATGAAGGCTCAAGTTTTTTAAACGTAGTTAGGTTAAAAAAACGCAATTCCATCTTTAAAATCATTTTAATGTCATTCGCATAAACTTAAACCATTAATACAAAACAACAAAACAGTATGTACCACATTACAAATGAGTTCTATAATAACAAATATTACACACACTGCTGCTTGGCGGTAGAAATAGACATTGTGGCTGTACCTAACCAGGCGAACTCTCTGTGAGAGACCTGCCACCAGTAAAGACAAAAAAAATACAATAAACACATACAGGTGTGAAAAGGCTATTCATTTATTATCATTTGTTTATCTATACAATTATAGAAAGCTAAAGAATTTGTTTATTTGTTTGAACGCGCTAATCTTAGGAATTATAGGTTCTAATTGATAAATTGTTTTAGTGTTGGAAAACTCCTTTATCGAGGAAGGATATATCATAACATCACGCTATGACCAATTGTAGTAGTGCATCAATAAAAAAATTGCAAAAACGGGGAAAATGTTATTACTCTTGAGAGCTTCCGTTGCGTGCGCTGAGTAAACGGTTTAAACGAAAGAAATACGTATGACGGAATTGTTACTCTTAAAAAGTTCTAAGGAATGTATTATGAAACAAAGTCCCCCGCTGCATCTGTATGCCTGTCTGACGGGTTAAACCCAAAAACATCCCAACTGATTTAGATGAAATTTGGTATGAAGATAGTTTGAGCACCCTGCAAAGAATATTGACAACTTTCTATCCCAGGAAAATATATAGCGTGACTTTTATAACGAAAACTTTAGCCCGAAAACTTTATCATCCGAGCGGTGCCGCGGACAAGAGCTAGTTTTCAATATACGATCCCAATCGCTTTTTTCGATCTGTCTCAATGATTGACCAATCAAAACAAAGATTTTTTGACATTTTTACAAATGAGTTATTTTAATTGGTTCATTCTCGAAATCGGATTGAAGATCGAGATTGGGATTATTGGAAACAGCTGATAGTTATTAGTTTTGACTTTTACTTATGAATAAAGTACAGCCGAAGATATCTGTTATTCTTATTCCTTTAATGTAGCTTTGATCCACGGGAGATAGGCGTAAATGTTTGTATATATAGCGGGAATGTCCTGCCTCCCACATTTGCTCGACCCATAGCTGACCATCCCTACAGCTGTGTACTTTCTCTCCTTCTCATACATCAGAGGACCGCCGGAGTCACCTTTGCAGGAGTCTTTACCCTCTACGCCACCGGCGCAAAGCTGTCCATTCCACACAGTTACATTAACAGGAACTTTTCTGCCGTTAGATAATATGTATAGGTCTGTTAAGTTCCGCAATTTCTCTTGGCAGTCCTGAAAACAAAAATACTTTATTATTTTTTTGAGCTGATCTTGATGATATGCGGGAACCAATTGTGATACTCCTAGTGGGTCTGCCCGAGTTAAAATCTTCACCATAAGGTGGCTTCGCGTAAGGTACCTACTGCAGCTGCTTGCACGCTTTGTTACTTTAAAAAATCGCGAGGAAACCTACATAACTGACTATTATCCAAAAAATCATTTCGAATCCGCTGGTGTCGGTGTGCCCTGTGGCTCGGGGGCATCTAAAGAATTCCGCCACGGTATCCCCTGCCTGTCGTAAAAGGCGACTCATTGGGGCTTAGAGAGAGTCGAGCGAGCAGTGGTAGGCTGCTCGCTCGACTACAGCAACTCTGAGGCGGACGACAATGCGGCTAGTAGGTCTCCCGATGTCGTAGACTCCAAAGGCGTCATTCAGCATGTGGGGGCATCTTAGCCCCTTCAATTAGAGAGGTTCCGCAATACGATATCGCGCAGGCACGGTTCCGAGCAGCTATCTTAGTGCAACAAGATACTTAAAACAGTCAAAAAAGGATAAAACATAATAAGAAGTGACAAAACATAACAACATCTTATGTTATAATATGTGGTGGTGACTGTGATTAATTATAATTTATTGTATAACACAACTCTGGTCATACTAATAAAAATGCACTTACTTCACGAGTAATATAGGGTACATCAACATGCAGCTTTACTTCACTTGTTTCGAATATTCTATATTCAAAATCTTGATAATGTACCCCCCAACCGGCGACTAGGAACTTGAAATTTGCTGGCAGCGACAGTGTGTAATCCATCTTCGGCAGGCAAATAGGACGGATGAATTCTTAAAAAAAAACATTATTTTAGCAGTGGAGGCGCCGAGGTAGAATATTTCTGTTGGTGATTCAACGAATCAGTAGGTGCAAGGTGCATTGCCACATTGAAAATATCTTTTAATTTAGCATTTAAGAGCGAAGGAAGTCCCTTTTATTTCCCGGTGCGGTTCTTGTTGTTTAAGTAATCCCCTTAAAGGAATCATCCATCGCTGCTGAAAGGATATATAATATATCCGTCCGAATAGCGACCACTGTACCAGGTGTAACACCCGCTATACAGCGGCCCACGTCAGAGTACCGCGTTCCGTGAACAGCCCGTTTCGAACAGGCCTGCATAATTGTGTCGATAGCCGAAGGATAGTCAGCTCTCCTCAATCGGCATTTGGACCCCACTCCACTTACCATCACGTGCAGTGGTGCCACTATGCGGAGCAGGTAGGGAAAATAACTAGCGGTAATTTTGAAGTTATTCTTTTGGCGCGTTAGGGAAAAATTATGAGGGTAAATTTTTACGATGCACGCTATCACTAGGGCATGCAATCCAATAATCGACAATCGATAATTTATCGGTTATCGGGCCATTCAAGAGGAACGATGAATATCGGAAAAAATACCGATAAATATCGATTAGCGAAAAAAATCCTCCACTGCCTTTTTAGTTTTTAGTCTAATTGCGAATAAATTCGCCGTATAACTTGGCCTAGAAATATAACGTTTTTACACCCACGTATTCGGGACTCGTACTAAATTTTTTACTTTGATGTATTTCGTTTATCGTAATGTAGAATTACTTTACAGAGTCAATAGATTTTTACTTTACAGAGTTATAATAAAACATTATTTCAATGTATCAAATACCTTTTTTTCTATTATTAGTGTCGTTTTCTCTACAAACATAGGATAAAGTGAAGCATAACATTTTTAGAAAGATTTTTACCTTATTACGCCAAAGAAGTATAAATTCTTACGCGCGTACATAAGTGCACCTTTTTTGTTTTCGCGGAGAAAGTGCCTTATTACTACCGCCCAGCCTTCGTGGGGGGCGACTGAGCGGTTATGCTGGGGTAACCGTGCCTTACGGCCCGGCGTTGAGCCGCCCGGATTTGATGGTGACCTTCGGGCGACGCGCGTACATAAGTGCACCTACATTTTTTTAAAATAATTCTATATACACGAGACTCAAGGCCTGCAAGCTTGAAAATTAGCAGAAGTTTGTTTGTCATGACAGCTTACACGGTTATATTCGATCAAAGAAGATAACGTCCGCAAATTTTCGTGCTTAGGGGCCGTTCAAGTATTACGTTACGCAATTTGGGGGGGGGGGTTGTTCTTATAAAACGCTACATTGCGTCACATGGGCGGGAGGGGGTTCTCGTCCGTGGGCGTTATGTAACATTGTTTTTTTATTTTAAAACAATAACAAAGGTATTTTAGCGACTTTCTGGTATTTTGCGTAAAATAATTGTGAATATTACAAAAAGTTGTCACTTTAGATTTACATAACTTTTGGATGGGAGGGGGGGTTAAAAATCTTCAAAAAATGCGTTACGTAATACTTGAACGGCCCCTTATACCGTTTGATTACAAACCTGTTCTAGGTGCCCAGACCCTGAGCCTGATGAGGGCTATATCGTGCTGTCCGTAAATATTGTTTGGCTTCAAGTAGTCTGGATGAGGTATGATCTCATCTATTGGTGCCCGTAAAATGCCTTGGTTGCAATCTGGTTGGCCCCCACTTTTCGAAACGCAGTCGGGTCCCTCATTCGTCGTGTTGTATTCTCCGAGACGAACGAATTTGCTGAAAGCAAATATCCAAATAGACATGCACGGCATCCTTAGTAGAATAATATAATAATATCAGTCCTGTTTAACAGTCCATCTGCTGGGTACGGGCCACCTCTACTACTGAAAAGTTTTAGATTTTAGTCAACCTCGCTGACCGTGTGCGGGTTGATACACTTCACATATCTCGAAATTCTTATGGAGAACTTCTCAAGTACGCAGATTTCCTTACGATATTTCACCCAGAAAGCAAGCGACACACCTTCTGAGTCACCAAATAAAAGACGGCCTGCACCAAGCGGTAGCAGTCGTTACTTTGGTAAAAGATGCTTCAAATGCAACACTTACGGCGTTCCCGCTTCCAGAATAGGTCCCTTGACACAGTGACCCGCGGTGAGGACGTATTTGTTGCTGATGAGGAATCCGCCGCACAACAGTCTCGATGTTTCCAGTTTGGCGTATTCTATTATCACTAGCCAAGGGTACTGGTTGATGCCAGTTGCGGTGCCACCTGGAAGGAAAGTCCATGTTTACCAACGACACTACATGTTCACAAAATGACGCCAATAAACGATACCAATCCATTTTTTCGATCTATATCAAAAATTAAAATTCAGGTTTTTAACATGGTCTTTGTTGTAGGAAAGCTTTCTTGATAGTCCTTGATAGTATAGGGCATCAGTATAAAAATACAGAAGCCAAAGCTGATTCCACAACAACGTTTCACGTTCAAGAAATTCCTAGCATCTACTCTATTTTTAAACGGGCACAGAAACGTAACTCCAGTAGACTTGTGTGCCTACAATGAGACAACAAACACGACACGACTTGTATCATTTTATTAGTATTGTTTGAGACTAACATGTGACTAACGTATTGGTCTCTCGATCAATCACAAACATCAAAATTAACATGGGCTTACGAGTCGCATTACTTGAGACATTCCAAGGGGGCTGGTGGTATATGGTGAGGTATCCAGATAGAGTATCGATTAACGAAGGTGATTATTCCTCACCAGTCAACACAATTATGCCATCTAGCGAATGAATGAATACATCCTGATACAGGAATGGGTAATATTGACGTGGGAAAGTATTAGGTGTTTAAACCATGTATATGATGGTCACTAACCAGCTGATACTAATCCTTACCAGGAGTTCATGGTCGTTGACCACTAGTATGAAAAAGGATGATTGTTCCTCACCAATGATTCTATCACTCACGCTGGAGTCCAAGCCGCAGCAGTCGCTGTCAGGGTCCGGGGGAAACGCTGATTGTTCACAAGTCACCGGTACATTTTTGGCAGGAACTGCTGACGATACTTCTGGGCCGCAACAGACGCTGTTTTCTTCAGGGCCGGCGCAACTGTAACAAAAATATTATATCTATATTCTGTATTATTATACAGGGTGTCCCAAAAAATAGTGTCAAGCGGAGGTCCAGACATGGAGCACCCCTTGGGGTATATATGTTCCGCGATTTTTCATAGTTTTCGAGTTATGAATATTTTATCTCCGCCCATCCTAAGATGATTCCTTCTTCTTCCCCTACTCTTTCTTCCCAGCTATCCCATTCGCAGGTTGCGCCGGAGTTGACTGCGAGGTCTGATACCTAAAAAAATCCTTTGCTATCGCCACTACTATCGGATAGCACATACAATACGTGGAACTTACAATAATATCCTTATTATGAACCAAGTTAAACATCTACAAGTAGGCGATCTACGTTTCCTTATCTTCTATAATCACAAAAACACTATTTATCTATATATAAAAGAAGATCGTGTTAGTACACTATTTATAACTCAATAACGGCTGAACTGATTTGGCTGAAAATTGGTGGAGAGGTAGCCTAGAACCAGGAGACGGACATAGAATTTTTATCCCGTTCCCGTGGGACGTGACATAAATCGTGGTATAATAAAATGCAATTGATATAGAATAACAAAACGCAACAGACAGAAAAAGGAAAAATTTATCAGTCAAAACATCAGTGTAGCCGTTCATTTCATATTTGAAGATATGATGCCCTTCAAACTATTGGCATTTCCTTATTATTAGAACATAAATCGTAAATTTTGCTTCTTTACAATTCTCACTAATGTTATAAATGTATGCGTGTTTGACATATATCTATACATATTATAGAACAAAGTCCCCCTCTCTGTCTGTTTGTATGTTGTCGATTTTCTCAAAATCTACGAAACGGATTTTTGTGAAATTTGGTATGGAGATCGTTTAAGACTCTGGGAAGGAAGGGTACTATCACGGGAAAATTTATAGCGGGACTTTTATCCCGAGAAAATCCTTCACGCGAGCGAAGCTGAGAGCAAAAGCTAGTTTTATACAAAAAAATCAATAAATACAAATGATGACATTTGCGATGCGATTCATTTAATATTTATTAATATGGTTAGGTATATCATAACAAGCTAACAAGTTTAATGAATTTATAAACCATCTTGAGGATCCAATGCCAATTCCGATAAAAATATTTAGACATATTAAGGTTTGTAGACAAAAAATGCTACAGATAAATAAAATTTACTATTTCTTTTACTTTAGAGATAACTAGTCGAGAAAATGAGCAGGCTTGTTAGTATCGGTAAACATATGGAGATAAAAGATAAATACGAGAAAAAGTGTCAATAAAACTTTGTCGTGGCGCGCACTTTTGCCCTTCAAGTGCGATGCAGGTAGACATCACATACCTTAGAAACTCTTGCGAAGAATTCCTACGTATATACGATTCTTCACAATAATTTGCTGCACCGTCATAATATTTGTTATTGGCCTACCGATACATGAGTATAAGTCACAATAACCACAAAATATAAGATCTATACCTTTCAAATAAATGAATAATACGAGGGATAATTTACAAAGAACACACCTGTAACTTCCAAATCAGGGGAGTGTCGGTTGAATTTTGAACCATCTGAGACATCGACAATTTAATTTTAACGCGGTCAACGCTTTGTATAGTGTAAGATACACCGACAAGGTGTTTTGTGACTCATAGAAATATTTTTGTATCTCACACAGAATTCTTGAGGAACACCTTCTCCTCTTCATTAAGTGGATCATCCTGTATCTCGGCGAGGTGTGTGCACTTCTGTATGTTAACGCACTCCCCTGGCTTGCTGTTGGGCGTCAGGCAGGAGAACTTCTCTGACTCAGGACAGCACACCTGGAACCAATGAATGAGGCAGTCGGTTAGTAATAAAAGTCTCTGTAAATTAAGACTGTGTTTTGGATTGTGACGACATTGTGTAAAATGGTATGAGATATGCAGTCACTTAGCCGTGCCAGAATAAGAAAAGGTCTTTGTCAATAAACGATGCCAATCTTGATCTACGTTCCAATGCCAGGAATAAATAAAATAAAATAAATAAAAAAATAAAAAGCCTTTTATTTCTTATTACTTCAACTAAAAAAATATGATAAGATACTTAACTAATTTAACTAATTTTATCTCTAACAATATGCTTATATAAAATTAATTGATATCTAACTAATAAGAACCCCTCGTTTCGAAGGTGAAGGCCTCCTCTAGAGTTTTCCATTTGTCCCTATCTTTAGCCGTGTTCATCCAACTTTCACCTGCCACCTGCACTACATCATCTGCCCACCTGGCCGTTGGTCTACCTCTCTTTCTGGTGCCTGATGGTCCGGTCCAAGAAGTCAGTCTTTGAGTCCATCGATTGTCGGTCAACCTGGCTATGTGACCAGCCCAGCGCCACTTTAATTTCTTTGAGTGGCACAGTGCATCTATAACTTTCGTCTTTTCCCTTATATTTTTGTGAGGTATTTTCTGTAGTCTTTTTACTTTCGAAATACTCCTCTCCATACTTCTTTGGCATGATTTAATTTTGTTCTCTATTCGCTTGGTAAATTTCCAAGTCTGACTGGCGTATGTCAGAGAAGGGAGAATGCAAGAATCCATGACTTTTTGTTTTATTCTTAATGACATATCACTTTTTAATACTTCTTTTAGGCTCCAAAATTTCTTCCACGCGTTTGTTACTCTCCTTTCTATTTCGTGTTCATTGCTCAGTTTATAAAATGAAATTTGCTTACCCAGGTAGATAAAGGAATCAGTATAGGATAGCTCTGTGTTTTCTAAGTACAAGGGAGTTTTGATGCTATTTGTCATAATAACGGTTTTACTCCGGTTTATTTCTAGTCCAACCTTTTTACTCGCTGTGTTAAGTGTGTTGATCATTAATTGTAGCTGTGTGGTATTCTCAGACATAAGGACAATATCATCAACAAATCTTAAGTGGCTCATGAAATTACCATTTATATTTATACCGAATGTATCCCAATTTAGTTGATCAAATACTGACTGCAATACCGAAATAAAAATCGTTGGTGATATAGGATCTCCCTGTCTTACTCCTCTCTTAATATGTATAGGTGGTCCGATTGATTCTAATTTAATTCTGCTTTGAGAATTGGTGTAGAGATGTTGCAGAACTTTTATATATGCCATTTCAATATTCTGTGTGTGAAGAGCTTCCCATATTGAATGGTGATATAAAGTATCAAAAGCTTTCTGATAGTCTATAAACAATAGGTAGAGTGGCCTGTGGTACTCTTGATATTTCTCTATAAGCATTTCAACTGAGTGGATATGATCCACAGTGGAAAAACCTCCTCTGAATCCAGCCTGTTCAAAAGGTTGGTGTTTTTCAATTGTTCTTCGTATTCTCTTCTCTAAAACTGCTGAAAATAATTTATAAAGTGAAGGAAGTAAACTAATCGGCCGATAGTTACTTATGTTATTTGGGTCTCCTTTTTTATAAATCAAAATTATATTTGACTCTGTCCATTGTTTCGGAATCGTACCTGTTTTTAAAACCAAGTTGAAGAGCTGTGTTATGGGACTGACAAGGTAAGGGCATGCTTTTTTTAGGGCTTCATTGGTTATTTTATCAGAACCTGGGCTTTTTCCTACCTTTAATGTAGCTATTATCTTTATTACCTCTGACTCTTCTATATCTGGTATTTCTGGCAAATAAGATCTTTCATTGTAAGGTAAATAAATGTCATGAATTTCTAAGTTATACAAGTTGGCGTAAAAATTTGATGCAATTTGCAATATTTCGTTTCTGTTACAGGTACTTTTATTTGAGGCTTGGAGTCCCTCAATCCAAGTTTTGTGGGATCTTAATTCTTTATTAGCTTGTTTTAGGCTTCCTGTTATCATTACATGTTTTTCAATAATATTTGAACGATGATTTTTATAGTCGTAGCGAATATATTTGCTGATAAGTTTATAGAGAGCTTTTAATTCATTTTTCGTACTTCTGGTTTTTGGTTTAGTCCTTTGTAACTGTTGTCTTCTCTTCATCAAATTTCTTGTTCGGGGTGATATAATATGGTAGTTATTTTTTTGTTCTGAAGAATCTTTAGCTTTTCTGAGACTATTATCTATGATACTAATAATTTCATCGTGGAGGAATGCCAGGAATAATGCCAGGAATAATACAATCAAAATAAGTTATTTGGGAGTATGTGAAAATAGATAAAAAAGAGCGGCGATAGCCTAGTTGGTTGTGGAACGGACTGCCGAGACGAATGTCCTCAGGCAGGGCACACACCTCTGTCTTTTATAAAATTATGTGTGTATACTTTGTGAATTATCGCTTGCTTTAACGATGAAGGAAAACATCGTGAGGAAACTTGCACACCTGAGAAGTTCTCTATAGGAATTTGGAAAGCGTGTGAAGTCTACTAATCCGCACTAGGCCAGCGTGGTGGACTAAGGCCTAATCCCTCTCAGTAGTAGAGGAAGCCCGAGCCCAACAGTGGGACACAGTATATAATACACGGCTGATATTATATTAATATATTTTAAAAAAACTTTACTCTGATTGGTCAATTTTCGCGATGGATCGGAAAAAAATTAATGAAATCGTTTGTTCAAAATGGATGTGAGTTGGCCACCAAACTAATTTTAACCTTATAAGTATTAGGTACCTTTGGTGTTTTCCCTTCATATCCACAGTTAGTATCCCTCAGGAAATTCTCGTCCTGGATTGTTTTAATTTTCTTGTCGAAAATTTTTTTCACCGCCTCGCACTCGCCTAAGATCTTGCAAGTACCTTTATCGTTGTTTGGAAGTGTACACGTCTCTGAAAAAAAACATATAGTAATGATAACGGACTCCAAGTAACTGACTAACCAGTGTGTTATGATAAAATATTTTTTCATTTTTACTAGTTTTGAAGGCATTTTGAAGATGTTATCATTGGTGCGGTCTAGGAAAGGCTTATTGGAAAAAGAAACTATTCGTAGTATAGATTTTATTTCTTCAGCAGACAGCTCCACCTTACAACAAGGTCATAAAGAAACGATTCATGACAGTCGGCATAATTATGCCGGCCTGTTGGAACCGGATATCCTCGTATACAGGCTGATCCCGGAACGCGACACACGTACGTGTCGTGTTCCGGGATCACTTCCACTTACGTGAGCCACTGATGGGCTTTGATACCATGTGTAGGGTGGTCGCTATCCGGGCGGATATAAAATATATCCTACCGCCAGCAAAATTATATAGCCGTTATATATTCAACAACGGCCCTTTTCATTAAAATATCCCATTTTAATCTTCGATCTGATCCAAAGAATAAACCGAATAAAATAAGTTACAACGTTATATTAATAAGAATATACTAATAAGAAGCGCTGGCTTGACTCTGGGAAGATATGTATGGGAGTCCATGGTCTCACTGAGAATGGTGCAAAAGACCAGGCGAAATGAAAGGATTGCAGTAGGAAGGCAGACCCTGGCACCTAGGACGGGATAACACCAAGCACAAGAGAAGCGGTGAAACTTTGAAGCGATACCTTATCAATTGAACACTAAAAATATGTACGCCGTTGAAAACCTAGTACGCTTTCATCGTCACATGTTAAAATTAGAGACACCTTTTTATTTTATTTATTAACCTATGACATTATAAAACAAAAGTTCTTACGTAGTACATATATATCGATGAGTTGATCGAAAAATATCGATATCTAAATTTAAAGATTTTATAAACAAAAAATAACTTACGTCCACTCGCAAAGCTTGCACTAACCGCGAAGACACACAATATGAGTACTATATTCATGTTTACTGTTCGGACACCGCGCGACCGTCTCTCACGACGGCTCGGACACTAAGCAAGGAAACTAGTTGGATAACTTTATTCCATAATACCAGTTATACGTATTAGGTAATATATATATTTGTGCCGACAGAGAACATTTAAATCTGAGAAATACGTCACGAATGCAGGTACGAAGTTTGCGAGTAAGCAAATTTGCTCGCGCGCACCGAGGTGGACGTATTTTTAATTTTGCAGTTTAGTGCGAATATGGCGTGTGCGTGAGTGTATTTCTGACTGAATATGCGTTGTTGCTGCTGCGACGAATTCTCTTAAAGTAGTAGTAGTGGCATTCGATTGTGTAAAATTTAAATTTGGTTTTACTGATTTTTTTATTGCTTTTAATGACGGACGAGCTTGCCGTTCGCCTGATGGTAAGCGATACGACCGCCCATAAACAGTAGAAACACCAACACCTTGAATTACAAAGTATTGTTTGGTATTCCACTGCGTCTCATTATGTCCAGTAGTTACACCGGCTACAATGTTCTTCAAATCGAAAAACAACAGTGACTACAAACTGCTGCCCGGAAGGACTCTTAAATATGAGACACCTACCACCAGTAAATTGTGGATTTATTTTATTCTAAACATACACTTTATAATATTACATCTACAGTTTAAAAGACATTTTTGAAAATGTTCATTTCAAGAAGATAACTACGTGGTTTCATTTAGTAACGCAATATCAAAATAACTCTGTATACTTGTTATGTTAAATACCTAGTCTTGCCATAAATATTGTAATAAAGAAAAAAGAAAATTGTTAACTGCAAATAACATTTATTACTTTTACAGTGTGTCAGTTTAATACATAAATATAAAACAATTAAAAATATAAAAAGCTTATTCGAAGTGGTCTCCATTGGCTGCAATACAGTCCTTTAAACGATGAGGCCAGTTATCAATAGAAGCACGCACTCTTTCCATGGGAAAATTCTTCACTGCCAATCGTATAGATTGTTTTAGGGACTCAAATTATCATGGCGTTTAGAGCAAGCTGTACTCTCTAAAACTGACCACAAATCATAATCCAGCGGATTAAGATCGGGACTAGACGACGGCCAGTCTTCAGCTCTGATGAAGTCCGAAACGTTCGATTCCAACCAAGACTGCGTGGACCGAGCTTTATGACCCGGCGCCGAGTCTTGCTGGAAGGACCATACTTGGTTATTGAACATGGTGATGTTAAGGGGCTTAACTACCTTCTCAAGAATGGTATCTTGATACACTTGTGCCGATGTTTTGATACCTTTTTCACAAAAATATAGCTCAGTCACTCCTTCATAGCTAACACCCCACCAAACCATCACTGAAGTCGGATAATGTCCACGTTGCACTCTGTCGACTAATTGGGAAGCTTCCTTAGAGCTTTGAGCATAAATACGGTCATTTTGTTTGTTAAAATGTTGCTCAATTGTAAAAATTTTCTCATCCGTAAACAAAATTTTTCTGTGACCTCCCTTTGCGTACCGCTTCAGTAGTTGTCTCGATTTTACCACCCTATTCTTCTTTAAATTATCAGTTAAGAAATGGCCAGTGCGTCTCTTATAGGCTGCAAGTCCTAAGTCATCTTTTAAAATACGCGACATGGTTCTAGGTGCTATCTTCATTTCCCGAGATAAAATCTTTTGCTTTCGGACAGGATTTCTTCGAATTCTTTCCCTTACTGCTTTGACCACCTTTTTCGTACGAACACTACGTGGACGGCCAGATCTTTTTCTGTCACAAACAGAGGAGGAGGTCTCATTGTACCTATTAATAGCCCGGTACACAAACATTTTACTAATACCAAGTGTATGGAGAGTTTTAAAAATTGCATTTGGCTCCATACCTACTTTGTGTAATGCTATCACAGCGATTCGGTTCTCTTTATCACCCCACACCATTTTAATATCGCAAAATATTTTACAATGTATTGGCGCCAAAATGAGAAAACACAATGAACAATCGTATAAAAATGACAGATTCGAAATTCAAATGTAATATTTTTTTATAATTAAGTGTAACAGTATTTATGGCCAGACTAAGTATATTAATATAGGTATAGAAAATGAGAATTAAACAAATTCACAAACTTATTTACTGTGGTTGTTTTAATTTTATATGTGGACACTGTTTCATTAATTTCATAATGAAAAGCCTTTAAAATTGTCAGTATCGGACATCTCCTAAAGTACACATCATTTTATTTGCAACCAATAATATTAGACAATTATGCTTTTCGAACTTGTGCCACATGTAAGGTGGTGTACTTTGCCTCTTCTCTCCCTCTATTATGTGGGCCACTCGTCAACAGAATGTCATTGTCAATACTGCCGCGCTAAGCTCAAAAGCGGTACCTCAAAAAAAATCAAAATCTTGATTTTTATGTCGTCAGATATTTTAAAGTAATACCCATCTAATGAACTAACCTAAATAACGGTATCTTGTTTAGAACTTATAAAAAAAACTTAAGTGTTTCTCTACCTCAGTTTTACATACAAAACTATAAAACTATATTTACAGAACTTCGATTATCTCGAAATAAGGTTTGTCTGACACACCGCTTTTGCACTTAACATGGCAGAACCAGGTGAAGCTGAGTATATTGTGTGTAACGCAATAAATAAAAGCGGGATTATCTAAATATAAATTATAATAATTTCTGAATAATAATAATTCACATAACTTGCTCCATCCTTTGGAATAATTTTGCCAACCTCAAGTAAGGCAGATACACTATAAACTTCCTGGCACACACATATAAAAAAAAACTATGTTAGAAATTGGATGACGACAAAGTAGAAACAAGTGCTGTTACACTGAAGAACAACAAAGTACTTCACAGACGAATAGCAACATGAACAAGAATGAACGAATACCAATATTACAATAGAGAGTGTGAGAAAAAAAAACATGAAGGAAGGAAATATAATTTAATGTTAATAATAAGGATCAAATTTGATAATTTTTTTATAATATCTTATAATTATGCGAATGTTGGACATTGAAATAAAACTATTATACGGATTTGATTGCGGTTTTTTTGTATTATTATTTTCTCCCAACGTTTCGAAGACTGTGTGTTAATCGTCCGAAACATCAAAGTAGCAATATCTACTTACATTCATTTACAATTATACCTTTTTTTACATTTTTTAGCTGTTTACTGTACGATTTACGCAGAATGATCTAAGGAGAAAAAAATAATATAAATAACCGCGATAAAATCCGTAAATAGTTTTATTTCAATAAATTATAAATGATTTACATTTTTAAGATAATATAAGTTTATACCATGTTTCTTCCTAGAAAGAAGAGTAGTAGAGTAAAACACATTGTATTAAACATAATTTTATTAGTAACTACCTTTTGTCCGCGACTCTGCACGCGTGGATAAGTTTTTCTGGGATAGATATTTACCCATGATATCCGGTTCCAACAGACCGGCGTAATTGTATCGACTGCCGAGGGCTAATCATCTCTCGTCAGCCGACATTCTATTGGACCCACTCCAGTTATTATCATGTACAGTGAAGTCATTTTCTCGTGCCATATAAAAAACGCAATTATATCTTTAAACTTCATTTTATTTTGATATCATTCACAAACATAAGCCGTAATAATAACACAAGTTGGTACTATATTATAAATGAGCTGTTTTAAATAAAACATCAGAACAAATTTTACTATATACATATCGTGTGAAAGGCTATTCGTTTCAAGCAATTTCAATAAATGATCCAAATCGCACTCTTCGATCTATGTCAGCATTGACCAATCAGAACAAAGATTTTTGACACTTTTACATACGAGTTATCTTAATTGGTTTATTCTCGGAATCGGATTGAAGATCGAGATGAGGATCGTTTGTTGGAAACAGCTGATAGTTATTAGGTAAGTAATTAGTTTTGACTTTTACTTATGAACGAAGTACATCCGAAGATATGTGATATTCTTATTCCCTTATTGTTGCTTTGATCCACGGGAGATAGGGGTATATGTTTGTATATACACCGGGATATCCTCCGATACCACATTCTCCCAGCCCGTAGCTCACCATCCCTACAGCTGTGTACTTTCTCTCATTCTCATACATCAGAGGGCCGCCGGAGTCACCTTTGCAGGAGTCTTTACCCGCTACGCCACCTGCGCAAAGCTGGCCATTCCACAAAGTTACATTAACAGAAACTTTTATGCCGTTTGATAACTTGTATAGGTTTGGTATAGTCCGCAATTTCCTTTGGCAGTCCTGAAAGCAAAAATATTTATTTTATTTTTGAAGCGACGGTGATGATAATGTGTGGTGTTCGGCAAACAATTGTGATACACTTTGTGGGTCTGTCCGAGTTACAATCATTACCATAAGGTGGCTTAGCGTGAGGTACTGCAACTACTTGCATGCTTTTTTATTTGACATGATGTTTCAACAAGCAAGTTCGCGAAATCGTATATTGAGCAGGCGCTTTCTGCAAGTTTTTTTTGTCAATCTTTACTTCACCATAGCTCGTGATATGATATCTATGATGACTTGGTGCGATATTTAATAATTCTCATGAAGTTAATATGGGTAATATGTGAAATGTTAATCGAAATATTTTTTTTAATGCTTTGAATGACAAGATGAGCTTGCCGTTCGCCTGATGGTAAGCAATACGACCTCCCATAAACAGTAAAAACACTATTCAACACCTTGAATTATAAAATATTGTTTGGTATTCCACTGCGCTCGCCATCCTGAGACATGAGATGTTAAGTCTTATTATAACTGTAGTTACTCTAGCTACAATGTACTTTAAATGGACCACAACAGGGACTACACACTGTTGTTTCGCGGCAGAAATAGACATTGAGGTGGAACCTGCCCAGGTGGACTCTCACACATGAGAGACCTACCAGTGAACACAGGTCTGTAACAGAGAGTTATAACAGAGGTCTGGTAATACTAATAAAAAAAAAAATTGCACTTACCCCATGATTAACATAGGGTACATCAACATGCAGCTTTACTTCACTTGCTTTGAATATTTTATTTACAAAATCTTGATAATATCGTCCCCAACCCGCAACTTGGAACTTGTAGTTTGGTGGCAGTGACAGTGTATGATCGATCTTCGGCAGGCAAATGGGACGGATGAATTCTAGAAAAAGACATTGTTTTAGCAGTGGAGGCGCCGTGGTAGGTGCTTATTTGTATCCGTCCGAATAGCAACCACTGTACCAGGTGTAACTCCCGCTATATAGCGGCCCACGTAAGAGTACCGCGTTCCGTGATCAACATGTGTAACCAGTTTGAACAGGCCGGCATAATTGTGTCGATAGCCGATATAAAATGCCGATTGCTGAGCTGATTATCCTTATTATTAATGCAATCGGCATTTGGCTTCACTCCACTTACCACGACGTGCCAATGTGGGACCACTGTGCCGAGCAAGCATAAAAAAAGAAGTCAGTGCAGAAGTCTGTGTGTCGTGACAGTTAACACGGCTAAATTCGCCCGCAGAAGATCACGCCTGCACGTTTTCGTGATTATCCCGCTTGATTACAAACCTGTTCTAGGTGCCCAGACCTTGAGTCTGATGAGGGCTATGTCGTGCTGTTCATAAAAATTGTTTGGCTTTAGGTAGTCCGGATGAGGTATAATCTCATCTATTGTTGCCCGTATAATGCCTTCGTTGCAATCCGGTTGGCCCGCACCACTCGAAACGCAGTCGGGTCCCTCATTCGTCGTGTTGTATTCTCCAAGATGAACGTATTTACTGAAAGCAAATGTCCAAATAAGCATGCACGGCATCCATAGTAGAATAATATAATAATATCAGTCCTGTTTAACAGTCCATCTGCTGGGCACGGGCCTCCTCTATTATTGAAAAGTTTTAGATCTTAGTCAACCTTCTTCACATGCCTTCGAAATTCTTATGGAGAATTTCTCATGCATGCAAATATGCTTACTATGTTTTACCCAGAAAGCAAGCGACACGCGTAATATAACTTTAGAAAAATCAGAGGTTGTCGTCTTTGACAGTTCGAACCACTCCCAACTAGGCCAACCACTAATATTGTGAAACGCGGGTGTTACTCTGGCTTCTCTTAAAAATGGTAAAAGATGCTTCAAATGCAACACTCACGGCGTTCCCGCTTCCAAAATAGGTCCCTTGACACAGTGACCCGCGGTGAGGACGTATTTGTTGCTGATGAGGAATCCGCCGCACAACAGTCTCGATGTTTCCAGTTTGGCGTATTCTATTATCACTAGCCAAGGGTACTGGTTGATGCCAGTTGCGGTGCCACCTGGAAGGAAAGTCCATGTTTACCAACGACACTACATGTTCACAAAATGAGACAAATTAACGATACCAATCAGTTTTTTAGGTTTGATGATGATGATGATGAAAATAATGTTTTTTTTACAAATGAGATATCTCGACTGGTTCATCGGAATCGCATTGAAAATTGAGATTGGGATAGTTTATTGAAAACCGCTGTAAACAAATACAATAAATAAAATGGACAACTGACGAAGATATAGCCCGATGTCTCTTCTGCCTTATTTTTTCAAGTTGATTTTTCGGATTGATTGATTAAATGTATTTTTAAACGTAACTCCACTAAACCTATGTGCTTAGAATGGCAGAAAAAAACACGACACGACTCGTGTCATTTCATTGTGATTAATTGAGACTAACACGTGACTAACGCATTGGTCTCTCGATCAATCACAAACATCAAAATTAAATATCAACTTACGAGTCGCATTTTTCAAATGTACTAAGAGGGGTGGTGGTAATGTCTTATGTTAAGAGACATCCAGAGTATATATTGACGAGAGATAATTCCACCCGTACCAGTCGACTCAATTATTTTTATTTATTTTATTTTATTACACTTTATATAAAAAGAGTATAAATGCGGACTCGATGCCGAAGGCATTCTCTACCAGTCAACGTTCAGATGGTAAATTAAATTATGCAGTCTAGCAGCCTGTTCGGATACATCTTGGTACTGGAATGGACAGTATTGTCGTGGGACAGTATTAGGTGTTTCAACCATGTATACGTTGGCACTAACCAGCAGATACTAACCATTACCACAAGTTCATGGTCATTGACCACTAGTATGAAAAAGGATGATTGTTCCTCACCAATGATTTTATCACTCACGCTGGAGTCCAAGCCGCAGCAGTCGCTGTCAGGGTCCGGGGGAAACGCTGATTGTTCACAAGTTACCGGTACATTTTTGCCAAGACTATCCACATCTACTGACGATCCTTCTGAGCCGCAACAGACGCTGTTTTCTTCAGGGCCGGCGCAACTGTAACAAAAATATTATATCTATAATTCTATACTATTATACAATGCTGAAGTTTGATTTTTTGAACGCTCTAATCTCAGGATATCGTGGTTCGAATTGAAAAATTCTTTTAGTGTTTGATAGCCCATTTACTGTGGCAGGCTATATATCCTACATAACATCATGATATGACCAACAGAAGCGGAGTTGCAATTAAAAATGTTACAAAAACGAGTAAACTGTATTTCTTTTGAGAGATTCTGTAGCGTAACTGTAACATTTAACTTAATAAACAAACCAAAAACACACCTTTATTACTACATTTTTTTTGAATTATACCTACCTACCTACTACTACTAATTATACCTACAAAAATTTGTGACTTGTTTTTCTTTAAATCAATTTATAGTCAATTTGTATTCTCTTCTTCTGTTTATTTTACTTCTTTTGGGTATATTATATTGTTTTGATTGACTATTGTAATAATAATAACATATTTTACAGTGTCTTTTATATGTTATCAATGTTGTGGCTTGCATGTTTGTACGATTGTATTATTATGTCCTATTTTATATATGTTTAATATGTAAGCTGCTGGTGTACCAATTACCATAACAATAAATAAATAAATAGTAGTCTGTGTGGCGTAGACCTCTCTTAGCTATCTCTACACCAGGGGTATGTCACTCTCAAACAGTCACTCTATTTGTTTTTGGTCTAACCTCAAATTAATTTTGTTGTAAGATACTTTCAGTTAGATGACACTGGAGAATAAGTTTTCAAAACACTAATCATGCCTTTTATCCCTATTTATAAAATAATTATGTACGTAATTAAATTAGATAAGTAAAAACATAAAAACAAATGTCAGAGGCTATTTTAATTAATTAAAAAAATATGCATTACTGAAAATTCCGAACGAAATACGATAAAAATTGACTGACACAATGACAGAGATTGTGGCAAGTCGTCTGACACAATTTCAAACGAGTTGCCACAATATCTCATGATTGTTATTAAATGGTAAAATATTAAAGTTCTCCTTTTGTTGTAACATGACAACTGAAGCTTAATTTAATTTTTCCATTTTATTAATACAATTATAAACAAAACAACGCATACTTTTTAAATTTTATTCTAGTTTCCAATAAATTACATATCTATTTTCTCATAAGCATGTTAAAATATTTATTGCATTAAGTGGCAATATCGCCTTGTTTCCGTAATTTGAATTCCGGTTGAAAATTTTCAAATTTCCCATTGCAGTTTGTGTGCGATAAGTTCGATTACGATTTCCTCAATAATGAAAGAACTTTGCTTATTCAAACGGACCACCGCTGCCTTCTTACTAATTCACCCCCGGGCTTTGTTATTTGTTTTGCACGCGATAAGGAACTGATAAAATATTTGGACAAAATGTCTCATGTTATCTTGGTTGTGCGATTGATGGTAAATGACATTTATATTTTTTATAAAAATAATATCGATAGTACTCATTAAAATCGTACATAATATTTACTTAGTCACCGCGATGGCGAAATCTGTTCATTTAAATAGTCTTTTTTAAAATACGTGTGGGAATCTGCATACCTTAAAATTATGCGATATTCATTTTTGATTTTAAACTATGAAAAATCTGTTGGTAGACAAGATTGTCGTTATTACGTCATCTTGGTTTAATATACTTATTTTGGTTTGACTATTGAATAAACAAATTTCAGAGCTGTATCTCTAATGGACTAATTCCTTGCATTTGTATTGTGTTATAAATACATGGCATCATTTATTATTTATTATATTTTAATAAATTATTGTATTATTTTTCAGGACCATTACATTATGTCCCTAAAGCAACTAGTTATAGGTGGAAATCCTGGCAGGACAAAAGGTTTCAAGTTTGAATTAAAGTTCTCGATAAAACTCTTAACAGAGGACAAGAATATACATAAAATACTTGCGGTACACATATACATAAGCACTTTGAGAGCTGTTATAAATTATATATTGGTGGTTTATGTAGAACTACATTTCCCACTTTGAATCTAGGTAAGATGTTTTCCACATGTTGCGCCAAGAAATTTACAGGTTGAACTGATTCAGATACTTATATATTATATATCTCCTTAAAAGTGCTTAGACTAGATGTTGTACCCTTAGATATATCACACTGACGGCATACGATATATCACACTGATATATCAAATGCATAATGAATTCGCTGTAAATTCGCGGCGGGCGTGCAGCGAACAAGCCGTGGGTGCGTAGCGTTCACGCAGCGGGCTCACAGTTGGCTACGCATTTTGGACAGTTAGTAATAGAGTGAATTCAGATGAGGAAACATTTCTATTAGCTTTGTTAATTGGAAAAAGTAACTAAAAAAAAGGGATATTGCCGTGGTTACATGCCACCGTATTAAAAAAAGTATGTAAGTTGGGACTAAAAGTACTGGCGACAGCACAACAGCAGCCTGAGTGCTTACTAATATAATTTTATTTATTTTTTTTATAATGTGTGTATAATATATGTGTGCTAAGCGAATTTGGCACACGGACAAAGTTGCAATAATATAAGATAGGCTGGGTGCTTTTTATTCCCTGGATAGTATTTTAATTGTGAATCTCAATATAAAATAGACAGTGCTATGCATCGATACTGTTATTTAGGCATTTTTCTAGCGGGAAGGGCTTTTAACGTGCGAGACACTACGAGAAAATCTTCTCTAAAGATCTCGGCTTTCACTTTTCTGTCCGTTCATGTCTCTCATATCGAATTATGTTACAGAACATTATACACCGGATATTCATTTCATGAAAACATGGATTTAATGGCCGAAAGAAGCACATATCTCACCGGTAATGCTATATACATATCTTACTTAAAGCTGTGAAAATGTTTACTTAAACTTTTTAAAATTTAGTATGTTAATTTTGACAAATCACACTAATGATGAGGCTAAGGTATAATCGTTATTGAACGTATTCGATTATCGATTACCATTTTTATAAAACTTGATATCGATAGTTGCATAATTATTTGGTATGTTCAGATGATATAAATATTTTTTTATTGAATTATCTATTTATTATTGGTAAGCCACTTCCATTTATGTTTTTTTAAACCCTACACCACTTGCAGTTATCATTGTGTTAACTATTTAAAATCGTGAAAACATTAGATATATTAATTATAGATTTTTTTACCAATAAATGTGATAAATTACAAACAACTGGAATATTTGCAAAAAATAATATAATTAACTAAATGCAAATTTTTATATTATCGATTTATTTTATTTCAATGGCGATTTGCGATAGTCCATGATTGTTCATTATGATAATGAGTGGCACTTCAAAATAAAATATGATATTACCTGTAGTAAATTTTACCGAAAAAATACGAAACTTCATGTGAAGGAGCTGTCAAAATTATCATCCTATATTTGATAACGTATAGTTACTAATTAGAATTGGGTAGGACATGACATGAAAAGAGTTTGTAAGAGTAGCCTCATTTTAACATTGAGCCGGTACAATGTCCTACTTCAAATTAGGCGAGGCGTACTGAGGCGAGGCGCTTTAATGTGCGCCTTACAGTATTTTGTAATGATAACACTCAAAATACTTTCCTCTGACTCGCGACTCGAAACGCAGTACCATAATGTTCATTGTAAAATAACGTCCTATTGTAATTGTCTACCTCTCTGTCCTCGTCCTATAGTTAACCACGGAGAATGAGTAACGCGACTGCCGCGACATAAAGTTTAAAGTAGTACAATATATAATTTTGAGCCACTCTTCCTTTTTGACGTTATGTACGGGACAAATGTACCGCTTCTTATATGTCCTACTCAACAAGTTACTTTTCCTTGCTCGAACAGTAATATTCATTAATGTTTTATTTTTCAGATATTACTAAAGTATTTTCGGACCATATCTACTGCCTTACAAGTAGGTCCCGAAGACACGCGGTATACAATACTCAAATTGGTTTATTAAAAAAAATATAAAACATTTACGAAAGCGAAGGGAAGACGATTTTCACCAGAGGAAAAAAAATTGTCATTGTCTTTATTCAAAAAAACGTCCTAAATGTTACAAACTTTTATGCAAGTATTTTACTCTACCATCATCAATAACTGTAAAACGAGTACTAAGCCAAATTAATATAATCGCAGGAATAAATCCTATAATTTTCCACTGTTGGAAATAAAGGAAAAAGATTGTTTTTGCTCTGGTATTTTTGTCTGTGTCATATGATCCATACAAAGATACAAGAGTTTGCTTCACATTAAAAATGCTCTTTTTCTAACTACGCTTTGGTTTTTATAATAAAAGGCATAAAAAAATTTTTTTAATCAGCCAATAGCATATTATTTCACAAATGGACTTAATAAGATAGAGCTAAAAATATTAATACGAACTGTCTTGGAAGATGCCATTGATGCTGGGCTTAACGTAATCAAGACAACATGCGACCAGGCACCCGTTAATGTCGGTCCCATAACAGAGTTGGTTAAAGAAAGATGTAACTAAAGCTGTATATTTACGGAAAGGAAAAGACTGGTAACATGACATCATACGCGTTAAAGGACAAATAACAACCCTGTTTATGAGCTGTTGCGGCTGAACATTTAACGGCAAGAGCAGAATTCCAGCAGAATGTCGTCAGTTAGTAGATTTCACACTTTTACTTAACAATTTATTTAATTCATTGAACGGGTGTAGCGATTTTTATTTATTGTAAACTAGGTTTTGCCCGCGGCTCCGCCCGCGTGATATAGTTTTTCGTTTAAATCTCTCAAAAGTTATAAAGTTCCCCCCTTTTTGCTACAGTCTTCATTACTGCTCCGCTCCTTTTGATCATAGCGTGATGATATATAACCTATAGTCTTCTTCGATAAGTGAGCTATCCAGCACTCAAGAATTTTTCAGTCCAAAGCAGTAATTTCTGAGAATAGCGCGTTCAAACAAACAAACAAATTCTTCAGCTTTATATAATAGTAAAAAGTATCCTACGTCCTTTTCCTGGTTCTAAGCTACCTCCCCACCAACTTTCAACCAAATTAGTTTAGCCGTGCTTGAGTTATAAACAGTGTAACTAACACGACTTTCTTATTATATATATATATATATATATATATTAGCACTCAATAATTAGGTATAAACTCAATAAGCTAGACAACATTAAATACTTAAGTAGGTTGCTTATTAGTGAGAGGGAGCTGCTGAGGGATTAGGCCTTAGTCCACCACGCTGACCCAGTGCGGATTGGTAGACTTCACACAATCTTGAAAATTCCTCTAGAGAATTTCCCAGGTTTGTAGGTTTCCTCACGATGTTTTCCTTCACCGTTGAAGCAAGCGATAATTCACAAAGAATATACACATAATATTTTTAGAGAAGTCAGAGGTGTGTGCCTTTTGATTTGAACCTGCGGACATTCGTCTTGGCAGTCCGTTCCACAATCAACTAGGCCAACGCCGCTTTTTTGTTCACGTATTGTTTATTATTATTTATACAGATATTTTTTTATCTTTCACGTTCATATTTAAATGGTAAAAGGTGCTGCCCTTGCTGTCCCATCTTAAAAATAGAATATGTATCTACAAAAATGATTAGCAGTCTCATAAGATTGATTTCTTGTGACTACAGTGTTTACGGTCCCTTAATAAAAGATCCTTTAAAATTACCATAAGGGCAAACGACTTTGATTTGAGTTTAAAATAGATAAATTATCAAGTCCAAGTGTGATTCTTTTTACTGATGTATCCTTCATGGACAACAGCTTCAGCGTAAAATTAACATTTCAAAATGTTAACGTGCCTTAAACAAAAATACCATTTCTTAATTTTTCTACTCTGAGTACGATTATGTATTTTTCATATTTTTGAATACTTAATTTCAAAGAAACAAAAAATAAAAACCGAGAAATTCTTGATGACGTCACACATACAGTTGAATAAAGTTGTTCCTTGGTCCACCTTTCTTTTTATTAAAAAAACTAAGACATCGTCATTTATCAATGTCAAAAGATAATATTATGCCGGCGCCACAGATAACAAAAATATTTGAACTCATGTGTGGCACGGGAATTTTCGTATTTGTGCAAAGTTTGTTTAAATGTTTACGTATTATATTGTCATTCGGTATCGGTTTTACGACCACACATCAAGCGTTCAAAGTTATCGAGTTGCTTGAATGAGAACTGATTATATATGGAAACCTAAAAGTAAAAGCCATAAAAATTTTAATTTGGTCAGTGTCTGTAATAGAATACAAATACGCAAATACCCGTGCCAAACATGAGTTCAAACAAGTGTTCTAATATTTGTCTGTGTGTGGCACTGGCAAAGACGTTTTACAAATAGACGCGTCATAGACTAACAAAATTGCACATAAAACGGCGCACTATTCACTATAGCATCATGACTGTACATATAATTACAAATTGGCTCGATGAAGTCTTTTAGTTATACAGGTGTCAAATTAACGAAGGACCAGCTATACCAGGTTGATAGAGGATTAATTTATATATATATATATATATTATATTTTGTATAACCCTTCTGTGTCGCCTAATAATATTGCATCGTTCAGAAAATATTCAATCGTTCCTGCGTCGACCTGCTTGCTTTAGTTGATGTTTTGTTAATGTTACAACCGGTACCTACATTTCTGCAGCAATTCGCATTACTTCCTTTATATTTTATGTAACAATTATCATTTTGTATAAGACTTATTTATGATTTCGTTATTTGATCATAATGCTCATTTTGTGTTTATTGTATGTTGTAATTTAACCACCACGTAACCCATAATTAATAGTTAAGTGATGGCAATTTAAAGATAATATCATGTACACAAGTGCGAAATTATTTTGCTTTTATCGCGTTAATTGTTCGAATCTCTCCTTTTTTTTAGTACATACTCTATTTAGATCATATACCCACTGTTATGGTATATATCTAATATGTATTGGCAATTTGTATCGCATTCGCATTTCACTGTTGATTACTACCCGGTTTCATAGACCTGTTTTAAATCAGTTCTTATTATAATTATTTAATCTTTCTTATTTAACAAATTGTTAAATTAATCTGTTTGATATCTACATAAAATATTTTTTATATTATTATCATAAGTAAAACAACCTTCGCATGACGAAGAAAGTATATTTTAATGAATGCTAATCTTTATAGTTCCTTTTTCTATGGATAAGTATAATGATCATTGTAAACTTGATGTTAATTTCTTTTCCAGTGAACATTTTCAATTTTTAAAAGTAGCGTGACTTATTTGTGAAATAATTTTGTTTGGCTTAGAATAACTTTGTTCTTGTTAATATTAGTTTCACTTGTTTGTGTAGAAAGATAATGCTAGAATCCGAATTTCCTTTTTGATGAAGACAAAGATAAATAATATGGCTAGCTAGTATGTTTCCAGAGTTAATTGCTGTTCTAGATTTGTAAATTTTTATGTATTTCTATATTGAATCGTATATTATTAGGCAATTTTTATAAAAAATAATAAATTCTCTTTTATTTGAACATTGATACTTGATATTTATTTGATGATACATTAAAATGATTATCGAAATACAAAAGAATTCATATATTTTTATAAAGTTAAATCAATTGTTATAAAAATATAGTTTGACAATTGAGAATGTTTTAGCATATTATAAATATCAATGTTAATTATTATTCGTCACAGTATGTATTTTTAGACATAAAATAATTTTAAGTATATTTTATTATTTAGTATTTCGGACAGTGTATTACAGTTTATTTTAAAGTAGTATCGTTTACTTTTCCATTGAATATAATTAATAACTAAGATCAAATTATCAGCGCTTACATAGCTTAATAGAGGTGTAATACTTTGTAAATCTAATATGGAATGTGAATATCATTAGTACTTACTATAAGCATTTTGTACACAAAAGGTTATAGCAAAAAAATAAAATAAAAATAATATTTTCAATATGATGTTTGTCTGATTAACGATCTTATTCTTAGATCTTATTACTATCGAATTATTATGTATTGATAATGATAGAAGTACACTGTAAATAAGATGTCAGGAATATTATACTACGACGGCATAGCAAATACAGATCTGCTTCTAAGTATTTTAATACTTGGATTGCCGTCTTCTGCACTTTTAAAACCGTTTGCAAAATAATAAAACACAATAAACCTGAATCGTGAAACGCAACGAAAATCGCGAACGCCCTCTACCTCACAAGTATGAAGCAGCCGTAATGTCGATTAGCACAAAAACCCAACGAGTAGGCTCTCTATTTCCATATATATTATAATTCTCTTTGCTCTACACCCTTGTTACATATTGGTAACCCATAGGGGTTGCTGACGCGCCCTAACTTCAATTATTGCAACATCGTATTAGCAACCGACAAGAACGCCGATACAGCACAACGTGCACCAGCCACGAGTCGCCGACGCAGCGCCTCGTGACCAGCATTGACGTCATCAACTGCAAGCACCTCCGCGGTGGCCCCACGGACCGCCGCCACTTCTGGTTCATACATCGACCATTAGCCACATAAGTTTTAACTGTAATTTAATTAATAAATTTATTTTAATTTGATTTGCATTTTTTTGCAACTTCGGGACGCGCTCGACATAATTCCCTTACACATGCCTGTTGCACCTAATTAGCTCCACATCTTTTTTGGTTTTCCTTTTGCTTTCAACATCTGCTATTATCCAAACGATATATTAACACTCTAATGATACCAGCCTAGCCCCGTACTATAACGCTATCCCACTGCTGGTCACGAACCTCTACCACATATCACAGTTGCCAATTCACATTGAGACCTATAAGTGCCCGCAAATATTACCACCCGTTCTCCCCGCCGTCCTAAGATGATTTCTTCTCCTCCCCCACTTTTTTGCCAGCTATCCCCTCCCAACTTTCCTCCAGGACCCTTTTTTTTTTTTTTTTTTTGTTTTCGCGGAGAAAGTCCCTTATTACTACCGTTCAGTCTTCGCGGGGGGTGACTGAGCGGTTATGTTGGGGTAATCGTTGCCTTACGACCCGACAATTGAAGCAGCCCGGGACCCTCGGGCGGCGGTCGGGCCGAGTCCCTAACCAATGAACCTAACCTAAGTCCCTACGCAACGGCCTACCAACTAAAACTCCGCGTTGACCCTCTTCGGCGCATAAGGGACGACTGCGGGCTTCCCCGAGACAGCAGGTCCGAGTCTTCGTCCGCGGCCGCCCCTGCGCGGTGCCGCCTTGCGGCCCGTCTCCCTAAATGTGGGGGGGCGCCTAAGCCCCCTCGCACCGAAGGACGCTCTCAGCGTCATCGGCAGCATGGGGTCAACGCCACACTGCCGTCCATCCCGGGGGTCAACCGAAAAATGTGCAAGAAATGCACAAAAATGCACTAGGGCGGACAGCCCCCTGCTGCCCGCCGACGACCCCCTTCGTGGCCCCTATTAGTCGCCTCTTACGACAGGCAGGGGTTTACCGTGGTGGTATTCTCCAAACGCCCCCATTCCACAGGGCGGTTCCTCCAGGACCCTGCATTCAGTAAGCCAGAGGATTCCAGTATCCTATACGCAGGTGTCCCTGGGGTTGACTGCGTGGTCCGATACTAATAAAAAAACTGAGATATCACCACTACTATCGGATAGCACATACTATATGTGAAACTTACAATAATAGCCTTGTTACCAAGCCAAGTTAAACATCTACAAGTAGGCGATCTACGTTTCCTTATTCTTATATTATATAATCACAAAAACACTATTAATTTATATTTTTCGATGCATTTCCTTTGGTATTTACTAATATGGATAGATTAATCATACCAAGTTTAATGCATTCTAATGTATCTTGAGGATTTCCAATGCCAGTTTCCTTTAATATATCGGTGAAATTTTTTATATTACGTGAATGTTAGTTATCGAGTTGAAACTAGTTTTCGGATTTTGACGCGGTTTTATAAATCTTAATTATGTCCAACGTTTCGAAGACTGCAGCCTTCATGGTCACGGGGCGGACAGTCCGCCACGTGACCGCGATAAAACCTGAAAACTAGTTTTATTTCGACAGCTTTCGACTTCACATACCTTCGAAACTCTTGCGAAGAATTCATACGTATATAGGATTCATCACATTCATTTGCTGCACCGCCAAAACATTTCTTATTGGCATATGTACCTACCTACTATGTAAACTATGGTGGTAGGTCTCTCATATGTGAGAGTCCGCTTGGGTAGGTACCACCGCAATGTCTATTTCTGCCGCCAAGCAGCAGTATGTAGTCACTGTTGTGTTCCGGTTTCAAGGACATTGTAGCCAGTGTAACTACTGAGTGTTATAAGACTTAACAGCTCATGTCTCAAGATGGCGAGCGCAGTGGAATACCAAACAATACTTTGTAATTCGAGATGTTGGATGGTGTTTCTACTGTTTATGGGCCGTCGTATCGTTTGCAATATCGTCATTAAAAGCAATAAAAATACATATATACCTACTAGCCCCAATAACCTTATACCATAATTAGTATATAATTGTATTAATATGTAAGTTATACCTTTCAAATAAAGAAATAATTTACAAATAACACACACGTAACTTCCAAATGTCCGGTGAATTTTAAATCATCTGAGACTTTTTATAGTGTAACATATACCGACAACGTGTTTTCTGACTCGTAGAGCTATTTTTGTATCTTACACAGAATTCTTGAGGAACACCGTCTCCCCTTCATTAAGTGGATCATCCTGTATCTCGGCGAGGTATGTGCACTTCTGTATGTTAACGCACTCCCCTGTCTTGTTGTCGGGCGTCGTGCAGGAGAACTTCTCTGACTCAGGACAGCACACCTGGAACCAACGGATGAGTCAGTCGGTTAGTACTAGTTTCTGTAAATTAAGACTGTGTAGGGCTGTGACGATGTGTACAAACAACCAAGCTACTTTTATATTATTTATACGAATTTTTGGATGTTTGTTTACAGTAGAAGTGAAACTCATAATATATCTTGTGCCATCTAAAGACTAGCCCATCGTTATAGACGCTACTGTAACACGTGTTTAAGTCAAAGTCTACTGTGGCACACATTTTCTAACACCAAGTGGTGAAGCTCGGTGAGTCTTAGGGAATACTAAACTATCTGTATCCCACAACGACATTAATCAAATAGAAAGAAAGGGAGGAGCTGGAAATATGAATTGTCCACTTCTCTCCATTGCAAAGCGGACGCTCGGCTTGAAGCAATCGATAATGTAGCAATATGCATTTGGTACCCTATTATGTACCATACTGTAAATTTTCCTCAGCAGAACCAGGCGTGCTGGCATACAAAGCCACAGCTTGATGTTTACGACCAATACGGCTTTGAAAGGTACTCCAACTCTTGACTTTGGCGCACCAGGTTTTGGAGTAGTTTGCCTACCCGCGTGTTCCCTCCTTCCTACAATCCTTGGGCCGTCTGCCGTAGCGTGAAGAAGCATCTCAGTAGACCGGCATTGTGTCGAGTGGTATGAGATATCCAACTGTTGTCATTCGATACTTTATCTGGAAGGCATCGCCCTTACCATAAGGAGCAATGCAGTCCCTTTACTGTGCCCGACTAAAAGGCTCTTTTTTACTTAAGAGATGCCACTCTTAATCTTCGTTCCAATCCCGGAACTAATCAAAATAAGTCATTCGTAAACATGTTAAAAAAACTTTGCTCTGATCAGTCAATACCGACAAAATTGAGTGAAATATTTTATTTAAAATGGCTTTTAATTGGCCACCAAACAAATTTCAACCTCATCAGTATTACCATAGGTGTTTGCCCTGCATGTCCGCAGTAAGTTTTCCTTAGGAAATTCTCGTCCTCACTTGTTCTATTTTTCTTGGTAAAAATTTTTGTCGCGGCATCACACTCTGTTAAGATCTTGCAAGTACCTTTATCATTGTTTGGAAGTGTACATGACTCTGCAAAAAAAATATATATTAATGATAACCGACTTCAAAATTGGAAACCAGAATACAGGGTAATTTTTACACTGCGTTACTAAATGAATCCACATACTCGTCTTCACCTTTGCTGTTATTGTACCAAAAATCATTCATTAATAAGGAATATTTTCACCAAAGTTTTAGTTTTTCTGATTATTTTAACATTTTGTAGTTTAAGGCGTAAGGGCTCATACACATAAACACGATACGACGTCGTAGGACGACGCGACGTCAATGACGTATAAATTCATGACAAGACATCGCAACCCTAGTTAAGCTAGATCAAATACATGAACAAATGTACGAAAACAATGTTAATTTTATTTAAGTACCGGCTCCAAATTGGAAACCGGTAAATGGGTAATGTTAAATTTTTAAGACCATTTAAGGCGGTATAATTTTTTGGTAATTTTTTTTTATCTCTAAAATTGTCCCATTCTAATTCATATGAACATAAACTCGAAATAAAGTGTGACGAGAACAATTACCTTTCATTTTGTTGTACAAAAAGTGTGAGCACTACGGAGGGACATGGAGATTGAATTTACACCTTAAAGAGTTGTAAGCAATATCTATTATCTTATAAAGCGCGTTCAAACAAACAAACAAACGCTTAGTCTTCAGCTATATATTAGTATAGATAAGCTAAATTTCAATACAATATAACTAATATTAAAGACCTTAAGAATGAAATACGACGGCCAATTATTTTTAATTTTCCTCGAATTAATAAAAAGATGAATTAACTAAAATGCTGAAAATATGATAGTCGCGCTATTTGGTTTTGAAAGGTATATTTTGGATTTTGGTAACAGATATGTATACGAATTTTATTTATTACGTATAGTAGTGAAACTTTGAAGAGGTGTTGGCGTTGTCCGGGAACATATGAGAGACAATGGTCTCACTGAGGTAATGCAAAAGACCGGACGAAAGAAAAGATCGCAGTAGGAAGGCAAACCCTGGCACCTAGGCCGGGATAACACCAAGCAGAAGAAGAGATGCGGTGAAACTTTGAAGCGATACCTTATCTATTGATAACTAAAAAATATACGCCGTTGAAAACCTAGTACGCTTTTATCGTCGCATGTTAAAATTATAAACACCTTTTTATTTTATTTATTGACAACATATGACATTATAAAATAGAAGTTCACCGAAAAATATCGAAATCTAAATTCAAATATTTTATGAACAAAAAAACTTACGTCCACTCGCAAAGCCTGCACTAATCGCGAAGACACACAATGCGAGCACGAAATGCATTTTAAACGTCCGGACACCGCGCGACTGTCTCTCACGACGCGACAGCTCGGGCACTAAGCAAGGAAACTAGTTGTGCAGTTTTATACCATAATACCAGTTATAGGTATTAGGTACTATATAGACTGCTGCTATATAGCTGGAGTAAGCGTGTTTTGGATTGCAGATCGCGTCTTGACAAACGTAGCATGGGACGCCCTCTGGTCAGATGGCGGGACGACTTACACAAGAGCAGCAGCGACTGGATTCATAAAGCAGAAGACGGTGCTCTGTGGCGTACCTTGGGAGAGACCTAAGTCCAGCAGTGGACTGCAACGGGCTGATGATGATGACTATATAGACGTGTGATGACTAAAGATATTTAAATCTGAATCAAATACAGATAATAACGAGGGTCGGGAGATCCCAAATTTGCGCGCATCGAGGAAGACGTACTGTTTCCTTTATACAAAAATCATGTAAAGTCGTTAGCCCTTTCCATAATCCTTGATGTCTCATCCCTCCCAGTGACCGTCTTGAGCCGAGATTCGCAACCTGTTAGTTGGTTGCCCTCAGCAATAATTTTCAAGGGTTGCGAGCGCCTCATCCAAAAGTCCAATGTGTTTGTATAAGCTGTCCCTTGCCAGGCTAACAAACGTAGGGTCATGTTTAAAAAAAAGAGATTGATTGGTCCTGCGCCCAAATTCTGTTCCATTATGTGACACGACAGATTGTCGTCTCTCTATGACAGTGAAGGTAGAGAATGCATCTGAGTATTGCGCACACGCTTCTGTACTGTTATACTGCCCTGCTAAGCTCAAAAGCGGTATCTCAAAAATAATTAAAATCTTGATATTTATGGCATCAGATAGCTTAAAAAAATACCCATCCAATGAACTTACCTAAATAACGGTATCTAGAACTTGTTAAAAAAACCTTAAAAAAGTTTCTCTATCTCAGTTTTACATACAAAACTATAAAACTATATTTACAAAACTTTGATTATCTCGAAATAAGATTTCCCGGACATACCACTTTTGCGCTCATCACGGCAGTATACCTGCGTAGGTACTTGTCACTCTCCGTTAAGGTTTGACCACGTAGATAAAATTTAAACACATATCACGCCTTCATCCTGGGAGGGGTAGGCAGGGATGCAACCAGGGCACTAACTTTTCGCCAAGTGTGTTCCGAGGCATGATGTGGAACCATGACATAAGTGCGGCAACAATACTTCCTACCCTCCACGTATGCACCTAGACGATATCCAAGCTGAAATTGGGTCTGAAACTGCCAATTTGATCGCGTCCCGCTTCTCTTCTACATATTTCCATAATGGCGATGCAAATTCTGACTACTTGTTTAATAAAGGCATTATTTGTGATTAGATTTTATGCTTTGTAAAATTTTATTGTAAAATTCATTGAGCGACGATAGCCTAGTTGGTTGTGGAACGGACTGCCGAGACGAATGTCCGCAGGTTCAAATCTCAAGAGCACACACCTCTGACTTTTTTAAAATCATGTGTGTATTCTTTGTGAATTATCGCTTGCTTTAACGGTGAAGGAAAACATCGTGAGGAAACCTGCACATCTGAGAAGTTCTCTATAGGAATTTCGAAGGTGTGTGAAGTCTACCAATCCGCACTAGGCCAGCATGGTGGACTACGGCCTAATCCCTCTCAGTAGTAGAGGAGGCCCGTGCTCAGCAGTGGGCAAGTATATAATACAGGGCGGATATTATTATTATTATTTAAAATTTAATGGGACCTTTTTCAAAAACTTAAACAAGAATTACAAACAAATATTACTAAAACAGAAGTCCTCTTAGAATGTCCCAAAAACGCGACTCGTAAGTCGATGTTTCATTTTGATGTTTATGATTGATCGAGAGACCAATACGTTAGTCACGTGTTAGTCTCAACCAATCACAATAAAATAACACGAGTCGTGTTTTTTTACCACTTTCATAGCACACTGCATTATATTAATCATGAAATTAACGAAACAATATACATAACTAAAAAAATTAGCAACGAAAATGAAGGTAACATAGTGGAAACATAGGTATACCTACGCTTACGACGCTTCTGACCTTTAAGCACCAACTAGTTCGCAGTCTGCAAAATGTTAAGAGTGATTTTTGTAATTTTTGTGAGACACAAGGAAAAAAGAATAACAATTTACATAATGATTTCTATCTTTACCCGAATGGTAGACAATACCAAGATAGATAGGTACATAATTATTTTTTAAACTATTTATGTCTAATTTTATTCTGAACGCATAGTTTCCAACCGACTCTAAAGGAGCAATAGTCATCCATTAATCGTTATAAAGTAATGTTTGATCAGCGATAATTTTTACCACGTGGTCCGATTTAAACGTCTCTTTTACATAATGATTTCTTATGTTCAAGTTATGGTAACATTGACTTTTCACCCCTTTAAGATGAGCGGAGGGAAGAAGGACGGGAAGTGTTCATAAGCCCTCATAGGCCTTATAATATCAGCCCTGTATTATATACTTGCCCACTGCTGAGCACGGGCCTCCTCTACTACTGAGAGGGATTAGGCCTTAGTCCACCACGCTGGCCTAGTGCGGATTAGTAGACTTCACACACCTTCGAAATTCCTATAGAGAACTTCTCAGATGTGCAGGTTTCCTCACGATGTTTTCCTTTACCGTTAAAGCGAACAATAAATTCACAAAGAATACACACATGATTTTTTAAAAAGTCAGAGGTGTGTGCCCTTGGGATTTGAACTTGCGGGCATTCGTCTTGGCAGTTCGTTCGAACTAGGCTATCACCGCCACACACACACACATATACAAAATATAACGCTCTCTAACTCGCGCTCAACAAATTCAGTGGTTTCTCAAGACACAGACTCAACCTCTGGCTTTTTTTTCTGTACCTTTATAATATTTAAATAAAGATTTTTTCATGTTTATTTCTTCACAAGAATTGCCTCGGGGAAGATCTTACTACATTTCGCTATTAGACAAAGCCAAAAGGAACCATGAAAATGACGACAATATAATATTTGTAAACATGGGTTACTTTTTGGATAAAGAACAGTTTTGTTAAAAAACAGTTCCGGTATATACGAGGGTTAAACAGTTAATAAATATTTGTATCATTTTTATGTTACGTAGATTCTAAAGTTTCAGAATTGATTAATGCTTATAATATAGCGTGTTATAAATAATATTTTGTTTTAGCTTAGAAAAAACGCGTTATAGCTTAGTAGCAAGTCGTGATCCACTTAGGGGATGGTTTAACTAAAATGATCATTAGAAAAATATAAGTTACATTGCAACAGATGTGTGAATTTTTAGAACTTGGATACAAATTTCTTTTTTTTGTTTTATTGCTTTGAATGCGAAACAAGCTTGCCGTTCGCCTGATGGTAAGCGATACGACCGCCCATAAACAGAAAAACACCATCCAACACCTTGAATTACAAAGTATTGTTTGGTATTCCGCTGCGCTCGCCATTCTGAGACATGAGATGTTAAGTCTTATTATGTCCAGTAGTTACACTTAAGTGAAACTATGTATATTACTGGCAACCCTAACGTTTCAAATTATTGCGATACACAAACATTTTCACATATACTGTCCCCTTTCTGCTCTTTATCGAATTCTGTTACCTAACTACTTATTGCGATAATAAAAAAATCCAAAAACTGTTTACTGCAGAATTCGAGGAAAACGAAAAATAATATTCGGAGTTTGTTCACTCAAAATTCCATTTATTTACAAATTGACATTACCTACACTGAAACTAAAACATTATACAACAATACCTTCACAACCTGAGGTAGTGCTACGATATAATCCTACTAATATTATACATGCGAAAGTTTGTGAGGATGGATGTATGAATCTATATATTATGTTTGTTCCTCTTTCTCGAAATAACGAACGGATTTGGACGTAACTTTACAGTAACATTGGTTATACATCAGAATAACACATAGGCTACAATTTATAATCATTTTGTGTAATTTGGTCATAATATAACGATACATATCAAGTAAGTCGGAATAAAAAATTGTCTCGGAAAACTCCTACACGCGAACGAAGTCGCGAGCAAAAGCTAGTATTATATAAAGCTGAAGACATTGTTTATTTATTTGAACTCAGGAATAGCTCATCTCAGGGATTATTAGTTCAAATTGTTTTTTCTTTAATGTCGGATAAACCATTTATTAAGGAAGGCCATATGCTATATAACATAAAGCTGTAACCAAGTGAAATAGTACATCAATAGAATATGTTGCAAAAACGGCAACAATTTATTCCTTTTCAAAGCTTCCGTTGCGTGCGCTGCGCAAACGGTTAAACGCGACAATTATGTGTGACGGAATTGATCCTTTAAAAAAGTACCAAAAAATATATTTTAATATAAAGTCTTCAGCCCGAATTTTCAGAAATTTACTGCAACAAAGTGTTCGAGCATTATATAGAGCGAAAATAGGGAAGATTGTCGTACAAAAATTTTGCGCTCATGGGATGGTTACTCCATCTATCGTGGAATAACAAAACTATGTAAAATAGTTCATAGTGTTTCCATATTGAGATTTGAACGTTTCGAATACGCATATTAACATACTTACTGCAGCTAAGTAGATTATATTTGTATTCATATCTAATGACGCTGAGACATGTAATACGGACATTTCACCAATAGTACCAATTAGTAATAACTTTTGCAGCACAAATTTTATCTAATGTCTGGTTTATAACTAACTGCTTATACCTTTTAATGTCTGTACCGTAAGAAACTCTATCTAATTGAGATAAAAAAATATTAAGTTACTCTGGATAAGTACCTATTATTTATTAAGTACAATGCATAAAATGCTATATTTTAATTACGTTCTTGTAAACATTAATGCGTCAACGAATTTACGTGGTGGCCCGATAATCTTTGATCTGTATAAAAAAAAAGGTTTATTACGGTCGAACTATAAATTCCATATAATCTATATATATAAAAATGAATTGCTGTTCGTTAGTCTCGCTAAAACTCGAGAACGGCTGAACGGATTTATCTTATCTTGGTCTTGAATTATTCGTGGAGGTCTAGGGAAGGTTTAAAAGGTGAGAAAAATTCGAATAATTGCCGGGAAAATCCTCAAAACAGCATTTTTCTATTTCCCATACAAACGTTTTCTAACTAATACGTAGAGTCAATTTGAGCTTTATTGCTATTAGATAAAGTTCACTGTTGTCTAAGCAATGTAGGTGTGTTCCTAACATCAAAGCAGTGTGCGTTGGAGCACAGAATATAATAATGTAATGTCGTGTTCTGAAACTCAATAAAAGTGATATCGCGGACCCGACTAAATTGAACAGTCACAAAATTTAATATATCATTAGTTATTTGGTTGGCTTCACGATATTATTTCTTTTGTTTTACTTTAAAATGCGTGTTTTCGTTATAGACAATTTTTGAGCTACTTTTGCATATCTATACTTATAATAAATCTGTAGAGAGGTCAATTCTGTACATGAAATATATTACCAAAATAACTGGGGGTGATTAGGGATCGATACTGATGCCAAAAATGCAATTAGTAAAATTTTTGTCTGTCTGTCTGTCTGTAATCTGTATAACCGTTATAGAAACAAAAACTTCTCGACGGATTTTAACTTAACTTGGTACAATTATTTTTCATACTCCTGAGCTGGTTAGAGTATACTTTTCATCACGCTACAATTAATAGGAGCATAGCAGTGATGGAAAATGTTGGGAAAACGGGAGAAGTTACTCCATTTTTAAGCTTCCGTCATTTCGTGTGCAACCTTAATGGTTAAAAGTTCCTTCGATTTCACCAGGATCCCATCATCAGACCCTGACCGGACAATCGGACCACCTGCATACCACCATAAATTAAAAAAACATCCCGACAAATTGAGCACCTTCTCCATTTTTGAAACCCGAAATCCACGCGGGCGAAGCTGCGGGCGGAAGCTAGTATACTATATAATTTATATTATTTATGTATGTTTATTCGTTTGTATGTACGTATGTATGTATGTGGGTATATTTATATGACGTAGATTTTATATTTTTAATTGATTTCAGTCTTCTTTGTTAATGTTCTCTCGACTACCTTCTCTCGTTGTGAACACCTACCTCTTTAGTCTCTGCACCACCTAAATGTTGACTCTAGTAAAATAAATTGTAGTAAAATAAATAATTACTAAACTCACTAGTGAGGTTAGGTTCATGATTACTTTCATTTGCATTGTTACCATTCGTTTCACTTCATATCGCAGCAGTGGCGCCGCCGAGGAGAACCTCGTCGGGGGCCGGGCGGAGCACTACGCGAACTGTGTACGGCGCACGCGCGACATGCGTGCACTCCAGTTGGGTGTTATCATTGCACTGCGTATATCAGATATCTGCTGGCTGATGAAATGGTTGACTTCGTAGTTCGGAACCCCCTTGTGGTATCCTCCAAGCCACCATTGAGTATAGTAAATAAAATTTCGCGTCGTGCTGGCAAGTAGCGATTGGAAAGTATTCGTCGGCAAGTATTGCCTGTGTTGCCAGATCGCTGAGAAATATCTGTATTTCTAACATGAAATAATATATTATGTACTTATAGATTTTCCGAAAATCTTTTAATGTCCCGATACTACTACTTTCTACATTATCTAATCCTATATTGCATGTTGTCATGCCATTTTTGATTTATCTGTATGAGTAATTCACAAATTGTTAAAATCTGTGCGGATTCTGAATGAACAATTCACGAACTGTGAAAATCTCCATAAATATTTGCGTCAATCACCGATATATATATATGTCTTACGTGGGTACAAGATGCGCTTGTGGTTGTGTACGGAGTGGTGCTCATGATATAAGAACTCGAGTCTAAGTGTAAACCTGGATATTAGTCAAACAAGTAAAATTATTTATTGTTCAAGTGAATAAATAGGTTATAACAGTGACGTTTTGGCTACCATTTTAGTTCAGATTTTGAACAAATAGTTTATATGGACATTCGTATCCATAGAATATACGTCAATGGCGTCAATAATATTTGTAACATGCGCTAAAATCCGTATGAATACAGATAAATCTGTACATTGGCAACACTGAGTAAGACGATCGGCTATCTTCGGCAATCCTCGGGCCGCGGGGCCGCGGGGCGAGTACCAAGCGGTAATACTTGCTGGCAAGTAGCTATTTTTAACTTGTGCACAATCGCGGCGCGGTTCCATCGTGAGTTTTATAGCTTGCAGAGCTCGCTGCAAGCCGCATGTGTAATTCGAAAACTTGTGTTGGCGAGAACTTGCTGTTTATATTGCTTGCAAATTAAAGTTTTATCTTGTTGAGCAAAAACATGTCAGATGACTGTCATGTTAAAAAACTGTGGACGCGCAGTGAAATACTACAATTGATAGATAAATATAAACAACGCAGAGAGTTATGGGACACGAATAACATTCATTATCGGAACAAAGTCAAAAAAAAATTCGCGCTGCAGTTTCTAGCGAAGGAATTCGACACTCATGTTAGTGAAATCGCTAGAAAAATACACAATTTGAAAACACAATTTCTTCAAGAACTGAAGAAACAACGAAAACGTCAATGCGGCCAAAACTCCAATGAGTTATATGAAAGTAAGACGTGGGCATATTTCGAGGCGATGAAGTTCACGCTGAATCAAGACCCGCCGGCGACGACCGAGGATTCGATGGTAAGACTAAAACATAACCAGTTATAACGATATTGAAGGGAACATTTAATCTGGACGATATAACCGATAGTCGTTATAAACAATAACTTTAGTAGTAATAAAGATTTTATTGTGCGTGTGGACGGTTTGCAAACATCTATACGCCCTTATCAGTTATATATATTTTGTAAAATAGGTAAGCCCCGTTACAGTTGTCGTTGAATTTACACCTATAATAACTCTTTAGTCATTTTTGACCGCTCAATGCAATGTATGAGAGAAAATACTTTGTTGTTGCATCTGCAGTAATAGTAACGCTCTTTATAGGTCATTCACGATGACGCGCCCCACCACTTTCAGAGGAGGGGGTAAGGGGGCTGATTTAAACTTCAGCGTCGACGCTACAATCGTAGTGCGCGTGCACTCAAGTTGATCAGCACTCTCTAAGCTATTAGGGAAAATAGTGGGGCGCGTCTTCTTGGATGAAATGATCTATACCACTAATTATAAGTTACCGATGTCACAAATAAATAGACTAGAAATCATTATTGAAAACGTATGCTTATAACTTTAAATAACCTTTAAACGAATTAAACATATTGCTGCTCATTAATTTTATGAGATATTTTTTGTTACATACCGTTATAATCCAGTCAAAAATGTTTTTAAATTATTATCAATTTTCGATCATAATCATCTACTCCCAAACACACACGTTATTTTGACAGCTGTCACAGCCTTATAGGGCTCACCTAAAATTTTACAATGTATCGACCAACAAGGATGTTAGAAAAGAAATCGTTTTCGTATTAAGTATATTCTGTAATGTACAAAATCAAACATAAGAAACTATTCCATTAAAAGAACAAAATTATATTTTAGGTTAGAGATAGTTGTTACAGCCAATAAATTCCGCCAACGCCTGTCGCTTTAACCGATATGTCGCTTTATCCGATTTCGATATAAGCGAAATGTTTCATAAAGCCTCGTTTAGACGGATGGATGGTTACTAGCAATAATCGTTCGCAATTATTGATAGCAATAATCGTTTTGAAAATTTATTAAGATTCGTATACATCGAAGCGGGCGATAATTGTCTCGCTATTGCGCATGTCCAGACAGAGTTCAATAATTGCGTACGATAATTGCTAGCAATCATCGATCCGTTTAAACCGTAAATGAGGCTTGAATGTTTAGGAGTCTATTGGTCCGCGGTCTGTTTTATATAACATGTAGAAAGTTTTTTTTTGGGAATGCTACACTTTTCTTCGTCCATTGCTATTAATGGAATGCCAGCTTATTAACTATAGCGGCTCCAGAAGGGAGAGGCAAGTTGTGGAAAGGAGTTAGGTGTTAGGAATAGGATTCTTACCCTCTTAATCATAGACGTTTTTTATCTAAGGAGGAAGCATTGCGCTAATAATAAGTCTGTTTCTCAGCTTCGTTTTTGTGACAGCTTGCTGTTTGTTAAGCTTTATTTATCTGACAGCCAACTAGATTCAAGTTGTATCTCAATATTAGCCATCACAACGGCGCTATGTCTACGCACTGCGAAGGCTGCCATGCCGTCAGCACTGAGAAACAGACTTGTTATTACAGGAATACTCCGTCCTTGGATAGAAAACGTCTATGAATATGGGGGTTAGCATGTATGGAGGAGATAAGGGAAGGGATTTTTTTTAAAGCCATTGAGGTTCGAAGTGTGAATTAATAACAATATTCAGTAGATCTCAACGAAATGTTCACTCTACAACGCAAACATTTGATATAACGAGGAGGCGCATATACAGTTACGTAAACATAAAATTAAACTTTTAATTAAAATTTTAGCATAGACCACTTAATTCGCATTCTGGGGAATCAATATAATATCAAATTATTGTACATGTTCTAGAATTCGCATATTATTTTGCTTTGGCTGCAAACTAAATTTTAATTGATAAATGACATTGAAGCCTTACGTGATTTGTACAAATTATTATCAATAATTAAATCATTTAATACTAGATGTTACTCTCGGGTTCGCGTGCGTGACAGACCTTCCTCAAGATAAATAATTACTCTGTATTTTCCTAGATAAAAGTAGCCTATATGTCAATTAAAGACACGGTTTATGTGTGTGCCGAAATTCACTGAAATCTGTACAGCAGTTACCGGGTTCAATTCAAACAATCGTCATAACATCTTCACAAAATTTCGCGTTATATTAGTAAGAAGGAAAATGCATTTGTGGCGACCGAAATTACTTATTCTTCTCTTGTCTGGCTTGAAAACAATTGAATGTCGTTGATATAGCGCCCTCTTTGCAATGTCTGAAAAGGACTAGTAAGTCATAAGAACGTAAAATGTAACAACAGCAATTATTATACACTTACCCCCTTATTCATAGACGTTTTTTATCTATTGTTGTATCACAATATTAGCCAATCACAACGGCCCTATGTCTACGCACTGCGAAGTCTGCCATGCCGTCAGCACTGTGAAACAGGCTCGTTATCGCAGCATTACTCCGCCCTTAGATAAAAAACGTCTACGAATAAGGGGGTTAGTAAGTAAATAAATAAATAAACTTTAAACTAATGACGCCTAACGCATTGTCAACCTTATTGCTTGCATTAGATGGTACATAATTAAAACACGCTTCGGTCCCGAGTCATTTTTATTTCATTTGATTGTAAAGCAAAGGCAATATCCATTAAATGACGTAAGGCACAATGACTTCATGAGCAGGAAAAGATTTAAATAAAATAAAATAAAAATTCTTTATTCATCACGTAGGCGAACATAGTTGCACTTATGATAAGTCAAGGTACATGAGAATAGGTAATTATTACTTAAATAAAGTCGCTTACATACACTAAAGATAATTTATATTGGACATAAAATAAAGTCTAAAAATTAAACAAACAAGCCAGCTTGGAAAGAAAAAATAAAATTATGTTAATCTTAATAAAGATGAAAGTAGGAACGCGTCGCGATCCACACCGGTGAGGACGATAAAAGCCCTAACCTAGCTAACCTATCAGCCTTTCACTAACTACCTAAGCGATGAATGACGAATCCAGTATTGTTATCGCTTCAGGAACGATTCCGCGCAACTATCTCTGTGCAACAAGATACCCCAGGGCCGTCCCGTCTGCGCGGAAGACCACCGCGGGTCTTGGTAAGCCGGTGTAGGCTATACAGGGGTTAGGGACTCGGTCCAATGCTCGCCCACATGATGCTACAATCACGAATGTCAATTGGGCCGTAGGACCGGTAAAACCAACATAACCGTTCCACTGATCCTCTAGTGGCGGGAGCGGTAACGCGTTTTCCCGCGAAAAAAGGTTATCGCTGTTATTTACGGACTTACTAAACTATTGATAGCAGAAAGTTATATTCTTGAATTTCATAATTTCTGTGTAATACCAAAGTTAGAATAAAAATATAAGTATTAGAGATAAGTAGATATTTTAAGCGGCGATAGCCTAGTTGGGTGTGGTACGGACTGCCAAGACGAATGTCCGCAGGTTCTAATCCCAAGGGCACAAACCTCTGACTTTTTAAAAATCATGTGTGTATTCTTTGTGAATTTATCGTTCGCTTTCGTTGAAGGAAAACATCGTTAGGAAACCTGCACATCTGAGAAGTTCTCTATAGGAATTTCGAAGGTGTGTGAAGTCTACCAATCCGCACTAGGCCAGCGTGGTGGACTAAGGCCTAATCCCTCTCAGTAGTAGAGGAGGCCCGTGCTCAGCAGTGGGCAAGTATATAGTACATTAGGGCTGATATTATTATTATTGGATATTTTTTAGGAATTGGATCCAGATGGTTATCCACTTCTGCAGATTACATCTCAGAACTTACTGAATCTGCATGGATCTGAATTCTCATGCCAAGCAAACGGTCTGAGGAATCCGTTTCGTACTTGAGGTGCGCGACGCGAGTGGGAATATGTAGATTTATGAATAATTTATTAGCAAAGTCAGTTTTGGGTCTTTTTTAAACTTAATGTTACCAAAATATGCCTTATTAAATTGTCTGTCTAATAATATTAGTTGCAATTAAAATTATGTGTAATTTAGGAGATTTTCATTACGAAATTAATATAATTAAATACTTATATTGCTGAACTATTAAGATCATTTTTTTCTGTGGGTATAATTTTAAATTTTGGTAGCTTTTAAAAATACGGTCAGGACGTTGTTTTGCTGGTGTTGGGATCTTAAAACTATCCTACTAATATTGTAAATTCGAAAGTTTATGATGGATGTATGTATGTTCCTCTTTCACGAAAAAACTACTGAACGGAGTTGGATCAAACTTTACAGTAATATTGGTTATAGGTAAATTAGAATAACACATAGGCTACAATTTATAATGATTTTGTGTAATTTGTTCATAATATAACGGTACATATCAAGTAAGTCGGAAAAAAAATGAACGCGGATAATTCCTTCACGCGGGCGAAGCCGCGAGCAAAAGCTATTATGCTATATATGAGTCCTGGCGTGTGCGATCAATGCCTCACCGCACCTCGTCTTGCGCCGCGCAAGTTTCTTCTCAACGCGCAACTCCTATGAATTTATTATGTACTTACAATAAATTAACTCGGTAGTCGTTCCATTAAGCCTCATTTAGACGGATCAATTATTCCTAGCAATAATGGTCGCGAGTTTATTGCATCATACAGTTCAGACGCAAGCTATTATGTCACCAAAGAATCGCTTGAGCCACTTTCTCGTCCACTGCGACTGTTTACACGAACACATGTTTGAACGCGGGAGAGTTATGCGACTTTTTTCAATACGATAATGATTCGTATACAGATATTTTTTTAGACTAGACCAGGGTTTTTAACACAAGCGATAAATGCCTTGATATTATAGCTATGCTATTATAGCTTATTGATTTGTGCGAAATACTCCAAAGACGCTTCTATACATATCTTAAAAAAATCTTTTACTGTTTATTTTGACACTCCAACCTCATTATTTATTTTACATACAAAATACCTCCAACCCTACACACACAATACAAGCGATGAAAAGTTGATGCATAAGTCTGCGTATCTTCAAGGTATAATTTTTTTTTTTTCAGGATAATACTAGCATTGATGCAAAAGAACATTATGCAATAGAAGAGAGTACTAGCAACGATGCGGAGGGACATTATGCAATTGTAGAAGAAGTGACATATCCAAACCCATTGCCCAAACGATCTAAAAAACCTATACTACGAAATGATGATCACGCAACTTCCACCTCTAATATATCAGATAAGCCTGATGAATATCAAATATTTGGTGACTACGTGGCGAACGAAATCAGAAATATGCATTATTTTAAATATAAAGGCGAACTTAAACGGAAAATACAGCGTATGATTATAGCGTATACTGAGAGAGATGATAATGATTACTTGAGACAAGAGGAGACAGTATCTCCAGGTGAACTCAGACAACACTTCAAGCGTGATCCTTTCCACGAAGTCGATATTAATGAAACATAATAAAATAATAAAGCCTTTTATTACCCGATATAACTTACATGATTTGGTGATCTAAATCTACTTTATTTATTTATTCATTACAAATACAGGTTTACTAGGCATAATATATTTACTAGTGGCACCCATTAATTACCCTCTTGAGGTAAAATATTAGGAACACCTAGATGTCATCCAACGATTGCCACCTTTCTCTATCCAATGAAACATATTGTGAATCAATGAATTAAAGTATTTAAGAAATATAATCCTTTAATTCTTAAACTGCATTTTAACTTAAAGACAATATATTATAATAGACGCGGTTTCAATGTTCTTTCCATTCTGCCAAAGTAAAGAGTACCTAAGTCCTCATCATTTATGAAAGATGAGAAGAAGATGTTTAAGATATATTTACATGCGTTCATGACACAAAATGCTACAAAATGTTTCATTTTCTATATAGTCAATAGTATCTACGTTGTCAATTTCAATAAGCACGTGACGCGTACTTTCAAGATAGTCTAAGTATTTTGGTTTCAGTACCCTCCGAAGCAATTCTTGTGCGCTCCGTCTCCACACAGAATGCACGCCCTTGCACTGAGGGATATTTGTCCTCGGGACCTCGACCCCATCCAACGACACCCAAATTAGTGACTCACAACACTTCTCTTTCGACTCATTAGGAAAAAAACTTGTTTTGATAGATTGTCGATATCTTTATAATTTCGCGTCATACCAACCATTTGGAAATTTATATTTTTAATTCCTTTGTACACTACCCCCAGTATAGCAGCAGCGAGTAGGAACATTTCTACTCCTTGCCATAGTTGGGATTGCGTTTTTCGTGAATGGCGAGCAATAAACACTTGCTATTCATCTTGTAATCATCATCAGCCGTAGCTTCTCCATTGCTGAACATGGGCCTCCTCCAAGATTTCCAGATCAACCTATAGCAAGCGGCCCGCATCCAGCGACCTCCTGCGACTTTGTAAACTGAAAAATCTTCGAGTAAGTTACACAAAATGTCTCGTATTTGCTCATACTGGCTTTATTTGTGCAGTCTCTTGGGCCGCTAGCGACAAATCAAGAACAACCGACATGACAAATGAAACGCGGCCTATCGACAAATCGAAAACTGAATATACTACCGTTAAGTTCAACTGGTCTTGAAATGCATGCAAGGATTTTTGAGAATACCTTGTGTACAAACTTACCAAGGCTTTGCTCTAGCCTAGCCATTAATAGCAGCGTACTTTACCTGTAAGCATTTTGTCCCCGTTCTAGGTAAATAAATAGACATTTTAATAAAAAACTGTATTTCAACATTAAAAAAATAATTACATTTAGTAAAAAACATGGCAACATTATATTTATCGAACATTTTCATTGATTCATTTATTTCAATCTCTTATTTACGGATTAAACTACCAAAGCTATAATAAATACTCCTTCATTAACTTTCTTCATCATGGCAACAATCAAGGGCGTCGCTAAAGGGGAAACTGAACGCTTACAGATTTTAAAAAAGTTGTCAAATGTAAAGCAATCAAAGTCCTAAATATTTGACTGGACTTGACTTCCTTGATCGATCATTCCCGTACGTTGAAACTCGAATGAATTCACCAATTCCATTCTTATATTCCATACGCTCGATTACGCTCTGCTCTATATTGTTGTCAAAGCGGGAGAGGTAGTGGAATGAACTTACCTAAATAACAGTATCTTGTTTAGAACTTGTAAAAAAAACCTTAGTTTCTCTATCTCAGTTTTACATACAAAACTATATTCACAAAACTTCGATTATCTCGAAATAAGGTTTTCCTGACATACCACTTTTGCGCATAGCACGTCAGTTTGGCGGGCTTTACTCCTTGTGTACCGTCTGTGTCCAAACGGAGTGGCAGAATATTTGCCTACCACCACCACAACTGACTTTTACTTTAACATTGCCTAAAGAATTCGGTGGCTGCTGTATATGCTGATGTCATTTTGACAATAATTAATGTCAACATTAAGAGAGCTAGATTTGAACTATAAATACGACCCATTATATGGGAATGTTGATTATCCTACTAATATAAATGCGAAAGTTTGTGAGGATGTATGAATGTTTGTTCCTCTTTCACGAAAAAACTACTGAATTGATTTGGATGAAACTTTACAGTAATATTGGTTATACATCGGAGTAACACATAGGCTACAATTTATAATCATTTTGTGTAATTTGGTCATAATATAACGAGACACACCAAGTCTGAAAAAAAATTATACCGAAAAACTCCTTCACGCGGGCGAAGCCGCGAGCAAAAGCTAGTTATACATATATTATTCCCGTCACATTGTACAGGACAGAAAGATCTGAACAGTCCTCAATATGGCCAATTATGCCAATGGCTGTCTCCAACATATAAAGCCAACATGAAGCAACGTTCCCTCTCAGTAGTAGAGGAGGCCCGTGCCCAACAGTGGGACAGTATATACATGGCTGATATTATTATGTAGAAGCGTATATATTCTTGACAGGTATTTGGATGCAAGTGACACACACACGAAACCTGCTTATCTGTCAACCATCCAAAGATTTTGGCTGAATAATGGCCGCCGGCTACACGTAAACACATTGGTACATTCACTCACATACAATTAACTAATGCGCAGAAGCATCATTGATTATCTCTGCATCGCACTAAGGTTGACTGGTAGAGAATACCTATGGCATTAAGTCTGCCTACACTTTATATACATTTGTATATAAAGTGCTAAATAAATAAAATCATTGTACTAGGCCAGGGAGGGCGAACTAATAGCACGCTTGCCAGAGGTATGTGACAAAATAATTCGGGCAATAGTAATATACGAAACATCTATATTATAAGTCCCCAAAGCTGTCTGTATGTGATCGATTTTCTCTAAAACTACTGAACGAATTTTTTACGGCTTTTAATAAAAGATAGAAGTAGGTAGGTAGTTCTTTATGTTCTTCCTTGCAGTAGGTATATAAAATTTCAACGAAGTAAGTATAAACGTAGTCCAAAATAATTTAGTAAATATAACTTATAAAGCTGCTGTTACATTATTTCGTTATCCTACTGCAATAACTTCTCCCGCTATTTATTCTTAAGGAAAGTTTAGGTTAATACTACATTACGGGTTTATGTAAATTGACTGAAATATAACGATTACTGTTGAAGAGCTTGGTCGGGATTTACGCGGTAAAAACTTGTATCACAATCATGCGGGCGAATCCGCAGGCACAACTAGTTGTATATGTATCTTTCTTTGGACTTCACTTCACTTAACATCAGTACGCAGCCACTTTGCGGACTCGATTAAAAAAAATATTATAAAAAAAAAGCTAAAAAGGCACACTCGGATGGCTTAAACCGATCCTGAATGGCATTTTTTTTAAATAATGTCAAGTTAATTAGTAAAGGTTCGCCATCCCTGTACTAGGACATTAAGCTGGCGGCAGACCCAAAACTGAGCTGTTTGTATAGCAGCTTGTATAGCTGAGGTATTTACTTGTGTATATATGTACTACGTACTAGATTTAGCGTTCCGAACATTCACTGTGTTTCACTGAATTAAACTGCAATCTATTCAAAATGATTTTTGTAGGGTCAATATTGACAGCTTGTGGTTGTCTACGGAGTGGCGCTCATGATATAAGAACTCGAGTCTAAGTGTAAACCTGGATGTGAATAAAAAATATTAGTAAATAAGCAAAATTATTTGTTGTTGAAGTGAATAAATAGGTTATAACAGTTACGTTTTAGTTAACATTTTAGTTCAGATTTTAAACAAATAGTTTATATGGACGTTCGTGTCTATAGAATATACGTCAATGGTTGGATCCTTGTTGCGTATTTACGTCCAGCTAGTAAACTAAGCTGTGTGAAATTATCTCAGCTATGGAAACTAAGACTAACAGCTCAGCTCTTCGTGTGCACTCGGCTTTATTGTTTTAAGCCTTGTAATGCCTCGCGCGAGATATAAATTTGTCATAATTCCATTTGTCGTAGGGCATTATGTGTTTCCCGTTCATAACAGTGTGCACCATAATCTTCGGGTTGTACTCCAGGTTTGTGAGCAGCTGGAACAACGGTGAGGATTAGACAAGCATGAGAAAGGGTGCAGGTTCGATTTCTATAAGACAGTTTTTTGTATCGAATACTTCACGTGATATTGTTCTATAAGGCTTATTGTTGGATTTATTGTAAGTAAAAAAAAATAAAAATAAACATTGACCCCTATTTTTTTTATTCGAACACGGTGGTGACCCCTTGCATCTTAACATGGTCAAATCAATGAATTAATCAATCAATCAATCTCATCAATGTGGTCAAATAAAATTTCGACTTACGATAAATGATTACCCCTCGACAATCGACACAATTATGCCGGCCTCATAGAACCGGATAAACACCGGCTGATCACGGAACGCGATCTCATGCTAAGTGGAGTGTGGTCAAATACAATTTCGACTTACGAGAGATGATTACCCCTCGTCAGTCGACACAATTATGCCGGCCTCTTGGAACCGGTTATACACAGGCTGATCCCTGAACGTGACACTTACGTGGGCCACTATGGCGAGTTTTAACACCTTGCGTACAGTCGCTATACGAGCGGATATAAAACATCCTACCACCATCAAAATAATTAGTAAGGTTATATAAGGTGATGGTACCTTTGGCGTTAACAAGAAGTACTGTGAGTTGTCGATCTCGGTGGTCACTTTCACCAGCAGCTGCAGCATTTTCCTTTCGTTTATTCTGTCCATGCCTTGATTGATCTCGTCTACACATCTGTGGACGAAAATGTGTTTTAATTACATGTAGTAAAGTGTAATTCCGCGTGATGGTAAGCGATACGACTGCCCACAAACAGCAGAAACACCAACACTTTGAAATACAAAGTATTGTTTGGTATTCCACTGCGCTCGCCATCCTGAGACGTGAGATGTTAAGTCTCATTATATCGAGTAGTTACACTGGCTACAAAGTCCTTTTTAAACCGATCCATAACATTGACTACACACTGTAGAAATAGACATTGCTTTGGTACCTACCTAGGCGGAATCTCACATATGAGAAACCTACCACCAGTAAAGAAATAAATAAGAACCTGTTAAAATTGCTAATACCTGAACGGCACGGTGGTAAGCCTCTGCAACGCCATGAGATATATCGCCGTGGCGAGCGACCTCTCGCCTCCCGACTGCGTGTGCCGAGTCAACTGTTGCAGCTGTTCCTCCGCCCGGAATCGAACCATGATCGATATGCCGTACTTGTCGAAATCCTCCTGTAACAAAACATATGTTACACAGTATACCGATAAAATCTGAGGTTATATATATAACGTGACCATTTATTTTTCGTCTCAAAACGGGACATCGGTTTATTAACGTTAAGTATAGGTTCTCAATGAAAAAAAAAAACAAAACACGTTTTTTAGAAAATTTGTACTTCGGCGGTCGAGCGTTGCACGGATGAAAATTAGAAAATCTCGTCTTCCCGAACAACTACAAAGAAAGAAGATTCGTAGGCGTTGTAAAGTAGCAGCCCGGTCGGCTCTTAAATTTTCGCACGGTTTCGAAAAACGGGACAATTTTGTATCCCCGAGATTTTTGTGGGGACACCGGGACAGATTACCGAAAAAAGGGACAGTCCCGTTTAAAACGGGACGTCTGGTCACGTTAGTTATATACTACATAGACCTTGTGGAGACTAGACGGAACCTTCATACTTTTTAGCGTATTGCCATGTCTATTGGAATCATATATGAGGTTGTTTCTTTAATCTATATTTAAAGAGCTTGGTCTTATTTCATGACCATGTCGCTCCGTAAGTCCAATTTCTCCGGTGTTCGTTCACTTTTCAACAAACAACCAACTATTTATAATGCTCATAATATTAGCACGAAAAACTGCAGAAATTATATACCAGAAGCGATTTTAGACGGCGGAGATTTTTTTCATTTACAAGAAATTATTTTTGCAAAATACATCCAAACATTTTGCTAGACATATTTGGGACAAGCATCGAACCCAATACCCTTGTTAAACAGGTCCCTCAACTAACCTTACATCATCGATATATATGTACTACGTATTAGATTTAGCATTCCGAACATTCACTGTGTTCAACTACATTGGAACTGCAATCCATTCAAACTGACTAGTATGGTCAATATTGACAGCTTGTGGTTGTGTACGGAGTGGCGCTCATGATATAACAACTCGAGTCTAAGTGTAAACCTGGATATGAATAAAAATATTAGTCAGATAAGTAAAATTATTTGTTGTTCAAGTGAAAAAATAGGTTATCACAGTGACGTTTCGGTTGCCATTTTATTTCAGATGTTGAACAAATAGTTTATATGGACGTTCGTGTCTATAGAATATACGTCAATGCCTTACATACTATATTTATATATAAATATGTATACTAACCTCGCTGCCTCCTTTTACGAGTTTCACTTCTCCTGCGCATCCCATTTTCTCGAACATATGACCGAAACCCTTGTTTATGTCCCTCAGGAGCTTCTCTAGCGGCGGCAGCCATTTTGATCTAAAAAAAAACGTGTGATAATTAATGTCTATATAAAAAAACACATATCACCCCTTTTTCCCCAAAAGGGTAGGCAGACGTGCTGCGTCGGAAGTCACTTCGCGTGTATCAATTCCAGACTCCGGGCTGTCGCTGAGTATAAACACAATATCACTTTGCCTTGTTTATAAAAAAATGTTTTTAAAATACATCACTTAAAGCCATATATAAATATTCACAAATTATCACGGGTAGTTGACTTTTTTTAGATTTATAAGAAACTAGTCATTTAATATCTAACAGATTAAAAAAAACTAAAATCCACTGAATAATAAATCTATACTATTGTATAAAGCTGAAGAGTTTGTTTGAACGCGCTAATCTCAGGAACTATTGATTCGAATCGAATAATTATTTCAGTGTTGGAGGGCTCATTTATCAAGGAAGGCTATAGGGTGGCCTTCCTGAATACATGGTCTATCCAACACTAAAATAATTTTTCAGTTCGAACCAGTAGTTCTTGAGATTAACGCGTTTAAACAAACAAACTCTACAGCTTTATATATTAGAGATATATAACACTAGGGTTTCCTGCGTCTTGTCACACGTGACAAAGTTTTCCTAGAATAAAAATAAGCAAGAAAAAATAAGTAAAAATAAAACACGAAAGCCAAACTACCCAACTGTAACAAAATGAAAGCGTTTTCTTTCCTATCTGTATTTACTTACTGTATTTGCTTCATCTTCTTATCTAAATCCTTGTTCATGTCGCTGGAACTGGCGACTTGACTTTTCAAATCTGCTATCTCTTTCTCCCTTTCCTCGTACTCTTGAATGACCTGTAAAGTAGTGTGCGCTCTTCTTTCATATACTTTTCTCTGATATTAGTAAAAAAAATCACATATATCTATTTAAGAGATAGTTTTTTTTATTCTTTATTTCTTGGAGTGGAGACCACGAACTGGCTAGCGTAGTGTAGGACGTCCTTCAGCTAGGTGGAGTGACGATCTGAAAGGTCGTCGGCAACTTCTGGATGCGACAGGCTGAAGATAGGGTAAAATGGCGCATATTGAAGGTCTATGTCCAGCAGTGGACAAAGACATAGGCTGATGATGATATTTCTTAATGATTTCAGAACAGTAGTTGATATGTGAAAATGATGTGTTAATAATGGCACAATCCTTAAAGTAAGCATACAGAAGTATTTTTTTTTTTTACTGGGAACAGAAAAATAACTGAATGAAGAGAATGACGAGACGAGCTTGCCGTTCGCCTGATGGTAAGCGATACGCCCATTAACAGAAGAAACACCAACACCTTGAATTAAAAAGTATCGTTTGGTATTCCACTGCGCTCGCCATCCTGACACATGAGATGTTAAGTCTTATGTCCAGTAGTTACACTGGCTACAATGTCCTTCAAACCGGAACACAACATTGACTACACACTGTTGACGGCAGAAATAGACATTGCAGTGGTACCTACCCAGACGGACTCTCACATATGGGAGACCTACAACCAGTATGAAGATAATGTCCATTGCACTATGTCTAATATGTCTATGTGAGAATTACGCAAAAACAACCCTTATTTACCACATATATATGTGAGAATTATAGAAAAACAACCCTTATTTACCTGTTCATCTCCATTCTCCATACAATCCCTCCGTGTCTGCAACTCGTAACAATGCTCCTGCAGCCCGTTAAGAGTGGAGGGGAGAGATTCAAACTCCTTCTTGTAAGGAAAGTCGGGATTCTGCGGCAGTTTGTTATTACACGAACGTTTCGCTTCCGTCAACTTCTCTTTGGCGCTGTTCATGGCTCGCGTCAGCGTGTTGTCTATGTTTTCCAGTGTTGCCTAAACATAAAATAATTACGTCTCTTTAACCGACTTAAAAAAGGACGAGGTTATCAATAGGTTATTACAGTCTTTTTTGAAAAATGTCTCAAATTAATCTGAAGGTATTATAAAAGGTTAAATACCACTAGAAATTTTATATAAAAAATATTCAATCAATAAGTGCCATTAAAATACATTTAAATATAACATATTAAATTTCCCCGCGTAAATAAACGAAAACGCTAGACGCCACGTTGCTGACGTTATCTCGACAGTAAACATCAAGTAACAACGCTGCGCATAGAGAAAGAGGAAATTAGTATCTGCGTATCTGTGTGTATAATGCACTGAGTCCACCTTTGCCCATCCTTTGGGTACAAGAGCGTCGCAAGCCGATGGCCCGGGAGGGAGAAGAGGGGGGGGGGGGGGCAAGTTGATATGGAGAATGAGAAAATTATGAATTGTAAGTAAAGTCGAGAACACATGTTCCTCACCCACTACCCCTTTAACAATTACATAGAGCAGAGCGTTGAGCGTACAAAATATTAGAAATGGAATTGTTGAATACATTCGAGTTTCGACGTACGCGAATGATCGAACAAGCAAGTCAAGTCAAAGACTTAAGGACTTTAGTTGTTTTACATTTGGCAACTTTTTAGAACCTCTAGGGGGGGCAGCTGACCCCCCACCAGCCTCTCTCCCCCCTAGGCGACGCCCTTGCGTGGGTGATACAAGCTTGGGTATTTAGTCCTCACCTCAGCGTTTCTTAATTCGCTCTTAAGCTCTCGCAACTCGGTCTCCTGATCCACGATGGCGTTTCGACTGAATTGTAATTTTTCCTGCAACAAAAAGATAATTCATTTCAATTTTAGGTTTTAAGGGTTACTACAAATAATAAATAGGGGCGTTTTCAAAGAAATAAAATATAATGATTTATTCAATAAAAAAACATATTATACATAAGAGCGCGAGAACGTGCGGTGTGCATGTGGCGTAAGGCATGAGGAGTGAGGAGTTCAAAGTGAGGAGTGAGGAGTGAGAAGCGAGGAGTGAGGAGTGAGAAGCGAGGAGTGAGGCGTGAGGCTACTTGCCTACTACTATAAATAATGTTATGGTTCTTGTCAAAATAGAAGATCTAAATCTCAAATCCGAATTTCACGAGTTCAATATCGAGTCTCCGGTTCGATTCAGTATAATATCGATTTAAAATTAGAATATTCAATTAATCGCTTTCATATAGCCACGCCTGATATAATCTAATCCGTTACCTTCCACATCTCTCCATTGAGCGCGGTGGTGTGCAGTGTGACGACAGTGGTGCACAATTCCTCCTGTAACTTGCACTGCGTGGCGATGCAGTCCCGCTGCCTCTTGCGGCACTCGACCTTCTCCTTCTGGATGTCCAGCTCCGGCTCATTCTCAATGTCCTCCACTTTCTTCGCTTGCAGACGAATCTCGGAGCCCAACGTTCTCACCTATAATATACGAGTGAGGTTATATGTGCACGGGAGACCGTAGATTTCCCCGAGTCGTGCTTAAAATGCTAGCACTGTGTAGCGGTTGTATGCGACTGTACTGGTGTAGTTTGCCTGTATGTGTAGAATATAGGAGTCAGTTGCGCTAGACTAAGGACACTCTATATATAAGTACAATAAACAAGTAATGTAACTCCGTGTTCTCATTGAATGGTCACCCCCGCGTACTCCTTATAACTGGAATGCCTTCGGCGTGTTCGGTTCGAGGTCCCGGAGTCATTTTTAAGTGCTGATGGAGATGATTTTTAGTCGTCAAATTCCGACATACTTCCTCTAACCTTGCATATGCACGACGAGGATCCAAGAGGATTATCCCGAAGAAAAAAAATTTTAGATGTGCAAGAAAACCTGCAGAAATAGACTCCTCTCTCACTTTTTATTAATGTAAACAAATTACTCGCATGTCCAACAAACGAACTTTGTAAATTTGGTAGTTTTTATTGTACTAGCACAGCAAAGTGACTTCTATATTTACAAGTGTATGCTATATTGTGTCTTATACAAATAATTTAAAACATTGTTCACCTTTTCCACGCCCTCGTTGATTTTCTTAAGTTTAGTATTCAACTCGTTGAGATGTGCTTCTAGATTCGATACTTTAGAGTCTATGTCGTTGATTTTTTCCTTGTGCGTGTGTTCTGTACGTCGGTGTTTTTCTACCCTGTCAATAAAATATCAGCTATATTTTAAGATATATAAAGTCACCATTCGTAAAATGAAAAACAAAATTATGTGCTAATAATAATGCCGAATTACGGCCAATGTCGACGGAGATCTGCCAAATGCGGCGGAGATATGATGATGCATGAGTGTGTGCAATACACAAGCACTCTCTGTTCCTTCACTCTCACAGTCCGGTGAGACGGCAATCCGGCAGGACCGGAGAGAGATCAGGCGCAGGACCAACGGCTTTACGTGCTAGCCAAGGCACGGGGGTGCGCGTGCGCTTGCGCATGTGTGTGTAGGGGTATGCGTTATACATATGAGATACAGTAAATCAACATACTGGTTATGTAATTAATATATTGTGTAAGTGTACTTACACTTACTTGTAACTTACTTGTAAGTTAATGTAGCTTATGGTTCATGTAAGAATTTTGTAAACTGATTTTACGGGGGTGACATCGTCACTTCTGACAAAACCCCCAAAAAATAGGGAAAAAAAACATACTGATTGTTCCAGTTGGTGATCTGTTCTGCGTCCACGGTGTTGGCGAGCAGCGTCGGTGGTCGTATCTCGATGGTGGAGCTGGATGTGGCGCCGCTGTACGCCGACCTGCGTATTGTGAATCTGTGGTTCTCTGAAAAGGCAAATAATTTTATTAATATATGTATATACATTTTTTTATTGCTGAATGATGAGACGAGCTTGCCGTTCGCCTGATGGTAAGCGATACGACCGCCCACAAACAGTAGAAACACCAACACCTTGAATTACAAAGTATTGTTTGGTATTCCACTGCGCTCGCCATCCTGAGACGTGAGATGTTAAGTCTCATTATGTCCAGTAGTTACACTGGATACAATGTCCTCAAACCAGAACACAACATTATCCACACACTGCTGCTGACGACAGAAATAGACACTACCACCAGCTGTAGTGTCTATTACTGTTATAAATCATACCAGTAAAGAAGTAGTTGATGTGCGGCGGCACCTTGCCGCTGTTGTTGTAGGTGTGCTGGTTGCCGATCGGTATCCTGTGTATGCCGTACTGTTTGCACAGGTAACGGATGATGGCGTCCGGCGCCGTGATGGTGTCCACCAGGTACGTGTAGAAACCCAGGTAACTGCAAACGGAATGTGGCACATGTTGACTAGGATTATATTGCAATTTATTTTACATAAGCGGCCGTTCAAGTATTACGTAAAGCAATTTTATATCTCAATACAAAATCAAAATCTTGATTTTTATGTCGTCAGATAGCTTAAAGAAATACCCATGAGCTTACGTAAATAACGGTATCTTGTTTAGAACTTGTTAAAAAAAAACCTTAAAGAGTTTCTCTATCTCAGTTTTACATACAAAACTATATTCACGAAACTTCGATTATCTCGAAATAAGGTTTCCCTGACATACGGGTTTTGCGAATAGGGGCCGTTCAAGTATTACGTAACATAATTTGGGAGGGGGGATCTTGTAAAAAGTTACGATGCGTTACAGACGCGGGAGGGGTTCTCGTACAAGGCGTTATGTAACATTGGTTTTTTTTTTTATTTTAAAACAATAACGAAGGTGTTTTAGCGACTTGCCGGTATATTGCGTAAAATAATTGCGAATTTTACAAAAAAATGACACTCTAGAGTTACATAACTTTTGGAGGCGGGGTCGGGGCGTACAGGAAAACGTTACGGCGCGTTACATTGGGGGTGGGGGGGTTAAAAATCTTCAATAATTGCGTTACGTAATACTTGAACGGCCCCAAGTGTGTCGCGTTCCGGGATCAGCCCGTGTATATCCGGTTCCAACAGTTCCAACCGGCATAATTGTGACGACTGCCGAGGGGTAATCATCTCTCGTCAGTAGATATTCTATTGACTTCACTCCACTTACCATCAGATGCATTGGGGTCACTTTGCCTCGCATGTATAAAAAAATATTTGCAAAATTTATTAAGAATTGTAGGATTTTACGTCTTGTACGGTGGTCATTATCAAGCCGTCTTGTACGGTGGTCATTATCAAGCCGTCTTGTACGGTGGTCATTATCAAGCCGTCTTGTACGGTGGTCATTATCAAGCCATCTTGTACGGTGGTCATTATCAACGAAGTTATTAAGAAAACAATGTAACAAACATAAACCCACCTTAGTTGCTGTATATTATCCGTTTGGTAATTCCCCCTGCCTCCGGGGCTGCAGATCGCGTTCACCCTCTTCAGCCCGCCTTCGAGCCTCACTTTCTGCAGGAACAGGTTCATATCCTGCGTGGACTCGAACGTGAAGGCGACCAGGTCCCGGTCGGGGACTGTAGAGTTCAGGTAACGGGCGAATTTCGGATCCGTGAAGTTTATCTGGAATTCCATACTACCAATTTAATCCATACATACTTCCTACTATTATACATGCGAAAGATTGTGAGGATGGATGTATGTTTGTTCCTCTCACGAAAAAACTACTGAACGGATTTGGATGAAACTTTACACTAATATTGGTTATACATCAGAATAACACATAGGCTACAATTTATAATGATTTTGTGTAATTTGGTCATAATATAACGATACATCCCACTCTTAATAAAATAATGACCTATTTCAAAATTGTTAATTTGTAGCAGTCATCGGAAAACTAATTTTTGTTTGCTACCTTTCTTTTGAAGTTGCTATACAACTAAGCTTATTAAAGATAGGTAAAAAATTAAACCTATAGCATGAAAAAAAAGGGGTAAAAACTAAAATGTTGCAAACAGAAGTTGTTTGACGATTCCCACAAATTGGCAATTTTTGAATGGGTCATTATTTTATTAAGAGTGATATCCTATCATCAGTATTATACTATCAATAAGCAAATTATCAATATATGAATATTCTCGTATCACTATCATGCCAAATCACTATCGACCAAGGGTGTACGGGTCCTGTATTAGCCCGTACGTGTACCTCAAGCATCATGGGCTCGTACACTGGATGTTGGAACATGTCCCTGTTCTGCCGGAGCCACTGCACTGCGTTGTAACTGTCCTCGTTGTAGGTGCGCAGTGTGTCCAACCGCTTCTCGCCGACGTCCTCCAGTTGACGCAACCTGGAGAACATTATCGTTAGAAACTGAAGCGATTTTTATTACAATAAAAATATCACTGACTATAGATGCATTTTCATAAATATTACCCAAACCAAACGACCGGTACGACTGTCAATGAGCAATTGCTTGCTGCTGGCTGACGACTGCCTTGGTCTGTCAAATGCTCAATGTTTTTAATAGCAAAGGGTATCAAATACCCCAAAGGTACCACAAAATATTTTTATCCTAAAACGATATTAATTTTACATGATATTATGTATTAATTTAGTTTAGTAATTAAGTAGTAAGTTTTTTTTTGTGACGGGGCGGTCGACAATCGGTCCCATTCGGAACCACTCGGGCCCACTCGGGTCGTATCAATGCGAACCGCTAGGCTGTGACTATAGTAAATACTGCGCTGTTTTTATGTGCAAGTTTGTTAGTGTATGACGCGTCTATCTGTAAAGCGTCATTGTTTTAATAGTAATGTTTTTGATATTTTGTAAATTTTGCGTGCCCCTACAAAAGAGGCTCTGGATATAAGCACCTATACTCACTTGTTCTGGCACATCCTTATCTGCGGTATGACGTTATTGTCCAGATCGCACTGAATCACCAGCTTCTGTTTTTTCAACGCGTCCATCTGCGAGTTGATCTTCGCTATCGGCTTGCGTAGCTCAGCTATCTCCATCTTTATACGAGTTTCTGTACGTAAATAATAATAATAATATATAGGCTGCCTTGGTGTGCATACATAGTTAAGACAGGACAACGTCTGTCGGCTCAACTGGTGCCATATAAAAAGCATCTCTTACCATCTCCCACTTTCTCCACTAGCGCAGTCCTGTCAGTCTTGAGCTTGTCCAGTTTGATCCTCGCCTCGGCCAGCTCACTGCGCCTGTTCTGATGCCGCTCTATCTTCTCTTGTAGCGACGTGTCTATGTCCTTCATCTTGTATTCCAGGTTCTTCATAGCGTCTATTATCTCTTTCGCTTTGTCTTTCAGTGTGTTAATTTCTCTATTCTGAAATTATAATACGGGACTATTATTTATTTATCATATATTTATTTATTTAAGGACCTCCAACGAAGGGTACACGGCATATAATAAAAACAATGTAGCATTTGTACAATTAGCAATGTGACATGTCTCTTCAATTATAGGAGAACACAAAGAGAACATTAGAACACAAAGAGTAAAAAGTAATGGAAAATATCGAAAACAACTTTTGCCTGCGGCTCTGTCAAAAAGGTTTACTAGGATAAATATTTTCCTGGGATAAAAAATAGCCCATAACATTCAGGAATAATGTAGTTTCCTATTAGTGAAAAAAAAAATAAAAATCAATTTACTAGCTCTTGTGAGTAGCGCGTTCAATCAAACTCCTCAGCTTTATGTAATAGTATAGATTAAAAAAGTATAATTTTTTTTTGTATAGGTAGTATTATGTATGATATTTAGTGTATGCATATTATTATGTATCTTATTATTATAACCAAATATTTTATTCAATATTAGGACATATTACATTATTAGATACATCTTCATTATTATATATTTCTTTTTTTTCTTTGTAGTCGACACCCCTCTATTATATCACAAATCTTGTCCATTCCATTCTCAGGTTATAATAATAATAATAATATCAGCCCTGTATTATATACTGTCCCACTGCTGGGCACGGACCTCTTCTACTATTAAAAGGGATTAGGCCTTAGTCTACCACGCTGGCCTAGTGCGGATTGGTAGACTTCACACGCCCTCAAAATTCCTATAGAGAACTTCTCAGATGTGCAGGTTTCCTCACGATGTTTTCCTTCACCGTTAAAGCGAACGATAAATTCACAAAGAATACACACATTATTTTAGAAAAGTCAGAGGTGTGTGCCCTTGGGATTTGAACCTGCGGACATTCGTCTTGGCAGTCCGTTCCACACCCAACTAGGCTATCGCCGCTTACATTCTCAGGTTGTCTGGAAGAAATCGCAGAATGCGATAAGGCCGCCAATTGTAATATACAATAAAAAAAACCCTTACCGCTCCAAGCCTCTGTTGTTCCAGCCTCTGTATTCCTGTCCTGGCAGCTGCTATAAGTTTCTCCAGCGGCTCTGCTTTGGCCTTATGCGTGTTGACTATGTTCTGGGCGTTCTTCTTGTCTTGAGTACACTCTTTCACTTTCTCCCTCAAGTCTTGATACTCTATCCATAACTTCTTCTTTTCGCATATCTCTATCTGCTTCTCTATCTCTTTTCGTTGTTTCATCGCTTCTATTACTATCTTTAATCTGGAAATATTATTTACTATAGGTGTGTGTTAGGATCTGCTTTAGACGGTTTTCTAATGGTCGGTCCTTTAACAATGTCACATACAAATCCAAAGTCAATAATCAATCAAACCTAGGACTCTGTGGATTTTGTAGGAATATGTGGTTTAATATTATATCAATAAATCATTGAAATCTTAAAAATGTAAAAGTTTCAAAGATGTTTAATATAGTCTAAGAGCCCGTGAACCCCAAACCTTCGTTATTTTATAAAAGCTGAAAGTTTGTCAGCGCTTGCTCTCAACACAGGTAAGAATGATGGACCATTATTAAGTTTGAGTTACAGTGGCTTTGGCAGTTAAACAGTACCAAAGGTGTGTAAAAGACCGATCTAGTTTCATCAAATAATAAAGTCAGGTTTTTTGGTATTACCTTCAGAAAATTATTAAAAATCACGTTATTCATTGCCAGACACTTAACATCGTGGCAATCCCTTGCCAGACACCCTCAATGTTCATGAAATTATAATTTTATTTATGTTATAGTATAGGCGAATCTCAGGGAAAACTAATTCTTCATTATCCCGCAACGAAATTAATCAAATAGAAAGATAGGGAGGAGTTGGAAATGTCCTAGATTAAACATGTCACTTTTTTTTGGATTATTTCCATCAGGACAAGTTTTTCCAGATGGAGCCATAAGCAATTATTATGTTCCTGTCTACCTGTCATTAAGCCGTATCTTCTCTTCTAGCACTTGCGCATTATTCTGCTGTTTTGACGACAGTCCTCGCTGCTGCGTCCTGTAGGCTATCAGCTGGTCTAACTGACTGACGGACTCCTGCCCACCCACAGCGGACAGCGTGCTCCGCAGCAACTGTTGCTGGTCCAGCTTCGAGAAGTCCTGGACTCGATGCTGCGGCAGCATTTGGCATAGGTTGTCCACCTGAAAAATATTAACATCTGTATGATCTATCATAAGTTTAACCAATATAATTTATTCGATTTAAAAAATTTCGAACTTATCTACGGCGCAGCTTTATAATTTAAAAGTAATAACCTATACAGACGTATTATGTAACGACTTTTTTGTTTATTGATATAATAAAAAAGGTCTTTCTCTACAGCACTGTAAAGCTATTTTAAGTTTTTTCTACAAATCTTGCAATTGCTTTATTGCAACTGCCTTACAGTAAATGACACAAGTCATGAGCACTGATGAACAGAGTTAGGAGTAGAAGTCGCTTATGAACAAATTGGACAAGTAGCCCGTTGACATGCGTAAGCCAATAGGCAATGAGCATTAACTGAGGAACCAATCACGCGAAATCGGCGCGTGCGACGTCAATCCGACCAATCACGAGCGTGCTCACGACTCGTGCCTCTAATACCTGAATGTTCAAAGAAGCTATGAGCTCTTGCACTTGCTTCTCTGTGACTCTCTTGTGGTCTATGGTCCATGTTGTGGCATCGTTCAAGCCGAACATCCTCCTGATGATCACATTACGCTGCCTGGGCTTCTGGTACAATTCTATCTCTATAACCGCGTCTTGACATCCCGTCCTTACATATTGGGCGACCTGAAATTATATTTTTTATTCTAGTTAAGTGCATACACTACACCTGATAGTGATAATAGACCATAATTTTTGAAGTGCACAGTTTATTATTTATATTATTAATAAAAAACCGATAATTGAGGATCGAACCCGTGGCTTCAGCACTGTAGTCATACTCGCACCGCATACGCATTACAACTATCCCACCGAGGCAGTGATTAAGCAATTATTAATATTTCAAATATTGCTACGGGCTTGAGTATTCGCATAGCGTTGTGGCGCTATTTTTGTTAAATTCCAGTGACGTCACATTGAATCGAGCATCGAGCGATTTACATATATTTCGTTGAATATGATTTCTGACACTAACAATCATTATATATTTATTGTTTAAACATAAAAATTCAACACACTAACATAACAAAGCTGGCTCAAGTGTTTTAAGTGTTGATAACCTTATCACTATGTGTCATTTTCTATTATTTTATATTCATTATTATTCAAGATATCACAGTATCCGAGTAGCACAAAAGGAAGTAATATTATGTAATTGTCTTTATAGTATTAATTGATTATTGAATGAGTCAATTTATATCAAATTAATTTCACTAGCTGAATGCTTTTTTAAATTTAGATATTAATATTTTTTATCTAAAAAGATCTAAAATACCAAGAAATACTGATTAAAAATAATCATGGTTTAGTAAAACATAAGTTGAGAACTCAGAAACCATTACATAAATAGAGTTATATCAATTCCGCATATGAATCATATTAACTACGATAATGTGTCAGCATTTAGGAAGTATAATATTATTTGTTTATGCGCAAATAGTTACAAATGTATTGTGTTTTGTTTTACTTAAAAAATATACTGTTTTTCCTGTTACTGCCTAATTATCAATCACCTAACAGATAACTAACATATTATTACACATAAAGGCAGCCTTTAACAACATTTTAATATGATCACACGCTCATTTGTCCATGTTATAGTTGGTTAGACATTAAACAGTAAATGCCATCACGCTCAGTGAATTCAAGTATTCTTCTTCTGAAAAAATTCTACATCTCGATATGTTTATACTTATATTATTATGAGAAAAAGTTTGTGTGTTTATTTTTAAACTTTCGCATCTAAACTATTAGTAGGATTAAACACGCATGGAGACACCAGGAAGATCCTGTGCTTCTGGTTATAGCTAGATTGGCTTGTTTTATAGCTGCCATGCACGTCACACACAATGGCCCGACTATTTCATGGACTAAGCGCAGGAAAATGAGCCCCATTACCAATACCAATACCAAAAATTCTATTAAACAAATATATTATGGTCATAATTAATATCTTTGCTATACTCTATACTCTACTCTTCTTTCTAAACATGAGCGCCGTGAGGGAGCTGCAAGGGGATGCACGTGTATCCCCCTGTCCGAAACAAATCACAATAAAAAATAACTGAAGGACAATGGGAACTATCAACCACAGAGGTTTTAATATGGTTTGGCATATGCAAATACCTGATAATTATTGGAAAAAAATATATAAATTTAATCATATTATATAGTACCTACTTATATAGATGCACCTCCCTAGAAGTAATCTCTGCGGCGCCCATGCTTCTAAGCATCTGTTCATAACATTGCAGTTGATAAAGACTGACCTTTAGTCCTCTACCGCTGACATTAGGTTTTCCACATAAACCAAGTATAATGGCACACACAAACGTAGACTTGCCTGTTCCGTTCGGTCCAATAATTAAGTTAAGTGATGTACTCGGATATAACACAACTTGTTTGTACGTTCTGAAACAATATTGTCATTATTATTTGGGCCCAACTCTGGGACCAAACTGGGCCCTTATTCTGTATGATAGTGTAAACGCGTAACGCGGCCGTGTCATGTTATCTCCGAGAAATGTGCGTGGAATGGTATTCTGTAAGCCAAATTTCTATAGTCCTAAACATGATGCGATGTGTTACGTGCTTGTTACGCACTGTCAAAATAACGTGCGGGATAGAGAATAAGGCCCCTGGAGGAGTTTTATTACTAGTAGGTGCCAAACCCTGGGACCTTTCTGAACGAGAGCAGCAGTCCCCTGAAGCAGCTGAAGGTCTAAGCCTTAAGGCATGTCAAAATCATCTATTATCTCTTTTTCAAAATTGAATAAATGCATGAAAAATGTATGTATCTTGATCCAATAATAAAATGGTATTCCTTTCTACTCTTTGGCAGTCTTAGTTTCTGGTATTAATTTACTTTATACTATAGCAATATTTGTGGTAAGGGGAAAGTTGTAGTATAGTTGGTTTGGTAGGACTGGCCCGCTCCAGGCAGCGCTCTTAGGCAGAACAGTTTTATATAAAACTGAAAAACAAATCGTTTTGTTGCATATACCAGTAGGTAGGAAGCAAGAGTTATACAAATTAGTCTATAAATCATAAATAACATATAATGTAAATATTTATACTTATGAAATAATTATGTATTTATCCTATCAGAAAAACATATAATTTTTTATGAAAATATCCTAAATATTGAAAAGCTATATTACAGATCTTATCATGGTTATTATAATTTTCTGCTGACATTTTGGAGACATTGCAGCGTTCATATTTAAGGAGGGACAGATGTTGGTTGTCTGAAAAGTCAAAGTTACAATGTATACCTACATTTTACAAAATTTTAAATTGTCTAAACTATTGACAGTTTAAAGCCCTATAAAGAGTATAAAAAACATAGAAAAATTGCAACTTTTGTTGCAAAACTAGCTAGGGAATACAGGTATTATGTTGATTTTTGTTTTGCTTAAATGAGTCAAGCATTTTTTTGTTCTTATGCAATGGTTGATGGCCTCAAATTAGAGGCCCCTGGGTGGCAAGAAGTTTTTGCTTTCATCTGATGCTTGATAGCATCAAACTATGGGTCCCCTGGTTGGCATTCATCCATATTACAGGACTGGGTAAGAAACACAGCTTTATACAAATACTTAAGACATGAGACTTGCATGATGGCAAGGTAATAAAGCTGATATAGAACTTATACTTGTCACATATTTTATACATGCCTCATGGAATTATTGGCAATATTTTTTTTTATGATTATAAAAAAAAAACTTATAAAAAAGACCATTTTCATTGATAATTCAAGTATGTAAGAGCTAGGTAATATATATTTTTAAACGTGTTTTTATATCGCAAATATGAGATACCAATATGAAAAACTATTCAATATAACAAACAATAGACTTCGTGATTATTTATTTTAGAAATGATACTTATAAGATGAAAAGTATTTGAATATGCACTATAAACACGAGAAATAAGGGCCTAACTATATATTTATGCTGTAATATTTTTTACGTCAAATGACAAATTTATTGGTTATTTATGTATTTGCATATGAAGAACTATACAAAACAAATTATTACTTGTCCTGACACAATTATGAGGTTCTATAGTTTACGAGGAATTCTTATACAAAATAATATCAATATTATGAGTGTTCAAACACTCCCGTAGCTACTTTCAAGGTTATTTATGGCAAAATATATAATAGTTATGTGCTTCCGGGTTAATAACATTTTAGATACTTCATTACAATATTTTGTTTAAAGGCAAGCAACAAAATCAATTTACAAAATATTATTCGGCAAAAATGGCGCGTAAACTTTTACTTACAGAAAATTTTGTAAAGCTATTCTGTATATGCAACCGGCTTTTACTTTGCCGTCGTTATATACTTCCGATATTTTTTCATTTAACTGAGACATTATTATGTGGTTAACTATTTTTCCGTTGCACACTACTCTCAAGATAATTTTCAAACTTCGACAAATTCAACAATCAACAGTGGCATTTCACTCAGTACCAAAGAGCACTAAAATACTACGGAAACTCTGAAGTCTGAAGCATAGACCGCAGTATGTAGGTACTCTACAGCACGTATAACCCGTTCCATTAAAGAAACGAATCTAAGATGGCGATACTTATCATGTTCTCTCGCTTGTACATTAGTGCCGTCTATACTCACTCATGCGGGTACCGTAGACAGAAAAAGGCTAACGCTTAAAAGTCAACGTGACTAAATCGGTAGACAAAGTACACATTGTACGCTAGCCGCCCATTCCGCAGGTATACCAATGACTAAATATAAAGAGGACAGGCCTCAAAAGTTAGCTATATGAATAAGTTATATTTATGTTAGGGAAATCGACGCAGAATTGTCAATATATAAGTATGTCTATCTCTTTTACTCAAAGCTTATTTGAAACGCAACAAAAAAAGACAAAAATAATTGCTTTCTTCGCATATGGCACTATTTCGTTTACTTCAACACACTGGGACCGCCTTGCGGCAGAAACGCCATTTTATGCTGGCCAGTCGGCAAGTACATGTAGTGTCAGACGATGTAAACAAATCTTCATAAATATTGAATTTAAGGTGGTAGCTCAAGGTCCATTTTCATACATTTTGTTTCGGCTTTAATCTGGGTAACTAAACAAGTATTGGCAAGTAAAGAATTTAAATTCACGTCTAGTTAGTGATTAGTTCTCGCAGTTGAAAGAAAAATGTAAAAATAATTAATAATAATGGATATTTCTGCCTTTAAAATTTCGTCATATTAAATTTTAAAGGCCGAAATATCCATGATTATTAATTATTTTTACGTTTTTCTTTCAACTGCGAGAACTAATCACTAACTAGACGTGAATTTGAATTAAAAGTAATATAATCATATTCTCAATTGTTCAGTGTGTTTATTAGTGTATTTGTTAAGTTTCGAAAATGACTCAGTGTTGTGTGAAAGGATGCAAATCGAATTCACGCAAGAAAGACCCCGAAATATATTTTCATAGGTTAGTAACTGTTTTTACCGAAAATTAGCAAATATCTTTGTATAATTACTTTTTGGATGTGTTTTATCAATTAAAATGATATGTGGATCTGGTTTGTTAAGCTTTGGACCCTTTTAGGCGTGATTTATACACATTAAAATCATTATGTTTGTTTACACACGAGCTTAGGGATGGGTGGGTGGATTTGTTTAGAAATTATTGATATCGATATTTTAACAGACGCCCGTTTATCAGTTACGGTTTTTGTCTTTGAAAGAATGTTAGAGCACACATCAATATTGTATTATTCAGAAGGACAAACTAAGTGAAATTAGAATATTTTTTAAGATAACCAAAAAATTTAAAAACCAAGGCAAAATGAATTGAGAATATTGAGCGACGTGATTGGAATCCTACACCAAATACATATTTCTTTACATTTTGAGAAGATATGCATAAACCACACGTTTAATTAACGCGAGTAAAGATAACTGTTTTCCAACAATATTCGCGATAAGTAAAATAGTAATGATTATTATACTTCACCTAATAAGTAGTAATATTACTTTAACATATTGCTATGAATAAAATTAGAATTGTTACATAAAAGAATAGATAAACATAAAAGAAACAACATAAAGATGAAATGTAAGATATATTTTTACAATTGGCGGTCTTATGTTTCGAGCAACCTTTGCATGCACGGAAATAGATACATAATCATATTGTTGTTATTGCAAATAATTATTATAATTGATTATCTTAACCACCATTTTTACGGTCATTGATTTTAGTTTGCTGAACCATAGTTATGTTTCTCGATCAAAGAGCATAATAATAAAATAAAATAAAACCAACCAAATAATTGCTGGCTACGCTATCTTATTCCATTTATCATGTATTAAATAAATATCTTAATCTGTAACTTAAATTTTTAGCAAGGAATAGTGCAACATACAAATATAGATCAAACACAACTGGATGTTTGTCACAACAGGTACTGCTTTGTTTAACAATTGTTACTTATAAATCAGTTTCAGTTTGTTTGTTTACATTATGATTTGTTATATTTATATTATGGTAGTTCCTAATCCCTTTCGTATTTGATCTTTTTGGGGCTTGTTTGTCTCTCTTAATTCTTCGATGTCGATACAAAATTTTCGGTACTAGCATATCACTATTGTAAGGGGCGGAGTCGGCACCATTTTGTTCATGAAATGAGCCGCATGTCACGTGACCATATTACCCATCCTCTATACTTCTTTTATCATTGAGGTATACACGCTTAGTCGCGTCGAATTCTATTAGTTAGTCTATGGTATAGCGTGAGAGATTGTCAAATGCAATCATCCTTCTTTGTAGTTTGCATTAATTTCGGCGCGAGATTGCCAGATTTAGAATCTCGAGTACCTATATGCAAGCTATGCAAAATGTGGTTTTGTGGTTTAAAGCTGTACTTTTATGAATATTGTTGTATACCTAAATATAAATAATAAAATAATAAAAAATAAATCGAAAATATAAGCATAATAAAATTGTTACACTCTGTAGGTGGAAATGGTATTTTTTTGTTGTTGTTTTGTAGTGCTTGTTATAAATCATTTATGCACAGGTATTATAATACTTTTTCAAATGAGAACGTTCTTTTTATTATTATGTATGGAAGATCACATAGACGTCTTCAATCAGACGAAAACATTCTTTACTTAATCGAAAACGATTGTTAAATTCCAATTCTTGCTAAATTACAATTTTCTTCATTTCGCAGTGATATATTCTTGTTCGTCTCTGACAATGATATTTCGTTATTAGCGGCCCACAATAGTTTTAAACTATGCATAACGAGGTAAAAAAAAAATTTCACTAATTTTCCAGTTGATGAATACCGTAGCGTGAATTCTACAACTGTTGATAAATAAAACGTGAATAGGTGACGCTAAATAGCAGTTTCAGTTGTCAAAAATGACATTAGTCTACCATTTGTATGTTTCAGTTCTCTATGGACTGTTTATTAGTCACGCTAACGTTAATGTTTCTTTCCGAATGCCGAATTGAAAATTTTTGTCTACCAATTTTTGCAGCAGTCACGTGACTTCTCTTCAGCATATGTCATTTTCATACATTTTGAACTTTCCGTAAGCGTGAACGCTAACAGAAAAGGGTTTCTTGATTTGCTGTCACGCTATTTTTTTTTTTTATTTTATTGAGGAAAAACAAACAGTTTTACATTAAATATGATTAAATAAGAACATACATACATTTTTTTATAAACATACAACCTACAACGTTTTTCACAGTATATGAACTAAGTATAATTTTCAGGTACGAGCGATTAATTTATAATAAAGAAATAAAATTAATAAATGAAAATTTATGAATGATTTTGTTACGCTTAGTGATTTTTGTTGTGAATTCGTTGTTATAATTTTCTGTTATTTTTCCATTGTTACTTTTTTGTTATTGTTGTTTAGTTTTATAAAGTTGAAGTTGAAAGTTTGCAGTTGAGAACTCCTAACTTTTAATGGATCCCGGTGAAGGACCGTCTCACAAGCAAATCAAATCAAATCAAATCAATTTATTTTACAGTATTAATAAATTAATTAATAGTAGTATTCATTAATAATCATTGTTATGATTGAATACTAATGAAATATTATTACTTTGAAAAGAAATCTTGGACCTAAAATTTTATATGCTTACTGTACTAATTGTCAACGTAAGTACAAGCCGCCATTTTAGATATGATTCTTTAACCCGGCGAGCATGTGGCGGGGTATGTCATACCCCCCATGTTAATTACTGGCGTATATTTTTTGCGCCTGACTTTCTAACTTATAGTCTCTTTGAGTAGCTGGAGTTACAGGGTTGCGGAAGGTAATAGTGGCGTGATCACAGTGTCGCGGCAACCTGCATTCGAGTTACACGCTTGCAAACTGAGTTCGGGTACGTGATACCCCGCCCTCATAGCTGGTGTGACAAAAACTAAAATTGCTTTTTCTGCTATTTTAACTTATTTTCTTTGTTTAATTGTAGATTTTAATAGAAAATGGATGTTGAAAATAGAAAAAACAACTTCGGTCCATGATAGAAGATGTGCTTACTAGAACAGGGTTTCGCAAACTTTTATTTAGTGCAGACCGCTAATGCCACCTTATGCGACCTTTTTTGCGACCAAAGTCGTAATGTTTGGGTTGATGTTGTTCAGTTGGATTCTTAAATTTGTTTTTACTAGCAGTTTACTTCTGTATTTATTTTTAGATATACAAGAATGCAAAAGCGTGCACTTTATAGTTTTTCTTTTAACTTTTATTTTACTTGCGGATCCCCTGAGAGGGGCCCACGGGCCCCCAGGGGTCCTATGTTTCGTGAAAATCAGGGCAAAGACACTAAATGGACCGATTTCATCCGTAACTTAGGCTTGGCTTTAGTTTACGAACACCTGAAGATGTGAAATGATAAAAATATATATTCCGATTTATATACGTCAGAGAATTTCTTCCCAGATCAACGAATCACTTTCATCGACTCAAAATGTTCCTGGTCATTTTATTAGATGTAGAGATTACCCCAACAAAAATAATCATAAGACAAAATACTCATGAACAAGCTGAGGAAAGGCTATTAGTGTGGAGCATGCAACGTTTTTTTGCAAAAACTGCACAGATTTTATCTCCAGTTCCTAAGATGTTCCTAAATGTTTTTTGTGATTTTTTTTAGTTTATAAAGATTATTTCATATTCTATCATACGATTAAGTTTTTTTTTATCATAAAACTGGTTTTACTTTAGTTCCTTTTAGTTTTTAAGAGACTGAAAGTGTTTGTTTGAAATTCAAAGTGACTTATTTCCATCGAGGTAAAAAAAATAAAATTGTTAAAATGGTGCGATTGTTTTATTTCCAATGCGTTATGATGGTATTGTCTTATTATACCAAAAAATAAATAGTATAATACTTCTTCAGAAACAAGTTTTATAGCCAATTTTTTTAAGGGGTATGTCATACCCTGCCTCATACTCCTTGTTACATTTTTTCACCACACGCTCGCCGGGTTAATGCATCGGCTTATACCACCTGAAGACAGGGCTTGATAATCCGTTTCTAATAATTCAGAATCTAAATTCAGATCGCTCCAGCGGGGCTATTGTGTATCTCAGTTGACAACGAAAATTGATAAGCACTAGTCAAGGTGTACATCAATTAACTATCAAACTACTGATTTCGTATTGACTAACACCGGTGGACAACTCGCGGTGCCCATGAACATTGATATACACCGGTGACGTCACGGTGGATATCGATAGCGGCGATTGCTGTGTAAGTTTGTATCCATCGGTATTGTTTAAGGTGGTAGCTCAAGGTCCATTTTCATACATTTTGTTTCGGCTTTAATCTGGGTAACTAAACAAGTATTGGCAAGTAAAGAATTTAAATTCACGTCTAGTTAGTGATTAGTTCTCGCAGTTGAAGAAAAATGTAAAAATAATTAATAATCATGGATATTTCGGCCTTTAAAATTTAATATGACGAAATTTTAAAGGCAGAAATATCCATGATTATTAATTATTTTTACATTTTTCTTTCAACTGCGAGAACTAATCATTAACTAGACGTGAATTTAAATTCTTTACTTGCCAATACTTGTTTAGTTACCCAGATTAAAGGCGAAACAAAATGTATGAAAATGGACCTTGAGCTACCACCTTAAGCAAAGTTGACATCAAGTCGTTAGACACTCTATCTGTCAACATTTTTCTGAAAGCCACGAATCAAGAGCAGTGTTTTTGCCTCGGGAAGTGATTTAACACTATTACTCGGCCATGTAGCATAGCGAAGTACTTAAATAGAAATGTTAGCTAAGAATTGAGATTTTTAATTTGACAATATTATAATTGCAAGTTATACTTTTTTTTCTTTACGAAACCGCGAGCAACAGCAACTAATCTATAAATATTATTTTAGTTTTAGTAGGTAATACATACTGTACTAACTACCAATATATAATTGTTAAGTTTGTCTCTAACAACAGCGTAAATTGTTTTTAATTATTGTTAGTTGGAACACAAGTTATTACACTGAAATTGTTATTGTTTGATATTTAATTCACGGAATAAATTGTACGTGTGTCATGTATGGTACCCCCGTTATATATGGAAAAACAAGAGTTCAGAATATATTTCAGACACGGAAATAACAAATATGTAAGCCGCCTTATTATAGGTGTGACATTAAATAGCCAGTGTTGCCAAATGCATTTCAATTAAAGTAGATTCACCGTATTTTTATAGATACAATGTATGCAAGTCACTATTTTTTTTTGTTGAAAAAGACTTTTATTTTCACAAAAATGAACGCTACTCAAAAAAACTATCTAAAATTATGAATGTGACTGATGAACACAGAATCGGCAAGGCCCTTTGTCCACGGGACTACAAGCAAGCACTCGAGGTTTTTTAAGGACTAGGCGTTTCCTGTCGGTCACTCAGAAGTAGCTGCCATACAATTTCGCTATGTTCCGCATACGATGCGACGCGACGGGTCAATAACGCGTTGGACATCGGAACATAACGTAATTGTATAGCGGCTACTTACGAGCAACTAGTAGGATACGCATAGAAAGCTTCGAGTCGCTTGTCAGACGCCCCGTGGGCCAAGGACCTAAGGTTTTCCCCGATTCATAGATGTAAGTAATATCCATCTAATTTTAGTTAAACATGAGATAGTATAATTTTAATGTGAATAAGGTGTCACTCGAATTGTTTACATTATTATAAAACAGAACCATAGTTAGTATTCAGTTTTGTTACCTGAACTTTATTATTTATATTGAAAATCATGTCTGAAGATTGTTCTATGGAAAATAAGAGTGGTATTTTTCTCCGAAACACCGTATTTTATGACTAGGATGCCGTATTTTTCGAATTCTAGTTTGACAACACTGATTACTTGTCAGTTGTCACCACAGACTACTATTATAGATGCTACGCATGTTGTCACTCGATTGTATAATTTCGTGTGTTTATCTGCTTGTTATTGTTTTGAGGTCTTATTACTACGTCTTTGATAATAAAAAATATCATGGGCAATAAGCGCAAACCCTATGCAGGCGTGAAACTTCTAAAAAGATGGAGAAACATCTCCAGGTAGTCAACTTTAAACACCTACTTATCTCACAATATAACAAGCTATCTATTGTACGAAATAAAAAGAAATACTACTGTATTTTGTATATATACATATGATTATATTTCCAGATATTTAAATCAAAAGAAAAAATTATCGAAGTTGAATGAAGGTGAAGAAAAAACTTTAAAACCAGTAACATTGGCTCCTTCAATTGAATCTAATGACGTATCAGAGGTAGATGTGTAAGTATTACTCGCTGTGAATAATTAATCTATAAATATATTTTTTTACCAATAGGCATAGCACAGAACGCTATCATTATTAACAATACATAAGCACTAAATTACATTAAGACTAAATTGTCTTCCTTAAACCTATGACCTAATTGAAATTAAACTATGGAAATTTTTTGTTTTATTTTAGTGTTGTAAAATATAAAGTTAACCTAAAGGGTACCTATATCTTGATATAATTTTATCTTCATTTTCAATCTTATACCTACTTATTTTGTGCTGTATCAGTTTATTTTTCATGTTCAATCAAAAAAGGATCCTTTTGTAGCTTTATAATTTGTTTTTTTTTTTTATTAACATCATTTTATGTTTGTAAACATTGCTAAATTATCAGTATGCTTAGTAACATAATTAATAATGATAATAAAACTACTGTCTTGTAAAGTTTTATAATTGCATCAGTCTGATAAACAAACTTTATTTAGTCAAATTCTTTTTTGCATTAAATAAAGACAAATAAATTAAAGACAAAGGCCTAAAAATTTAAGGTTTTCGGAATTTTTCCTTTATATGTGCTATAAGATGTTGCTTCATACCAAATTTCAACATTCTGATTTCACGGGAAGTACCCCTAGGTTTTGATTCCCTTGCGAGTTTCGTAAATTTGTGGCATAAATGGCTATATCTTTTGATTGCGTTGGCTTAGAAGTTTGATTTTTTCACAGCTCCAAGGGACATTAGACCTGAGTATTTGATATAAATTTCAGCTTAATACCTCCACGCGTTCCTGAGCAAAATGGTCTTGACCGACGGACGGACAGTCAACAAAGTGATACTCTTATGAGGTACGGAACCCTAAAAAGACATAAAATCAAAAACTATAAGTTTCCTAATTACAATTCACGATTTGCGAGTCGATTCTGCATTATAAACTTCTTAAAACCGAATGCAACAACTAAACGTTTCTTGGACTCAGTGTTTATTTTTAAACACAATGTTGACGAAAAATAAAATTATAATATAATGCACACTAGCAATACCTACTGTATCTGGACCCAAACGCTCAAGGTCATTGGTGCCTCTTAAAGTCTTAAAGAGAAAACATCTAGAAATAATTTAAGGTGCCTTATCTGTACCTTCGGCTAAACTAAGTGTTGGTGATCTAAAAATCACTAAATCATCACAAAACATTTAAAAGCAGGGACAAGTTCATCATTATCTTACATTGGGGGTTTTTTTTTTTTAGTGTGGAGATAGAGAGAACTCATATTGAATGTCCCAAACAGTTATTCTTACCTGAGCATACCACAGAAATAGATAAGAGCATCGTTGATAGCAACCCTAGCAGTGATAGTGTTAAAATTAAGGTATGTAAAACATTGAAGTGTAGCTTTAACGTCACTGCTTCGGTGGAGAGGTTGTATTGCATGAGCTGTATGACAGATCTCTGAGGTCCTGTTATTGCATGTATGGTTCATCTAGGGTTGTCAACCGTACTATAATATATAGTGTTATACTATATTTTGGGTCTGCATACTATATACTGTTGCAGAAATATATAGTATGCCAAAATACTACATTTTCAACACCTCAATCTTTTAAACAAATCCTTATTTTTAAAAATATGTGTACGCTCCTTAGTATTTACCTTTCAGTGAGGGGACAGTGTGTCCGAACATTTATAGAATTAATCAGTAACAAATATATAGGGTAATTTTGACATTGCGTTACTAAATGAAACCACATACTTATCTACTTAGAAATAAAATTTACAATAAGTTACTTGAGCCATAGATGTAAAATAAAAAAGTGTATGTTTCGAACAAAATAAATATTATTAAAAAAGTAATTTTAACTTTATGCACTTTAATGCCACTACTACTACTAGAGAATTCGTTGCAGCGGCAACACCATACTTTCAGTCAGAAATACACTCACGTACACGCCTTATTCGCATTAAACTACAAAATGATCAAAAAATCAGAAAACTAAAACCGCGATTTTTGGTGAAAATATTCGTTATTTTAATGGATGATTTTTGGTACAGTGTCAACAAAGGTGAAGATGAGTATGTGGTTTCATTTAGTAACGCAATGTCAAAATGACCCTGTATAATCGTATTTTTTTTTTGCTTTTTCTATACTATATAACATTTCACTAAAGAATTGTTGGCAACCCTAGGTTCAACAGCTCTTAGGTTTTGTATTCAAAGCAGTGACCTGCTTTCTTGCTCTGGCTAGTTACTCCTCTTACAGAAAATCACTAGTTGCGTAAATGCCTGTCCAGGAAAATAAAATATTGCGGTAAAAGATGGAATTGATTACTTGTATTCATTTCAATGACAGCTTAAAACGAAAAAGCTACATTGGTGCCCCCAAAAGTGGTTTATTTTTTACCGTCAGCCTATAATTATATATCTCTGTTGTTTTAGTGGCAGCGTTTCTGTGATATTATATGTAAGATTCTAGGTACAATTCTCTGGTTGGATAATAGACATAATATAACATGTTTCTCTTTTAGATTGAAAAAGAGGATGATCCATTGCGTAAACGGGGTAACCGAATTGTAGATATTGATAATTTTGTAAAACAAGTATTGGAAATAACTAATCATGGATCGCCAAGCTGCACCTCAAGTGACTTGGAATTGCATGATGAAGAACTAAATGGATTGATGTGTACCTTCAAGTTTAGATGTAAGAAGTGCAATACATCATTTAGTATTGACAATGCTGTGTGCGATGACAATAAAAATCTTAATATGTGCGCTGTGAGTGGTTCTTTAGGAATTGGAGCAGACCAGTCCCAATTAGACAATTTCTTATCATATCTCGATCTACCAAAGCTGACAGAAAACGTGTATAAGGACAACTATATATTGGTGAAAGGGTATTGTGAAAATATGCCAAATACTGTGGAGAAAGTCGTCAAAAAACGAGATTATGATATAGTTGTAACAGATAGTAATGTTTATAAGAATGTATCTGTTATGGAAATAATAACTACTGGTTGTTGGAGTAACAGACAAAGAGGCTTATTGACAGTTAAAAAAAACCTGCCAAGTGCGAGTTGGACTCACTCACCGTGTTCCGTACAAGACTTATATCGAAGAATATAAATTCAAACTTGATAACTCAAATATCGCGTTAGATCTATAGACACGGTTAGTGCAATCGCGTAAGTATGTATTAGAAATTGTATTTTTTATGATATTAAAGTATTTAATTACGGTTTTCAGTATTTTCCTTTATATGTGCTGGAATTAGTACTTGCCAAATATAATAATTTTAAATAAGTGGGAAGTACCCTATAGGTTTTTATTTCCTGTTGCCAAATATCATAATTTTAGGTAATCGGGAAGTACCCTATAGGTTTTGATTCCTTTGCAAAACCGTAAAATACACGAAAACGTGCGACATAACCGATCATATCTTTTAATCGCGTTGATTTTTTCACAACTGGAAGACACCGTAGGCCCGAGTATTTGAAATTAATTTCAATTTGATATCACTACACGTTCCTGAGAAAACGTATTGAACATAGAGTAAATATTATACTACGTAAGAAGAGGCGGCACTTATTACATTGAATTTGAGCTCACGCACACATACGTGAGCCCAGTAGAGTTATATTTTGTACCAACATTACGCAGAAAAAATGACATGCAAGGCTGCCAACTTACTATAAATCTGCTCGTCTCTAGGGACGTTCCTTATTCAATCGATATTATCGATAATTTTGTATCGATAGCTTTATATCGATAAAAATTCCTGACCATAAATCTTACACTGGTATAAATTATGATTGAATTTAGAATATTAAAAATAAAACCTCCACAATTTTTAATAATTCCCTTTATTTAATTAGAAAATACACAATATTATCACGTGAATTTCTTATGTATAAATTGTATTATGTTTAGGTCTCCTACTCAAAAAATCATTACACTCCAATTTTCCGTTATTTATTTCCAATTTTATATTGAAATTGAAAAATTTGATACCTTACAGATATGATATTTTTCCATCCAATCAACAATTACTATGATACAATCATTGCAAGGGCAAATTCATAGATGTCGCACGTGCCTTTTTTGATTAGGTTAATAAGCATAGAATTGAAACTCCATAATCTGGAATATTCTCTTCAACGACTACCTGAGTTTGTAAATTTGAATTAAATATATATCACTTTTATGTAATGTTTTAAATCACAATATATATTTTCTCTTACCGGTGTGGATCAAGTGGAAATTTAGCCATAATTATGTTTGACTTTGAGTGCTTTTGTATGCTACAAACCTCACATTTTTATACACATTAATTCTTTTCCCCATTCTCGCACACAAAATAAATAAACTACACAAATGTAAACAGAATTAGAGTCAATATCTCGGAATAATAAAAGTCACTATCTCGTAACACACACTAGACAAACTCCTTCAAGAAGAAATATACACGAAACGGAGAAGCAGGCTCAACTCAACGTATTCGGCATAAAACTTAACTTATTATTGAACAAAATCGCAATTATACAAATTTTTGCAAATAAACTCCAACAATGACAAATCTACCGTCAATAATGGCGGCAAATTGTCAACTATCATGGTAGCCAACATACTTTCTAAATTTTTTGGTTTATTATGTTGGTACGAGATGTAACGCTGTGACGTCCTTTTGTCAACCAAAACTAAACTCTATGTAACGGCATTAAGATATATAATCATTCATCATTACACAAAATGTTCTAAGTGTCCACCCCCTGGTATTGAAAGATAGACTGACAACAAAGTGATGGTATAAGGGTTCCTTTTGGGGTCAAGGGCGAATCCAGAGGGGGCCATGGGGGACATGACCCCCACCTTGGATCCAGGACCTAGGAGGAACACTTTTTAAAATTGTTAAACATATGTTATGTTATTATATATTTTTGGCACAATATAGATTTTATTTAAGTACTTGGAACATTTAATTTCATATAATACTTTGTTTGACGGCACGCGCATTAATAACAGAATACCTACATTTATCAATAAAATACCTACTTTTCATTTGTATCTATTATTATCAAAATTAAATTAAATTATACCTTCTAGTGACTGGATCACGACTATGTGACCCGACCTGGCCTGACAGCTGAATCCGCCCTTATTTGAGGTACCAAGACCTAAAAAAAACTTAGTAGTGTGGCATATAATAAGAATATCAATAGAGTAAATTTATAAATCAATCAGAAATTCCTAAACGAATTGGAATAAAATATATTTTTTTAAATATAATGAACAAAAAAGGCAAATATTTTTTTTACTGTGAAAACTGAAAAGTAAAATCTATATTGCACAAGTTTGATATGTTTGAATGCTTACATACTATAATATTTGTAATTCAAAAAAGGTCTGAAGAGAGACACAAAAATCATCAAATACAGAATGTAGCTTTATTAATGTCATTGTAAACAATAATGAAATATTTTGTTATTTACAATTTTTAGGTTCAGTCTTATCTTTCAGTTTTGTAGCCTAACCAAGAAAATTAAAAACTTTTTTCGCACTTTCAGAACCTTTGATAACTGTTCATATTTTAAATTAAGTATTATAAACATTATTTAAATTCAGATTAAATTTTAATATACGTTTTTTAAAACGAAAGTTTAAGGAGTAATATTCGCTTTAATCCATGGCAGATATTTATAAACATATGTAAACACGGTGGGTATGCCTTCCCGCCCGCAGTTAAGAGAACCAGCAGAGACGATTCCAATTGCTTCGTATTTTCTAAGTTGTTTATTCTCATACATCATGGGTCCTCCAGAATCACCTCTGCAGGAGGAATTACCCTTGACCCCACCGGCGCAAATGTGTACCTCTTCGAAGGTTATACCTTCAAGTCCGTTTAATGTGCGAATGGCTGCTTGACACACCTGAAAATAATAACATAGTAAAAGAACTTTTCTTTGTCAGTTCGGAGCGAATTAAAATTGTAAAGAAGCACGCGTGATTGACACACACAACACACAACATCACGCATTTTATCCCCGAAGGGGTATGCAGAGGCGCAACCATGGCACCCACTTTTCGCCAAGTGTGTTCCGTCCCATGATGTGATAGGGGGCCAGCCTATCGCCATATCGGGCACAAATTCCAGACTCCGGGCTGATACTGAGCAGAGAAACCCAAATATCACTTTGCCCGACCCGGGATTCGAACCCAGGACCTCAGAGCGCTGCCGTACCGCGCATGCAGTACAACTACGCCACCGAGGCAGTCATTGACGACTGACACTTTATTATAATTATGTAATCATTGATACGCATAGCTCCACAATATAAGAGAGAATACTTTAAGGTATTATGAACGGTATCACGACGGAGCTCGGGTGACGCGCGTGCGCGTGTGGGGGCCGGCAACGGACTGGCGACGCGTCCCCGAGCCGTTACGTGGCTTGCCATTGGCCAAGCGGTAACGCCACAATTACAACGGATCGCGCATGCGCGTTAACCGCTCGGCGCGTTTTGAAATTCGAACACGTTATAATAGACTATTTCTCACACAGTTTTATCTATTTATGTATCAAAACTACATTGATGTGGGATGATAGGAAAACAAGGCAAATAAAGAAGAAAGCGAAATATCTAAACTTACGGCTCTATCAATATAAGGCATCACAACATGTTTCTTGACGTCACTGTTCCGATATATTCCCTGTTTGAGGTCTTGGTAAGCCCTTCCCCAGCCCGCGACGTAAAATGAGAAGTCCGCGGGCGGCGACAGCAAATAATCGATCTTCGGCAGGCAAATTGGACGGATGAAGTCTGAAAAGTAAATAGTTATAGCCTGATCTGGTAAATAAAAACAGCGGGCGCCATTTTGTTTTTTCGTTCTAGAGTTTCAGTAGGTACAAGAAATTAGTTCCATATTTTACCACAACATGGCGAGGTTTTTTGTTGTCCTGGCTAAAACTCTCAATCTAAATGAGCAGTTTTATTGTCTCTGTGGCGTAGTTGTATTTGGATACGAATGCCGTGCTGAGCCTCTGAGTTCAATCTTAGAAATTGCTGAATGGATTTTGAAATATGGTACATATACCATGCCCGAGATTAACATACCTGAAGTCTACTTTCATCCGGGACAAGAACGTAGTAGGATTTTAATTCGAGAAGACGCCAGTACTAGTAACAATAGACATAACATTCTTCTAAACATACCGGTATAAGGAGCATAGATCTTGAGCCGTATCAAAGCTATATCGTGTCTCCTTTCATTGTCCAGCCCGGTGTATCCCGGATGCGGTATCATCTTCTCAATGGGGGCAAGGATCATCTCATCAGTACAATCATCGTCGCCGTAGTCAGACTTGACGCAATCACGCCCGTCATTTGTGACGTTATACTCTCCGAGACGGACGTATTTACTGAAAACATTATACTTAATAAATAATTGTATTATACCCAGTTATTATAATAGTGGAAACTGTGTTGGATTAAGAACCTTAATTTATATTTAGTGATACTTTGTTCTGTTGGTTTCTCAAATAAATAAATAATAGGTACTGTCCACTGCTGAGCACGGGTCTCCTTTACTACTGACAGGGTTTAGTCCTTAGTCCACAACGCTGGTTTACTGCGGGTTGGCAGACTTCACAAACTTTAAACATTTTTATGCAGTACTTATTCGGTATGCAGATTTTCTCATGATGTTCTTCGTCGTTAATACGGCGATAGTCTTACTCCCTGTCACATCGCGGGATGAAAAGTGGGTAGGTACTATAGTTTCACCTCTGCCCACCTCTTCGGAGATAAAAGGGATGAGTGTGTTTGTAAAAAGATTATGGGTGAGTTTCGTGGGTGGATTTTTGGCTACGTATTGCTGATCGCTTATCAGGCGAGCGGCTTACTCTTGTCTGATCATGATATAACTACATAGTATAAAACAAAGTCGCTTTCTCTGTCCCTATGCGTGCTTAAATCTTTAAAACTACGCAACGGATTTTGATGCGGTTTTTTTTAATAGATAGAGTGATTCAAGAGGAAGGTTTATATGTATAATAACATCCTTTAAATAGTGGAGAAATATTGCACCCGCGCGAAGCCGGGGCGGGTCGCTAGTTTTAGTATATAGTATTTTTGACTGACTAGTTGGCGTAGTATTATTACGCTACGACTGTAGTTCTGAGTTCTCAGGTTCAGCCACACAGATCGGGCAGTGACATCGTCTAGAATTAGTGCCCGATATGGCTATAGGCTGACCGCCTATCTGGAGAGAGCATACACGCCGGAAAGTGTGTGTACCAGTTGCGCCTTTGCGGGATAACAGGCCTAACTGTGTATGTATTTAATAAAGTGATTTTTTGCAGAGGTACAACAATAATAAAGCTCACTTTATTATAGTGTTGCTCCACGTTAGGCCTCTTACCCGTTACATGTATTATTTTTTTAAATACGTAGGTGCAGATTTCATTAACATTTATCATACTAAAAGAATAAAATGACGCTTACGGTGTCCCGCGATTAAGTATAGGTCCTCTGACGCAATGGGCAGCTGTCAGGACGTATTTGCCGCTGATAAGAGCGCCGCCACACAACAGTTTGTTCTTCTCGAACGACTTGACGTATTCGATCACCACCAGCCACGGATATTGATCGATTGTGGTAACTTTACCACCTGAAAACAAAAGAAAGTGTTGTCTGGAAGAGATCACTTGTTACTATTTTACTGTAGGCATGTACAGACCAAACACATTGTTTTTTTGGTAGGCGTCCTTGCTGTCTACACTGGAGGATACAATTTTACTTGTAGTCTTACTGAAAAGACATAGTAAAGACTTTATTATGTACGTGACATCAGACGTGGCAGGAACGGAACAGGGAGAAAGAAGCAACGGCAGCCAGTGTTGCCTATTACAGGGTATGACCAAAGACAAACTTCAATTATTGTTGGCTATGTGACAAAAACCTGGGACCCAGTATTGCAGACTGCACGGTCCCGTAGGAGCGTAGGAATTGGGGCAACGATGGCAACCCCTTTAAGATAGGCGGAAGGGAAACGCAGAGGAAAAGTTCGCAAGGACTTATAGGCCTCAATGAGTATTTACAACCACGAGGAATACAGACTTGACTGATTAAAGTCACGACAAATTTCGCCCCTGCATGGGAATTGCCTTGGGGGGACACCAATTACATTAAAGTCCAAACAACAACTGACCTACAATCTTGTTTCCTACACTGCTATCGACGCCGCAGCAGTCGCTGTCGGGGTCGGGCGGCAGCGCTGATACCTTCGCTTCGCACTGCTCGTACACTGGCTCTTGTAGCTGCGGCGCCGGCCCACAGCACACGCTAGGGTCTTCGGGCCCGGGGCAACTGTAACGAAAGGATAATAAAATTTGAAATAAATCATGAATATTCCAGGAAGCACTCGCGTAACATAACGACTGAGTTTAGAATGCTAAAGTTTTAATAAACGATGGAGGCAATCAACTAACAAAAAACCAAATTATATACGCCAAGAATAGACGCTACTCCACCCAACTTTGTTTATTTGTAGCTAAAATACTAGGGAACATGGAAAAAAAATCTTACAGAGAATTCTTAAGGTATTCCACTTTAGTAGTATCATTTGGTTCCTTCAACATTTCTAAAAGCACGGGACATGCTCGAATGTTGATGCACTGTCCATCATTGGCGTCGGCCGTGACGCATGTCAACTTGTCTGTATCAGGGCAGCAGACCTGCAAGGGAGGATGAAGAATTACTAAAGTCGTTTTTCGGTCCTCTTACTCTTAAGTCAAGAACCTGCAGGCCGGGGGTCTGTGGCATTTTCAATTCATATCTTTATTCAAATTGTGTTTTTACAAGGTCTTATCATGAAAGTACCTCGCGACGCATCTGATCATGACGACTGGTAGATGCTACGTCTTCTGAGGGAGTCTATTTGGGTCTACTTTTCTACCTCTAAGCAGTATTTTCTAAGCGGTGGAAGCCTTAGTCAATGCGAGGCTCCAGGCGAGACACCTCGGTATAACACGTTTTAATAGTTTAGAAGGGACCTAAAAATATTTCTGTAGCTAATCTATCATATGAGATCCCTTGTCAAGCGCGAGCTCATTCGCGACGTCTCTAAGACTGGTTGCAAGACCTTTTTATAAGAGTAACTTCCATTGGTTTTGGCGTGCAAAATTCATTGCAGCACAGCATTTTACAATTCAAGATCCAACTGATGTTATTGTTTATTGGAAGTCAACGCTTGCCATTAGGCTTCCTCATCTCATTTAGTCGCCTATTGATAAATAGTCAAAATAGGTTCTCCTCTTGATAAATAGAATTGCCATTTCTCGACTTACCTTTGGTATATCCCCATCGTATCCACATTTGGACTTCCTCAAGAAATGCTCATCTAAAGAAGTTCGGTTTGCCTTCCCAACTATCCCTCGCAGGAGATCACATTCGTACAGAGATTTACACGTGCCCTTCTCATTATTAGGTGAAGTACATGGTTCTGCAACAGAAGTAATTGTTTTGGACTTACAAATACCCTAGAGGTTGGCAATTGCCCGCTTTTTCGAATTTCATAGAAGATGGTGCTGTTAGTTAAAATATATTTCTTTCGCGCGTAGGTATTTTAGTTCTCAGTAAACAGATTTTTTGTACACTTCAAAATAAAATTATTTTATAGATTTCTGTTTCCCAATGGATCGTCTCCTTACTGCCGGATTCAGGTTTTAATGACGCCCATTTACTGACTTAAATAATCTTTAAGGCCACAAACAAATGGCTTCACGAATTCTTTAAATATTTTCGAGAAATAAAAATCTATAGCACCTACTCAGGAGTAATGTAACTACATTTACCATACCATTTTTTCATTAATAGGAAGCTTCATATTAGTGAAAACATCGGTTTAGTAGTTCCTGAGATTAGAACGTTCAAACAAACAAACTCTTTAACTTTATAATATTAGTAGGTATAGAATATCCTTATAATTAAACAACCAAAGCAAAAATAATATATTGCAGTAAAATTACGTTTAATTATAATTTAACCTAGCTACACCACTGTATTGGAAAAAATATTGTCCCACCGTACTCTCTGGGTTGCGCGCATAATAAAATTTATGCGCGGTTTTCCCAACACAAAAACCCCAATGCTACACATTGACTAAACAGGAAAACCTTACGCATAATTAAATAATTTACAACTCTAATAAAACAAATCATTCAAATTAAATCTCGTGAGTGAAGAATGAGTAAATCATATAATTTAATCTATCTAAGTTTCTCTTATTAGCTAAACGAATGTCCAGCGTACCACATCAATGTCATCTTCAGCCATCAAGCAAAATTGTGCAATTGTCATCTTCTGATTTGAAAGACATTGTATCGTAAATATTGGGCTCTATAAGACTTAAAATCCAGTGACTAAATCACACGCAGTGTACTACGCAGTGCTTTATAATTGATTTGGGGTTGACACTGTTTATGTACAGTGTGCTCATCACCAAACGATGTTTCCTCATTGTGATTTATTTATTTATTATTTAGCAAACAAACAGAAAATATCAAAAGTAAATAACAACAGAACTGGTTACAAAATCCATTAAAGTTTTCACAAATAAATAATAGGTATGATTTACGAGTGTGAAGAGAGTGAACAATAACATTGTTCAAAATATAATTAAATAAAAGTACATAACAGTAATCACATTCTAATTAATGATTCTTCATGTTAACGCGAATGTTAGATATTGAAATAAAACTATTTACAGACTTCATCGCGGTTATTTATATTATTATATTCTCCCGACTCAAACTCTCGGACTTTCAGTCCGCCCCATAACCATCAAGGATGGTTTTCGAAACGTCGACAGAAAATAATATAAAAAAAACGCGATAAAATCCATAAATAGTATTATTTCAATCATCTAATTATTCTTGATATTGATTAAAAAAACTCACCTGCATGCACACTCGCTATCCCAACACATAACAAAAGAGCAAAATACATTATCAATACACGTCTGTCGCCTGCTACGACCGGTTTCCTCTGACTTGTAAGAAAGGATGCGTGAATAAGATTTACCTAAATGTTTTTTATGTTGTGGATGCACCGGAGTATATTGTCCAGTGCCGGATTTTATAATAGGCCGTAGAGGCTGTGGGCTAGGGGGCGGTATGGTTGCAATCAGAAAAATTTTACTCCCCCGAAATAGGTAGTCGCACGCGGGATAGCGCGCAGGCGTGATCTGAATTCAGAGTGGGTTATAAGTTATACCATATAATATAAATTAGGCACTGATATTTCTTTTTTACATAACATTATATTGCCGCCTATAAACAAGCGCAAGTTAGGGTAGAAAAGGGTAATGGGAGTCACTTAAGCAAGTTTTCAAATAAAAGCTTATTTCAATATCAAATATTTATTGCTTATGTTTTATAACAAAAAACACTTATTTGTCTAACAATTGAGATCAGTTTTAATCATTTGGTACATAAACTTTGGGAAAAAATTAAGATTAAAAAAACACTAGGTTTGACACCCATTGCACTTACTTCGGGGCAATGGTGGTCAGCCTGTGGGAAATGAAGATCAAGTAAAACTAACACATATCGCAGACGTACCCTTCGGCAGAATCCCATCCAGTGCATTCTGCGTGTGCCCACAATCCACATGTGGTACAGCGGTACCACATCTCATTGTTTCGTCCAAATTCACAGCATATCAAGCATCTATTTCCTGCGTCTTCTGCATCATCATTTGCGTCATCCTGGCACAAGTCGTTAGTGTTAGTGTCTGAGACTGATGTATCGTTTGAATCTTGAAGAACCTGTCTCTTTGCCCTTTGGGGACCATCACCCTTCTGCACCTTAGTCTTCTTCCCCTGACCCTTACCTTTCCATTTCTTTTTTTCTTTCTCTTGCTCTTTCTGTATTTTTGTTATCTTTTTATTTTCCTTTTCTATCAAATCTTTCTTCAGTGGAGTTGAGGTTAATACAGTAGCATGCTGCTTCTTTCGACGCTGTTTCTCTTTAGCCACAGTTGTTTTCTCTGGTAATTTTATAAAATCGGAAAATTGAACATTTGACGTAGGATCAGACGACTCTTTGTCTTGTGATGTCGGGGAAGAGATAACTACTTGCGCTGATTCACTTACAGCTGATAAATCTAATAGTTTTGATGTGCTCCTTACTCGTACTTTCGGCATCTAGAAACAATAATATTAACATTAGTCTTTTGCGGGTAATGGTAATCACCTGCGGACAATGGGGGTCACTTGACTCTTATTAGCCGCTACTATACTGCCAACAAAATAATAACAATATAAAAAAACCTAAGTTTGAATCGTAATATAAGACGCTTATCACAATTTTAAACATACAGACTACCTTTCTACAATATACAAAATTTGGTAAACTTAAAAAAACGACACTCACCTCTAATAATATTTTTACGTAATATTACATCGACAACGCGCGAAAACAACACACTACTATCTCTCAGCGACGGGCAGCGGTAACTGGCGGGGGGCGTTCGCGACGGGGCCGGCGGGTGTAGAGGGGGGTGTTATAGGCATGTTCCTAGGTTTCGGGTGCGTAGTTTCGTAGATATGCGTGTGATTCCGATTGCCCGCTGACTCCAATTACCCGCCCTTCCCCTACCATAAATTGTCTTCAAGTAATGGCTCAAAAGCCCCCGCACATCGAAGGACGCTCTCAGCGTCACGACGGCCCCTTGCTGCCACAGGACAGGCAGGGGATACCGTGGTGGAATTCTCCAAACGCCCCCGATCCACAGGGCGGGCAGTCTGTTGTACCTGCTAAGAATTGACACTTTATTTATTTATCCCTCATGCCTTTGTCTTCATGTTTGACCTAGAAATTCCTTGAAATTAAAATTAAACTAATTTTCGGATTCTATCGCGGTGTTAGTATTTTATTTTCTCCCGACGTTTCGAAGACTTTGCAGCCTTCATGGTCACGGGGGGGACTGAGGTGTTGTTCATCCGTAAAGTCAAAGTTACAATATCTACCTACATTTTACAATTATACAACTATTCTGCGTAGATCGGACCACCAAAAAACCTTACCTTACCGATAAACTTTATTTTTATTGTAGCAATAACGGATCGTTGCTTAGTACACTTGGGTTGCACGCGCCTTTTCCCAGTTTTTTAAATTGTAATGTAAGTGTAGGTACCTAAATTGTAGGCCGGTATGGCCTTCAAAAACTGGTGAGTGTAGGTACATATTTAAGTATTATGTAGCTACTGTAGGTCTTGGGGCTGCAGTGCACTGAACAGCATTTGTTCCCGCTCGGGTCCTCGCATCCGCTAACCATGTTACACACAATAGGCTAGAGGGGCCCATTTCTTTTGCGTCGGGGCCCATAATTACCTCTCTCCTTGGCGAAGACTGCCGAGACGAATGTCCGCAGGTTCAAATCCCAAGGGCACACACCTCTGACTTTTCTAAAAAAAGTCATGTGTGTATTCTTTGTGAATTTATCGTTCGCTTTAACAGTGAAGGAAAACATCGTGAGGAAACCTGCGCATCCGAGAAGTTCTCTATAGGAATTTCGAAGGTGTGTGAAGTCTACCAATCCGCACCAGGCCACCGTGCTGGACTAAGGCCTAATCCCTCTCATTAGTAGAGGAGGCCCATGCTCAGCAGTGGGCAAGTATATAATACAGGGCTGATATTATTATTATTATTATTGGCGAAGGTAGCGTCTCAGTTCTTCAGTTCTGCAGTCTCAGTAATAGGTATTGACGCTTTAACTTAAGTAATACTGAACGCATTCCTGAGATTCCTGGGAATAATGTACAGTTAGCAACAACAAAAACATTTTATATGAAACATGTGTGAAACACCTCTCCCGAGATAAAAGTATAACTAAAATGTACTTATACGTATTTATAAAATTATTAATATTCTTGAAGTTTCTTCAAGGATCAGGAATATTTATATATGAAACTGCAGCATCCACAGAAATAGGATACAGGACAGAGGATAATATTTATTTATTTATTCACTCTTTTTGGCACACAAGTAAAACAATTGAAATAAAAAATAAGAAATAACAATTAGTACAAGTGGCGGTTCGCTCCAAGCAACATTTTCCAGACAACAATGAGATGGATATAAGATAAGTAGAAAGAGAGGGCAGTCTAGTAAATAATAATTTGGGTTAGAAAAAATAAATAATAATAAAATATCTATCTATATATAAGCCAAATTTCTTCTTCTTCCAAACTTCTAACATTCAAACATCTTAAAAAACAAAGGGTTGCGGCTTCCCCCGCTTTCGCTAGACAAAGCCCTAAATCATGGTAGCTTTCCATAGCGCCATCTGTGAGACGTCAGCGCCATCTACTCATAGAATCAGATTAAATCTATATATTATATAAAAAAAATAAAAATGAATACCTATTTCCTTTGGTCACGCCATCACGCGTGAACGGCTGGACCGATTTCACTATTTTTTTTTGTTGTGTTTGTTATTGACAGGAGAAGGTTTTTATGAAAGAAAAAAATCATAAAATTGCGCGGAAATTTAGAAAATTTAAGAAAACTTAACGACAATATTAATTTTAGATAACTGTCAGTGGTTTGAAATAACTGTCAGCAATCGACAGAATGCGCGCATGCATACATAGTTAAGACAGGACAACGTCTGTCGGGTCAACTAGTACTCAAATATTTTCCACAAGAGGACATTACCGGGATAAAAGTAACCTATATGTTAATCCAGGACATGGTCTATCTGAGTGCTAAATTCCATCAAAATCCGTCCAGATATTTCTGCGTTTACTTCTAACAAACATCCAACCATTTGTACTTATAATATTAGTATGGAAAAAGTATAAAGTAAGATTCTATTTATTCACTTGAACATCAAATAAGTAATTTTACTAATTTGACTAATATTTTTTAGTAAAATTCAGTTTTACACTTAGTCTCGAGTTCTTATATGCGCCACTGCGTACACAACCACAAGCTGTCAATATTGACCATATTAAAGTCAGTTTGAATGGATTACAGTTCAATTTAGTTGCACACAGTGAACGTTCGGAACGCCAAATCTCGTACCTAGTACATATATATCGAAGGGTTGAATGTATAAACAAGCATCTTATTCATCTTCGAGAATGGAATTACCGCGCGGATATTAATGCACTGGTAAGAAACTGACCGTATAAGGAAACAGACGTGTTCTTGCTCGGAATTAAATACTTAATAATGCATTTTGCTCTCGTTTTGTGTGTTTTTGGCATAGCATTTACGAGTGGCGGTAAGTTTCTCTGAAATTTTAACCTTAAATAAGATTCAATAAAGCAAAAGTATTGTGTAAAAGTAATGATATTTTTACTCTAAATAATACCATTTTAGATTTCTAAAGCTGTTGGCCAATGAAGCAAACCGGTCTATCTAAATTTATAAACATATTTTGCGCATTTTTCCTTATCTTAGGGTGATTGTACACGGTGTATTTAGATGCAGATACGCGTTTTGAGTAAGCGTCTCTGCGCGCGCATATTTATTTAATGAAACGGTAGAAGGACATTGTCCTGATACAAGTCCAGTTCATTTAATGCCTTTTGACTAACATAATATCAGCCCTGTATTGTATACTGTCCCACTGTTGGACACGGGCCTCCTCTACTACTAAGGGACTAGGCCTTAGTCCACCACGCTGGCCTAGTGCGGATTCGTAGACTTCACATACCCTCAAAATTCCTATAGAGAATTTCTCAGGTATGCAGGTTTCCTCATGATGTTTTCCTTCGCCGTTAAAGCAAGCAATAATTCACAAAGAATATACACATAATTCTAGAAAAGTTAGAGGTGTGTCTCGGCAGTCCGTTCCACACCCAATTAGGCTATCCCCGCTTTTGATGACCATTGCCATCTTTCAATCATCCTGTTCTGAAACCAGAAGAAAATATTTTTTCTAAACAAAAAAACGCTTTTTTTTAAACTTCTACTTTCTCATCAAATAACTATGTACCTGACTTGTGTTTTGAACTATTATGGGAAGTCGTCCTTTGCCTAAAGGTGGTATATTAATCTTAAAATCATTGTTACAGAGCCATGTACTTCACCCACTGACGACAAAGGCACGTGTAAATCTATATACGAGTGTGATCTCTTGCGCGGAATAGTGGTTAAGGCAAAACGAACTTCTTTAGACGAGCAATTCTTGAGGAAATCCAAATGTGGGTACGATGGGAATATGCCTAAGGTAAGTTGAGGATTGCAGTTCTATTTATCAAGAGGAGATTGAATGTGATGTCTTGCTTGCGATGTGATGCTTAATGGTGCGCGCAAAAACAGTAGTAGTATTCAGTGGAGGCCTTAGTCAGCGTGAGACTTCGGACAAGAATAAAAAAAACGGACAAGTCGGATTCTCACGCTGATGGTTCCGTATTAACACACGCCACTACAACTCCTGTAAGCCAAGATCAGCAGTGGTACTGTTATACCGAGCGGTCGAGCTGGGCGAGTCTCAGAAAACACTAATAAGTCATCATCCCAACGGAAATAATCAAATAGAAAGATAGGAGGAGTTGGAAATATTAATTATCCACTTCCCTCCATAACAATGCGGCAGAATGAACTAAAGATGCATTTTAACATCAAGTACAGGGACGTTTAGAAGCTGCAAAGCACTACGGATAAAAATTAAACAAAAGGGTCTTATGACGCAAGCTATTAGATTTGATTCCATATGGCAAAACCGCCGGAAAGCACGAAAATTCCGTCTCGTCTCTACAAGATCCATGTATATAACTCAGGATTTTATTTGTGTACTGTTCAGTGCCGGATTTATATTTTTTATGAGTGTAGGCCACTTTATTTCCGTCGCCTCATTTAGGTAGGTTTATGTATGTTTGTAGGTTTCTAAAATACTTGATAATTTTCCACTTGTTTGTATTACGGAAGGCACTAAAGTTAAATAAGTGAATGATCAATTAAATCGAGTGAGCGTCCTCTGAAATCTGCCGCCCCTACGAGGCTGTCGCCCATAGGCCGCGGCCTATACGGCCTATTTACAAATCCAGGACTGATATTGTTTAAGATTAAGATAGTATGTTCTCTTCTTGTAGGTTTGCTGCCCAGATACAGACAAGCTGTCTTGCACCACGCCCGATGGCAAGAAAGGACAATGCGTCAACATTATCACATGTTCAAATCTCTCAGATCTGCTGAAGGAAATGAATGATACTGTTAAATTGAATTATCTCAAATCCTCTAAGTAATCCTTCTATCATGATTCTTTTTTTATTCGGGCGGGGCAAAGGGACCCCACTGCACCTGATGGTAAATGGCATGTGGTCCAAAAGAATGTCGACTGACGAGAGATGATTACCCCTCGGTAGTCAACAGAATTATGCCGGCCTTGGAATCAGATATACACAGGCTAATCCCGGAACGCGACACACTAACGTGGGCCGCTATGGCGGGTTTTAACACCTCGGGTATGTTGGTTGCTATCCGAGTGGATATAGAATATATTCTACCACCAGAAAATACAAAGTGACATTACAAACAATAGATATCAACATCTCAAATGATATCTTAAGACACAGCATTTAGGTTTTAGAACTGACTTTTATTTACTAAACAATTCAAACTCAATGAGTTTTGGGAACAGGCGCTTATATGGCAACATAAGCTTTGTTCAATAAACAGTTCAATACACTAAATGCCTACTTGAGATGCTACTCAATTAAGATTAATTTTAATACGGCCCTAAGATGGGATCAGTTGTAAAAACGGCTGCTAATCTATTACAGATGCGCTGGACCCCAAGATTATAGCGTGTGTTGCGGACCACGACCAAACTTGGGGATGACTTTGCAAAAATCCTGTGCAGAGAGAGTATCGGCATTACCACCTCACGAAGAGGAAGACGGATGCTGCGGTGTCGACAATTTTGAGGAGAACAAACTTCTAGGTTAGATTTTTTTTAATTTTAGGTTAGGAGTCCTTATTCCGTTTACGAGGGAGTATCCGTCTTTTTGCAATTTTAGGACTTAAATTCGAAACCTATAAGCTATAACCTGACAAGGAATATTTAAAAATCTGCTTTGGGGGCGCCATTTGTTCTTTCCCCATAAAAGCTAACATTGCCAATACTAGAAATTACTTCCATATTTAAATTAAACTATTTTATCGCGGTTTTAATATTTTACTTTTCTCCCGACGTTTCGAAGACTTTGCAGCCTTCATGGTCACGGGGTGGACTGAGGTGTTGTTCATCCGCAAAGTTGGAGTCGGAGACTTCGTAAAATAGTTTAATTTAAATGTTTAACATTCGCGTAACCATAAGAAATCATTAATAAGTTCCATATTTAAAAATTTTTAGGTGTTTTATTTTCCTGGTTATTTCAATTATTTTTCAACAGCTACGGGTGGCAACCAGACCTTCATCGATCAGTATCCGTGGCTGGTTGTGATCGAGTATGAACATCCTATAGAAAAAAACAAGCTGATGTGTGGAGGAGCCCTAATCAGCGGTAAATATGTGCTCACGGCTGCGCATTGTGTCACCGGCGCTATCCTCAAAGAAGGCACTCCGTGAGTAAGACTTTATTTAGCTCAAAAGTCCTCGAGGTAAATTAAGTAATAAATCCGTCAAGATTGGCTTCGTCGTTTCAGCGCGTGTTCCTGGTAAACAAAATGAAGATTAATTGAACGTAGATATGCAAAATAGATCCAACCGAAGTGCGCGGTAGCCTAGTTGGTTGTGGAACGGACTACCGAGACGAATGTCCGCATGTTCAAATCAGAAGGGCATACACCTCTGACTTTTCTAAAAACATATGTGTGTAATCTTGGTGAATTATCGCTTGATTTAACGGTTAACATATTTTGACTAAGTTGTTATTACTAATGGAAAATATAGACCTTATAGACTAGAACTAATTTGGCATATTCGGCTCATTTTCGAACATTTAGTGGGTCGGATCCTTTTTTCGTGTCTACGTCTAATTAATAAAGGCCTATTTAGTTATAATCTAAGGAAAAATTACATTATTCAGAAAATGAGGGCCGTAGGCATTTCCATTTTAGGCAGTAAGTCGGCGTGGCAAAAATGAGTTAAGAAACCTCTAGAAGCTCATTGTAATTTTGCACACTTCATTACCATTGCAAGCATTAAGGTTATAGCTTAAGGTCCATTTTTCATACATTTTGTTTCACCTTTAATCTGGGTAACTAAACAAGTATTGACAAGTAAAGAATTTAAATTCACGACTAGTTAGTGATTAGTTCTCGCAGTTGAAAGAAAAACGTAAAAATAATTAATATGCATGGATATTTCGGCCTTTAAAATTTAATACGACGAAATTTGTGAAACAAAATGTATGAAAAATGGACCTTAAGCTATAACCTTAAACAAGTATGGGGCCGTTCAAGTATTACGTAACGCATTTTTTGAAGATTTTTGACACCTCCGCCCTCGTAACGTTTTCCTGTAACCCCCCCCCGTCCCCCTCCAAAAGTTATGTAACTCTAAAGTGATTTTTTTTTTGTAATTTTCACAATTATTTTACGCAAAATATCGGAAAGTCACCAAAATACCTTTGTTATTGTTTTAAAATAAAAAAAAACAATGTTACATAACGCGTTGTACGAGAACCCCCTCCCGGCCCTGTAACGCATCGTAACGTTTTACAATACCCCTTCTACTTCCCAAATTGCTTTACTTAATACTTGAATGGCCTCTAATGTATTCCATTTGTTCATTTATAAAAACATACTTTTCAGTAAATACGTGCGTCTCGGCGAATACAACACGACTAATAAAGGACCTGATTGTTTCCGCTTGTCGGATCATGAACTGGACTGCACCGAAGATATGATCCTCGCGCCCATTGAGGAGATCATTGTTCATCCGAAGTACGACAGGTTCGACCCTCACAAGAGACATGACATAGCACTCATCAGGCTCAAGATCTACGCTCCATATACAGGTTTGCGGTTATGATATTGTAGAATTTTTGGACTATTGTACTATATAATTTATTTAAGTTGGAACCCAAAAGACCGGCTGCCAGACTTCAAGACACTGTGAGCTCATTCTGCGTAGATCGGACCACCAAGCAAAAATTTAAAAAAATATATATTTGTAAAATGTAGGTAGATATTGTAACTGACTTTTCGGATGACCAACACCTCAACCCGTGATCATGAAGGCTGCAAAGTCTTCTAAAGGTCTGGAGAAAATTATAATATAAAAACCGCGATAAAATCCGTAAAATAGTTTTAATTTAATATTGTAGTCTCAAGTTTCTCTGCTAACTGAATACTGGGGTCACGCAGCTGTCTTAACTGCAGTGTAGGACATGCTATCCGATAATCGACAATCGATATTATATCGGTTATCGGTCCATTTAAGAGGAACGATAAATATCGGAAAAAAAAACGATAAATATCGATTATCTATATTTTATCGTGGCGAATCATCTGATCAATTGTTGAATTTGAAAATCATCTCCTTTAGAACTTCCCCAGCAGAAACACGCGTAATAACATGCGGAGCTACAGCTTGATACATCACGACTCGAAAGGAAAAGGTTCACCAAAACTTTTCTTTGCCGCAAAATCAGAATAGTTTGGGTGGGCACGTGTTCCATTCTTCCTATAATTCTGAGTTATTCTACCGTAGCGTGAAGAAGCATTTTAGTAGGCCAACATGATTGTGTCAGATGGTATGAGATAGACATTTGTTGCCATTCCATACTTCATCTGGACGGCATCGCGCTTACCATCGTTTGCAGTGCAGTCACTATTCTGTGCCAAAATAAAAAGGTGTTTATACTCTGTTGGCTACTTTATTGAAACTACTAATAAAAAACACTATCCTCCTTTTCTTTTTTAATTATTCTACATTGTTTATTGGTCACTCAGTTATAATTAAAACCTTAAAAAAAAATCTACTTTAAAATATTATTCGTCCGATTACTTTGAGCAGTATATAACATAAATTACACGTTTGGCTACAGTAAAGCCAAAAAAACAAGTTTTTTATTTTATATTAAAGACCGATAATTATCGGTTTTTATCCGAAAATAAAAACGATTTTTTTTTATCGGACTATTTCGATAATTGCATGCCCTAATGCAGTGGCTCGGGAGAGGAATTTGCGAAGGGTGAAAATGGTAGGAGTGGTGGTATGATATTTTACCATTCCGGATAAACCACCGTACACAAGAAGTATAAGCAGTAGCTCACGTAACTGTCGCGTTCCGAGATCAGCCTGTGTATATCAAGTTTCAAATAGGCCGGCATAATTGTGTAGACTGGCAATCATCTCTCGTCAATCAGTACTACAGTACAGTACAGTATTTAGATCATTTTGGAATTTTAGCAAATGTCAAGACGATTATATGGTTTCATTTAGTAACGCAAAGTGAAAATGACCTTGTATACATGGAATAATATGTTATGGTTTAATTTCCAGACTTCATCCGTCCCATTTGCCTGCCGAAGGTGGATTACGCGCTGTCACCGCCGTTGAATTTCACATTTTTCGTCGCCGGGTGGGGCCTGTATTTTGAAAATAAAACAAAACAATTCCGCAAAAGCGAAGTAAAATTACATGTAGAAGTGCCTTACGTAGTTAGAGATGTAAGTTTTAGTTTATATTTTGATCTGAATACAGTGCAGTGAGCCACAAAACCTGAACAAATTAAAATTTCAAATGGTCTATTTACTTTTCAAAGTGGAGGGCTCCCTAAGGGAGGCGTGACTACATGTAAAGTGGAGCGTTAATGTAGATTTTGACAATCTCCTATCCTCGTGGTTTTAGTTTTATATGAAATGTACCATATCTCCTTCCGTATCCCTTACAACGAATATGCAAAAAATCATGATCATGACTTTCAGAAGTAAAGGCCTGAAGGCGTTAGAAATAAACTAAATAAACGAATGCACTTTCATAACATTAGGTAGGATATTTGGTAAGTCCTCTAGCATCATCTGCTTTCCATTAAAGAGCATGGTAAAAATATTTAGGGAACCCCTGGTCTATTATACTTTTTTGTTCTTACTAGCATTCTGATTTCTGTTTCAATTTCATAAAAATAAAAGGGATTTACTTTACTTCCCGGAGTCAGGATTTTGGAAATGGCGATGGCTCGTTCCCTATCACGTCATGGGACGAAACACACTTGGCGATAAGTGGGTGCTCTGGTTGCGCCTCTGCATACCCTTTCGGGGATAAATGCGTGATGTGTTTTAATTTACTTGGAATAAAAAAAGTTTCAATTAAACTAAACGTGAATAGACGATATAAAGCTTTGAATTTGATACAAAGAGTGCTTTAATTTATCCGAATAAATCACAAACAGTACTTTAAATATAACTTTTCTTTCCTCGAACAAAATAGAAACTTTATAACACGTCGTTTCCTGAATAAAGTATATGTTTAATGATTTCTTATGTTTACGCGAATGTTAGACATTAAAATTAATTTAATTAATGAAATTAAAACTTTGCAGCCTTCGTAGTCACGAGGGGGGGGGGGGCACAAAGGCTGCAAAGTCTTCGAAGCGTCGGAAGATAACTAAAATATTAAAACCGAGATAAAATTCGAATAATAGTTTAATTTCAAGGCATTATTTTTTCCACAGCAATGCCAGACGGCCGTCCGTTCGCTAAAGGGAGCTGAAAATATAGTATTTCGAAGCGGACAGATCTGCGCTGGAGGAGTTTCTGGCAAAGACGCTTGTAGAGGCGACTCCGGAGGTCCACTCATGTATCTGTCTAGAGAGGGGTGGAAGTTCGAAGTAGTCGGCCTGGTCGGCGCGGGCGCAAGTATATGTGGCCAGGCAGGCATACCCGGGGTCTACACTTATGTCTACGAATATCTTCCATGGATCAGACAGAATATGAGACATTAATTTTATATATTTCTTTTAAATTTTATTGTTTTATTTTTAATTTTCTTTACCCTATTCGAAGTATTGCTGAGATCTCGGGTTCGAACCTCAGGGAGGGGAGAGTGTAATAGAATTTTCGTATCAGCCTGGAAACTGGAATTGTGGCCCAGAAACCGCAACTGCGGCTAGGCGGCGTAATGCACCGGTGTCCTTGAGACTAGGGACCCCCTCAGGCCCTGACCTGACCTTATTTTTAGGTCACCACCATGTGAAACCCAACAAAGCATTTTAGGTACTTTTTCTCTCGAGGTCCTCGCATCAGTTAAGCGTGATACACACACTGAGCCAGGATAACATTTTTTGGACCAGGGCCCTTGGTTATCCATTTACTACACTGGGAGTACACCAGCATTCGTTTTTCCTGAAATTACAATGTAGAAAAATCACATGAGTATTCTTTTGCGTGAACAATAGGGGACCGGACAGGTATAACCGAAAAATCTGAAATTCAGTTTAAAGTAAAGTTTGTAATATTAAAAATATTATCTCATATTTGTTTTTGTAAAAGAGTTGTGATTTGTATTTTTAAATCAATAAATAAAATACAATAATTATAATATTTTTAGTCTATTCTTTACGGCAAATGAAACACCAATCACGGCGCATGACGTCACACGTGGGTAAAATGTAAACAAACAGACGTCATCTGGATGTCATGCCGCGTTGTGTTATTTTAATGCTTTAAAGGTGTTTTTTTGACACAGAACTGTTCTAATAATTAATATTAATTTATACGGGACGTTGTTACTATCTTCCAGCTTAACGTTTACAGATTGTTTAATCGTTAATCATAATGGACCGCAAAAATATCGTTGGTGCGTCGTACCTGAATGTAATAATACTTCTATATCTTTACCAAACAAATTATTTATTGATGTACTTACCACGAAAAGCAGATATACGAATAAAGTGGCCGCAGTTAGCAAGACGAACCTACGACGGAATGTCTGCAGACTCACCGATTTAGTTCTGTGAGGATCACTTTGATGTAAGTAAATAAAAATAGTGTTTCGGTTTAAAATAAATCGATGAATATTTCAATTAATTAAGTAAATCATTTGTACACCCAGGGAGGTTATGGTTATGAGATGTATTTATTTATGTTTTAGCTGCCACATGATATGGAATAGAATATTTATTTATATAGAATTCTGGTTGTTACACAGTAACCTGAGATTGCCTGAGATAACACGGTCTATGCAGTGTTGCCAGATCATAATTTCTCTTTACCCCAGGATTATTTGCAATTTGAAATTTTACCCTTAAACCAATCATAAATAATTCGGTACTTTTTTTTTCTACTTCCTTATCTATGCAGACGCCACTTCTTTCTTCACTTCCACTTCAATAATTATTAATTTAATTATCTCATTTTATTAGGAACAACTAGCTGTACACGAAAATTGTATTGAATAAAAAATTATAATTGTTTCATGGCCTACAATTTTTGTAGGAAACATCTTTCTTTAAGCTCAATATTTATTACAATACCGTGAAACAATAGCTTTAATACCTTAACTCGTAGAATTACCGCAATAATTACCATAAAAAAATACCCTGCTGATTCAGTTTTACCCTAAATCTCGGGTAAATAACACTAATCTGGCATTATTGAATCACTGTTCAAATGACAAGACTTGTAAAGTTGCTTTATCCACGTATGACGTCACACGAGACGAAATGACATAATGTAGCGTTTGCGCGGGAATTATAGCTATTTAACATTTAGGCATGGTTTTATGTACTTTTTAAGCTTTATTTGTGCAAAATACTATTTTTCTTGGCTATTTATATCCACAATGATCAATTTAAAACACCTTCTGAAAATTTGTCCGGTCCCCTATTATTTATTTATTTCAACTTTTTAAACAGTAGAGGTATACTGGTGGACTTAATGCCTGAGGCATTTCTAACAGTCAACCTTTGATGCAGAGATGACGCAATGAAGGTGTAAGTATATAAAATATAATTAAGACATACATATATTATATAAAACATACATCTACATTAATACAGATATACTTATACTATAAAATATTATATAATGAATATAAAAATATAATAATTTCCAGAGACTTCTGTGTTTGTGAATCTGCTACACTATTAACTAAAAATATCCGGTCTTTAGAATGAAAGAAGTGAAGAATAAATTTTTCAATACTTCAGATGCCTTTTAATGCCTTTGAGTACGCATGAGCGTCCAAGAGTATTAAACTGTGATATTTAATAAATGTAGAGACATTCCTTGGTTATTTTAATCCGGATTCTATGTTTCATTATTTTGAGAAACAAAGTATTATGTTATCGATAGCGGCCTCAGCAATTTAGCGTCGGTGTGGTGCCTAATTCACTTCTTTCGAGGGGCGGAAAAGGTTATCCGTTTAAGGTTTTAACCAGAGGGTCTACTTCGAAAAACGAAATCCATAGTTTCGGATAACGGATCGCACATTTTGTTACTACGAAGTGTTACGGATCCGATGACGGATTCGACGACGGATCCGATCCGTTCATTGTAATATTTCATCGGACATGGAATTTGTAAGAACTTATAGGGTTTTGCTATCCCTTTTTAAAACAATCTGCGAGGATAACGTTCCAATGCGTACTGCAAAAAAAATAATACGGGGAATTGATTCTACCACTAAGTTACGCTACGGAACAGTAATGGATCCGAAGTAATTTAGTAATAAAGTTAAATCCGAACTTCGTCGTTTCTTCGTTTCGGTCCGACGACAGTACATATTTTTTTTCCGAAAGTGAATTCCCCACAACGGAAACTATAACAATTAATTCGAAGGTAACGGGATTTCTATACAGAAGATATTCCTTACAAATGATTGTGTGTTGTGTCTTTTAGGTCATACGTAATTCCCACGTATATAATAACGCCCTTGAGCGTTCGTTCAATACACTTCGACGCACGATTTAGGAATATGCAAAGGTTTACGAATAATTTGTTAAAAAATCAATTTTAGGTGTTTTTATATATTTTAAACTACCAAAATATGCCTTATTAAATTGTTTATTAAGTAGTGTTGGTCTCAAATTAAAATGAATGTATTTTAGGAGGAGACGCACGGAATTAATAGTTTTAGAATATTATGTAAAAGAAAATAATACATAAGTCAATATTGTACAAATATGCAGTCTTGCTTATAAAAATTTCGCAAAGCTATGCTTAGTTACGTCTTGATATGTCAGTTCTTAAACTTTGAATCACCGGTGATGTTTCTGACAGCTATTTAAGCAATGCTTAACCATTTCACGTTAAAACAAGTTCATAAGTAATTTTTTTGGTAATTGGTGACAAAAAAATTGATTAAAACATAAGACGAGTTTATAAGTAAGAATGATGATGTTTAATTTTTTTTCTTACATTTTTTATAGTTTTGGGGTAGATAGCGTTTAAAAATACGATAAGCGCGCCATTTTGTTGGGGGGGAGCGCCTTAAAAGTTGCTTAATGTATATTACCCAGTAGGCAGTTAATATATAACTACCTATAGCAAAAAATAAAAACAAATACAATACTTCTTTTAACTCGTAATAATAGTTCACACACACTGCTTCATTAAATCTGGTGGACTGCCGACGACGGTTCAAAAACTAGGGACACACATTTCTGACTTTTCTAAAAATGTGTGTATTCTTTGTGAACTATCGCTTGCTTTAGTGAAGGAAAACATCGTGAGAAAACCTGCACACCTGCGAAATTCTGTATAGGAATTTTGATTGTGTGTGAATTCTACCAATCCGCACTAAGCCAGCATGACTAAGTGCACGGGTCTCCTCTACTCCCTCTCAATAGTAGAGGAAGCCAGTGCCAGCAGTAGAACAATATAAAAAACAGGGCTGATATTATTATTATATACATCGCCTGTAGGCAGAAATAGACAAAGATATGACTCCTATGTACCAAATAGGTTTACGCCCTAAACAAATGGGTAAACTACGCCGCAGTTGGTAGCAATACATATATAGGTGTTGGCCTGATGATGATGACGAAGGGCATTCCTGATCTGCATATTTAGATCATATAATTCATCAATATACGTCATAATTGGGTAGTACTTGGTGCCGTTTGGCTCCGTTATTTTCCCTTTATTTTTCCTTACTGCGACCTAAGACCATATTCGTAGAAATAGGGGTGGAATAACAATTAGTAACCATTTTTATGAGTTTTTCCATGATATTCACGAATTTCCGAAGGTAATGAAATGAAATGAAATGATTTATTTGAATCTGTAAAATGTTATACATGATTTAGATTCTGTCAATATTAACTCTACCACCTGTTCGGAAAGCAGTTTTCACCAGAGAAGAACGAGCAAGAAACTCTGGTGTTGCTCTTTTCAATCAGTTCAGGGTAAAGACTACAGTACATGATAAAGTGAGAAGAGAAAAAAAAAGTTTAGAGCGGTTCATTTATAGGCTCGTGAAATAAGGAATAAATTAATTTAAATTTTTATATGACTGCACAACGGTACTGATGTAGGTTAATATTTGGTAAATAGGAGCCAAATAATCTTTTATATACACGGTACAAGCTTTAGCTCGTAGTTAGGTAGACTTTTGTTCTATTTTGTGTTGTAGTTTATTGAAATGCTTGCTACGCTATAGGAATTTTTTAACCAAACCTAGTATATTAAGCATATTGTTTTTGGTACTTACCTCTGTGTTTGTCTTTAAATTAAAAAAGTAAAAAATGTTAGGCCTTACGGCGACCGGCATATCACAAAATGTAATAGTGTGTTCAAGCAATATAGAAATAAAGTAGTACAGTAAGCAAGTACTAAAGTTTCATTTCAAAATAACCTATAACAGAGATATAAGGTCCCACCACAATAGGTATATCCGATACAATTTATAATGTTTATGTAAGTAGAAATGTGAATGTGGTAGCATTGTACTTTCCCAAAAACTCATTCTGTTTTATCGACGCCTACATATGACCTCACCTTGTGCAATGATGAAGTCATCAATTAAGAAAGTAACAATTTAAGGAAATGACCATAATCAATAAAGCCATAACTGATCTAGGTAAAATTTATTTAAATATTTATTTACTTATTTGAACAGCCAACAAAACATACACCTTACATAGTTTTTTAACAGTTCAGGAAGTAATTGCTGCAGTGCTGTTTTAATTACAGGCTGTCACAGCTTGAACATATTACGTAACAATAAACAATTGGCTGCACCATAAGTGCAGTATATTCTAAATATAAGACTGAATATAAAACTAGATTTAGGTTTCAACAAGCGACTTCAATATTTTCTTTTTGAAGATAGGAAGCGAGTCATTAAATATGTCAATACAATTAGATTTTTCTACAATTCAATATAACAATAATCATAAATAGGTAAATTGTAAATTAAACTTTTCCATTGTAATTACTCCATTAATGACATTTACTCCCGCACAAGACCATAGAGAGATGGGGTGACTGAAACCATCGCTGATCTAAACTCTGGTTTCGGACGGTTGATTCATTTCCTTTTGTCTTTCAGTAATATTACGTTTGTGTAAATTTGTTGTATTTTTGTGTTTGTTGACTGCCTCGCTGGCGTAGTTGTAATTGTACACGGTATAAGGGCACTACTGCGCTGAGGCCCTGGGTTCGAATCCCGGGTCGGGCCAAAATCATTTTTAAGGTTTTCCCAACTTAAAAAATACTCAGTTATAGCTCGGAGTCAGGAAGTTGGCGGAGTGATTCGTCCGTGCCTCGGAAAGCACGTAAAGCCGTTGGTCCTACGCCTGATCTCTCTCTGGCCATGTCGGATTGTCGTCTCACCGAACTATGAGTGTGAAGGAAGAGTGCTTGTGTATTGCAAACACTTGTGCACTATAATATCTCCCGCGTACTTGGCTGATTTTCGTTGGGTTGGCCGCCGTGGCCGAAACTCGGCTAGGAAGGAATCATCATCACCAATGTATTTTTTGTTAAAATTAAGGCAATCAATTACTTTTATTTTTTAATTTTAAATACACACACGAACTCACGCCTTCTAATGCCGAAGGGGTAGGCAGAAGCGTGACAAGAGCACCCATTTTTCGCTGTGTGTATATCGATTACCGTACCATATGACGGGGAGAGCCTATCGCCATATTTGACGCAAATTCTCGACCTCGGGCTGATACTGAGTAGAAAAAAACTCACTTTGCCCGACTCAGAGATAGATTCCGCAGTACTGCAGTTGTACAGTAATGCAACTCTGCTATCGAAGCAATCAGTAAAATAGGTAAAAATATCCAGAAATGTCGGTCATAAATAGTCGTGTTTTAAGTCAACGAATTGAAGTACTATAACTGTAATCCTGGTGGAAGGATATCTGCATACGTCCTGATAGCGACTAGTCAGAGGCAGCCTTTGGGGGAGGCGAACAGGGCAACCGCCTGGGGCCCCGCGCTTACAGAGGCCTTGCGCGGTGCCACGCAGGACTTTTTTTTACGATCTTACCGACGAAACTGTTAAAGCAGAGGAACATTTTTTTTATTCAGCCCGGGGCGTCGCGTCTGGTTCTTTTTGCTTTCGCCTGGGGCCGCGCGTCGTTTAAAGCCGCCACTGCGACCAGTGACCGTGCTTAGGTGTGAAATCCACCATAGTTGTCTATGTGGGTGTAATTTTCAGGGATCAATCTGTGTATATCCCGTACCAATCAGGTCGGAATCATTGTGTTGATCAGCGACGAGTAATCACTTCTCGTACACACTATCTAGTCGAGGTTTTCAAACATTTTTGTGTCATAGACCCCTTTCAAAATTTTGCTGATTCCGGTAGACCTTTTTTTTAGGTTCGCAGGGGATGTGCATTACAATACAGAGGAGGTTTGACGGTTATGTTGGAGTCACCGTGCCTTACGACACATATCATTATTGTCTGCCTATGTTGATAGGTGTAGTCAAGCCAACATTTTAGTACCTTACGAGTACTATCAAATCAGAAAAAAATTTGTAGACCCCTATTTTTCGGTAGACTCTCGTCAAGTCAATTCAAGTTTCCCCCGGACCTCTGGGGGTCTAACTAGGAATCAATGATCTAGATTCAACTCCACTTACCATCAGGTGCAGTGGGGTCACTTTGCCGAGCTCGCAATCAAATACGTACTTACCTAGATATTAAATTTTCCATTTGGTTACAGTAATGTATCAGTATGGCATGAGTAAATTTCCATATTTACAGGGCCATAGCGTACGCCAAGCGTCGATTGAAGTCATTGATCAAATTAACCTCTGATACAAAATGGCGAACGACGGAAATCCCAAATTATACTTCCGAATTTTAGATATTTATACATCAAATTTTTTTCAGAGGTACGCAAAGGTGTTGGTGAATCATGGATATGGGTGAATCAATTATTTTTTGTCCAAAGTTGTGGTAAAAAATAAAATCGAAATTAATAAGAAACACTTTTATTTTTAGGTACTTATCTAGTTAGTAACTCAGATCTCTTATTTGTCTCGTTTGAATTACCGTGTACTAAATTAATTTATATTTTTACGCAATGTAAAGTATTGTAGCCTTGCAGACAAACGTTCCGCCATACAATTTGTTGTTTTTTTAATATTCTGGCACAGCAAAGTACAGTCGGCACTGCACCTGATGGTAAGCGAGTGCCGTCCAGTTAATGTGTCGAATATTGAGATGCTTCTTCACGGTACAGCAAAAGGACCCAGGATTATAGGAAGGAGGGAGCACGCATCAAGGCAAACTATTCCAAAGCCTAATGGTTGTTATTTAGACACTACAGTCATTAGTTAAGTATGCTGTCATAAATTTTCGATTGTATTATTGTTGTTCAAAACGCGGTTCGAGCCGAAATAATTATGACTGGATTTTTCTGTCCTAAAAATTATTCTGTCACAGCTCGGGGTCAGGACTTTGGCGGTGTGATAACCCCGTGCCTCGGAAAGCACGTACGGCCGTTGGTCTTGCTCGCATTTTTTTCCGTTTCACCGGACTATGAGAGTGAAGGAACAGGGAGTGCACTTGTGTATTCCGAACATATAATCTCCTGCGTACCACGTTGGAAATCGACTCCTGGCCCTCCTAGTCTATGATACAGTACCACGAAACCAAGAGGCAATAAATACCTAAGTATGCAATATCAAAACCGCAAAGAAATGGCGCAATAGGAACAATGTGAAATGTTAAACGTCATCAACCATGACATGTCAATTTCTAGAAACGAATGTACATAACAAGACGTAAGAATATTATATACTTGTTATTATTCATAAGTGCTGTATTTAATTTGAATAAATTTATAATTACCTAAAGTCAAAATTTTAGATTTACCGCCATTTTGAAAAAGCGATCCTGATTCAATCTTCAATCCGATTCTGAGAATGAGTCAAAGAAAATGAATCATTTGTTATGCAAAAAAAACTTTGTTCTGATTGGTCAATATTTTAAATCGAAAAGAGTTTTTTTAAATTTTATTTCGATGCGGTGCGGTTATAGGTAATTTTTATATGTCGATGGTAATTTTACAATAGGAACCTACAGGGCAGGTCTATAGAAGCATTATGAATTGAAAGCTTGCTATCGGTTTCTTATGGTATGATAAGTTTAGACGAGCAAGTCCTTACAACAATATATTATTTTATTAAAAAAAAAATGTATAGGTTTTTTAACAAAATTATAACCCAAAAATTTGTATTCCGAAATAAATATTAAGTGTCAACGAGAAAAGATACTTAAGTGAAATTATTTAAGCGTAATATTAATGCTAACTTCAATGGGTTATATCATTATTAAATTTAAAAAGTTATGATTAAAATAAATCTGCGAAGTGAAATATAAAACAAGCAAAAGTTAAGTTATTGCGCAAGAACTTCCGTTTATTTCTCAATTAGTTACAATTCTTCGATAATTCTATACACTCTCAGCTTTTCTTTCTATTTCGATATTTTGACGCTGGTAGAGCATCCATAATTATCCAGGAATTGTAATTTAATGGGCAATGAAGGTCACTTACCAAGGGGATTTACCTACTTACCTACCTATGTTATTTATAGTATGAAATTTAAATACACATACACGTCACGCATGCCCGAAGAGGTAGGCAGAGGTGCAACCAGGGTACCCACTTTTGACAACTGTGTTCCTTTATTATGTGATAGGTGAGCCTGTCCCCATAATAATATCAGCCCTGTATATACCGTCCCACTGCTGGTCACGGACCTCCTCTACTACTAAGAGGGATTAGGCCTTAGTCCACCACGCTGGCCTAGTGCGGGTTGGTAGACTTCACACACCATCGAAATTCCTATAGACAACTTCTCATATGTGCAGGTTTCCTCACGATGTTTTCCTTCACCGTTAAAGGCGAACGATAAATTCACAAAGAATACACACATGATTTTAGAAAAGTCAGAGGTGTGTGCTCTTGGGATTTCAACCTGCAGACAATCGTCTTGGCAGTCCGTTTCACACCCAACTAGGCTATTGTCGCCTAGTTAAGTTCGCCTGTCCCCATATCGGGCACAAATTCTGGACGCCTGGTATATATTGAGTAGAAAAATCCAATATCACTGCTTGGGATTCACATCTGGGACTTCAAAGCAGCGTTGTACCACGCACGCAATACTTCTACGCCACCGGGACAAGGAACATAAATTATGTTATAATAAATTAGTGGTAGGTCTCTCATACGTGAGAGTCCGCCTGGGTAGGTACCACCGCAATGTATTTTTCTGCCGCCAAGCAGCAGTGTGTAGTCACTATTGTGTTCCGGTTTGAAGACATTGTAGCCAGTGTAACTACTGGACATAATAACACTTAACATCTCATGTCTCAGGATGGCGACCACAGTGGAATACCAAACAATACTTTGTAATTCAAGTTGGATGGTGTTTCTATTGTTATTGCGCGTATCGCTTACCATCAGGTGAACGGCAAGTTCGTTTTGTCATTCAAAACAATAAAAAAAAGTTATAATATAAATTCCAGTGCATCCTTATCGAAATTTATATTATTTTCCATAGCTTACGCATTGAACTAATATTTCCTCAATTATTTGTGTTGTTTCAATACATTACGCACGAGGTATGTGACCGCAGTTAATGACGTTTGAATCCATGATAGCAACGTAGTCATAACATTCAGTTAACTATTACTCCTTGTTACACCAAATTTATTAATCATAAAGTAAAATTCACAAAAAGAGCTAACACAAACGTCGATAAAGCCCTTTAAAGTTGCCATAGCATAAACGTCGTTATGGTAAAGGCAATAAGAATTGCCACAACACTGATGTGAAAGTAAAGGCCATATGAGTTGCCAGAACACAAACGAGGCTATAGTATATACCACAATAATATATATAATAATATCAGCCCTGTATTATATACCGTCCCACTGCTGAGCACGGGCCTCCTCTACTACTGAGAGGAATTAGGCCTTAGTCCACCACGCTGACCTAATGCGGGTCGGTAGACTTCACACACCCTCAAAATTCCTATCGGAAACTTCACAGGCATATAGGTTTCCTCGACATATTTTTATTTGCCTTATAAGCAAGCGCTAATTCACACATCATTTTAGAAATATCAGAGGTGTGTGCCCTTGGGTTTTGAACCTGCGGACGTTCGTCTCGGCAGTCCGTCCCACAATCGCAATCGGCTATCGCAGCTTAAAAAGTACTATTATTTATTATAAGTACTTATTTTTTATTATTAATTTTACTTCAATAACTTCTATGTATTACTAAACACTTCTGTTAATGATGCAAAAGTTTGAGGCGACTGTTCGTTTGTTATTAAAAATAAATGGCAAAACCGCTAGACGGATTGAGATGAAATTTTGCGTACAAATAGACCATGTCCCGGATATATTATGGTATGGTATGGACATATACGGTATTATATAAGCTATTTTTATCCCAGAAAATCATGTAGCGGGACGTTTGTTCTGAAGGTTTGTCAAGCGTGCAAAGCTGCAAGCAACACCTTGTACTTTAATAAATGGTTTTCAATCATAACCGTATAAAATACAGTTAGGTACCCTCATACTAGAAAATCATTTCACGCATGCGCAAAGACGTCATCACGCGTTTTTCCTTTTATTTACGAATTAACCAGTCAAGTAGATAACCTTCAAAATATCCAGTTTTCGGAAAAAATAATTAGTATGAACATGGCGGCCATAACACTGAAGTCAGCAACATGACGCTATTTACTTTATTTTAGAGATTGTGAGATATATCTCTAAATATACTTACATAATTTAAAATTAGTTTTAGAATAAATGAAAATTAAGTGATACTAATCAAATTAATAAGAATTTAATAAAACAACGAATGGCCACTCGAATCTTTTATCTAATAAAGTTATGTCAAACATTGCGAAAATTTTAATTTTGGCACGGCAAATCACCAGCTATGGGTTTTAATGTTTGAGAGAATTTTAAACTAATCTAGTAAATGAAGAAAACCGTTTCTTATTTAAATTAAAAACACAAAAATATGGATGCAAATGCAAATGTGTTAGCGATGAGGTAAGATCCATAGAGTAAGTAATATACTACGTAAGATAAGGCCCTAGACCATGCAAACAATGGAACATCAATTCTATTTTTAAATTTTAAATCTTGAGAATTCTTTTTCTAATAATGCCAGTTATTCAGCCATTAAATTTAAATAGGTTCAAAAGTGTTTGCAAAAATCAACATTTATTACTCATAGTAACATTAGTCAATGATTTAATTGGGACCACTGTACATATTGTTACATAAACAAGCACCGTATGTGACACACTCACAGAGTAAACCGGCTGTGGGCCTAGACGGACGTGTTTTGTGTTAACAATGCATTTTGCTCTCGTGTTGTGTGTTTTCGGGATAGCATTCGCGAACGGGCGTAAGTATAATCATATTTTTTTTTAATTTTTCATCTAACTTTGATCGATATAAAAACTTTTTGTTAATTATCTGCGTTGATTGTATTTTCTTCATTTCTATGTTTAATATGAGGCGTAAATCGTTAGACCTTAGCAAGATAGGTCAATTATTTTCTAACTCCGATAGTCTATTGGAGGTGTCCGTAGACAATTTTTTTTTGTTTCTAAAGACGCTCGAGGCACCGTTTTTTAAATCAGCCATAGACCTGATTTCTAAATACAAAAAGTATTCAACCAACTAAAGACTTGTGTGTTTTGCTTTAAGCATGTTTTTATGGTAATCCAATAACTTAGTCAATTAGTCAAAAGTTAGTAAATAGTAAGGGATTCTCATACTTTGTCTCCATATCTATGTTTATACATAGATAGTCATAGACGCAAACTCAGGAGATAGTTGGAAAATTTGTTTTAGACTTGCGGAAATCTATCAACTGTGCAAAATGCAATAGCAAAGATGTAACTTCTTGTAAATTTTCTATTAGGAAGCAGGCAACACAAAGGTTACTCTTTTAATGTTTTAACTCTAGTTATATTTCGAGCTAGGTTAATAGCCCTACGATAAATGTTAACTGGTTTACAATGATCTTACTTATTCGATTTTGTGTAAAAAATTTACTCATCAATTATTAATTTGGATTAATCAACAATATTATTAGTAAACGGATTAACGAAATAAGATAATTGAAAATACCCGTTACCCTTTCAATCCGATTAATGGGTCCCTGTTAGGGTGAAATTTTTCAAAAGGGAACCGAACACAACATATGGGTACTAATATGCATGAATGCGTTGCAAATTGTTATGATAATTAGATTCTACATAAAGGAAAGCCGACAGGAATCGGGTTATAAGGACCCTTCACTGCCTGTTAGTAATATTGGGGCTTCTTTATTAAGGGAGTTTAGGTCTTACTACACTGTCTTATTGCGGGTTTGTAGAGTTCAAATTCGGAAATCGTATAATATAATTGAGTTTCCACACAATGTTTTTATTTGCATGTAAATTCGGTTGAATATTGTTTAAACTAATTTGGTAAGAGAGTTTCCCGCCCTTACACGCACTATTACAGCTCCTGTAAACCAGAATCAGCAGTGGCACGCATTATGACACCGAGCGGTGAAGCTCGGCGAGTCTCAGGGAAAACTAATTTGATTATTTTGGTACACAACCCCAAAGCACCTGATGGTATGAGTGGAGTCCAGAGTATCGACTGATGTTATATGTTTCGCCAGTTACAATTATATCGGCCTGTTTAATCCGGATCAGAGGCGGCCTTTGGGGGAAGCGAACCCGGCAATCACCCGGGACCTCGCGCTTAAAGAGGCCTCGCGCGGTGCTCGCAGGACCTTTTTTTTACGTTCTTACCGATGAAACTGTTAAAGCAGGGAAACGTGTTTTACTCTGCCCGGGGCCTCGCGTCTATCTCTTTTTGCTTTCGCCTGGGGCCTCGCATCGTTTACGGCCGTCACTGATCCGGATATATACAATTTGATCCCGGAATGCGATACACTTACGTAGGCTATTACAGCGGGTTTTAATACTTGCATGATTAATACATGTATGTGGTGATTGTTATCCGGGCGGATACAAATACCCTACCATCGGCATTCGATGATTGCTTTTTTATTCAAACATCTATCTTCGTGTGATGAGTATTGTGCGGTGCTGTGCATTAATTTGTAATACAACATCTGAGACTTCTCACTATCCATTTGAAATAGTAGTTGTGAAAGTACTCAATAAAAGACTGACAAAGGTAAATAGTCTCACTCACTTTTTCTTACTTACTTTCTCACTTTTTTCCTCTTCAATGGTAAGCAGAGGTTATATTGCATAAACATTTGACCAATCGCTTGGCTTGTGGTAGGAGGACCACCGTATACAAAATGTTAAAACCCATGTAAGTGTGTCGCGTTCCGGGATCAGCCTGTGTATATCCCGTTCCAACAGGCCGACATAATTGTGTCGACTAGCGAGGGGTAATCATCTTTCATCAGTCGACCTTCCATTGGACTCCACTCCACTTATCATCAGACGCAGTGGTCACTAAAAAGCACATACACACCCATCTCTTGTTAACCCAGAAGGGATAGGCAGATATGCAATTAGGCCACCGACTGTTTGTCCCAGGACGTGAAAAAGGGAAAGCCATCATAGGCACCATTTAATACATTGTAAAATAATACAAAGATTTGTAATATCTATTTACTTTTACAGAGAATTGCTCGACGCCAAACGGAGATGGGGGTACCTGTAAATCTCTTTATGAGTGTGAAATTTACCAAAAAATGTTCCGGAAAACCAATCGGACGCCGCAAGATGAACAATTCTTGAGGAACTCCAAATGTGGGTTTGAAGGGAAAGTACCAAAGGTAAGAAACCTTTGATAAATATTGGGCATTATCAGAAGCGTAGTGTAATGCCATGCAGTGTTCTATAATTCAATATTTTGGATAACGTTGGTATGTTTATGGGTGGTCGTGTCGGCTTGTCAGATGAGCGGTTGCTTGTCTTATCAGTCACTCATAAAAAAAATAACATTCAGTCGTTCATACCTACGTATTCAATCTGTCACACCCAGGGCTTTTTTGTGGGAGCACGCGGATGCACGAGTGCCCCTAAAGGAAATTTCGAAAATATCGACACAAATGCCATTAAGAAGTACAGGAACGGAGGGGTTACCAAAAATGATCGCCTTGCAACTTTCGAGAATTAGCGTGCTCCCAAAAAAGAACTAACAATAAGGCCTGGTCACATGCGTAACCAGTGGCACACTTAACTAAGGTAAAGTTCTGGGTGGCTGATTTTGCTAGGTCTTTTTTCTAATTGCCTAAAGACTTAAACCAATAAATAAAAGCTCCATTGCCCATAATATTAGCACAATCACTTTTAAGCAAATCTTAATGGTTAAAAAAGTACTACAAGATATCGAAGTATGATCGTACTATTGACAAAGCTCCCTTGCAGGTCTGCTGCCCTGATACAGATAAGTTGACATGCATCACGCCCGACGCCAATGATGGACAGTGCATCAACATTCGAGATTGTCCTGCGCTCTCAGAGATGCTGAAGGAACCAAACAATACTGTTAAAAGAGACTACCTCAAGGCTTCCGTGTAAGCTATTATTATCAACTTTGCGCGCAGATTTACTCGTGTTAATGTCCATTTCCAGGATAAAGATTAGCCGATAGCACTTAGAGTTCAATTACCTACTAAAGAAAGGATTTTCAAAATTTGTTCAGTAGTTTGATAACAAACTAATAATACTTCGGTATAATATTAGTTTAGATCTAAAGCTTTAAAGACGTTCTGGGATTGAATATGTTTATCGTTTACTTTTGTACGTAGTACATATATATCGATGACCTTTGGGACTTTTGTTATATGGCTGAACATTCATATACTAATAGGAATTTACATCATTATATTTTTTTTAATGTAATTAGGTTTATCAGCGCATACATCCTGATTCTTCTCGTATTATGAGAACATTGTAGTCAGTGTAACTATTGGACATAATAAGACTTAACATCTCATATCTCAGGATGGCGAGCGCAGTGGAATACCAATACTTTGTAATTTTAGGTATTGGATGTTTCTATTGATTATGGAGGGTCGTATTGCTTACCACAACATGAAAGGCAAGCTCGTCTCGTCATTTAAAGCTAAAAAAAACGTTTCAGTATAGTAGAGATCATATAACGAATATATTATCGATTGACGAGAAATTATTTCAGCTCAGCTTTAAGTTAAATACCTATACATTGCAGACCCGGTATACTACTTCATGGGTCACTTCAATATGTTGTTCTAGCTGCCCCGGGCCTGAGGATCCTAGCGTGTGCTGCGGACCGGCGCCTCGGTTGCAAGAGCCACTGTACGAACAGTGCGACACTAAAGTGTCGGCGCTGCCGCCCGACCCCGACAGCGACTGCTGCGGCGTCGACAGCACCGTGGGAAACAAGATTATAGGTTAGTGTTATATATTTTGAACTGGGACCTTCGCAAAACCTTCCTTTACAAAATAAAAAAAGAATCAAGTAAATCGGACCACAAATTTTGTAATAATCGCTGTAAATACATAAATTCCTAACATAGCACACACTGTGTTTATGGGTGTCTGAAGTCGTCTAATTTTTTATGACTCTTCGGCCTTTGTTATAAAAATATTATGAATAGATTAAGCAGGTCGATTCGAAGTTCGCCTGCTCAATAAAACGCGAACATCAGAATTATAAACCCAAAGTACATCACTCTACTGATCTGAATAAATAATAATATCAGCCCTGTATTATATATTGTCCCACTGCTGGGCACAGGCATCCTTTACAACTGAGAAGGAATAGGCTTTAGTCCATCACGCTGGTCTAGTGCGGATTGGTAGACTTCGCACACTCTCAATATTCCTATAGAGAACTCCTCAGGTACGCAGGTTTCCTCACGATGTTTTTCTTCACCGTTAAAGCAAGCGATAATTCACACAGAATACCCACATCATTTTAGTAAAGTCAAATGTGTGCTCTTGGGTTTTAAATCTGCGGAGATTCGTCTTGGCTGTCCGTTCCAAACCTAACTAAGCTATCGCCACTTACCTACTTCTCACTGATGTGGATACCTTCAGAAATTACAATAGTATCTCTTTATGTAATATTTTCAGGTGGCAATGCGACCGCCATCAATGAGTATCCGTGGTTGGTGATAATTGAGTACGAACATCCGATAGAGAAGACCAAGTTGATGTGTGGAGGAGCCCTCATCAGCGGTAAATATGTGCTCACCGCTGCGCATTGTGTCAGCGGCGCTATCCTCAACGAAGGTACTCCGTAAGTAAAACACTTTTTTAAATTACTTATTTATTATTTTCTGCTTGCATTAGTTTTTAACAATCAGTGCAGTCGTAGTCCCCCGATAGGCTGACATAAATTATTTATTTCGAATATAGATCAATTTTCGGATTTGCATATATTTTTAATATATACCTAATAATAATATCAGCCCTGTATATACTGTCCCACCATTATGATTTATTATGATTAGGCTTTACACCACGCTAGCCTAGTGCGGATTGGTAGACTTCACACACCCTCGAAATTCCCATAGAGAACTTCTCAGATGCGCAGGTTTCTTCACGATGTTTTCCTTCACCGTTAAAGCAAGCGATAATTTACAAAGAATACACACATAATATTTAGAATAGTCAGAAGTGCACGCCCTCCGATTTCGAACCTGCGGACATTCGTCTCAGCAGTCCGTTCCACAACCAACTAGGCTATCGCCGCTTTTTATATATAATAATACCTATACAAACATCAATTTTATTTAACCATGCCAAATCTCACAATCCTCCGTATGCACTATATACAAGGGTACAAATTTCTTATATAAATATACCATGTATTCCAGTAAATTCGTGCGTTTGGGTGAATACAACATCACTAACAAAGGCCCAGATTGCGTGCCGTCCGCATTCGGTGATCCCGATTGTACTGACGACATGATCCTAGCGCCCATTGAGGAGATCATCGTCCATCCGGAGTACGACAGGTTCGACCTTGACAAGAGGCATGATATAGCACTCATCAGGCTCAAGATCTACGCTCCATATACAGGTATGTTACGTCTTAAGCCTTAGGTAAGGCCAGGGGCTGTGGGTTGTATCTATACTATTCTATAAAGCTGTAGAGTTTGTTTGTTTGAACGCGATAATCTCAGGAACTATCGGTTCGAATTGAAAAATTCTTTTAGTGTTCGATAGCTCATTTATCGAGGAAGGCTATAAGTATAGGCTATATATCATTATTATATGATCAATGGAATCGGAGCAGAAATGAAAAATGTTGCAGAAACGGGAAAAATTTATTACTTTTGAGAGCTTCTGTGCGTGCGCTGCTTAAACGGTTAGAGATGTTTATTAGAAGTAAACGCAGTAACTGAGAACATATTTGGATGAAATTTGGCACTAGGGCAGACCATGTCCTAGAATAATACATAGGCTGCTATTCCAGTAATTTACTCTCACGAGAAATCATATTCTATTCAAAATAGATGGCGCTGGTGTCGCATTGGGAAAGGTTTTTGACGCAGTCGAAGCCGTGATCAACACCTAGTATACTTATTGGTTTTATTTCCAGATTTCATCCGTCCCATTTGCCTGCCGAAGGTCGATTACTCGCAGTCGCCGCCGGCAGACTTGTCATTTTACGTCGCGGGCTGGGGACGGTACATAGAAAACACTACAGCCAAAATATATCGACGAAGCTCTGTGAAACTACACGTGGAAGTACCTTACGTGGTTAGAGATGTAAGTTTTAATTAAGTGCACGGTAATATGACCCCAATGCACCTGATTAGTAAGGTGTATATTGAATATCTATGGACTAGAGATTATTCATGCCTAATCCACACAAGGCCTGTTCGGACTGCTATAAATAAAACCTTTCCAGAAGAATCTAGAAATCTTGAAACTAGGGACCCATTAATCGGAAGGGTTAAATGGTTTTCTCAATAACCTTTTCATTTGGTTAATACCTTTACAGGTTAATACTTAAATATTATCGATTAATTAAATGAATGAACACAATTTTTATTTACGCAAAAAATAACCTTATGTAAGAACCTGATTATAAACCGGTTAACACTTTTCGTATAATATAAAGATACTCATCTATTAGGGCATGGTGGGACACTTAAAAACCTTAACAGTCAGTTAAATGATTTAATAAGCCGCTAAAGTAACTAACAGAGCATGGTGAAATTAGGCCTTATCCTGGAAAAATAACCAGGGTTAAACCCAGTATCTGAATTTGATGACGGCGCTTCAGGGCAGTGCGAACTTTTGGGCGCCTGTTTAGTTTAATGTAGGTATGAGCCAAGAGAAGCCCCAAACCTCGGGGCTCCGTATATGGCTGATACAGTGGTAGCTGCCCCTTGGTTAAACCTTTAAAGAGGTGTAACATTTCGATCACTCTCAGAAACAACTTTTTTTCACAGCAATGCCAAGCAGCAATAAGAACAATTCCAGGCGTAGAAAACATAGTTTTCCGAAGTGGACAGATATGCGCTGGAGGTGTTTTGGGCCAAGACTCTTGTAAAGGCGATTCTGGAGGTCCCCTCATGTATGAAAGCAAGGAGACAAGAAAATATGAAGTCGTCGGCATCGTCGGCTCAGGCGCACAGGAATGTGGCCAGCCAGGCATACCCGGGGTCTACACTTACATCTACGAATACCTTCCATGGATCAGACAAAATATTAGAGTTTAATTTAGAATAATAGACAATTTTTTTGTTAATATTTTCTATTATTTCTTTCTTCAAGCCTTTGTTTACTGCAATCGTCATCAGATGGTATAACCTTGCCTTAAAATCCTTAGAGTGACGTCGGCATCCTCGGTTTAAACTCAAAAGCACAAGCCCTTTTCCCCGAAGAGGTAGGCAAAGATGCACCTAGGGCTTTCACATTTCACCATGACCCGTGCGATAAGGAGCCACACTATTGTCATCGGGCACAAATTCAGCCTCAGATCTAATACTGAGAATAGAAAATATCACTGCCCGACCCGGGATTCGAACCTCAGCAGGTCTTACCGGTTAACAGCTCAGGGCTTCGCGGTGCTTAGACTGACTTTGTTTTTAGTTTTTAAGATCACCATCCTCATTTTCAAGAACAAAGTAATTAATTTCTTCCCGTTCGGGGCCTCAAACCGTGTAAGCCAAAAATTAACTTTGCAATGAAATGGTTTCTTACTGATTTTGTTTATCGTGTAGCATTTCCAGAAACTTCTTTGCTTGATTTTATTATCCCAGAGGGTTCATGTCGAGGCAAAATGACGTCATACTCACGTCATAATAAAACATATCATTTCATAAATAATTTTATTACAAATCTAGTATTTTGGGTCATCCATATATTACGCGAGTATAATGAAAATATTCTTGTTTTGCATAAAATATAAAAATAGTTAGTCGACAATACGTTTAAAAGACGACAAGAGAAAAAATAATTTAACAGTACCCATATAAGGCAACAAATACATAAAAAAATACAGTCAAATTAAGACCTCCTCCTTTTTTGAAGTCGGTTAAAAATACATGTATTTGGTAAAATTTTTAAAATACTCATTGTACTAAAACAAAACGGTTTGCAATAAAAGAAACGTAAATTAATATAATAGTGACACATTTGTGTCGCTTTACCCTAATCGCATATTTAACTAAATTTAAAAAAATGTTTAATTTGACGTAAACATAAAAAAGAGATTTTTAATTCGACGCCTATTTTTTGTAGAACAATTCATATTTAAAGAAGCTAAACATTACCAAATATAACGTAGTATATGGATTTCTAAAATACTGTCACGTTAAAAATGCATTTAAGCGTAAAGCTTTTAGTAGTAGTCTATTGATCCGCCCTGTGGACTGGGGGCGTTTGGAGAATTCCACCACGGTATCTCCTGCCTGTCGTAAGAGGCGACTAATAGGGGCCATCGGGAGGTCGCCGGCGGGCAGCAGGGGGCTGTCCGCCGCTGGTAGACGCCGAGGGCGTCCTTCGGTGCGCGGGGGCTTCTGAGCCCCCCCCCATAGGAGACGGGCCGCAAGGCGGCACCGCGCAGGGGCGGCTGCGGACGAAGACTTAGACAACTCCGTCAGAGGAAGCCCGCAGCCGTTCCTAATGCGCCGAAGAGGGCCACCGCGGAGTTTTAGCTGGTAGGCCGTGCGTAGGTTAGTTGTACATAGGGACTCGGCCCTGCGGTCGCCCGAAGGTCGTCATCAAATCCGGGCGGCTCAACGCCGGGCCGTAAGGCACGGTTACCCCAGCATAGCCGCTCAGTCACCCCCCACGAAGGCTGGGCGGTAGTAATAAGGGACTTTCTCCGCGAAATCAAAAAAAAAAAGTAGTCTATTGATACTTAGTACATTAGTAGCTGTTAGACGCTCCAATAAGTTAAATTAAGGCCCTCTTCCGAGCAAACGGCCTTGAATATTTGTTCCTTACATTTAAGGCGCATGAATTACGAAGATGCAAATAATTACCAATAATTTCTTTGAAAACTAATTTCAGTTCTCTGAAAAATTTAGACTACCTACATATTCCTTATTAAATTTTCTATCTAATATTATTGGTTGCAAATTAAAATAATGTGTACTTTAGGAGATGGGCGGAATCAACAATGCAGAATCAATTATTTCCTTGTTAGGCTATACTGCGGCTATAGATAGAATAGCGTGACTATGTTCAGTACGATTAAATAATAACTGTTCCTAACTTCAGGCCGTTAACAAAACTTTGTCATATAAATCACATTAAAATAAAACTATTTTACGGATTTTACAGCGGTTTTTATATTATAACATTCTCCCGACGTTTCGAAGACTGCAGCCTTCGTGACCACGGACTGAGGTGTTGTTCATCCGCAAAGTCAAAATAACAACATCTACCTACATTTTACAATTATACAATTTTAGTTGTTGGTGGTCCGATCTACGCAGAATGAGCTCACAGTGTCTTGAAGTCTGGCAGCCGGTCTTTTGGGTTCCATTATTTATTTTATTTTATTATTTATTTTATTTATTTACTATACAGTCATTTACTAAATTAAAATACATACTATGTATACAAAAAGATAATATATAATTATAATCTAAATACCGTGATAAAATCCGCAAGATTATTATAATAATGTCTAACATTCGCGTAAATATAAGAAAGCATTATATAAATCACAGTTAAATTGTGTTATTTTAATAAAAAATACATGAGTTTAAAGTATATTTAGTTAAAATAAGTCGCAAAAAATGCGTACGTGTAAACAACCTTATGTCCTTGATAATAAAACCGTAGTTTCGATGTACCATTTTGTCTAGTAATAGGGGGTGAATAACTTAAGGAGCTGCTCCATACGGCGGTAGAAAACCACGATAACTTAGGTACTCATTCAGAAGAGCTCTGACATACGAGAGACCTTCTGGTATTTTAATTAATCTCAATATAAGTTTAGTATATTTTCGCCCCTTAAATTCTTTTTATTCTATATTACAAAAAAAGAAAAAGAAATTACATTATTAAAAACAAAGGACTTTTGTACGCGATAAAAATATTAATTTATACTTAAATTATTGGGGACCTTATATAGCTGGAGAGAATGAAATTTCAATTGACGACTAGCTTATCTTCGCGGCTTCGCTTGAAAGCGGTACAAACGCCCCTCTATATATTTTACCCGAAAAAATCTTGCCTATGTCTTTCCTAGGGCCCCAAACTATCTTCATGTCAAACTTTATCCAAATCCGATAGATTTTGAGTTCATCGCGTTCAGCCAGACAAGACGGGAGATTTTTATAATAAGTAAGAACATCAAATTATAATTATAATTAGTTTCACCCCCTATTACTCGGGGTTAAGTGGATACATCTCTACCTACCCTAAAATGTAAAATTATGATCACATATTAACTATCATTGCTCATTTGAACTCCTTTACCAGTCCACTGTTCATCTAACTTGACATCACACTCCAAGTCCCTCAGCGCCGACTTGATGTCGAACCCGAAGTCTTGCCCGAACTTCTCGTACGATTGGTTGAGTATAGCTTCGATTCCCAATTCGTGAAACTTCGGGTTTTGTTCGCGACAACGCGCCACCATGTTCCTTATCGCCCAGCAGCCGTTTTTCTGTAAATATTTATATATTGAATTCTTTGGCATTGTCAATATTCTTAAATTATGGTGAAACGAGCAAACAGTTCACTACAATATTTTTTTTTTACATTCCTATTAATATTATAAATGCAAAAGTTTGTGAGGATGGATTTATGTTTGTTCCTCTGCCAAGAAAAAACTAATGAACGGATTTGGATGAAACTTTACAGTGATATTGGTTATACATCAGAGTAACACATAGGCTACAATTTATAATGATTTTGTGTAATTTGGTCATAATATAACGATACATATCAAGTAAGTCGGAAAAAAAATTATCCCGGAATAGTCCTTCACGCGGGCGAAGCCGCGAGCAAAAGTTAGTCCTCTATAATATAGAGTCTATATAGTAGCAATATGCAGAAACTTGATGCGTGCCTATCACTCAACTTGAGAGTAGTGATGTAATTAATAGTTAAAAATAATTGGTCACATCACTAGTTAAAAGTAAAAAGAAAAACACGATAAATAAAAAGTTAGAAATATAACTGTTAAGGAATTATAATATAAAAAGAGTAAATATATTTTTCATGTTATTTTAAATGACTTTACAAAAAAAGAGGAGGTTATCAATTTGAAATGTTTTTTTTACGATGATTTTATTTCACTATTAACCTATATTGTTTATGGGCGGTCGTATCGCTTACCATCAGGCCAACGGCAAGCTCATCTCTACATTCAAAGTAATAAAAAAAAAGTGAAAAATGTGGTCTCATTTAGCAACGTAATGTCTAAATGACCCTGTATAAATGACGATGGTGATTTTATTATTTGGCCTATGTCCCCCACTTACCTGCACGGCCGCGTTATCAGGATGCACTTTCATGCAGTCGGCGATGACTTCAGGCGCGCCGCAGTCGAAGAACAGTCGGCTGTGCGTCGGCTCGCGGAGCGTCAGCGCCGCTATACACTTCAGGGTTAATGCTGTTGCTGTTGCGTTGCTCTGGATAGAAAAAAAAACATATATCAAATATCCATAACGGGGTGAATCGGGATCGAGGATTATTGTTTAATTTTTTTTTTATTTATATAATTGTAAAATGTGGGTAGATATTGTACCGTTGACTTTTCGGATGATCAACACTTCAGTCCCCCCGTGACCATAAAGGCTCCAAAGTCTTTGAAATGACACAAAACAAAAAATGACTAAATAGTATTAATTCTCTATATAATAATTAAAAAAGTATCAAAATTTGTATTAAAATCGATATCAATTTTAATTCGATACCTCTACGCGACAGACAGGCGGCAACAAAGGGATCCTATAAGGGTTCCTTTCGAGTGATGGAACCCTAAAAAGTGTTAAGCGATCACATGAGGCGATGCAAAAAAAGATCCTACGCGAATTCGCTTACACAAGTTATAAATCATGACTTACCGAATGTCTGGCCAATATGGACACCATAACAGGCGCTATACCACTTTTGACTAGATCTCTTTTCACATCATCGTTGCCTGCTAAAGCTGTTATTCTGAAAAAAAAAAAAGATATTCTTTTTACTTCCTCCTTATAAATAAAGAAACGATAGCCTATTTATGTCGAAAAAACTGTCGAGACGAATATCCGCAGGTTCAAAACCCAATGGCATGCACCTATGACATGAAGTCATGTGTGTGTTTTTTTAACCGACTTCAAAAAAAGGAGGAGGTTATCAATTCGGTGTGAATTTTTTTTTATGTTTGTTACTTCAGAACTCGCTCATTTATGGACCAATTTTGAATTTTTTTTTATTCGAAAGAATATACCTCTAGATTGGTTCCATAGTTTTTATTTCTACTTTAGTAATTTGGTTTTAAAACTAAAAAAAATTTAATAATTATGTCGTCCAAGTGAACGAGATCGCGAATTTTGCTTTCTTGTGACATTTTGTGGATTATCGCTTGCTGTAACGGTGAAAGAAAACATAGTGAGTATATCTGCATATTTAAGAACTTCTCCATAAGGCCTGTGAAGTCTACCAACCCGCACTAGGCCAACGTGGTGGCCTAAGGCTTAAACCCTCTCAGTAGTACAGGGAAGCCCGTGCCTTGTAATGGGACAGTATATAATACAGGGCTGGTATTATTCATTATATAAAAGAGAAAGTTTGTAAAGAAGATAAAAAGTTTTGTTACAATTAGTGCAGAAACTGTTTAATCTATTCCTGGATTACTTTATAGACTCTTATTCATACAAGAAAAGTACAATGTATTTTTTTGTATAGGTGAGTCATCAAGTAATAATGTATAATAACGATGCAATAAATTCGATCTCTGTTGCCACAACAACTAACATTCCATAGTAACAGTTAAATCATTACTCGCTCGAAGAGACAATACGTCTTCTTACAAATAGGGCTTCATTTTGTACTTCACTGCTTTAGGACAAGTTTAACAAACTATATCATATATCAGGCTTTAAACAGGCCGGCATTGTTATCATCATCATCAGCCCGTTGCAGTCCACTGCTGGACATAGGCCTCTCCCAAGGTAGGCCACAGAGCCCCGTCTACTGCTTTATGCATACAGTCACTGCCGGCCCTCTTCTGTAAGTTGTCCCGCCATCTGGCTTGAGGGCGTCCCGTGCTACGGCATTGTGTTTAAGGGATAAACATCACTCAATCGATACTCTAGAACCACACTTACCAAGAGGTGCAGTGAGATCATTTTGCAGTGACCATATTAAAACTATGAGCTCAGCTGAAAGAGGCGACTTCTTATCCTACGGCGACAAGAGCCATGGACTATCAACGCTAATAAATTGGCACGACCACAACCAGCGAGTGTTGAAAGGCGACATAATAAAAACGACTGACAACAACACTTCCATTACAAAGAACTGCATTATCAAGGTGAACCAAACATCGTGCAACGACTTCAGCGATAGTACGGATCAACTAAAGCATCGTACGCGACACATTAACTATTGGAAGTCCGAGTTAGAAAGAGCCATAGCGGATATCGACGCAGAGATCAACATTTTGGAAAACCAAAGACAACAAGTCAAGAACGCAATGGATACCTTGAAAATACCTGAATATATAACTGAAGAATGTTTGGATTTACGAAGGAATAGAATGCAAAGTGATTTAGTATACGATGTGCCACAAGAGGAATTGTTCACTGAATCAGCTGTTATACAAAATGTTAAACGACTTCATACAGATATGTTGAGAGACATAGAACACCAAATGAAAGTGAACGTTGCAGCGAAACATTCTCTTGAAAGAGATTGGAGCGATAAATACCTCGCTTTTAAATACGAAAGTGCTAATACTGATTTAGAGACGAAATCTCAACATGTTAAAGATTCTGCAGGTGCTACTAGACTATCGGAAGGTCAATCGAATGTTGAAACGTGGGAACATTATTCCATTAGTGCTCTAGACCAATTCAAAAAAGCTTTTGAGAACTCCAAGAACCTTAGAGCTAAAGTCGACGCAATACTCATAAACACAGCAAGAGATCTCCGCTCCCAAGATATCAAAGTAAACAAAGCACTCAGCGAAAGAATAGCGAGAACTGAACAAGTTAAAACTGAACTAGAAAATCAGTTATTACTGACGCTACAGAAGATAGTAGAGACGGAGAATATTCTAGAAACATTGCATGAAGAAATGATGAAGGTATCCCAGAGGATACAAGTCGCTCAGACGAGGCTCAACACGAAGAACTGGAGGCCAAACGTGGAGAACTGCAGAGAAGGATCTCTGATAAGCCTCATCGAAGAGGTGAGAGATTTGAATCAGTGCATGAGTCTTTTGCAGAAACGGTCTTTGGAGACGGAGAAGTTGAGAGCGGAACTTATCCACGAGAGATCTCTATTGGAGAATGAAATCATGGTGAAGAATAAAACTCTGCATATCGACAACCAGAGATGTTTATATCTGAGATCATTTTTCCAATCGGCGGAGAAATTGTGTGGTTTCTAAAAGTAATCTTTATTACATAACCTTTTAGAATTCTAGTAGTTTTGCACAAATGTAGTTTTTAAAACAATAAATGATTTTTCACCTATATTGTATTTACTTAGACTGCCTCGGTGGCGTAGTTGTATTGCATGTCCGGTACAATAGCGCTCTGAGGTCCTGGGTTCGAATCCCGGGTCGGGCAAAGTGATATTTGGGTTTTTCTGCTCAGTATCAGCCCGGAGTCTGGAATTTGTGCCCGATATGGCGATAGGCTCGCCCCCTATCACATCATGGGACGGAACATACTTGGCGAAAAGTGGGTGACCTAGTTGCGCCTCTGCATACCCTTTCGGGGATAAATGCGTGATGTTATGTATGTATATATGTATTGTATTTACTTTATGCGTCAAATGTAGGATGCAGACAATATAGTTCAGATTACTACACATTTAGTACTGAATCAACATAATGTAAACTTTAATAATATGTAGTAGGGCCTTTTATTCCTTAACAAAATATCAAGGCTCAGTATGACGAGTGCAGTATTTGTATTCTAGGTGGTGATACAAATCGATATAATAATATGTACTAGGTCCTAGATTCAGCGTACCGAACATTCACAGTGTTCAACTGATTTGAACTGATATCTATTCAAACTGACTTTAATATGGTCAAAATTGTCAGCTTGTGGTTGTCTACGGAGTGGCGCTCATGATATAAGAACTCGAGTCTAAGTGTAAAACTGGATTTGAATAAATAAAAAATATTAGTCAAATAAGTAACATTATTTGTAGTTCAAGTGAATAAATAGATTATAGCAGTGACGTTATGGTTGACATTTTAGTTCAGATTTTGAACAAATAGTTTATATCGACGCTTATAAGGCAATATTATCTAAGCGACAATCAGTAAATTTTTGAGTAGATTGATTTAAAGTTTTGATTTTAATATAAAAGCTCATAACAATTCAATTATTGTTCAATTAACAATTCAATTATTCCTAATGTTATTAAAATTGTCCTACACCTACAAAACCTAGATTAAATGACGCCGAAACATATAGCGATTCTAAATATTTATAGACTACATTTTCGGTATATTTGTCGCATAGATAGGATTGCCTTTGAAGCGTCGATATGGACGTTCGTGTCTATAGAATATACGTCAATGGTGATAGCATGTTCATGATCAGTCATAACGCTTACCATCAGGCGAGCATCTTCGTCGTCTATTGATATACAGGGTCATTTTGACATTGCGTTACTAAATGAAACCCCATACTCGTCTCCGCCTTTGCTGACATTGTACCAAAAATCATCCATTAATTACGAATATTTAAACCAAAAATCTTGGTTTTAGTTTTCTGATTTTTTGATCATTTTGTAGCTTAATGGAAATGTAGCATGTGCGTGGGTGTATTTATGACTAAAAGTATGATGTTGCCGCTGCGACGAATTATCTTAGAGTAATAATAGTGGCCTTAGGGCGCGTAAAATTAAAATTACTTTTTATTAATATTTATTTTGTTTGAAACTTACTCTTTTTTATTTTACATCTAGGGCTCAAGTAACTTATTGTAAAGTGTTATTTCCAAGTAGATAAGTATGTGGTTTAATTTAGTAACGCGATGTCAAAATGACCCTTATAAAAATTAATGGAAACTTACAATTTATTAGCTTGCTGTACAACAGCAACATTTTCATAATTATCAGCTAGCACTGTAAACAGTACGTCGGATCCAGCATCGGCGACCATTTTGCACAACTCGTGACGTACCAACAAGGCGGCCATTGTTAGCATCAGCTCTGAAGCTAGCGGCGGTTGTGTGTTCTCTACGGAGGGAATAGAGTTGCTTATCGGTTGGCGAAGTTTTAGATGGGTAATTTTAATTCAGTACTTATGGCACAGAAAATACGGATTACAATCATTGAAAATAATTTAGTTAATTGCTGTCTATGATTGCTTCGGTGGCGTAGTTGTATCACGGTACGACTGCAGTGCTAAGGTCTGGGAATCGATCTCCGGGTTGAGCAGTGATATTAAATTTTTCTAGCCAGTATCAGCCCGGAGTCTGGAATTGGTGCCCGATATGGACATAGTCCCCTATCAGATTATGAAACGAAATACGCACAGCAGAAATTGGGTGCACCAGTTCCGCCTCTGCCTACCCCTTTGGGGATTAAAGGTGTGAATATGTCTGTTTATTGTTACTGATCATAATAAGTACACTTTATGCTAACAAAAGTTCTCTTTTTGTTTATTGGCAGTCACCAAGGGTTAATTAGAATGATTGGGGTTCAATACTTGTGTTAAAAGCTATTTTGGAGCGGAAGCCCACATTGCCATTCTTATGATGGAAGTCGTTTAAAACAGGACATAATCAGTTTACCTTTTAATAAATTCGTGAGTGGTACCAAAAGGTGGGCACCCAATTCCTTCGCATGGTCATGCGCTTTGCCAAATTCAACTCTAATGTCATCATCTAATGTCAATTTCCTAATGACTTCAAGGGTTGCACTCAGCAACTGAAAAATATTAAAGTCTTTATTGCCATCGAAAAACTTAAATTGATCGCAGTATTCATCGATATCTAATTCATCATGCCTTTTATGTGCAGGAAGAAATGGGTAAAATCAAGGAAGAAGAAATGACAAAGGTAGGTAGTTTAGAATACAACCTGTCAGTTCACTAAATGATTTCAATTGAATTTATCTAAAATGTATACCAAATTATGCGTTTTATCTACGAATTTATTAACTAAATATATAATAAAATATCAATGAGCAAAAATACGAATTAAACTTCTAATACAAATTAAATCATCACTATTTCAAAAATGTCATTTTGTGGACTGCGCATCTACGTCCAATTTATAAATAATCAAACTCAAATGCATTATAGCTGGTTTCGATGAACACCTACAATCTACTTATAAAATATTGAGTAAAAAAAATATTTTGGATAAATTTTATAAAAATTCATTTCAATTTATTGCAATTGTCGCTTTGGTGTCACATTGTTAGGTACATAATCAGAGACCCTGTAGAGTAACATAGAGTGGGAGAAACTTTTTCTTAATAAAATATAATATTTAGATTTATTGAAATGTTAAAGTATGTACAGAATGTATAAGGGTATTTATTTAAATGTTAAAATTCATTTTCAATGAAATAATATAATAGTCTCATACCTTCACATTGCCAGTAACCTTTAGCATACACTTGAGGTTATCAGAAATACTTTTCGCAAACAACTTCTGTCGGTTCATCTCATGTTTTATACAACAGTTTGTGGTCCATTTGAGAGTTGACGTTAATATCTCTTCATCTTCTACATTATCAAGCATACTGAAAAAAAGTTTAAGCTTCTATTATCAAGGGTTTGTGCAAGATTCTTTATTCACTATTTAAATATTTTACCAGTGAGCCGATTGGATACTAATGTGTATAATGATGACTTATGTTTACACGAATGTTAGACATTAAAGTTAAATTATTTTTCGTATTTTATAGCGGTTTTCATATTATAATTAATGCAACCCAAAAGACCGACTGCCAGACTTCAAGACACTGGGAGCTCATTCTGCATAGATCGGACCACCAAGCAAAACATTTAAAAAATGTATTATTATAAAAATAAAGGTAGAATTTGTAACTTTACGGATGACCAACACCTCAGTCCCCCCCGTGACCACGAAGACTATAAAATCCGAAAAATAGTTTAATTTTAATACTTATGTGTAAATAATTCAGACTATCAATCTATTATACAGTAGAATCCGGTTATAACGAATAACAGCTGTTTTCAATAAACAATCCCAATCTCAATCTTCAATCCTATTTCGAGAATAAACCAATCAAAATAACTTATTTATAACTATGTATAAAATACTTTGTTCTGATTGGTTCCTTTTCGCGATAGACCGAAAAAAGCGATCGAGATCGTTTATTGAAAATGGAGGTAAACAGCAATAATACAATAAGACATATTGTGTTTTCAGTGATATGTGGTAATTAATTCTTTATATTTCTCATTTACTTTTAAACTATTGCGGGTGACTACCAAAAGGTGACATTACAGAACTTATGATAAATAAATATCTTGGTTAAGTTTCTCGTATAAGCGCTTTCAATTTAATTCTAATTGAAAAAAAATAGCACCATAAAATAAAAAAAAATCTGCAATAAATGAAACAATTTATTATTAAACACTTACTTCTTTATCAAATCAATCCCCTTATGATCAAGGAGGTCTGGCTGCATGTCCATTAATGCTATCAGGCAGTCCAATACCTTCAATATCAGTCGCCTGTCATGATCACTCAACTCTTGGAAGAATTTACTCTGTTTCGAGTCTAAGATTGTGATTAGTACTTTGTACGCGCCATCTTTACTTGCCCTGACTCGCCGAGCTATGTCTTTAGCGCATTCAGACTGAAAAAAATAATATGTCACTATTCATTTTATTTTTATGGTCTATATTTTTAATTACTATGACTGTATTTTTTTTATACTTAGATAACTAACTGCAAGTAAAGAAATGTCTTAGTAAGACCATTTTTTTTAAATATTGTGTGATAATATTTTATTTCAAGAAGCTTTGTTTTTAAACTACATTTAAGAAAGATAAATATAAAATGTAATTATAGCTGCTTCACAGTATCTCTTTTATATTTTGCATAATTAATATTATATCTATAAAAAGGCTTTTTTTGTTAAAGAATACTGGTTTAATTTTAATCTATAACAATTATTTCTATATTATGAAATTAATATCAACTCATAAATACCTTCAATGTATCAAATTCTTTCATCAGATCATTAAAATCGCGTTGTTTGTCATCCCAAATTTCTTTCAATTTCGCTACCGTTGTGGACACTAGATGGTCATCTCCAGAACTTAGTGCTAAGTCTTTTATTATATTTGATAAGTCCACACCCTACAAAAAAATACAGCATGTGAACAATGGATCCAAGGAACATTTCTAGGTTTGTGAGAAGTGACAACTGCCCATAGCAGTAATATCATCTAGAAATGTAGATTACAAAACATTCTGGGGCTATACAATTGTCACCCTGAGACAGTTGCAGTCTGGCCGCCTCAGAGGAAGGAGGAGGGGTAACAGTTCAAATGCCCTGGGCCTCGAGCTTTCATGGAGGGCATTGTGTTGACTAACACAGCCACGATCCCATAGCATGAGATATTGAGTCAATTAATGGTTACTAATTACCCTGCCTATGATCTTATTCCAGCAATACCTAATTGACATACATGCTACTTCAAAAGCTACTTCAACTTGAATCTCTCTGGTGCATTATACTTCTAGCAATAGAAACTTAAAGAGGCGGTAGACTAGATGGTCGTGGAACGGACTGCCGAGACAATTGTCCACAGGTTCAAATCCTAAGGGCACACACCTCTGACTTTTCTAAAAATTATGTGTGTATTCTTTGTGAATTATCGTTTGCTTTAACAATGAAGGAAAACATCATGAGGAAACCTGCATACCTGAGAAATTCTCTATAGGAATTTTCGAGGGTGTGTCGAGTCTACCAATCCGCACTAGGCCAGCGCGGTGGACTAAGGCCTAATCCCTCTCAGTGGTAGAGGAGGCCCGTGCCCAACAGTGGGTCAGTATATAATACAGGGCTGATATTATTATATTAATAGAAACAAAATGTTGATAGTTACCCAGATAGGATCATGAACCTACCATTAAATATTAAAATACCCAATGAGGCAATCAATGAGATCAATTTGCATTGCAAATAATTTATGGACGTGATTGGACTATATTAAAGTATTATTCCATGATACAAATCGTGATATGACATCACCAGATGATATCAGACATTACTCATTAGATCAGCAATTAGCAATAGAAACAAAGTGACCCTACCGCACCTGATGGCAACTGGATTGGGGTCCAATAGAATGTAGACTGATGAGAGAAAGTTACATAGATACTTATCCTTTATATGGATACTAGCGACCCGCCCTGGCTTCGCACGGGTGCAATGCTGATACTAAATACACTACAGAAAAACTGTGAATGTTGTATATAAAAATATAGTGGCCCGCTCTGGCTTCGCACTGGTATAACATAACAAAATAACAGTATTTCTCCACTATTTAATGGATGTTATTATTATACATATAAACCTTCCTCTTGAATCACTCTATCTATTAAAACAAACCACATCAAAATCCATTGCGTAGTTTTAAAGATTTAAGCACACATAGGGACAGAGAAAGCGACTTTGTTTTATACTATGAAGTGAAGTAATCTTTGGAAATATTAATTATATTAATTATATTATATAAATATTAATTATATTATATTAACGCTTAGAGAATATACAGAGAGTGTTTACACGACACCTGGCTTTTCTCACTCCTGGCTTTTCACATAGATCTCCATATAATCTACGGTTGAATAAATTTAAAATGTTATCGCTCACTAATCGTCGTAAACTCCAGAACATGTGTCAGCTTCATAAGATTATAAACGGTAAAACTAATTGTAACCATATACTCGAACGTTTCAGCCTTTCAGTTCCGCGAAATCACCCACGAACTCCAACTCGCAACATTCTTTATACTCCATTTTCTAAAACTAACTTGGGTCTTCAATCACCCTGTACTAGAATCTGCAACCAGTACAATCAGTTTTTAATAGATTGTAAGGAATTAGACGTGTTCCATGACTCTTACCCGATCTTTAAACGCAAGATTTACGAATCACTTTCATAACCCTCACAATTACATGGTTTATCTCATATTATTTTTTATTTTTTTGTCATAGAAGTTAAGTTTTTGTTTTTGTTTTTTTTATATTGTATCTGTAGTTTAAAAAATTGTTCATTATTATTAATATTATGTGTACCGTATTGAGGCCCCATAAAAATATGCTACTCGCTGAGTGCTGTGGCGAATGTTATGTACGCCGTACTTGTTGTACATATCAGCGACTATAATATTGTTTAAAACTAGTATAACTATGTGTAACTGTTATTATATGTACAATGTGGCAGTGCTAATAAATAAATAAATAAATAAATCTACATAAAGACCACTGCCAAACATAGGCCTCCCCTAAAGGTTTCCACACAAACCTGTGGAAAGCGGCCTGCATCCAACGTGTTCCTGCAACCTTTATCAAGACGACTGTCTACCTTGCAGGTGGATGTCCAACATGGAAATATTGATCTGATTCTAAAAATGTATCTTACTTCTTATCTTACTTATATTATAAATGTGAAGTGAAATGTTTGGATGTTTGTTAGAAGTAAATGAAGAAACAACAGCAGATTTTGCATGAAATTTGGGACAGAGGTGAACAATGCCGTTGGTTATAACATAGACTATTTTTACTGATTACTAATTTGCTCCTATGAGATTAATGGAACTTTTTAGTCTGATTTTATAAATGGATGGCACTGGCATCATATTGTGTTTTTGGAACTTTAAAACCATTTAAACCATATTTCTCTACACAGACATAAATACAACAATAGTAGCTGAAAAGGTATTTCCGCGAGCAAAGCCGCAATTATCACCTAGTTTACTAATAAAAATCTACATGATCTTTGAGTGATGCAGGCTGCCTTTTATCTTAGAAATTAATTGAATCATAATTGAGAGTGAATGAGTTATAACACAAATAGTACAATGCAAATAAATAAGAGTTTTCTGTTACATTGACCTTTGCATTTTCTTTTTAATTTAGAATTTTAGACCATGACCAACGTGATTATTTCCTTACACAGAACTTAATAAAAAAAATCTTTTAACCAATTAGGATTAGAGACCAACTTAAAACTAATTAACAATTAAAAAATAATAAAAAAAATAACTTACTTGTGCTTCAAATTGAGCTACGGCTTCGTTTATTGCTTCTTCTGGACTCATGTCGAATTCTTCCATATTTTCTTTAACAACCTCATCGTAGGTGTCTTGGGTGATTACGCGTACCATGTTTAATATCTTAGCTTCAAGTCTTATGTGATTTTTGTACTATGTTCGCTGTACTTTTATAGAAAAACTTAAATTGATTCGCAGGTGAAAACCGATACAACTTGAACGAGGACGTCAAAATATCAAGAAAAAAATTATGACATGATCCTGTCATTTTTTTTTTTTTTTTTTTTTTATAATTCGTCCTTATAGGACAGGCTATAGTCTTACGACTATACTGCCTAGTCTTACGTATTTCTTTTCTTCAAATTTAAATTCTTAATATATTGTCTTTCGTAAGTATTCCAATTAGTAGTTTTCGTAAGTATAGTCAATTCCAGGTAAAGTATAATCCATTTTTCCAATTGTCAAATCCAGAGTAAATATCAATTCAGTACGATTTTCCTCGTCAGTGAATATGTTTCATACTATCCGTAAAATATGTTTTTACTATCCTCTTCTTAATTTAAAGCTTCATTGAGATATAGAATTTGCAATTCCACTATTTGCTCTTTGCTCCATGTATTGAGCGTGCTTCAAAATTTCAAAAACTTAGAGTAAGTACTTCCTCTAAGTTCAAATCAAATATAATCAATGGCAGATATTATCTGTCAGACTCAGCTGTTAAAGAACTGATTATAATACATTTTATAATATATGTCTGAAACCAATATCCTGTAAAATAGTTAACAAGTAAGACTTAATAACAATATTTACAATATTACTACGTAATAGAAATTTCAACGAAATAAACAAAAAACAACTAAATATCATTTACAGTGTCTTTTATAAATTTATACAAGTAAACATAAGTTGAGGCATTCTTAAGCAACTCTTTTAAACATTGCGGGACCCGGTTAGGCTTCTTATAGATTTTTAAAAGCTCATCCGCCAACACAAGGCGCTGAATGTTGAAAGATGAACATTCGAAGAAAATGTGATGTAGTGATTGAATTTTTTGTGATTGACAATATTCGCAATAGGGAGAATTAGCCATTTTAATACGATGAAGATGACAATTTAATCTATAATGACCAAAACGCATACGACAAATAATTGAATAAAATTTTCTATTGATAAAATTATTTTTCTTGCAAAACCAAGGAGTGGAGTTTATTTGGACATCCATACTAGCAAACCAGTTTCCTTTATTTTCATGAGGTGTGTGTATTGATATGAATGTCTCCCCCATGCTTGACACATACGCTGTTTTAAGAAACTAACAGCGTCTGTGTGTGGTATGGATACAGTCATATCAATATTGGAATTAGGAATTAATTCTTGTAACTCAACAATTTTTTTGGCCAGGTAATCTGCCCTTTCATTTCCTATGACGCCAATATGTGAAGGAACCCAAACAAAACGAACTACTATATCTAATTTGGACAGTTCGACCCATAGTTCTTTTATTAAATAAATGACATAATTAGTGTTAGCATGAAATTTATTATTTGCAAGGTTTTCTAATACACTCCTGCTATCACTAACTATTATCCATTTAGTATGGTCAGAATTAAAATTTTTTATGTGTTTTAAAGCACTGAAAATGGCGACAGCTTCAGCTGTGAAGATACTAGCAGCTTTATCAATTTTTTTACCGATGCCTATATTTGAAGAGGGCTCATATATGGCAAAAGACACAGCCCTATCATTTTTGGAGCCATCAGTATATATAAATTTATGGTCTGAAAATTTTAAAAGCATATTGATTACTTCTTCTTTCGAGGGCAGGTCCCTTTTTTTGATTTAAAATTATATCAATAGATGGAAACTTACTAATGTAAGATCCTTCATAGCAAGGCAAAATGTGTTTTGATTGATAAATGTTCATGTTTTTAATAAAGCTCATGAACTCTTGAAGACCTTGTAAAATATAAATTGGTTTAGGGAGAATTGAGTAACAGAATGCAACAAGTTGGCCAAAAGATTATTATTAGTTACACTAAAAAGTTTTAATATGAATCTTTCTTTCAAGTAATTAAATCGAATACTTAATGGTGGGACATTACATTCTATTTGCATTGCATTTATGGGAGTGCTTCTGAATGCCCCGGTAATAATACGCAAACACTTGTTTTGCAAAACATCTAAACTATTTACAATTCTAGCATCTGCAGCAAAAGCAATAAAAACCATATTCAAAATGACTACGAACTAACGATTTGTACAATAACAACAAAAATTTGGGGGTCAGAACCCCAATATGAACCAGACAAGGACTTTAAAATGTTACATGCTTTATTTGCCTTATTAATTATATGTTTTAAATAATTATTCCAGGATAAATTATATGAAATATGGACACCCAAAAATTTCACTTCAGATGTAGTGGGTAACAAACAATTATTATATTGCACAGCAGGTGTACTGTGACAATGTTTACCAAATACAATAACTTTAGACTTGGATGGATTCACACTGAGATCAAGGTAAGAAAAATAGTTGTACAATTTTGCTAATGCATCATTAATTGTTGAAACCACTTGTGATACATTAGTTCCAGATGTATAAACAACCAAATCATCTGCGAATTGTAAATTTTTAACATAAGGGCCCAATATTAGATTTAGTCTACGGATATACAATATGAATATTAAAGGCGACAATATACCCCTTGACAAACTCCTTTTGACGAAAGTCTAGGACCATAAAGGTGTCTATTAAATTTAGTAAATACTTCTCTGTTCATTAAGAAATTTTTAATCCACTTTATAATTTTTTCAGGAATCCCTATTTGTAATAACTCAAGGCATAGAATATCTATGTTTACACTATTAAAAGCACCTGCGATGTCAAAGAATACACTGACCATGTTTTCTTTTGCGGATATAGTGTTTTGTATATCCTGCTGTAACTGGCAAAGGCTTTCTCTAGCAGAACGATTTCTACGGAAACCAAATTGATTGGAAGGTAATATATTATATTTTTCTACATAGAACTCTAAACGATGTTTAAGCAATTGTTCAAATAATTTACCAACACAAGAAGTAAGTGCTATAGGGCGATAAGAATCGGGGGTGTAACTTTTGGCTTATCAGGTTTTAAAATTGGTACAAGGCAATCCATTTTCCAGTCTTGTGGTATTATGTTATTATCCCAAAGAAGATTCAAGATTTGTAAAAATATCTCTAAACTTGTAACACTGAGCTTTTGAATAAAATATATGACATTCCGTCGAGACCATAAGCAGAATCTCTACGAGATGAGATGGCTGATATGAGTTCTTTTATCGTAAAAGGATTGAGGAGAAAGCTATTGTTGTTATTTACATTATTGGTAAAAAGTAATTCTGAGTTATATTGTACAGAGTCCGGAGTATATTTCTTTTAAAAAATCAGATACCCATAAGTCATCTTCATGATTATTAAAATTATAGGTTTTATTAAATTTTCGCATAAATTTCCATATGATAGACAATGGTGTGCATCTATTAAAGGTTTCACAAAGAGAGAACCAACTTTTTCGCCTTTCTATTTTTAAAGTTAGTTTTTAACTGCTCTAAGCCTTTTGAACTGTAAATAAGTTTCCTGTGTGGGATTATTCTTGAAAGATATATATGCAGTTTTGAAATTTGATACAGCCTGTGTACACTTTTGATTCCACCACGGAAGTGTAGGGCTTTTCCTATTGTTTCTCTGACATGAATGAGTTGTAATATTTGAGTTCTCATACAAATATGATCTATTACAATTGGGAATAGAATTCGCAGCTGCAGTGCGCAAAATTTTGCAAAAAAGGAGATATGAGTCAAGAGGAGTTGTATCATCTATTACAAAATCTACTAATAAAACATCAACTTGTTTTCTATACATTTGCCAATCCACCAGTTTGTAATTTGGGTAAATGGGCAAATGTACAGCATTAAAACAATTTCCTTGAGTGTGAATGTTGGGTTGACTAATCATTACTTTTATGATTATAGGAATATGATAACTAGTACCAAGAGGACAATCATGTACAGACCAGTCACAGTTGAGAGCCAGTGATGAAGATACCAATGATAAATCCAAAGCATTGGGTCGCCATGTTGGAGAACCGATAGTCGTTGCTTGCCCATCATTAAGGAGAACCAAATTATTATCCTCAATAACCTCTAGAATATTTCGACCACGCGGGCTGTCGGAACCACAGCCCCAACAAGTGTGATGAGCGTTAAAATCGCCCGCAAATATGAAAGGACTAGGAATAGACTTAACCAATGTATCAAAATTGTTTTTGCTGAAGACTGGGTTAGAGTTTAAAGGACTATAGAAACTAACTATACATATATCTTTATTATTAACTGTTATTTTCACACATACATTTTGTAAGGAATTATCGAAATAGGTGTTAATTCTAGAATAAATAATGCTTTTATGTATTATAATTGCAACACCATTGTGTTTGTTACCACAATCATTCCTTTCAACATTGTAATTTTTAATTTTAAAATTTTGTTCAGGTTTTAACCAAGTTTCACTGATTATAGCAATATGAATATTGTGTGTATAAAGAAAATTAATAAATATATGTTTGTTACTATTCAGACTTTGGGCATTCCATTGTATTATATTTAAAGTTGATAAATCCATTATGAAGATGAAGGGAATTTATTACTTAGCGTTGCTTTTAAAACTTCTTTAATGGAAGTAGAATTAATAGGGGCATCTTTATTACTTATTATTTTAATAATTGTTTCAACTAATGTGCTTATAAATGTATCCGATTTCATTAAATTATTAATTTGCGTATCTAAAGTACGAGCAGAAAGAGCTGGAAATGCATTGGAGTCAAAAGTTCTGAATATGTGGCATTTCTAGATTTTATTTTATTTTCTTCAACCTTTTGTTTTTTATTGGACATGTCGACGAAATAGCAACGTGATTGCCTTTACAGTTGACACATGTGGCATCTTTAGAGTCAATTTGGCAATTTTAAAATTGTGATTTAATGTACAAATCGAACATACTTCTGCATTACGGCAGAATTTAGCAATATGTCCATATTTCAAACATTTAAGGCATTGCTTAACGGGAGGAATATATTTACTTACCTCGTGTCGCCACGAGTCAAGATATATGTAGTTAGGGAGGATGGTGGAGGCGAAGGTTACAGCCACTGCCTGGGTCGGAATAAATTTTAGCACACCGTCGTTCCTTTCACCCTGCGCATAAAGCGCCTGACCTGCACTACGTTTTTGGAACTACCAATCAACGAAAAGACCTGTTTATTGGACATATCAATAGGAACCGAAGTGAGAACTCCAGTGACCTCTGTATCTCTAGCGGGTATAGTTGCGTTCAGAGACAGTTGGTCGAGCAATTTTTATTTTGTATGAACATGTTAGCATTGTTAGGCAAATCAAATGTTATTCCAACCTTGTACTTATTGATGGAGCGCAAATGCATAACACCTGATACTCCATGCTCCCGTATACCTTTTGAAAGGGCCATGCGATCCCTATCACTGAATACTTTGTTCTCGTCCAGGTGGTTAAGGAAGACTATTAGTTCGGTTTGATTTGTATCCTCGGGATACTTACGTGTGTACCCTTTTACCTTGTATATTTTATATTTGTCTTTGGGATCTTTATGTTTTGATCCTGCAGCTCCAAGAGACTCCGACGAATCCGTGTCTGAAGATCCGAAGCTCGATAGGTCTGGATCCGGAGGTTCAAGTTCATCTTTTCTCCGTCTCTTCCTGCCCATTTTGATGGGCTAACTATTTATGTAGACACTTATTTAATAAATATGTGAAGGCTAATGTACAAAATATACTAGAAAAGCTTTTTTTTAAATAAATAATTCAAAAAGGGCGCCTTTGCTTATTCACAGTTTCCCGCCTTTTTTTTCTGATCCTGTCATTTATCAAAACGTCAATATTGAACAAGTAATTGACACTTGACAGTTTTCAACTGTCATTTGCAAAAATAAATGTTTACAAATACCACATTATATCAAACGAAAGATAATTATAAAACATAATTTACAGTTTGTTTTATTTACACAAATAATATGAACTGTATTGTTCGATCGGTAAAATATAAAAAATAAAACCAAAATACATATATTATCACAATACGATTTGGTCTTAAGAATTTATTTTATTTATCATATAAAGTTACCGAACGTACTACTATGTTAACAAAGTTAGTGAATCTACGAAATTGTAGTAATATTAGGTTATAACATAGCTATCATCTTTGATGAGATAATACTTTGTTTGATACAAAACAGCTTTCTAAGTCACGGTGCGTTTGAAAAGTAAGTTAGTATAACGAACGTAAATAATTCTAAATTAATATATTTTTAAGTAATTCTTCAACATATCTTTTGTATTTGCCATTAAAAACTAAATAAATATGAGTATACTGCACATTTATTTTAAGTTGGATGTCGTAAGGGGGTTTCTTGATTTTTTCAATGCAAAAACCAAAAACCATATGTTCCGATTGTCAATGGGATGACGCATAGTCTACAAAAAGAAATAATTATCGTTTCGTATGTGTAATTACTCAATAATTTTGCGATAAAGCGAATTATTTACTATTTCAAGTTATTATAATATCAAAAAATGAGTTTCCTAGGGAAAATATTTGGTGGTAAAAAGGAGGAAAAAGGGCCCACGACACATGAGGCGATACAGAAATTACGCGAGACAGAGGAATTACTCATCAAAAAACAAGAGTTTCTAGAAAAGAAAATCGACCTAGAGATACAAACAGCAAGAAAGAATGGCACAAAGAATAAGCGCGGTGAGTGTAACGATATATTTCGTCCATTGTTGGGATCAAATTGTGTTTGCGACGCAGTATTTATTGCTATGTAGTTTCGCTGTCGTCCTTGTTATGCTGTTTGTGATTCCGTTAATCACGCCTGTGTGCTCAATAGTCCCATTTCGTGTGGGAAGCACAAACTTCTAAGACTATAAACAATATAAATTTTTCTATGAGATAATTGGTTGGCAATAGGAAACTATCAGGAACAAATATCTAGCTACTAGTCAGATTGACCTTTTGTCCTACTTTTGAAAATGTTTTATATTCTCAAACATTGATTTTGACACTGCTGTATATGCATTGCAGTGTGTTGACGGTCCAATAGTTTATACATTATTATCTTCTATGATATTATTCAAAACTGAAGATTGTTCTATCTAATTTGATCTTAATGCAGGAAAAGACAATGAAAAATACACAAAACAAGTATTTTTAGTAATGGATGGCTTACTATTACAAGGTTCTATGTTGTAATTTCTTTTTGTACAAATTGAATTATATTTATCACATAATTCTATGTATTTTTTTTGTAAATAATTCCAACAATCACAACAGATAAATAAAGGGGAACCGTGAAATAATCTTTTCTAATTATTCTAATATAAGTAGAAATTAACATTGGACCTTGTAACAGAGAGAGAGCGATATTTACTACACATATTTCAAAATGAATACATCTAATTATTTCTTTATAATCCAACCAGTTCTTATAACCTGTTACTCTGAACTTGTATTAGGAAATGAATGTCCATTGTCTTTGCGTCATAAGAGATCTTGTGACAAATAAAGTTACTGCATACAGTTACCTATTGCGCCATCATATTATTATAAATGTATTAAGTAATTAGTTGGTCTGATACACTTATTGTTAATAATCATAATGTTATTTGTTAGCATAGGTATGTTTACCCCTTTTCTTGACACTTGTTGATAAAAAGTGTGACTGAAGTGGATAGAAGAAAATGTCACTATCACTATCAGCTATGACGCTGAATATACCTTGTCTCACAAAGGGGTGGGCAGAGGCTATGGATGGCTACTTAGCATGACTCTGGCACTTCCTATTGTCACATATATTATGATGTAAAGAAAATAGGTGTTTCATAAATTATCCAATGATATTCCACCATGCTACGGACAGCAGGCAAAGTTTTAAGGGCTGTTCAGTTGGTTCTTTATTTTGATTTTGTGGTTTATCCCAAGGGATGTAAATTTAATGGACTTAAAACCGAAATTAAAATATTTGCTTATATTTTAATCTTTTTATGGCTATATGACTTAATCAGAAAAAAATGGGATTCTTTTTTTTATGTTTATGCAAAGTGAAAATCAAATTCTGTTAAGGCGATACCTCAAGGTCCATTTTCATACATTTTGTTTCACCTTTAATCTGGGTAACTAAACAAGTATTGGCAAGTAAAGAATTTAAATTCACGTCTAGTTAGTGATTAGTTCTCGCAGTTGAAAGAAAAACGTAAAAATAATTAATAATCATGGATATTTCTGCCTTTAAAATTTCGTCATATTAAATTTTAAAGGCAGAAATATCCATGATTATTAATTATTTTTACGTTTTTCTTCCCTGCGCGATGCGGCATTGTGTTTCCTCTCTACGAAGGGATTTAAAAGTTTCTGTGCTAAGAAGCCCCTAAACACCTCGTTTACTCTGCCACTAATGACCGCCAAGGACTCCTTATAGCCTCTATTATACTTATTGTGAATCTCCACTAATTTTCCAAATTATATTTTCCAGCGGCAATCGCGGCACTCAAGCGCAAGAAGCGTTACGAGAAGCAGCTTACCCAGATCGATGGAACGCTCACGCAGATCGAGGCGCAGCGGGAAGCGCTTGAGGGCGCCAACACCAACGCTCAAGTACTGAACACCATGAAGGAGGCGGCCAACGCGATGAAGCTCGCCCATAAAGATATGTTAGTATTGATTTTAGATTTTGGATGGTTTATTGTATATGGGAATGTAGGTTTTTTGTTAAGAAAATTATCTTTGAAGTGCTTTTGCAAATGCTTTTGTATAAAAGAGCTTGGGTTAATGATCCTGGGATTTCAGTTCTCCCTCCCAATCTCTGTGTATGAAATGAAATAACTTCTGAGTCACTGAAACGCGCGAAGTTAAAGTAGTCGTTGAGTTTACTGAAATGATCTTATTTTCTGAGCTATTTTTTATTTGTTGTTCCGTAATAACCTTATATAAAGTATTAGATTTTTTTTAATAAAGATGAATGAAATCAGTTAAGTCATTCTCAAGTTCTATGAGTAAGGGAAATAGGATTCATTTATTGATGTATACAATGTGTAGATCATTGCCTATCTGTAACTTTTAAAAATACTAATAAACTCCACTTCCCCAGTGACGTGGACAAGGTACACGACATAATGGACGACATAGCGGAACAGCACGACATATCGCGCGAGATCACCGAAGCAATCAGCAACAACGTCGCGTTCCCCAACGATATCGACGAGGACGAGCTTGAGAGGGAGCTTGAGGAGCTTGAACAGGTTAGTTTGTCATTCGTTCATTTAATCTTTCGTTCGGTCGTTCGTTCGTTCTTTCTTTCGTTCGATCTACAACAGATGTTCACTTTGGCCTAAAGATACTAAGGCCTCATAACTTGTTCATTCATTTTATAAAGGTCCACTATTCATTCGTTCTTACTAATGTAACTATTTTGGTCACTAGTTGCTTTATCTTTACATATATAAAAATTGTAATAAACCAATGTCTGTACATAGATATTGAAGAAAAGACCAACAGAAGGCAAAACAACGGTTATTAGAATTTTTGTTTGTATCTTTGTATCTGCATCACTTAAAAATACTGGTTCTAATAGTATGCAATAAAATAAACTTCAAAAAGTTTACATTTTAGATAAAGTAAAGAGAAATTCATATTTCGATTAAAGTTAAGGTGTAAAAGTGTTTTGAAGTTTTGAATTTGTTCAGCTACTTTTGTTGTTGACTGTACAATGTATAAGTGTGGGTACTGTAAATGTGTCAGCTTAGTATTAGCGGCTCTCAATTTTTTTTTAACAAAAACAGACATCATTTCATAGCCATCAAAGTGGCCCCCAGTGGGCTTCCTACCGCCGCTTATCAGTCGACGTTCAATTAAAGACTTAATTAATCAATAACTTTTTTTTTATTAAATATCAAACATTAATATCTCCAGGAGGATCTGGACAAGGAGATGCTGGGCATCAACGTGCCGACGGACAAGCTGCCGGATGTGCCCGCCTCCGAGCTGGTGCACGACAAGCCCAAGCCGAGCAGGTCCAAGCAGACTGGTGAGTACATGATCCCATGGTTGGAGAATGTATTACTAGCATTTGTTCGCTGATTTCGATCTACTAACTGATACTGACCAAAAATTAATTTTACTCATTTGGCTAATATTTTATATTTACATCCAGATTTACACTAACACTCGAGTTCTTATATTATGAGCGCCACTCCGTACATAACGACATGCTGTCAATGTTCAAATCATACTAAAGTCAGGTGTACGTATTGCAGTACAGTTGAGTCGAATACAATGAGTGTACGGAACGCCAGCTCTAGTACGTAGTACATATATATCGACGGTAATAAGTACATAATTGTCTTTCGTCAATTCATAAATACTAAATATATTATTTGGATGCCACTCTGCCAATAATTTTAATACATTTTTACGGTTGCTGTTTTGAGTGATTTTTGGAAAATTGTGAAGTTGGCTTTACGAAAATATACTCTATTTACTGAAACCTATGTTTTTTTTTGCAGAGGACGATGAGGAACTGGCCCAACTGCAGTCGTGGGCGACATAGATCCGCGCCTTTACAACATGTGATATATTTACTTGTAGCGTTAATTGTGTATAGTATCAGTTTTGTTTGCCAGTGCATATTGATAAATCACACGATTCTAGCTTACAGTCTATTTGAAGAGCTATTTTAGTTTAGAATGGATGTTTGAAAAATGGTCCTTCGAACCAGAATTTTTATCTGTATCTTCAAACATATAGGGTAGGAATTAATGCCTTGAGTATCGACATTTTTCAGTGTTTCTATCGATACATAATACTGATAATTTCACAATACTAATCGATTGTCGATATAAAACATCGGTTACAAATATTCGAAGATTAGTGTGCTCAAAATGTAGAATCTCTGAAAAATAAGCACTGTCAAGCCAAACTGAAATATAAATATGTATTTAACGTCAATATTGCTTGAGACCCTTTAATCTGCCTTATATATAGTCTAAATATTGATAGGATTCGGAATGCGTACGGCAGATTTGTTTTGAATTTATTTTTTACACTAACATTAAGTTACATACAATATAGTTGGCATTTGTCATGCAAAAAAAAAGCGTACACAAAAAAAAAATTAGTATAAAAGATTTTCAATGGCTTGGCCGAAATAAAAAAAAGAGATTGCAATTATTTTTTTTTTATTAAAAACGCAATTTTACAAAAGATTCGCGGTTGGAAACATTCACGAATTGTTGGTTGTTATATTGAAAGGAAAAATCTATATGAAATAATTAAAATCTTCGAGTATAGTCTAATGATTTAGCACATTTCACTATGATAATTCATCAGTTAACAATATCACATTTTTTGTGTGTTAAAAAATTCCGCGTGGAATTTAAATTGTCATAGAATTCATAAAAAAAGTCTCAGAAGCAAAACCTCCGATAAATTACAGGAAAAAAAGGCAAATGGAAAGATACTGTCGTTTAATTAAAAATGGCGAGGAGTTACAATTAGGAAGCACTTTCTTTCGTGCCTAGATCACTATCAGTGTAATAGCATAGAATGAAACGAGCAAATAGCTCGCACGATGTTATGGTGGTAGGATATTTGTATCCGCCCGGATAGCGACCACCGTAAACAAGCAGTCTTACTTATAAAAAATTCGCAAAGCTATGCTTAGTTAAAACACAAATTTACTCGATCAGCTGTAAGTCAAAACCCACCATCTTGCCTTTTAATAAGGTTTAAACTAGGAAACCGGTGATGTTTTTGACAGCTATTTAAGCAATTCTTAACCATCTCTTAACGCTAAAACAAGTTTATAAGTAAGACTGAAGGACTCAAACCACTACGTGGCCACTCAAAGCCCACGTAAGTCGCGTTCCGGGATCAGCCTGTGTATATCCGTTTCAAACAGGCCGACATAATTGTGTCGACTGGCGTCATGTAAAACTACCTCTCGCCAGCGACCTCACACAGCGTTTCTCAACGGTTCAATTTGTTAGCAATTTTCTTCTTCGTGAAATGTAGAAACAGCTTTCAACGTACTCTCATATAGTATTAACTGCCATTTTCGATAAACTATTCCAATCGCTCTTTCGATCCTTCGCGAAAATTGACCAATCAGAACAAAGATTTTTTAACAAGACAAATGGCTTATTATGATTGGTCTATTCTCAGGATCGAAGCGAGGATTAAATGGTATATTGTAAACCGCGGTTAGGAACCTTCGAGAAGCGAGCTTGTTCAATTTCAAAGATCGGCAGTTATTCCTCTGATGTTGGATATTTATGGCTTGCTCACCATCAGATTGTATGAGACCTATATGTAAGTACTTGCAGCAGTGGCGAATGTTCATATAACATGCATGCTCCTATAATTGAAGAGGCACGTCACATTGCTAATTGTACAAATGCTACGACATTGTCTTTATTATATGCCGCGTATCCTTCGTAGGAGGTCCTTAAATAAATAAATAAATAAATAACCAGATTCCTGCCGGCTTGCCTTTATCTGGAATCTAATTATCATTAGATTTGTAGACCGCATTCATGCATGTAAGTACATATATGTTATGTCGGGTTCCCTTTTGGAAAATTTCACCTTTCTCCACTGACTTGTACTATGGAATACTTACATCCACATATGTAACCTCAAAAGGAGGTAACTATCAATAGTAATTCTTCACTTATTTAAATTAATAGGGCATTCTTCCATTAAGCGGTTATATACGGACAGCACTGAGCGCATATATATATAAGTATTTTTAAGCTGTAATAATTTGTGCATATGGTTTAATAAATTTTTATTTTAAGAATTATTTGTTTTATTTTTGACTAGCTTTTGCTCGCGGCTCCGCCCGCGTTATAAAGTTTTCCGTTATAAAAGTAGTAGTTTCCCGGGAGCCTATGTTCTTCCCAGTCTTAAACTGTCTCCATACCAAATTTCATCTTATTACGTTGGGTAGTTTATGAGTTTAACACGTTCAGGCAGACAGATGCAGCGGGGGACTTTGTTTTATAATATATTTTTTAGAACTTTTTAAGAGGAACAATCCCGTCATACATCATTGTTCCATAACTTTAACCGTTTACGCAGCGCACGCAATGGAAGCTATCAAAACTAATAAATTGTCTCAGTTTTTGCAACATGTTTCATTACTGTTCCGCTCCTATTGGTCATAGCGTGATGATATACAGCCTATAGCACTCCACAAATAAAGGTCTATCCAACACAAAACGAATTTTTCAGTTCAAACCGGTAGTTCCTGAGATTAGCCATTACTGCTCCGCTCCTGAGATTAGCGCGTTCAAACAAACAAACAAACTCTTCAGCTATATGTAATAGTATAGATTAATGACTGCAATTTCAATTATTTTTCATAGCTTTTTGGTTGCTAAAATCTAGCTAATCTTAATTTGTTTTTTATTTTTATTTAACCAAGACCCTACGTTTTTAGTCTGTCAAGGGTCAACTAGAATACAAATACACCGGACTTTTGGGTGACCGCTTTAGACGCTCGGAACCCTTGAAATCTTTATTCAGTATACTCTTCTATTTACATCACTACGAAAAAAGAGAGGTGTTGATAAGTTTAAGGTGTGTGTGTCTGTGTCTGTATATTTGTCTGTGGTATCGCAGCTCCTAAACGAATGGACTGTTTTTGACACGGTTATTTTTGTTTGAAAGCTTATGTCGAGATGCTGCTTATCTATAATTTAGAAACATATTCAGGTGTTCGAAGGTGAAATCTTTACTTTCACAAGTACGAAATTGATTAGAAGGGTATACTTATAACTAAGCAGTGTTTAAGAAATTCATATTTGATAATTGAAAAGTTAAAGACACGGTGATAGAAAATTAATCTTACACACACAAACACGCACACACACATCAAGCAGTTATCCTCGAAGGGGTATGGAGAGGCGCAACCAGGGTACCCACTTTACGCCAAGTGTGTTCCGTCCTATGTGATGGGCGAGTCTATCGACATATCGGGCACAAATTCTAGACTTCGATACTGAGAAAAAAAAAAACAGATATCACTGCCCGCCCGGTATTCGAACTCTGCATGTAGTACAACTACGCCACCGAGGCAGTCAATTAATCTTTGTACTGACAACATCGTTTCATCGTAAAGCAGGTTTATTTTTCCTTGTCAGACTACATAAGTATTTTTACTCACTTTTTTATACGTATCCCTTAGCCTAAATCATTGATTCCAAAAGTGGACCAGGTGGACCCCCAGGAGACCATGGGAGACTTGACAGGGATCTACGATGGTGTGATCAAAAAATGTGGGTTTACAATTCTTTAGCGGGGGTCCAGGAAGATTTAGCTGTTTTGATAGTACAGAATTAAAATGTCGACTTCATCTATCAATGTAGGCAGATAAAATTGATAGGGGTCGTAAGGCGGTGACCCCAACATAACTGTCTAGTCGCTTCTCGCATTTTCTCCGCAAAATCAAAAAAAATGGTCCACCAAAACTAGCACATTGTTGGCAGTAGTCTATGAGAAAAAGAGGTTTAGGTTACCTCTGGCCTGAATTAATCGCGGATCTCACTCGTAACGTATGTAATCAATTATTAAGTAATATGTGTACAATAAATCATTGTCACACTCACTATTCTTTAGGTGAGTGTATGTGACTTGAATTTGGACATATTATGAATAACTAATGCCTAGCTTTCCCTCGCGGGTGTATTCTGTTAGCTATGATAGTTTATTGTTTATTATAATACTTAGGATAAATACAGTTGGTGCAAAAGCAGCTAAACTAGTAAAAGAAATCAAATTATCTTTAACTTTTTGTGCTTGATAATGGGGTACCGGACTCATTTTTGTTCTTTACTATTATCAAATATTTACGTTATATAAATTATAACACAAAAGGAATTATTAAAATCCGGTAAAAAATCAACAAGTTATAAGTCTTTGAATTTCGGTGGAAGGGGTAGTTAACAAGAAACAGAAAAGAGACAAAATATGCACATGTGACGTCATCGGGAATTACGACGCGTGCGAAAAAAAGAGATGAAGCGATATCCCCACATCGTGCCCACTTCTGCACGTTACAATATTTTAAATATGAATTACTCGCTCATTTTTAAACCAATTTTTATGCTGTTTTCGCAGACGTGCTTCTTTTTTGTATTAAAATCCATTGCATATAGAATAATGTACAAAATCAAGCATAGGCCGGTCCCCTATTGATTTTTTTTATTAAACTTCAAGGGTTATAATTTATTTTAGATAAAGACATACGTATATTTCGGGTAGCGTTCTTAATTTGTTCTGACTAAATGTTAGACTGGTTTTTGGGGGGTTTTGACAATCCTTGCCACAAGCGGACAGATGACCTAATAAATGTTGCAGGAGGTCGATGGATGCTTGCAACATGCTATGTTTACTTCTAACAAACATCTAATCATTTTTACTAACTTTCTCGTTTATAATTTGTTTATATGTGTATTTTATGTTCTTGATATTACACGAATAGAAAATATTATGAATTAATTTTATCTTTTTGTGAAAACAGCATTAAAAATTCGAGAGTAATTGAAACACTTCGCCATATTATAAAACATGAAACAGAATTGTGGTACTGACGTTAACTTTAAAACGAAAAACTGTCGCCCCAATATTTTGGAATAATTTTTCTCCATTGAATTGAAATAATGATTTCTCATATTTACGCGAATGTTAGACATTGAAATAAAATTATTTTACAAACTTTCAAAGGCTGCAAATTTTTCGAAACGTTGAAAGAAAATTAAATATAAAACCGTGATAAAATTCGTAAAATAGTTTTATATCAATGTATTTTGTTAGTTATAATAGTATCGAAACATCAGAATAAACCGCCAACCGCCACTCAGATTCTGCAACCGCGTCTTTAAATCTAACTTCAGTTGGACACGCGGGCTCAGTTGCCAACACATTACACGATGAAAACTATTGTATTGGTGAGTAACAATTAATTAATTATCCCCTTGATATTAGTATATTTAAATTAATTGTTCTTTTCGTGAAAATAGAAACTATTAAGATATAATCATTGTAAAGAATAGGAATTAATGGTGGACCACTTAATTTAAAAACCTTTACAAAAGTGTAGAGATTCGTCGATCCCTAATACATTGTGTTAGAGTTTAATTTAAATTTTATAGATATCAGTTATTTAATTCAGTAGTTATTAGTATAGATCGTCTTTATGGTGTAACATATAGTTATATAATGTATATATTACGTACTGCGACACAGGAATAGAGGTAGAAAACAGAAAATTAGTATCCAAGAATAAATTATGGATAAAAAGATTTTACCAGTCAGGAGTTCTTTTATAAAAAATTTACCGTGCAACATGTCTGACATATTTCTCGTCACGTTTATTTAAAGACGAGTATAAAACTCTAATATCTTTTCTCAACAGATATCCCTCTTCATAGTCTCCACAAACGCCACACTGGATTTAAATAAAATCCAACAGATGGCGACACTAAAACTCCAAACCGTTTCAGATCACGCATCACAAACCCTCCACAAGATTACTGAAAACATAGACTTGGACAAGATCAAGCAATTGGACTTTCTGAGCATCATTCCGAGGATACAAGATAGATTAAACCATATACATGGGAAGAAAGATGCTGTGAAATACTATTTGGAGAAAGCTAAGAGTCTGACTGGGAGTGACGTTGTTGTGGCTTTTGATTCAGTACCGTGGCCTGTTCGTAGAATGAGTGACCATTATGAAAAGTACAATAGATTATAAATAAATAATTACGGGAATATATTCGTTTGACAAATATAAATAGCCCCCTTAGGGCTTAATAAATTGCATTACATTGTTGTGTTAATTGATTTTGAATATTATTTCAATGAAAACAATGTCGATAATAGTTTGACAGTAAAAAATTGTCTGCGCCGGCCCTTAAAATATCCAAAAAACGCGACTCGTAGTCAATGTTTAATTTTGATGTTTGTGATTGACGTTAGTCGCATGTTAGTCTCAAGCAATCCCAATAAAAAGAGACAGAGGGGCGTTTTTTTACCCACATTCTCAGCACACTAATCAAAAAAATAAAAAACGCCATATTCTCGCAAAATATGGACTTGATTTCTTATATTGACATTAACTTTAAAACGAAAAAACAAAAATGGTGTCCCCAAGGTTTGTTATTTTTCTGTTTAACTTATAAAGTACTATTGATGTTTTAATATTATCATAAGTTAAGATTTATGGCAGGTAATTATTTTTTTAGAGTAAGCGTAGGAATTCATAAAAAATAATTAATGACAAATGATAGATAGCTTTGTAAAAACTATGTGTATCATCTAATCGATCACATCTATTCTCGTAAAGCACAGATTTTTAATCTGGTCTCATTTCTTTATGTTAAATAATATCTCATTTGCCTACCGTTAATGACTATATGACTGGACTCTATGTTTAAGAGGCCAATAGGGTCTTACGTAAATGTTCAGGTTATCTAATACACCGTTTATTTATGAGCAACGAAAATATCAAAGATAAAACAAGGAGTTTATTGGTTGGAAGACTGACGTGTAATATAATTTTACAAAATAAGTGTAAAATATAATATTTTGACGTAATTATTGTTTTATTATACCTACCATTACTAATATAATAGCAAAGTTCACTTAGCTTTGTACAGCATTAGCTTGTTACAAATAAAAGTCATTTTACAACATACATTTAGTTATTCATACTCAAACCACTTAACAAATTATCAAAAACATCATCTACGTCATTTTTCTTCGCAAAATTCAGTCCATTTTGGAACTCTCCGAACTCATTATCCATTGGCATAGCTGTATCAGCTAGACCTAATTCCGTCAGCAACGTCAGATTAGACCTGTCATCGTCAGGTGCATCTGACGCGTTGAGGTCAACAGTGTCAATGCCTGGTAACAGTTGTTCTGACGATTCAGTGGAGTCTACATCCTTTGTCTGACGTCTGTTGATTTGTTTCGGCTCTTTTTCAATGTCGTGGTATTCTTGGATTTCTTTCCCGTATTCTATTTCTTCGTCATCGTCAGGGTTGTCCTGGGAATATGATATTTTTAGTAAATTTTTTTTATTGCTTTGGACTTTTGTTTAGGAAGAGCGTCGCCAACTTGGCCCAGGGAGGGCAAGTTGATATGGAGAATGAGAAAAGCATGCATTGTAGGTAAAGTCTAGAGCACATAATCCTCTCCCACTCCCTCTCTCCTTTAACAATAACAGCGCAGATCGTAGTTGAGCGTATGTAATATTAGGAATAGAATCGCTGAATTAATTTGAGTTTTTATAACCTCTAGAGGGGAGGCGGCTGCTCGTCCCTGGCCCCCCTTGGCGTCGCCCTTGTTGTTCAGTATATTTTGTAGTACATTATTCGTTTTATACCAATAATTCATATCCATAAGATAGTATTGACTGGTAATGTTTACACTTTGATTAGAATATACAAATAAGACCCATGTTCAGTAGAGTACGAACTGCGGCTGATGATGATACAAAGAAAACATAGCTTCGATATTTTTTTTGTGTATCCTACACTAACCAGACCATGAATAAAAATAAAAATCAAGAGCTCATGACATACTAATCAAAATAAACTAACCCAAAATATATACCTACTTCAATTGGGGGTTTCGAGGTTTATCTATGAAGAAAATTATTAAATAAAGTCTTACAAGAAATATATAGCATAAGAACCTGTATAATTTGTCCGGTAGATTTGTATTGGAAAGCGTTTTGCGATAAATCAACTTCAACCGGAAAGAGCGTCGAATTTTCCTTGAGTTGTTCCACTGTTTCGCTGTAAATAGAAATAATGTTGAGGATGACAAACTTCATTAGGAAGGTCATTGGTAGACATACAATTCTCCAACAATTTTGGATTTAGAATTGTTAAAGACTCAAGAACCATTAAAGGTACTAATGCAATACTTTTCTGGAACTGCGGGTGTTTAAAAATCGGTGAGCACTTACCATAGCTAACAGGCTAGCTACCATACACATACTACAGCTAAATCTTTAAAGGTAACCTAATGGATAGTAAAATTTACAATGCTCTTACTTGTGATACACGGAAAGACCCTGAATAAACTTCCTCAGCTGATACGCCACGTCCTGTGCCTTTTTATTTTCCAATAACTCCAGTTTCACGAGAACATCAGATCTGAGACGAGCGAATCGAGCCCTCGCGTCTTGGCGACATCGCAGAATCAATCTAAAAGAAAGGTTATTGTTGGGTAATCATTTCTTCTTCGGATTGTTATGATAGCAAGCCTTTAATATATATTATCCCACTACTAGAATCGGCGGAAAAAAGCAGCGATAGCCTAGTTGGTTTTGGAACGGACTGCGAGACGAATGTCCGCAGGGTCAAATCCCAACGGCACACACCTCTGACTTTTCTAAAAATCATGTGTGTATTCTTTGTGAATTTATCGCTTGGTTTAACGGTGAAGGAAAACATCGTGAGGAAACCTGCATACCTGAGAAATTCTCTATTAGGAATTTTCGAGGTTGTGTGAAGTCTATCAACCCGCACTAGGCTAGCGTGGTGGACTAAGGCCCAATCTCTCACAGTAGTAGAGGCGGCCCGTGCCCAACAGTGGGACAGTAAATAATACAGGGCTGATATTATTATTATTACTGGGATCGGGCCTCCTCTACTATTCAGCACCGACGTAACCGTTCCACTCATCCTCCAAGTGGCGATAAAGCATTTTATCTCCGCGAAAAAAAAAGTAAGCGTGGTCGATGGTTAAACTCTTTCAGTAAAGGAGTTCCGAGCCTAACTGTAAGACAGTATATACGGTATATACCTGTACTCATAATTCCCAGTCTCCACTCTATACAGAGGTTCCTGTAGAGCATTGTATCCATATTCTTCATCATCCATCTCTTTAACTTTGAGGCAGTACGACAAATACTCGAATTTCGTATCGGCGTATTTTCTAATGGTCAGTTTGGTGTCAGGAATGGCTTTGTTTAAATATGTTCCCATGTCTGATAAAATCTGTTGACAGAATTTTATTAGGCTTTGCTATTGGTCGGATATATTTTATATTCGCCGGGATAACGACCACCTTACATAAGGCGTTAAAACCTGCTATAGTGGCCCATGTAAGTGTGCTGCGTGCCTTCCGGGATCAGCTTCGTATTATCGCTTGTATCCGGCTCCAACAGATCCGCATAATTGTGTCGACTGTCGAGGGGTAATCATCTCTCGTCAGTCAACATTCTATTGGACCCCACTCCACTTACCATCACGTGCAGTGAAGCTACTTTACCGAGCAACGATAAAAAAGGCAACGAAAAACTAAGAAAATAAACTAGAGTACGCTTACGATCTCTATACATAAAAAAAACTCTACGCATTCGAAATATAACCAGTTTTCGGATTGTGTTGCGGTTTTTTATTTTTATTTTATCTCGACGTTTCGAAGACTGCAGCCCTCATGGTCACGGTCGGACTAAGGTGTTGGTCGTCGGAAAGGTTAAAGTTGTAACATAGACCTACATTTTACAATTATACAAAATTGGCCCTACAACTTGTCTATCACATCTGCGTAACAAAAAGCATAACCTCTCACTTACGGGTTTTAAAGTCTTCAACATCTTGATACCATCGCGCTCCAGTTGCCTGTGGTACTGTCCGAACCTCGAGAATGCCTCGGAAGCCCTCGCTTGTGGCTCCTTCACCCCTATACCAGCGAAGATGTCTCCCATTGCTTTGTATGTTTGGAGTAGATCGAAGTAGGATTTCAACATTCTGAAAGTAAGAACACATTTGGATGAATTCAATTGAGTTGGTGGTCGGATATCGGATATTGGGATTAGCCTTTGGATAACTGGTTTTAAACAGGGTGGTATAATTGTGTCGACTTACAAGGGGCAACCATCTCTCATCAGTGGACATTCTATTTGGACCCTACTCCACTTATCATCAGGTGCAGTGGGGTTAATGTGGAATGCCTATAGATAAATTGTCTAAACAAGAACCATGGTTCAGGACCACAGAACCTAGTATTTCTACATGAAATTATGTGACTTAACATTAAAAGTCCAGATAACTAGTGCAATATTTGTTTGCAGTTTTATAGATCTGGATGGTGTTGCTACTATTTAATCCACAGTTTCCAACTACCCATATGGACTACATGCAATAGTATATGTTTGTTCTTACTAACAGATGCCCAACTGATGACCTCATCTCATCGAAGTAATCTATTTTAAAATTGTAGTAAAGCTATCAATGCTTACCTTTTTGAATGTTCTACAAGTCTCTTATAAGTGCTCTCAGTTTCTCTCAGCTCATCTAGTTTGGCGACAAGAGTGTCGTTGCAAAGTATAGCTCTAGACAAGCCCAGAGCATCAGCTGCCCCTGAAGACATGTTCTCCACTAGCCTGTGTTTCATCTTCTTCATTATTATATCCAGGGACTTCCCCTGCTTCGGGTCCGCGTGTAACTTGTTGTAGTTTATTGTTACTTCGTCCTAAGAACAAAAATATTATGTTATTGTTAGGGCACCTTTTTTATTGTGTTTGAATTTACTTTGGTGGCGTAGTTGCATTGTGTGGTAGGACTTCTGCTCTGAGATTTTGGATGCAAATTCTGAGTCGAGCAGTGATATTGGGTTTTATGATATCAGCTCTGAGTTTCGGATTTGGACGTTATGGCGATAGACCTTTTTAGACATAATAGGACGGAGTTCACCAGTTAAAAATGAGCATACCAGTTGCGCAACCACCTCCTCTTTGAGAATAAAAGGCGTGTATGATATTTCAAATTACTTAGTAGTTGATTATCACCGTGGATTATCATTAAGTATGATTTCTTGTATAGCGTCTTAGTTATGTTTATTACTTATTTAAACATACCTTAGCAGACTGTATCATTTTAGCGACTTCCACTTTCGTCTTTCCCTTTACGGTCTGGCCGTTGACACCCACCAGCTCATCGCCGCTTTGTAACGTTCCTTCTCTTGATGCTGGCGTGTTGTCGAATATCTGAAAGAGATCATTTCTCGGTTACACTTAGCTGGACAAATATTGAGGGCATTTTTATAACATAAACTAGCTGACCCGACAGACCTCCGGTTTTAACTATGGATGCACGCGCGCATTCTGTCGATCGCCGACAGTTATTTCAAACCACTGACAGTTATGTAAAATTAATATTGTCGTTAATTTTTCTTAAATTTTACTAATTTTCCGCGCAATTTTTTGTTTTTTTTTCTTTCATAATAACCTTCTCCTGACAATAACAAACACGACAAAAAATATAGTGAAATCGGTCCAGCCGTTGACGCGTGATGGCGTGATCAAGGGAAATAGGGATTCATTTTTATATATATATATATATATATATATATAGATTATTGCACCCCACTCCCCTTTCGATCAGGTGCAGTGGGATCATTTTATAACTTAAGCTATTATAGAAAAACATCAAAGCAAATTACCTGGACAATGTAAAGACATGGACACAGTGGCGCCCCTCCACCGATGCTGATTCCTATCAAGTTCTTGTCGTCTTTATTCAACGACACGCTCCCTGACGTTACTGTCATCCCCCTGAAAATAGTCATCATTATTGTTTAATGTTTGACTATTCTATTTGAGATTCGATAACGCTTTTTTTTATGTCGATAAAACAATACGATCTTACAATACAGTTTAATATAAGTTCAAATTTTTGGTTTATCTGTCGACGCTTTTTTATATAAGTTAAGTTTTTATAAAACCTTGCATTGATGTTTCGCAATTTATTATATGTAATACGGTATGTAAATCGGTCGCCTACGATACAGGCCGTGTCTAGTGTAGGTACCGAGGTATAGTTTTTATCCCAAGATCTCAATTTGACAACCTAAGAGTTATGTATTTGTTTTGGTTTATAAGCAAAATTATACTTTTGGTAAATTGGGTAAATAAAAAATAAATGTCTGTAAATGCAAAGATTTTCCATCTTCAAAAATGATTTGTGTGAAAATTCAGTAATAGGTAGGTATATTTTTTTTTATACATTTTGATTACGATCTATCAGTCCGATTCTTATTGTACTCTTTGAGGACAGTAGTCTTGTGTTAAGGCTTGGATGTTGTAGATCTTGGTCCCTGTATATTTTATTATTAAAACGGTTCATGAGTTTGGCAGCCACGAGGTACAGACAGAACGACAAATAAAAATGAAAAATAAATCGTAACTTCTCTCTGGATACGTCCGACGTAATGTCATACGTCGGAGGCTATAAAAGCAATGTAATTATATTTATTATAATTTTCCAATAGAAAATTATGCACACAATATTAAATATTTTCTAGCATTAATATCAAGCTTTAGGACTAGAAAATAAAACGCTAATTATTTTTAAATATTTATTTATCTAGCATATTTAAACTAAAGTTCACACGTGAATTAGCTGCACTACAACCTGCATCTGAAAATATAAAGTGTCAATACAATATTGTGCAAAACTTTATTTATAACTAGCTTTTAAAATGGTTAGGTTAGGTTAGGTTAGAATGTCACATTACTATGAAAATTTTATGAAAAACAAAATAATTATTATGGCTAAACTAAATATATATTTTTTTATTTACTAGGTATTTCGTTTAAAACATTTTACGCTACGAGGATTACTTAAAACACATACTATATTTTAAATAAACTCACATAAGATCTTGCCGGTATATCATGTATCTCTCTTGTCGCAAATCATTGTAAATGCAGTCCGGGCTGACATTCCCATCTGATATTTCATTGTTCAGTTTCCTGTGTTGAAATTTATTTTTAGAAAGACAGCAACTATAACTGTTAGTCAATTATTATTCAGATAGAGCCACCCATTACTAAAGCATTTAGAATGAGTCACAATAAGGTATTTGACTATGTTTAATTTTGTGCACTTTTGGTATATGTAACAGGAATTAGTACAAAAAAGAAATCCTTCTGTGAAAACAGCATTAAAATTCGACAAGAAATGAGGCAGTAATTCAATTTCAAATATTGCTACGTGCAGCAGTGGGGATATCGCTCCATCTCTTTCATTCGCACGCATCGTCATGCCCGCTGACGTCACATGCAACTATTACGTCTCTTTTGTTTTTTTGACACTCAGTCTTCTACCAAATTTCAATGGCTTATAACTTCTAGATTTTTCATCAGATTTCAATGTTTTTTTCTGTTTTAGAATTTATAGGACGTACTCATTTTATAAAAGCCATAAAAAATAAGTCAAATACCCTATTTAGGATTTAGTAGGCAAATAAGCAAGCAGTCCGCCTGTTGGTCATCGGCATCCTCCTCCTATGGATTATTAGCGGGGTACAACCAAACCGTCTACTCGGAGGTAAACACTCTCATTAAGCCTCGTTTAAAGTCTAAAATACAATAATTTAATGACATCTTGGCTGATGGCTCCATCAATTAGTGATTGTTGTATGTGTTAACATTATATTGTATCGTGCATGTGGCAAACTGAGTCGTCCTACATAAAATGTGATAAGGATCACGTTCATGCAAAAATCTACTGTGAAACATTAGTCAGAAAGTCAGGTTTTCAACGTATTTGCGTAAATGTGAAGGATACAAGTGTTTACTAGACAGAAAAGTAAGGGTAAGATTGTAGAAATGTTATCGTACTTAAGCCGAAAACCCTTTTAAAAGGAATGTTCATACTTACTCTTCGAAAATTTGAATTTCATCAACTTGTTTCAACGCTTCTTCAAATGTAATTGTGGCACTGAATAAAAGACGTTTAATTAAAAAAAAATTAAAAATCGGTATTATATTTTTTTTAATAAAAAACTTACTTTTCATCGATTTGCGTTAATAAGGCATTATGCGATAAATCGTCCGTGGATTTGCTAAATAAAAAAAAAAGGTTTCAATAATGCATTGTAACACTCAAAACTTTAAACCATTTAGTTTGGTAAGTACATAATCATAAGACTTTATTTTTATAAGGTAGTGTGACCGAAGTTAGCCCGGTTTCTAACATGGCCCACCCTGCATGTTATTTATTTATTTTTAATGTTGTCATGCAAAAACATATTTTATTTTTGTATTAAAATTTAAAGTATGTAGTTTAAAGCATGATATATTGAAATTTTCTTTAAATTGTTTTCATGAAACGATTTGAAATTTAAGAGGGCCGTCAAGGGATCCATTATTGTATTTAAAAATCTATTCTCAATTCAAATAACGAAAACAATCTTGAACCGGAAATTTGATTATCATCATCTTCATACCCGATACACAAAAACAAATAAATTCAAATATCGAAAAAATATAGCTGATACCAGTATTTAACATTTGTTACCTTTATCATAGACAATACACATAATTCCGTCTCAAAACACATAAAAAGAAAAATTACATTTTGTCTTCAAAAGCGTTATGCGCCATGACGTACGAAGGGTCTATTCTCGGGTCGTTGAAAATAAAATAATCACTGCCCTGCTGCCACATTTAAACAAAGCTCACACTACTCCAAGCTAAACAGATAAACTGAAACACAAAAGGATGTTGCAACTGATAACAATATTGATTTGCGCGCACGAAACTCTGTGACGTGGTTTCACAACAATAAACTTATGTTGGAATTTATTTGGAATTAGTTTAAAAAAGAATTTTTTATTGTAACTAATAAAAAATGACAAAGAAAACTTCTTTTGACGAGCGTAAAGAAGGACTTTGTTTTGCTAAATATTTGAAATTTATGAATGGTGTTGCTACTGTTTATATGAAATGGTGGAGATTACCATTACTAATATTCTATTGGTAGCACTATATCCTCTACCATTGAAATTGACCATCTCTTAGAAATTCTTGGTCGTCTTTTATCTTCAGAATAAGAAAGAAGGTTCTAATCATAATGTTTGCTGATAAAATTCTAAATTGAATATAAATTGCATTTATGAATACAAATTGATTCTGCCATCAATGGCTTTTACTAGGTATATATTTGGATGATATTAGTACAGAAGGGATTTATTTTATTCGGACTTTATTTATAAATAAAAATTAAATAAATCATGTCATAATATAGAGTTTCGAGTGCGCAGTACAATGATCATTTTGGTACCCAGGATTTAAAGTATGTAATTGCGAGAAAATAATTTTGGTATATGTACCAATTAGATTTATTCAAAGTTGGCAAACTATACTTAACTTATTTTACTGCTTATATCATTAATATAATAATATATTATATTTATTTTGACTTACTATAAAACACAGGATACCAATAAGATGAAATTAAAATGAAAACAAAAATATAAAAAGCAAACATTATCACACATAAATAACTTACATTTTATCCTCTTCAAAAAAGAAATCGTCATCATATTCGAGCATCATTTTCTTATTAATTTAATTTAAAACGATACCAAAAGACGTGTTGTCAAATTGTTAGAAATATTGATTTTCTTGCGCCACTGTTATTGGTAGTTTTGTCGGCAAAACAACCGCTTTCCACCAATCAGAAGGCATCATTTGAAATATATTTTTCAGAGGCAAAGGAACCTAGCATAAGTCCTAATAAGATAGAGTCCTTTATAATACCGGAAAATAATTAAGGTTTGTTGCCGACTCGATATTTTAATTTTAATATTCAAAATTATCATGTAGGTTAAAAGACATCTGGCTATCACAGGAACCCCATTTAGACGGAGTAATTACATATATTTGACAAACGTTTTGTGAATATCTGCCAAAGAATTCGTACATATGTCATCACAGGCGAGAGTTGCTTCGCCATTGCGCATGCTCAGACGAGGTATAGGAATATTACTACTTATCATTATTATTATTGATCCGTCGTACCGCCGTTTTCAATAAACGATTCTAATTGCTTTTTCGATCTATCTCAAAAATGGACCAATGAGAACAAATTTTTATAAGCACGTTATGCTTATAAAAAGTGAGATTGGAATCCTTTATTGAATTGATGAGGCAAAGCGTAGACATTTATCATAGCCCTGTACCCTTGAAGGAGTAAGGAAGCGGCTATAATGCTACTCAGAATTATGGATGAAATATAATAATTGTTTTGAATCCATTTATTGAACATTATTTAGATTCCGCCAAAAGTTATTTGTTCGGAAAGCAGTTTCCATCAAAAAAGGACGGTCAAGAAACTTCTATTCTATGATACGATAGCTATAACCTATTCTAAAACATTGAAACCCCTTTTTTACTATATAAATTACTCTATTCGCGCAACCTACAAATTTAGGAAAAATTTGACCATGTCCAAGCAAAGAGAATAATAGAATAATTCCGGCTAATACAGCTTCGCTTCGGCCCGTCTGTATAGCCGAATATTTCCGGAGGCGCCCGATGTCGGCAGCTAGAGTAGCGCCGCGCATATTGTGTGATATTTAAGGTATATACAGTACCCGGAGTGTGGCAATACACCCAATTTTAGTTACCTCAGTTGCCTTGAAGATGACGATGCCAAATTGCTTTCTCAATAAAATAATATGTTAATTTTCATAGTTTTATTAATAGAACCGTTTCCCAATGTTCATGTTAATGTTATTTACAAGTGAATGTATTAGGCAGATTATTATTACCATTTTTAAGGAACAGAATTGGCAATGTGACTTTTATAGTCTATGATCCCGCTGCAGAATTAGTGCGCTCATCGGGTATATGTTAAAAACTACATTCTTACACATATTTATGCTTAGAAGAATATATATCTACTAGGTTGCCTATTAAAACTTGGCCGCAAATATTTTTAATTAATTTTTCAAATAAAATATCGTCCACTTCATGACAATACACATAAAGACTCTGAAAAACCACGGTTGCCGTTGCGCACTTGGCCCCACCTCTTCGCAGCCAGGTGTAAGCAGGTATGACTATGATACATTTACTCGTTCATAAGGTATATTTATTAGCTATACATCAAATTAAAGCTGAATTTTTTCTGTTGATCGCTGACGTTGACGCTATTTTATTTGAAAAACAAATGAATGAAATGTTTTGAGAAAAATCAATTAACAATAATTTAATTAAAAATATTTGCGGCCAAGTTTTAATAGGCAACCTAGTAGATATATATTCTTCTAAGCATAAATATGTGTAAGAATGTAGTTTTTAACATGTACTCGATGAGTGCACTAATTCTGCAGTGGGATCTCGTACTATTATATTTTTGTTGTCTTATCATATGATCGTATTTTTTTGTACGGGCACTAGTATGTGACGTGCACGTGACGTAAGTGGAGTGAAGTCCAATATAATGTCGCCTGACAAGAGATGGTCACCCCTCGACAGTCGACACAATTATGCAGGCTTGTTGGAACCAAATATACACAGGCTGATCCTGGAACGCGACACACACCATATACCCTTTGAAATTGAAATTAAACTAATTTTCGGATTCTATTGCGGTGTTAGTATTTTATTTTCTCCCGATGTTTCGAAGACTTTGCAGCCTTCATGGTCACGGGGGGGACCATGAAGGCTGCAAAGTCTAACATTCGCGTAAACATAAGAAACCATATACCCTGCCCACTGCTGGACATGGGCGTTCTCTACTACTAAGAAGGTTTAAACCTTAGTCTACCACTCTGTCATATAGCATATTAATAAGCCCAGTTGTTTTCATTAGCTACAACGTCCCTGAGTTGTGGAGACTTATCAAGAAAACGTTTTATGGCCTGGCCAGGAAAGTAAAAAACCTTGGCACTATTTGTAAAATATGGAACTTTCTTGCACTAACAACGTTAGCTTAAAAACGAAAAAGCAATAATGGTGCCCTCAAAGTAGGCTTCTTATTATTTTATTTTTATTTTTATTTAAGGTATGGAAGACTTACAGCTATAAAAACTTAAGTAACACTAAACTAGTTGACTGAAAGCCAATAACAAGACTTCACTTATAGTTATCATTATAGCTAAAAATAAGCAGAGAAGTACTGCATTGATTAACGTAATTACTTTGTATATGTCGGAGTGAAAACTAATTACTTGGTTATATTTTTTTACATGATCGGCAAAGTATCACCGGTCTATATTTAATTATTCAGACAGTTATTCAATTATTGAAACACTTATTTACTTCACTAACAATTTATTGCATAGTAACACTAGCGGAATACACAATGTGCTCAGTTCTAGCGTCGAAACAAGACTGCTGAAGACTTCTACAATACTCGTACAAGACCAAAGAGAATTATAATATATGTATGTGGGAAGTGTGTATGATGATCGTAAGTCCGTTAAACGTTGCCGGGTCGTTAAATAAAATCAGTCCGTATTACGTTCACAAAAGAGTTTATTTTCCACAACACAAAAATAGAAGGAGAAGAGAGCGAAAGTACAGATAGTAACAAATAGGAAAGAAGCGAACACAAAATTAAGCAGCTACGAATTAGCTGGGCACAAGAAAAAATGTAAGGCGTCAAGCGATAAGCGTCTCGCGTCGGAACCGAATTAGCGCTGACTAATTGTTCCTTCCGAAAACGCATGCGCATGCGCCGCGCTGGCCGTCGCTCGGCGCGGCGGGCCAGGCCCAGGAGCCGAACGGCGCCCGAAAGCGAACGTTCGGCCACGCTCGGCTACCGCTCAGCCGGTCGGGTCACTGCGTCATCCGCTAACTATCTAATATAAAAATTGCGTTGACCCGTTCGGCTGTTCGTTGACGCTAATTATTTTTACAATTATAAAATGCGAGATTACAAATATTATTTCAATATGATTATTGTTATTAAATATTAAGGTTTGTACATATGATTTTTAATTATGAATTTAGTATAAGACTAGATATAATTTATTTATAATTTAAGATAAATTTAGATATAAGTTCCGAGAAAATTTAGACTAAGATTTTCTATTGTAATTTTAATCTCGCTGAATAAAAGTAGCTCCGCTACACCCCCCCCCCCCTTGAGACCGTCCTACGGGCGATAATAGTCGGAAAATCTTACTCTACGTCCCGCCCTCGTAGTTTTGGTGTTGTCTTCGGTACCGAGGTGACGTTGATGTGGTGTGCATGGAGGAGTGTCACTGTTGGTGTGTGATGTAGTGACCTTTGTTTGTGAAGTGTGAGGTTGTGTGTTGTCGGTGTGTGAATGTGTATCGCGCAACAGATAGGCGGGTTTTAGCCTATCTATAGACACTGTGACAGTCTTACCGTTCAACACGATCTTAAACACCTTATCACCTCGCTGTAGGACTTCATGGGGTCCTGTGTAAGCAGGTTTTAGGGAACCGGCTACAGTGTCATCGCGCAGGAAGACGTGGGAAGATGTAGCCAGGTCCCTAAACACAAATGGGGATCGGTGACTGCAATGACGTGACGCTGGAGGAGGTGTGACCCTACTTACCATCGAACGCAAACGAGCTGCATAGTCCGTCATGTCGTAGGGCTCGTCCTGAGGCGGTAGGAAAAAATCCCCTGGAAGGCGTAACGACTCCCCATAGACCAACTCAGCGGACGACGTCCCGAGGTCATCTTTGTAGGCTGTCCTGATCCCAAGCAGCACTAACGGGAGTGACTCCACCCAACTGCTATCGGCATGGCAGGTTATGGCAGCTTTGAGCTGCCTGTGGAATCTTTCCACCATGCCGTTAGATGCAGGGTGGTAGGCCGTCGTGCGCTTATGGGCAAAGCCTATGGTCTGTGACAGCACCTTAAACAAAGATGACTCAAACTGTCGTCCTCTGTCGGTCACTATCTTAACCGGGCATCCGAAGCGAGCGATCAACTCACTCAGGAGTGCCTTCGCCACGGTCTCGGCTGTGATGTCAGGTATCGGTATTGCCTCAGGCCAACGTGTGAAACGGTCGATGGCGGTGAGACAGTACCGATAACCTGATGAAAGTGTAAAAATTGCGTTGACCCGTTCGGCTGTTCGTTGACGCTAATTATTTTTACAATTATAAAATGCGAGATTACAAATATTATTTCAATATGATTATTGTTATTAAATATTAAGGTTTGTACATATGATTTTTAATTATGAATTTAGTATAAGACTAGATATAATTTATTTATAATTTAAGATAAATTTAGATATAAGTTCCGAGAAAATTTAGACTAAGATTTTCTATTGTAATTTTAATCTCGCTGAATAAAAGTACCTCCGCTACATGTACAAGACTGAGCTCTCGTCGTTCGGCCGGTCCTTATATTGACAGCAGTCGACCTCCCTCCTTGTCTAATACTTCCTCGATGTAATGATAGATGGCGCCACTATCGCTCTATATAATATAATAATAATATCAGCCCTGTATCATATACTGTCCCACTGCTGGGCACGGGCGTTCACTACACTGAGAGGGATTAGGCCTTAGTCCATCACGCTGGCTTAGTACGGATTGGTAAACTTCACACACCCTCAAAATTCCTATAGAGAACTTCTCCAGTATGCAGGTTTTCTCACGATGTTTTCCTTCACCGCTAAAGCAAGTAATATCAATAAATAAGCAAAATCATAGGTGTGTGCGTGTGCCTTTAGGTTTTGAATTTGCGAACATTCGTCTCTGCAGTCCGTTCCATACCCAACTAGGCTATCGCCGCTTTACTGTGTTTGACTCTCATTTAATTTTTGACGTTACAAACAAATCCACAAATTGTTATTTACTAAACTAATGCCTGAGACTAATGATTAAAAATATTTATTATGAACAATTTTGTGCCACAAGAAGCGTCATTGAGCTATCGCCATTTTGAGGCCAACTGTCAATCAATAAAATTACTTTTTCGTCTCTAATTGCATAAGTCAAAGAGGTTAACAAAATTAGTGAGTCGTTAAAAAAATATGTCTTATTACAATGTTTTAATAAATTAGAGATGCGATTGTCTCCGTATTTTTGAAACGACAGGACAAAATTAATGTCGATATTTTTCTGCTAAGATCCCACTGTAACATGGGGTCGGTGCAGCATAATATTTTATGCATATAGAAGCATTAGGTTAGATTTTGATCGGCTACCGGCTTGGCGTCGACATCAATCCTAAGTAAATGATGTTATAAAAACCTGTAGTATTGCTAGAAGTCTAAATTTAACCTAGGATCTTCGAGTCGATAATCCGTACAAGCTGTCACAAGAGAAGTAACGCGATTTGTAACAGTTGCATCATGTATCTATATATAATTTGTTAGATTGTAGTTTACTAATAGATGGCTATGTTATTATAGTGTTGGAACTTAAAGGGCCGTCGATAAAAGAGTTATCGACGATAATTAGGGCATTACACCTTCTTTATGTTCAACTGCCGAAGGATGGCAATATTTTAAACTCAGAAACGATAGTATCTATGCAAATCAGGATTTTATGAAATGTTTCGTACTTGTTTGTTAAACAACCTTCTGGTATTAATTATAATAAAAACAACGTAGGCAATGTTATTTATTATTATTCCTTTTTTAGGGAGGTACTTAATTAGATTTATATCATTTTTGTGATCCTTGATAGTAAACATTTTTAGAATCTTTCGTCACCGTCCAGGCATTAATATTTGTGACATACTAATGATGAAATATGACTAATAACCACTAAATATTCTTCATTATCATTAAAATATTTATGTACGTTACCACACCCTGCTTCACAAAACGACGGGTAAATACCGCCAAAAGTATATATTGAAGTTAAATAAATCGATATCGATTATCTCCTCTCTAGATGTCGTAATATTATTCATAATGGCATTAAGTAATATAGACTACATTAAATGTAAAAGTTGACTTGCAACAACTCGGTTCAGTACACTGCGTTTCTCGGTCGAGGTGGACGGTTACATTTTATTCGCCATATTGTTCTTTTTTTGAATTTTGATTTTAAGCGGGAAATATGAAGATTGTTATTGTGAGTATTTTGTGATGTGCACGGTTTGAAATGTGGTTTAAAAATGTTTTGTGTTTATTAAAAAAGCTTAAGAGATTTTTTATATAATTGCTCTGAGTGTTGTAACACGAAACGTATATATTTACTTTTAATTGATTAAACTTGTGTTCGAGAGGAGTGAATGGTAACTTTAATTACTGGCATTCATGTTAGAATCATGGCCATTCTAAGAATTTTAACGTTGAAACTACATATGTGACAAGATTGTAGGGGTTAGATAATCAAAATATATATTTTTTGACTACTTTATCAAAATCTTTAAGTTGAAAATACATTTACAGTAATTTATACTTCATAATCGTCATTATTTTGTGAACCAGTGTTCATGATTTTAATTTTGACCAAAAGAAGTAACCATTAAATTCATATCTGAAATAATTTTCAGGGTATAAAATTCCTTTTGTTTACATTTCCGGCATAAAAGTAACTTTCAATTATACTAAGCGAGATCTTGGTATCTGTTTTAAAATCTTCGATAAGAGACTTCTGCGTTTAGTTAGAATGCTTTTATGAACATGCGCTTTATAATAATAATAATAAATGTTTTTATTTTGCGCAAACAAAATATAACAAGAAGGAACACATAAGTAATTAAATTATTATTAGTATTAAATGCTAGTGCTTATAACTAATTTAAAACAAAACATCTATTGACAGGGGGCCCCAAACTAGGCAGTGCCTGTATCTTAGGGACCAAAATATGAATATAATATAATTTAAATAATCTTGTTCTTTAATTTTTCTTTTTACATTTTCACATGATTTATGTCTATTTAAACCTTCTGTTCGAATTTTAGTATAAGACTATTCAATGTATTTTATAACAAATTTATATTATAATTATTTATGTTACATTAAAAAGAAACATAAAATTTGCCATACATTATTCTTATGTACACCTATATAGATGTAAGCTTATATCTATCAGTCTTATTTTGAGATCATTATATTGGATTAAGTAAAATTATTTAAGTCAGATTAGCATCCTCTTTATACCAACGAACATGCTTCGTTGTATCGTGTGCCACTTTTCTCTTACTCAGAACAATTGCGTTTGTGTTACATCATTGTGTATCAAAACAATTTTTTCTGCAGTAAATATAATGACGAAATGATCAGTTTGAGCTATACAAATATATTTTATTATATTTGCATAGCGTTATGTTTATGTATTTGTTTTACACAAGCATGACAGAGTGGCTTCACTGCACCTGATGGTAAATGGAGTGGTGTCCAATAGAATGTTGACTGACGAAAGATGATTACCCGTCGACAGTCGACACAATTATGCCGGCCTGTTGGAACCGCATATACTTAGGCTGATGGGAACGCGACTTACGTGGTCCATAAGTGAGGTTTCATATCTTGTTCGTTCTGTATCTGGCTAGACCCAAATATCCAACCGCTATCATTGTATATTTGATTACTCAGAATTTTCCTTCAACACTTACTTTTAATTCCAGATATCACTCCTTGCCATTAGCCTACATCTAACAAACTCGCAAATCACATCAGGAATAGTCTCCGACTTCGTACGAACCAACCTAATTGGCTACCCACTCATTCATGAACCGAAGACGTGGATCTTCGACCCTGACGTGGCCTTGAAAAGACGGAAGCAGTTCGTCGACCTCCACGGGGATAAAGGAGAGAAACTGATCGAGAGGTTAGGTCTTGGCATCGACGGGAATTATGAAGAGAGATTAGCAGAACAGAGGAAGAGAGATGAAGGTCATTTAGGAGGATTGAATGCCCATTTACCATAGATTTAGAAGATCCTTCAACATCCCTAGGCTAGGGATGACGAGGGTTTATTAGTTGACTTTATGTCGACATTTGAAAGGCAGTCATATCTCAGCGACAACCAGTACATTTTTGAGTAAAGTGCTTTAAAGTTTTGATTTTAATATGAACATTCATAACGATTCAACTATTTATTTTATAAAGATAAGGTTTAATGTTATTAAAATTGTCCTACACCTACAAAACTTAGATCAAATGACGCAGAAAAAAATGGCGATTCAAAATATTTATAGAATTCATTTTCAGTATATTTGTCGCTTAGATATGATTGCCATTCAATCGTCAATATTATTTATGAAAAATAATAATGTGTTTGTAACGTTTTATCGAGGACTAGCCAACAAATTAAAGCGATCCTTTTTTGGCAGCCTTTTTAGGAGCAATATTTTTGTTCATTAGGTACCATTGGCACGTACGTAATACGTTTGCCAAACTTGAACTAGGCTATGGTGGACTATAGCCTAAAACATCACAATAGCAGAGGTTCCTAGCAATGTTATATATAATAAATATAGTAATATTAAATCTGAAAAATGAGGCTAAAAACTACTTGTGTTGTCGCTTCCAGAAAGACTTCTTAGTAGTAAAGGTTTCTAGTAATGAAATGATTTGTTATAATATAAAACAGGTAATATTAAATGTAATACAAAATGAGGCTAAAAATAAAAAGAAACCTTATTGGCATGAGAAATAGGTCGAGTTTCGCGTGTTTCGTGTAACTGTTATGTTAGCCGGTTAACATGACAATGACGAATGGGTTGGGATTGTTTCAGGATGACTGAGTAATCTCTTATCGTCGAATATAATATAGGGCGACTAAATACAAAAGTCACCAAATAAACAGAAAACAAAAGAGCAAATAGTCTTGTGCTAACTGTCAGATAACGTGTACAGTCACCCACAAAAGTAGCTTAACAAATTCGAAATTTAAAATCGCCTTCAAACTTTTGTGTCCTTATCTACAACCGTTTTTCTCCACTAAAATAGACTAAAAGGTTAGCTTTATTTCATACAAAGCAAAAATATTTTTTAATTGTAGTTAAACCGTAGACCTGTTTTGAAGTTTTAAATTTGTTCAGGTACTTTTGAGGCTGATTTTACTTGAACATCGCGAAACGATCCCAAACTGAGCCAAGTAAAACAAACTCCCTGCATCTAATCAGTAAGAAAACAGTTTGGTCATCTCTGTTCTACTGGAATGGGTATTATATTAATATCTATCAATTTGAATTTGTTTTGAGAAAACAAAGCAAGGGAATTTCTGGTCTGTTGGGTATTATATTAATATCTATCAATTAGAGTTTATTTAGTTCAACGCTGTTAGTTTTAAAGCTTATATTTTATCTAAAATTCAAGATAAATTAAGATTGATTTAGAACCTTAATTCTGATATATCAGAGTCAACGTTTGCGTAAAATGCTTAAGAGGTCAAGGTCTAAATGCCAAAGTCGAGAGGTATTTTGTATACACGATACAAATTTGTAATCTGGTCAAACCTGTTTGGAAAGAAATGTATCATGTATGTTCATTTCAAAATTAATGTTTATTTTGGAATATATTGTATTTGAATACCGATGACTACTTAAACAGTGGGTGTGTTTATATCTTGGCCAGGAAAATAAAAAATACTATTGTCAGTACAAGAAATTAGTTTTATTTTACCACATGACGAGGTTTTTTATTAATCTGGTTAACCCATATTTACTATTTATAGACAGTCGTTATGTTTACCGTCAGCCTAGCGCTTTACTCGTCTTATTTATAAATCTGTCCTTACATATATGATGACATAGTTCATTTCTATGAACATACATATATGACGAGTTAGGGTGTCAATCCTTCGACCGTCATGAAACTTATTCTACGTCTTGAAATAAAAATGGGGGGTCATCCCCCCAACTCCGTACCCTGTCCAATAATCTAGCACTAACGACCCACATCACGTTATCGGCATCACCTTGAAGTAAACACGCCTTACATATATCCTACTTTCTACATGACGACATCAAAATTCAGGGTTACTAATAAAATAGTAAAACGATATTTCAATATTTCTCTAAGTGACTGTATATGACAAATTTTATGAAGTTTAATTATTTATTAGTATATGCTAGTAAAGTAAATATACAGGTGTAGCCAAAAGTATATTTTAGGAAAAAAAAAATTACTTAGTTACAAATTTTTAGGGCAAGAAATAAAACTATTTGTAGTTGTTTACATTGCTATATTGGTATATGTGTATATGTGATCAAATATACAGACGGACAAAAATACTAAAAACTGTTGTTTTGGCTTCTGTTGCTCTAATAAAGAACCCCCATCTAATTTTTCTTTTTTTATCTATAACGTACAGACATTGGCCTGTTACAAATTTATTATATTATTATATAAAGATTATCTTTTTAAGGAAACATAACCGTCTAGTGAAAAAATAAGTTATAAATTTAGCGCCATCTAGTATCTGTTGTAGCATAGGGTAAATATTTTAAAATTTTGACACAAGTCGTTAGGAGTAAGTGGACCACACATTGATAGTTGCCTGTGTTTTCTTCGTCGGTATAACAAATTTCTAAATTGAAGTTATCTATAAAGTACTAATGTGTGCGATATTATTAATTTATGCATTATATGGCGTTGCCGTGTTGGCAAAATATTTAGTGGTCCTAGTAAAAATATTAATTTTTTAGAGCCATCTTCTTAAATAAGTAATTATTATAGCGCCATCTATTGTTGCGTAAAAAAACTGATGTAAGTGTATGACTGTAGATGGCGCGAGTCGTTTTGTGGAAACATAATTTCAATAGAGCTAAGGTTAGAGCTAAGGCAGAGTAGATATTTTTTTTACTCTTTTACAACAAGTCTTTAATTATTGTTTGAGGAGGAAAGCAGACTCACAATTATTTTTAAGCCCATTTTCATAAAAATCGAAACAGTTTTATAGCAGGATATTTAACATTTTCCCACCCAACTTCTTGTATATTTAGACATAAAGAAAACAAAATTATTTTAACGCATTTTATGTAATATTATATAGTTGCACTTCTATTATATGGAATGATCGAAATATGTAATGTAGAGAGCTTTCGTTCCATAAATTTATGGGCGCGAATATGAAAATACAATTTAAAAAAAAAAATCGTTTTATATTTTAAACTACCAACATGTTCCTTCTTAAATTGTCCATCTAATAATGTTGATTAAACATTAAAACGTACAGTGGCATTTACAGTATGAAATAAATGACAATATCCACATTGCAAAAAAGGTAACAACTAAAGTAAATATAACACTATAAATGTATTTTTTTTCCTATATGTATTATAGATTTCGAATTGGAATAGCTTTTAAAAATGCAATAAGCGTGACGTTTGGCTGTGGGTGTGACCTTACGTTTTATAAAGGGTGACTTTGTAATAAAGTACATATTTCTCTTTGTTGTAATTGGCTCTTAAACAATGGATATATTATATTAAAAAGCGATGAACATCCAGAACCTTCTTGCCCCATCAGCCATCAGTTCTGCGAGCTATGTGCGCCGTCCACTGCCCACTCATATCAGGTTCAAACAAAATAAAAACAACAATATTTCTTAAATTTTTCGTTTATTTATATTGTAATGTATTACAAGATCGTTCGAGACTTGACAACATTAACTTAAACCTAATGACAATAAAAAAACTATTATAAAGAACGTTACTCTATTGGATATTGCGGTAATAAAACCATAGATTAATTGATAAACATATCGAATATTCAAATTAATTTTGAAAATCCAAGAAGTTTATCGTTTTCGAAAGAGTTTACTTATTGTCTATGACAGACAAGCAGGCAAAGACATCCAGCGTGAGGCCAAAAGATGTCCAGTATAAGCTTATTGAAAAAGTTTATTAATTTTAATTCTAAAAGACTAACGCTAAAGACTGTAAAAAATATAAATGCAAAAGACAAATGTGGTTTGACAACTTGACATCAGCTGTCAGGGTGACAGCGTCAATCTGACAGATGTCACGCGTCAAACTTTAAAAACGTTTTGTGACTGCATTATCTTAATATAAAATACATGATATTGTAAGCAAAAACATGAAGTTTCCATTAATTTATTCATAATAAGGCACCTCGCGTTTTTGGTTTAAATTTAACTTACTTTTTTTTTCTAATTTTAAATATTGAAATATAAGAATTCATTTAGCTAATGCGATTAACCTGATAATTTACAAATGTAAACGACTACTTTTAATTAATTGAACTCAAAAGTAAGTTTACATGAAAATTCTTATAATCATCAGCCCATTATACCTACTTCATAACTAATTTATGAAAGCATGTGCGTCGATAAAGAAAAGCTTGGAAACAAAACTAGATTTTTTGACACCCATTTAACAATCTATACATGTATTATAAAACAAAGTCCTCTTTTCTGTTTGTCTGTATGTTATCGATTTTCTGTTGTTAACGATTTTTTATGAAATTTGGCCTCGAGATAGTTTAATACTCTAGGAAGGTTATAGGCTACTTTCAATCCCGGGAAAATATACAGCGGGATTTTTATCCCGGAAAACATCATCGCGCGGACGAAGCCGCGAGCAAAAGCTAGTGTCAGATAATATTAATATCAATGCTAGACATAAAAGTGATATCAGATAGGTGATTGCTTTTTGAAGTTAACATTTTTTGTTGTAACAAACATAATACTATAGAGTCTACGGTATAGTCTTAACGATACGCTTGCTTTCTTGTCTATGTATACTCGTCTTAATAGGCTGATGATCGTAATAGGCTTATAAGTAATAGCCAACTTAAATCTAAAGATAGAAGACCGAAAATTATCTTTAATATGGCATTACAATTCATAAATACATATTACATAATTAATTAAGAGATCAAAACTTATGTTTTTGTCGTATATTTAAATTGGAACGTTTGTCGAGCACTTATTTGTTTCAATTCAAAATAATAATCGAAAATGAATAAATTTACGGTCTTATTAAAATTGGAATTAGATTTTTGGATTTGAAACTAAATAACTCATAGTCGGGTTTGTATCAAGATATAAAAATATATTTATTGAACTTTGTATGCTGATTTAACGGCGAATGTAGGAATCGTAAACACATAAATCTCTTTGAAGTAAATATGCAAATACTGTCTCAGATAGTTTCTGACGTGTGTCAGAACACAATTCGTTCAGAAAACAAAGTTACCAGTAAATATTTTGAGGTTTGCGTACCGCGTTATATCAAACTGAAATATATTTATGTATCTTGATACGAATATTGTATTTATTATGTTATTGCAGATTTTATTGGACTTAATACTCATGTAAAAGATTAAATAACATAACTACAAATATAACGAAATTAAACCTATTTCTTCCTGGTTTCAATGGAGATGGGCCGGCAATTTTTTTACAAGCGTCAACAGATGCTTGATCCAAGTACTGTATTGTAGGTACGGTTAGCAAGAACAAAACTTAAGTTTTGAATTTGTTCGGGTTTTTGTTGCTAATGGGTACAATGTATTGAAAAAAACCCAGTCAATATCAACACAAAATAATAAATTATAAAATAAATATAGTCCAATAAAAATCTGCATTTCTTCAAAAACTACACCACAATATGGTGATAAATTATGCATTCTACTTCCTCCTATCAATAATGCCAAATAGAACTTGAATTACAAACTGCATGGCAGTCCATTGCGCCTGAGACAGGATGTTGTCTCATAATGCCCTGTAATTACGCTACAATGTACTTCAAACCGGATCACAACAGCGCATGGTCACTGTAAATTGCGGTAAAAAAATACTATTTTTATTAGGAGCCAAAACTTCATAATTAACAACTTCATTATGATGTCGACTTCTATTATGCAACTATTATGTGCATATTTTTTAATAATTGAATTTCCATTTCAGAATTATAAATGTGGTGTGGTTTCTGAAGTATTCTAGAACATTCTCTGGTGACTGTCACCTATATTGTAATAAATTCGTTTGTTCGTATGTATCCATCGCAGTTGTGGACTCCGACGTCATGTCTTCTTGACATTCGTGGACCTGGAATTAGAGATAATAAATTTTAAAATAGAGATATAAATTTTTAAAATATATAATTATGAAAATGAAGCGATGGCGTCATACATGTAACTAGTTGTAAGAACAGTTATATTTCTGCAATATATTATATTTCTTACTCTATTATTATAAATGCGAAAGTTTATGTAATTGTTACGTAGTTTGTTAAGTAAAGAGCACAAACAGTTTAACGTATTTAATTGTAATTCAGTATAGATCATGTCCTAAATCACATACACTTTTAATCCGGTAATTTGCTCTCATGGAAAGTAATGGATTTTTTTAAATAGATGGCGTTAGTGTCCTTATGTTGTCATGGATACCTACAATGATCTAGGCAATTTTATAGTGGGAAAGGCTTCTCTCGCAGGCTAAGCCGCTAGCAACATCTAGTACTTGATATATTGTGTAGCGTTTATTTCCAATTACAGTGGGATAGGTGCAGATATTAGAAGAAGGTAAATAAAGTTATGAAATTCTACATCTATCATGAGATGTTGAGTTCTTTAAAGGTAAGAATGTCGTGACCGCTAGAACGAACAGGATATCTTATAAATGCAGTGCAATTGAAATGTCTATTTGCTTTGGACATTTGTATCTTCCTGGATAGTGACTGCACACAAGGTGTTAAGCCCGCCATAGCCCACGTAAGTCGCGTTCCGGGATCAATTTGTATATCCAGTTCAAACTGACGCAATTGTGTTGACTGGTGAGGGGTGATCTCTCGTCTATTTGGTTCTCACCATCTGGTGCCAGCCCCGGATCTAAGGCGGGGCTAGCCGGTTCCCAAGGCCGGGCGGCGAATTCAGAGGGCGGCAAATTCAAACTTGGCCGACGAATTCATAATATCATTAGTGCAACTTTGACTACTGAGACATATAGTACAATCAATACTAAAATTATATCCCGCGGAGCGCAAAATGATGAAGATGACAATGGTAAATATATAGGTGGGCGGCATTTTCCAAATTGTGTCCCGCCACGAAAATATTCAAGATCCGGGATTGTCTGGTGCAGTAAGGTCTTATGCCCGTACATAAAAATATCCATTTATTTGCTAGCATGTGCAAAAAATTTAAAACGACACCGAACGGGAAAGCTGATATAAAAGCCGTCATCAACAGCAATTTAGCTAATTGAATCTAATATACTAATGTTGGGCGCGCCGGCTCGCCCACATTTCGCGCGGAAAATGAAATGTTCCACGAATTATAATCAGTGGTGACACGCGACTATCAAAATGTGATACTTGGAATTCATTTCATATACCTAAAGACATTAAACTATATAGTTATAGATTGGACATCAGAGACAAATTTTGGTCTACAAGTTATTACCAATTGGTAATGTCGCTGTCTTATTTGAAATGTGTGTATGACAAGATGTCACAGCGTCATTATCTATATATATATAAAAGAAAGTGGTGTTACACTATTTTTAACTCAAGAACGGATGAACCGATTTGGCTGAAAATTGGTGGAGAGGTAGCATAGAACCAGGAGACGGATATAGGATACTTTTTATCCCGGTCCCACGGGAACGGGACGTGACATAAGACGTGGTATAAGAAAGCAAAATTTGGTATGGAGATAGTATAAGACCCCAGGAAGGTTATAGGCTACTATCCCGGGAAAATATATGGCGGGACTTGTATCCCGGAAAACTCCTTCACGCGGGCGAAGCCGCGAGCAAAAGCTAGTATATTAATACAAAAATAATATATTTACACAAAATATGCTAATATTCGCATTAAAAACATGCAAATTATCATATGGAAAAATATGAAATATTTTACATTAAGGTTTTGCTATTTCACGGTAGATTAAGTAACCATTACATAAACGCAAAATGATTGTATAACAATCTTCCCAATGTCCGCTCTGTATTATAATCTTAGAACTCTGCATATACCATTATATACTGACTATAGAGATATTTGAAATCTATTTATTATACTAGAACATTGGTGAAGTATTATGGCATGGTTTTTGCAGTTCGGCGTTGAAAACATCTGGTAGGATATATCTTATATCCGCCCGGATAGCGACCACAGTACACAAGATGTTAAAACCCGCCATAGTGGGCCACGTAACTGTGTCGCGTTTCAGGATTAGCCTGTGTATATCCAGTTCCAACAGGCCGACAAAATTGTGCCGGCCGTCAAGGGGTAATCATGTATTGTATTGGATCCCCACTCCACTTACAATCAAGTGATGTGGGATTACAGTGCCCGTATAAAAAAAGAAAGGTAACGTTTTTATTACAAGAAATTAGGTCTATATTTAACAACACAGCAAGATATAAATTGCCATCTTTTACAATCGACAGTCATTTCTGTTGCAATGACCTTTACAATTTGCTAATTGCAACGTCGATTCTTCAAAAGACTAATAAGGCAAAGCCTGCAGTACAAAGCGGCAACATTAGCCTACGATAAACACGATAACATTCTTAGCCATACCTGCAGATGCAACTGAAGATTCATCTTAGTTTGCAATTTAAATCAACAAATGCATTCGCATCGTGATATGCCATCGTATATACAAAGATTCGCAATGCCGTAATTGATTTGTATTACCCACTCGATTTCATATTGAAAGGGATATTTATATGAAAAGGTCTGAGATTAAGTGGTGTAATACTAGCTATATGGTGATGGTAGAAAGCTTGTCTACTGCGTTACTCGTAACATTTTAAATGTTACAGCACAAAGATCATATGGAACTACTTATTTCAGCACTGGATTATACCCCAAACAAAAGAGCGTTTGGCTACCACAGTAAGTATGGAATACTATTGCTATACATCACGATAAAGGCAGCTTGCACAGTCCTAGAATCAACTACTGCACAATACAAAGAAACTATCTGTGTCCCAGGGAATAAAAGTAAAAGAAGATACTCACCAAGAAATTAAAGATACAGCGTCGGCACTCTCTTCTGCGCTCCCAGCGACAACTTGTTTCCCATCTTCTTGTATCCCTCGTGTTTAATTCTAGATTTTGGTTTCTCCTCAACGGGACCGCCCTTCAGTTCCCATACTAAATTCGTCAGTGATTTCGGCCTGCTGAGCTTTCTGGACCTTTTTTCTGGTAGTTTAGGTCCGTTACCCGAGTCGCCAGACGTCCTGCCTCCAGAATGGCTGGAGTCTAACGTTCCATCCAGTTCCATGGCTTGGTGGATATTCGAAAGACTTTTGTACCGTATATTGAAGATGGGTGAGTCACCTTTGATTGCTTTTATTGGACTAGCGAGCGGACTAGGCGTTTCTTTCGTCGGTGAGTTACTTTTCTGTCTGAACACCATCTTGGTCTTTCCGTTACTCACATTATTCTTGATGTACAACTTAGGTAAATTAGGTGCTGGGGCGATAGAACACTTCTCTTTGTAGACAGTGACCAGTGGTTCCTTCGGTGCGACTGATTTACGAGTTCTTTTCTCAGCTTTCTGGATGTTTAAGGGTTTCTTAGTTGGTATGGTTTCGATGGGCGGCGGTTCCGGTTTGATTTCGGCTATCAAAGGCATGTGGATTGGCGTCGCGACGGGAGATGACGGTGACGATTCGTGCCTGGGCTCATTTGAGTACGAAGCCTTGATATTCTTAGGCAATGGAGCAAAACCTCTGACGTAGTCGTAAATCTGGTCGATTTCATCGTATTCGTCAGGGATGCTGTTCTCATCTCTATGACTGCTGTATATGTGATGATGTCGTAAATGTTTGTGCTGGTTAGCCGAATCTGAGGAAGCGCTACGTCGGAGGAAGTATCCAGTTTTTACTATAGACGGGGCGTGCAATGGACCCGTTAAGACACGTTTGGGATCACCCAATTTCCCTTCTAAAACATGCATCCTATCAACCACGTCTACCAACAACCGACTGCACTTCTCGACTAGTCTAGAAAATTCCATGAAATTCTTAATCTGTTCCTCATTCTTACATCTTTGCATTTTCAATGGCGCCGCCAAAGGTAAAGTTATTAAAGCGTTACCTTCTTTTTGTAGTGGGAGTGCGAAAACATGATCCTCTTCAAACATGGATAGCAGTCTCAGTTCCGGTACAAAATGACTTGCACTCTTTAGGCCTCGAGGTGGGGTTCCGTGTACTAATCTCACAGTAATAGGTAATCGTTTAGTCAGCAACGTTTTTGCTGTGTGAACACCACTTATATTCTCTTCCTTAGCAACAGCAGAGAACTTTCCCCTCTGATCCAAACTTAACAGCACAAGATCGCCCTTTGAATCGTTACATTTCAAATATTTATTCTTGCCTAAAAACGTCTCTCCTCTTGGCATTATAATTTCCCCTGCTGGTAGATTTCTAGCTCCATCCGCAGTGACGTTACCATCTAAGTCTGTTTTACCGCAAATCACTCTGATCGGATCTCTTACCAAACATCCATCATCTAGTTTTCTTCTAGCAAGCTCTGCTACTGTTTCTATACATCTTACAGCTCGTCCTTCCTCGCTTAGCAGTTCGAAATAGCCTTTGTAAGAATCTGGGATAGCAAGTCGTGGCCCAACTGGGACCATGCGCCTTCCTTCTTTTAATTTTATGGCCTGGGCGATGATTTTCTTCCTTTTCCCAGCGGATACGAGGAGTGCGGTGCTCTGAAGCCCAGGGCTGGGGAGAGTGGGGACACCAAGGCCGCCATATTGGCCCTTGATGATCTTGGCGACGTTGGGTAGTCGGTTCTTGATGACGAACTCGCGAAGGTAGCTGCCCTCGTCGGACCAGCGTGACGCTGCGACCACAACTTGGCCGTCTGTGGCTGCCATTGTTGGGTTTTGTCACATCTGGAATAGTAGAAATAGTTTGGTTAATTTTCTGTTTGAATAAGATTTTCATATATTTATTTTATTGATCTGGAAACAACAAATTAAATTGATTTATCACATTTGCTTGGTTTAAAAATAATTAAATATTAAAATTGTACGAAACGGAAAAATCTGGATTTTATAATGATTCGACATCTATTGTAAAATATATGTATGAAATGATATAATTTCTTGGACCTGTAAAATGTTATACATTACTTAGATTATTAGAGTATACTTTTTAAAGCTGACTTTACAATTAATAATAAGTATATTTTTTTGACTGGCGAAAGAAAAATGAACCAATTACCACATACGGATGTAAATACCATATAAAAAACCCTCATCAAAATAAATGTTCAATCGAAAACGACGAAATTTCGACCTACGTCAACAACTCACATTTGCCTTGACTTATATTTGGTTGTAAAATCGAACTGTTGTTGAGATATTTCGACTTCCTCACACCTGTATTAGCGATATAAAGTCGTAAGTAATCGTAAATGTTCGGGTTTGTGTCGGTGATTTGGCGGTCGCTGCCTTGTGGGCTTGGGCATACTGAACTTGCTATATAGCTTAGGTATGGTATTGGCATAAGATTGTCTATATGTCTTTTGCACCTTTAGAAAACTTATTGATGATTTAATATAATGGCGATGTTATTGGTAAAGATATTGCAATACTATTCTTTAGAAACATTAGTTATTGACAATTTAATATACTCGACTCCTTGGTTTAGTGTTGCATATAAAGTTTTTGGGTTTTACGCGCGATTGGATATTCTTCGGGGTTTTTACTTCAGACAAGTAGCTAGTCATTTAAACTATTTTTTTCCACGGCAAAGAGAGCGTCTTGCACCGGAGTAAGGTCCAGAATGTTGACTGACGAGAAATGTTTACACCACACTAATTGATGCCAATGTGAGCCTGTTTGTAACCAAATATACACAGTCTGATTTTGAGATCATATCCACGTTACCGCTATAGCAAGTTTTACATCTTGCGTTTAGTGGTTGTTATCTGGGTAAATAGAAATATGTTCTTCGTAACATATTTGAAAACATGTAAATTCGCGCTCTTTAGGTAATATTTGAAGAACGTTTATTTCTAACATAAATTCATACAAACCATAAATCATTTTCGACAAACATAAAAACAACAAAAAAATAAATAAAAACACACAGTTAACAATATTAAGTATTCATCGAATTTGTTGCAATATACAGCTCAGCATAAGCTGTTAACCAGCACAGATTTTCAACTGTACCCCACTATTATCATAGCACAACAAATATTCCCGAGCGTTAATAAATATAGCTTGCTATAGCTTGGTGCGCGCAAACCTAATCTAATGTAGAGTGGGAAATGTACAGTTATGTCATAAATGTGTAAGAATTTGTTAAAAAACCGCGATATCGACGGAAGTGTGATTACCTGAGCGATGCGGAGAGTAATAAATATTACCTGTACCACAGGCTGCACATACCTACTTATTGACTGCCTCGGCAGTGTTCTGAGGTCCTGGGTTCGAATCCCGGGTCGGGCAAAGTGATATTTGGGTTTTTATGTTCAGTATCAGTTCGAAGTCTGGAATTTGTGCCCGATATGGCGATAGGCTCGCCCCCTATCACATCATGGGACGGAACACACTTGGCGAAAAGTGGGTACCTTGGTTGCGCCTATGTTTGTGTTTATGATTGATAATAATAATAATAAATAATAATATCAGCCCTGTATTATATACTTGCCCACTGCTGAGCACGGGCCTCCTCTACTACTGAGAGGGATTAGGCCTTAGTCCACCACGCTGGCCTAGTGCGGATTGGTAGACTTCACACACCTTCGAAATTCCTATAGAGAACTTCTCAGATGTGTAGGTTTCCTCACGATGTTTTCCTTCACCGTTAAAGCGAACGATAAATTCACAAAGATAGTGATTGATAACAGAGGTATATTAAAGTTAGTGCAGATGTGTTTATGTGTGAAAGGATTAATGTGTGTCTATTTATTAGATCATAAAGATATATAGATATATTCATTAATAAGAATGAATAATCGCAATAAATAAAAATTGCACGCAATCCCTATTTGGCACTACAAAATGTTTGTAATATATTATGTAGAGTCAGTCGGTCTCCATAGTTGTGTGGCAATATAAGAAATTCTGAAACACTGTTGCCTTTTATTAAACCACCAATAACCAGGCAAAAATGCATAAATCTGATACTTGTATTTGCCCGGATAAAACCTTAAACAAGTTGTAAACCTCCGATTCAGCCCCACGTGGACGCTTTTCGGGATCAACTTGTGTATACCCGGTTTCTAACAGGCCGGCACAATTGTGATTATCAGTCGACTTTCTGGACCACTCTCACCATTAAAAGCAATGTGCTCATTTTTTCGTACACGAAAAACTGTTACCAGAATTTTGTTGGTTCGCACACAGAGAGGCCACCTTATAGGATAGGAAACAAACAGCGGGTCTTCCGGGAAAAGCCTTTCACGCTAGAAACTTTGATATTTTTACCAACATTGTAGGCATTCAAACCTTCACACCCAAATAAGGTCATTGTACACGAACAATAGCCGTTGATGTAACGAGCGTTACGCACCGCCGACTGTTGCCCCTGCGCACCTATCAAGGACGATATGTGGAGTATGTGAAACGGCCTTTCGTAGGTCATCATTGGGGGTCATAATTCTGGTATAATTCACGTCATATCCTGCGCAGATCTAATACGTTCATTTCGGATTGCCGTCTCATTGGGTTTTTTATTTAAAAAGTTCAATCGCAGCTCGAAATGAGGAAGTTGGCGGTGTGATACCCCCTTGCCTCGGAAGGCACATAAAAAGCCTTTGGTCCTGCGCCTGATCTCTCTCCGGTCATCTCGGATTGCGTCTAACCGAACTATGTGAGTGAAGGAACAGAGAGTGCTTGTGTATTGCGCACACTTGTGCACTATAATATCTCCTGCGTATCTGGCTGATATCCGTTGAGATTGGCTGCTGTGGCCGAAATTTGGCTACGAGGGATTCATAACCTAACTTGTACACTGGTGGGTTAGCAAGTCAGATTGGAGCATTTTTCCATCTATTCAGCCTTATATAATTAGAGGGGTAGGAAGAGAAGCAACCAGGGCACTAATTTTTAGACAAGTGTGTTGCCATGTTAGATTATTGGCCACATATTCCGGACTCCGGGTTGATACTGAGCAAAAAACATAACATTTCCCGATACATGATAAAATTCTTAGTTTACCCGATTATTTGTTAATCTAGTAATTAAATAATTGTATTTATTGAATAATTTTATACAAATATAATAATTTATAATCATCAGAATAATACTCTATGCATTTGTATGTTCTATGGAAATATAATAACATATCGATATGGAAACAAAATAATAAAACATTGACGCTTCCATTATGAGTCGCATGCACCATCGGAACAGCGTGTGCGCAGTGACTAATAAATTCCGCAACACAAAATATATTTTTGGACATCTGGCCTCAAAGCTGCCATCGTATACATAGTTTTTGAGCATATGTTATCTCAATTTTGACTGTATCAGAACACCTTGCATGACCTTTGCACACCTGTCCACACTTAAAGGTTGGGCTGTTTAAAAAGTAATAAAGTTTGGTTTAACTTAATTATACACGAGATACTGTTAATGTACTAAATACGTTATTATTTGAAGGTTCATGGTCATATTTCGTATATATTATATAATATCAGCCCTGTATTATATACTGGCCCACTGCTGGACTCAAGCCTGTATTACTGAGAAGTATTAGGCCTTAGTCCACCACACTGGCCTAGTGCGGATTGGTAGACTTCACACACCCTTAAAATTACTATAGAGAACTTCTCAGGTATGCAGGTTTCCTCACGATGTTTTTCTTCACCGTTAAAGCAAGGGATTATTCAAAAATAATACATACATAATTATGAGATTTGACCTGATATAGAGAAGTGTGGAAAAAATAAAAAAAATTGAGTTAAAATTATTTGCTTGGTTTAGTAAATTATGTTTAGGAGGCGCGATTAAAAATATAGTATGATTTAACATTTAAAGTATGAAGACTGTCACACGCAGGATTCAGGTACAATTCCGGGTCACGCACCTTTGACTTTTCGAATTTACGATGCTGATTATTGTGGGCTTTGGTATTGAAGAAAAGTATCGTGGAGAAATCTATACAGTTTGTTTTGCTTTTTTATAATAATGTTATGTACTCGAAGCCTTTGATTGTCAATTAGAAAACTCTAAGATAAATAATAATTTATTACATATGGAGCTCTAATTCTTCTAATCAATAGAACTAACTTGAGTGTCTCGGTGACGTAGTTGTAAATATACAAGGTCCGAGTACGACTATCAACGCTGAGGCCCTGGGTTCGAATCCTGGGTCGGACCAAAAATTAGCGACTGGGTTTTATTTTAAAAGTAAATCAATTGCAGCTCGGAATCAGAAAGATGGCGGTGTGATATCTTCGGAAAACACGTAAAGCCGTTGGTCCTGCGCCTGATCTCTTTGCGGTCATGTCGGGTTGCCGTCTCACCGAACTATGCGAAGGAACAGAGAGTGCTTGTGTATTGCACACACTTGTGTACTACAATATCTCCTGCATACTTGGTTGATTTTTGCCATTGACTACCGTGGCCAAAATTAGGTAGCAAAGACTCAATCAATAAAAAAAATAAAAAATAAAAAATAAAAAATTCACGTCGAATTGATAACCTCCTTGATGGATTATGAAAGAAATAACTTAGGATTGTAAAAGTATTAGAGGATTTATTGAGAACAGTAAAGACTAGACAATGACAATAGAGAAGTATATAAATTTCTAAATTTAAAGCGGCATACTGCCAGTACTAATATAGCTCACATTGGTTATTGTTTGGTTTATACTCTTTGTAACTATACAGTTCCAACACCTGCCCTTAAACTAAACAATCTGTAAACCAAGATGAGAAATACATTTAAAATGTTTGTCTTTACTTAAACATTTTGTCAGGACATCAGCTGGCATATTTTCAGTACACAAATACTCTAATCTAATAATTTTATCTTTTACAATTTGCCTCACATAATGATGCCTGATATCTATGTGTTTACTACGACTATGATTGATTTGACTATTACAAATTTTCTGTGCTGACTGACTATCATTAAACAATGTCACTGTAAAGTTTTTACCTAAACATTCGCACAGAAAACTTTTAATGAATTTAGCCTCCTTTGCTCCTTCACACAACGCCATGTATTCAGCCTCTGTACTTGATAATGCTACGGTTCGTTGTTTACGACTTTCCCATGACACAGCTGCGTTCCCTATTTTAAATACATAACCAGTGTAAGAGCGCCGGTCTAGCTGATTCGATGCCCAATCAGCATCCACGTATTCAGAGATGGATATATGAGATTTATCATATACAATCTTATAGTCTATAGTCCCTTTTAGATAGCGTAAGATTCGCTTGGCTGCTTTCAAATCCAAATTTCTTCTTAAACCCCCACTTGTATTTGACCGCCTTTTTATTTGCAGGCAATTGTGTCAAGGTCCAAGCTTTGTTTTGTTCAAATGATTTATACTCATCTTCAATAGCATTCCTCCAGTGTTCCTTTTCTGGTCCCGACAGCGCCTCATCTATTGTCTGCGGTTCTACACAAGGACTTTCTACAGCTGTCATGGCAACTACCATACTTGCAGTTTCTTCATATTCTGAATCACTTTCCGGAACCTCAGTCATATCCGGATTCCATGTGACATCATGGGTATCATCGACATAGCTAGAATCAGAATCTGAAGAATTCGCAACATATATTTTAGTAGGTGAACTGGTGCTATTATTTTCAGTCGTATTTATATCATTCACATTATCATTAGTGAGATTCATCTGACAATCAGTAATAGTGAAATTTTCCTGATTTGTTTTCAAACCTTTGTACATTTTCTCTTCTAAAAATTGCACATCTCTAGATTTGACACATTTAGAGGGATTTTCTGGATCAATTAACCTATATCCCTTTGATTCATTACAATAACCCACAAACACAAACTGCTTACTTTTTGCATCTAGTTTCTTGCGTTTTTCATTGGGAGTCAAAGCATAAGCCACACAGCCAAATACTTTCAAATTAGATAAATTTACTTTGTTACCTGACCATTTTTCTTCAGGAGTCACGCCCCGAACTGCTTTACTTGGTGACTTATTTTTAATGTATATTGCCGTATTTAGTGCCTCTGCCCAAAATCTTCGGTCTAGTCCTGCTTCTTGCAGCATACATCGCCCTGCCTCCATAATTGTGCGATTGGCCCGTTCTGCCACGCCATTCTGCTGTGGTGAGTACGGTATAGTCGTCTGATGCTTGATGCCATGCTCTTGAAGAAAACTCTGGAACTGTTTATTAACATATTCACGACCATTGTCTGTTCTTAGCATTTTTATTTTCAAATTGGTTTCATTTTCCACAAGCTTTTTTGAAAACTTTAAATACCGACAATACTTCATCTTTACTTTTAATGAAATATCCAAAAGTCATCCTTGTAAAATCATCTATAAATGTCAATAGATATTTAGCACCACTAAATGAGGAAACTGACATTGGCCCACACAGGTCAGAATGTATAAGCTCTAGTTTCTCAGTAGCTCTATTATAAGATTGCTTAGGGAATGGTAATCTACTCTGCTTACCCTCAATACAAGCCACACAAGGAGTATATTCACTAGGAGTATAATTAATTCCGCTAGCCATACCTCGTTGTAGTAGATCCATACTTCGCTTATTTAGATGCCCAAGCCTACGATGCCATAACTGCTGCGATGACTTTGTCTCACACAAATTCGCAATCTCCGGTCGTTCTCTACCTGACGGTTGGATATCTAGTCCATTCGCAGTCACTGAGTAACTCGTCGCACATAGCTCGCGTTTACTAGTCGGCTGCTGACATCCCACGTCTAACTGATAGACACCGTTGACCATTGTAGCGCTGGCAACTGCAATCTTACCACAATAAATGTTACATTTCTGTGCACTAAAATGCACTTCAAGTCCCTTTGAAGCCATTTTCCCAACAGAAATAAGGTTTGTTGACAATCCTGGAACGTAAACAACATCACATAATTTTGTATTTTGAGTTTGTCCTTCTAATAACAAGTGCACTTCGCCATGTCCTTCACTATACATCTTTTCTTTGTTGGCTACCGTAACCAACCGCGGTGTGTCCACAACATAATTTTGTAGTAAATATTTATTATTTGTCATGTGACAGGTCGCGCCAGAGTCCACATACCAAGCATTTGAATTGACATCCGTAGATAATGCAGTTAATAGCGTTCCATTCCACGCTTTTTCGCATTTTTCACTTTTGTTGGTCTTATTTGGACAGTTCTTAGCATAGTGATTCGGCTTTTTACAAATATAACACTTGTTTTTGTAAGAAGTTTTGTTTCCACGTTTTACATTCCGGTTTGTAAACATTGCACCTTCTTCGTTCTTGTCAAAGTCTCTGCGTAATTCTTCTTGTAGTAATTTACTCTTCACTGTCTCACTACACAATTTAATGTTCGAATTTTCCAATGCCATTATAAGCGGGTCGTAGTCTGATGGCAAACCGCTTAATATTAAAATCGACAGGAAATCATCATCCAATGGAGCATTTATATCTCGTAATTGTTGATCTAGATCGGTGATCCTTAGAAGATATGCTTCCATGTCATTAAATTGTTCTAATTTCAATCCTAACATTGTACGTAAAAGTCCTAGTCGTCTACACAGCCCTCTATCTTCATAGGCCGTTTTGAGGTTATTCCAAGCCTCAAAACCACTGGATGCATTTCGTACATGGGAAAAAGACGACGGTTGCACCATTAGACATATTTTCGCAAGTGCCCGTTGTTGTTTGCGAGCATCATTGTCTTTGGGGACACCCGCCTCGCCATCAATGCAATTCCATAAGTCTTCATGAATCAAATACATCCGCATCATGAATTTCCAATTGCCGTAATTAGATATACCGCTGAGTTTATCAAAATTTACAGATATTCCAGCACTTATAGCTGTAGACGTTGAATTGCCAAAAAAAATAAATAAACCATTGCCGGTTCTGGCAAAATATTTTTCGGCATAGCGTATTTTTTTATTAATATTTCTTCGAAACTAATAACGTACAGTTAATTACCACATATCCTGGGCCCATAACCTGATGGATTATGAAAGAAATAACTTAGGATTGTAAAAGTATTAGAGGATTTATTGAGAACAGTAAAGACTAGACAATGACAATAGAGAAGTATATAAATTTCTAAATTTAAAGCGGCATACTGCCAGTACTAATATAGCTCACATTGGTTATTGTTTGGTTTATACTCTTTGTTACTATACAGTTCCAACACTCCTCCTTTTTTTGAAGTCGGTTAAAAAGACCAAGTTTTAATTATAACCAATATTTGATTCCGCAAAAACCCATCAAAATAAACGTATAATCTGCGAACAACGTTTTAAATCACGACCATTAAAAACAATTCCATTTTCAAACTCGATCGGCTTTTTATCAGATAAATATTCGTATAATGGTAAAAAATGTCGAATCATCCGGTAAAAATATGATTTTGTACATTTATCGTCACGACTGTGCCGTCACGTTCACCATTGTACTGTAGATAATATTGCATCTAACTGTATCGGAGAGCTTGTAGACAAATAAGGAGAGGTTGGTGTGGCCACGAAATGTGCTGTTCAGTTTGTGAAATATTTTTATGAAGCTTTTATATTTTAGCCGTTCAGAAACGCGTGTGATATTTGAGAGGTTAACAATAAACTTAAGTATGGAAGCAGGGCGTAAATAATCCGCAATACTGTTTTAACTTATTATAAGAATGGGACATAAACGGACGAATTGCGGTTTTGTTGCATTAAAATGGTTAATGTTTTTTGGCATCTAAAAGCAGGAAATAATTATCGATTAAGTCACTTAATGATAAATATCGCCTACAAACTTCTACACTAGAAGTATTCTTAATGAATAAGCAACGGGGCATCTTTCAAGACATGAATTGCTAAGATTTCTAAATTGTAACAAATTGAAAACACCGTAAACCAGAGACATATCTCTCCCCCAAAAGAATAACAAGTCTTACAAATACAGAACCTACGAATCCACATTTCGAAATATCAGCCAGTCACTTTTAAACTATTCATATAATCGCTATCCGCTCCGCTTACCCGCCATTTCTCTAGCCCCAAACTCCGAGAATCGTCCGCTGGCCCGCTAAACAAAGTTCCCATGGCTCACTGATTTACGATCGGCTGATTTGTCCTGATCTAGCCCAATTTGGTCTCAACGCTTACGACGTAATTATGAGAGATGCCGCGGTAATTGCTTTCGCTAATTTATGGTATGAGGTTTTATGGTTAACTGAGTTTAACTCGCGGTTTCGCTCGGGTGAATTATTTTTACTCATTATAAAACAAGAGTGGCGATAGCCCAGTTGGGTGTGGAACGGACTGCGAAGCGAATGCCCGCAGGTTCAAATCCCAAGGGCACACACCTCTGACTTTTCTAAAAAACTATGTTCGTATTCTTTGTGAATTATCGCTTGCATTAACGGTGAAGGAAAAGATCGTGAGGAAATCTGCAAACCTGAGAAATTCTCTATAGGAATTTTCGAGGGTGTGTGAAGTCTACCAATCCGCACTAGGCCAGCGTGGTGGACTAAGGCCTTATCCCTCTCTTGCGTAGAGGAGGCCCGTGCCCAATAGTGGGACAGTATTATAATACAGGGCTGATATTGTTATGAAACAAAGTACTCGGCTGCTTCTGTATGAACGCGATAAACTCAAAAATACCGAACGGATTTCGATGAAATTTGGTATGGAGATAGTGTGAGACCCTGGGAAGGATATAGGGTACTTTTTATGGCGGAAAAACGTTTTCTTGTTTGAAACCGCGAGCAATTTGTTACGGAGATAGTTTGAGGTACTGCTCGCCTAATGGGTCACTGGTTATTATTTAAAGGTGTATTATGTGGTTTCATTTAGTGAAATAAAGCAACTACTTACTTCCAATATAACATATTGGCAATCTTTGCTCTACTTTATAATAAAAAATGTCAATAGAAAGCTACCGATCTAGTTTCATTTTTTCTCAGATTAAAAGACGCATTTTCTAGGACGGTATAGTTGTTTCATCATCATCGTTATCCTCACCCGCCCGTTGCAGTCCACTGCTGTATATAGATATCTCCCAAGGTACGCAAGAAAGCCGGTGGACGTAGGCATCTCCCAAGGTAGGCCACAAAGCTCGGTCTGCTGCTTTATGCTTTAGTTGTTTCATAATGCTTAGTAATTATGCTGGCTACATTATCATTTAAACTGGATTATAATAGTGCATAGACCCTGCTGCCTGGCGACAGAAATAGAAATCTCTCGTACTCACTCTGTCAAACCCTAGCATACACGAATCCTATCTAGTAAATACCTTTTAAGTTCAGGACTTGATCCAAAGCAATTCAGCTGTGATGTGAGATCAAATACATTCTAATATAAAATTTTATCACAAATATTAACATATTAAAGAGGATTTATTTGCATATTAATATAAAGAATTTAATGTAACATCCGCCGACCTTTAAATGATCTATAATATGTCAGTAGATCTGGATGAGTGCATTAATACTGCATTCCTCAGATGAGTATAATAAGGTCAAATATTGCTTGAATTTCGTGATTTATTCTATTATTTTTCTAAAACAGCCAACGTTCAATTGATGTTATTATTTCCACCTTCTTTTAACATCTCCACGATATGAAGAAAGTAATGGGATTGGAAATTGTAGAGAAAGGTTTGGAAATGGGATTGATTCATGAAATTCTTCTGTATAGCATTATCCCGACTTGGTATTAAAATCGGTTACAATGATCAAATGAGATCTTTGGGTTTCGTTTATTGATGAATTGAGAGTAATAAATGTAATGTTTAATTCTGTGGGTACTGTAGTATTTATTTCTACATATTTTTTTGTTTATAGTAGAATATATTTTATATCCGCCTGGATAACCACCGTACACAAGGTGTTAAAACCCATCAAAGTGGACCCGAATTTGTTCCGCGATGCCGCGATCAACCTTTGCATATCCCATCCAACAGGCCAGCATAATTATGTCGACTTCTGAGGGGTAATCATCTCTCGTCAGTCGACATTTTATTAGACCCCACTCCATTTACCATCAGGTGCAGTGGGGTCACTGATGTGCTGAAGAAATACATTATGAACCTGATAGTTGCTGAGGTTGCTCAAGTGACTATCAGTTTTATAGCTTTGTAAAGTTTTTAGCAACACGTTGTTTGCGTCTGCGCATCTACTAAATGTGTACAATAAAATGAAAAGGCAATAAAAGTGTAGAATGTAGCACGTTTCTACAAAATTTGAAGTAAAAGTGTAGAATTTATTGAGAAGTATAAAAGTTGGAACGTCCAATTAGAACATGACGAAATTGGATTCTGATGCTAATTGAGTTGTTGAGAGAGACGATGTAATGTAAGTGATGTCGAAAATATAACTACGTGATGAATGAATCTATGTTTTTGCCTTAATGGAATATCGCAGCGAATATGAGATTACGTATAGGGAGCGATGAGCTGAAGGTAGTGGATGAGAACTTAGGAGTAAGAGTTGTGAGACCACGTACAGGGAGCGTAGTGTGTGACGCGCGGGCCGGTGGAGCGACGAGCTGAAGGTAGTGGATGAGAGCTCAGGAGCGAGTGTTCTGGGACTATGTACAAAGGTTGCAGTGTGTGACGCGCGGGCCGGTGGAGCGACGATCCGGAAGTAAGAGCTCAGGACCACCATAACACGATCAAGGAGCGCCATATGACAAGGCATCTTAGGAACAACAGTTAACCATATTTATTCGCACCTTTCTTTAATTTGGAAGTGTTACAATGACTCCACTGTTTTCGACGTTACACCAACAAGATAAGGTCGAGAATAAAACAATATTCCAACTGATGCGCAGTGTTTGATAATTGTGTGTAAAACTGTAGATTAATGAACATATTTGACTCGCTCTGTTTAGCATACAGTCGAACAGTCACGGTCAGGAATACAAGTAATGAAGCATGCCTTTACAGCTATACACATTAGCATATAAACTAAATTTTCTAGATGAACGCAAAAAACCTAATGGCGTACCACTGGGTGACTGACAATAATTTTCCAACCTTGCGCTGTTGGGTTATGGTCTAGTTTTATACAGCGAGTTTATTAGTTCGCTTTGATTGTTTTTGAGTTGGCAATATCGACGCGCGCCTGTTTTTACAAGCTATTGAATAATCTATAATCAAATTTTTAAATGAAATTATGTATCGAGACTTATTATTTTTGAGTGGAGTGGCCTTTGGGTACCTTTCACCCACATACTAGTAAAAGGCGAATCAAGGACTATGTACTCTTGCCTACTTTTTTTTACAATTGAATAATCAAGCAAACAACGCAATGCCTATTTTTGCTGTCAAGCAATAGTGTGTAGTTACTGTTATGTTCCGGTTTGTAGGACATTGTAGCCAGTGTAACTACTGGTCATAATAAGACCTAACATCTCATGTCTTAAGATGGCGAGCGCAGTGGAATACCAAACAATACTTTGTAATTCAAGGTGATGGGGTTTCTACTGTTTATGGGCGGTCGTATCGCCTACCATGAGGCGAACGGCAAGCTCATTCCGTCATTTAAAGCAATAAAATGAAGCAAGACGCTCGAATAATGGTATATACAATTTAGTAGAATGGCAAGTAATTTAGTAAGTAACGCATAGGTACTAATTAGGGTTGCCAGATTTTTTTTTCAGCCTATAAGGGAGAAATGCTTAAATGGGCAAGAAATACGGGATTGCGGTTTTTTTACACGAGACAAATAAGAAACAAAATTGCTTTGTGACATATTTTTTTTTAATATTTTTCCGAAGATCGGGTCAGTTTTAACATAATATGTACCTATTTCTAACAATCAATTCTATTGTAATCATATTTAAACACATGTATCAACTCGCTTTTTTTTAAATTTATCAAAAGCCGAGTCGTATTGATATGCATGCGAAGATACGAAGGTTACGTGCGTGAGTACTTGTCAATCGTAGATCGATCGAGGGAGTCTGTGCCGCCAGGACATTTTAAAATATGCTCAAAATACGGGACGTCCCGGTAAAAACGGGACGTCTGGCTACGCTAGTACAAATCAATGTGACTAAGTGTTTAGAGAAGTTTAGTTATTAGTTTAATCGCTGTTCGGCAGAATAACTAGCGCAAACCGTAATGGATAAATGGTTGTATCACTCAGAACTGATCAACTAATTGATGATGATTTTCTAGCCGATTTAAGCCGCGGCGACTGTAAAAACTAGACAGACATATTTAACTCGGACAAAGACTGGGTACTTCTTTTTTAAATGTTTTTTATTGTTTTGAATGATGAGACGAGCTTGCCGTTCGCCTGAAGCTAACTGATACCATAAACAGTAGAAACACCATCCAACATCTTGAATTACAAAGTATTGTTTGGTATTCCACTGCGCTCGCCATCCTGAGACATGAGATGTTAAGTGTTATTATGTCCAGTAGTTACACTGACTGCAACACTTCTTCTAAATCTCTTTTTTTTGCGGATTTCTGCGCGGTTTTTATATTATAATTTTCTATTATTGCTATTTAAGCAATTCTTCAACGTCTTAACGCTAAAACATGTTTATAAGTAAGACTGTATTACTCTAAAGTTACATCAAATGCAATATCAAAATATTTCCACCCGCCCGCAATATTTATTTACCATCGATCTGAGTATGAGTGGAACACGTTCCGCGGACGAGTCGCGGGACGTGTGTCGGACACGTTCGCGACCGGTTACAACTGGTCTTCCTG